>NC_135956.1:10426943-11090693 GCF_053455715.1 Rhinoraja longicauda | reverse complement strand
GTCATAAAACAAGTCAGGAATCGTTAGTCATAAAGGATTGTTTTTCACGATTACGGTCTGTTTTTTTTCAAAAAGTGATAAACCTATCTCAAGATTTTTGTTTTATTTCTTATTTCAGTTCAAGATCACCAATACACAAAGGTTGATGCTGTTCTAAGGCAAGAGTCCATCGGCTAATTTGTGCACAGTAAGTTCTCAATAACTTCAGTTTTAATAATAAACAATTAAATTGAGTTGTTTAAAAACAATTTCAGGAATTTTGATTGAGGAGAGCTAGGAATCATGCAAAAGTATATTCTTCATAAACTGCTGGAAGACTTCAGCAGATCAAGCAACATCTGTGGAGGAGAAAGGATGGTCTTTAGGTTGGGATCTTGCATCAGCGGAGACCATCAGAACAGAGAAGTGAGAGGGGAAGGTGAGGCAGAGGCTGGGATGTGAAGTTGGGATGGTGGGCAGATGAAGTCGGTGGAGGTTGTAGATGCTGATTTAAACCGAAGAAGACACAAAAAAACTGGAATAACTCTGCGGGAAGAAAGGTCTCGACCTGTAACGTCACCCATTCCTTCTCTCCAGAGATGCTGCCTGGCCCGCTGAGATACTCCAGCTTTTTGTGTCTATCTGAGGTGACACAACCTACAGATGTGCCACTATGCCAACCTCACTTGTTCATTCATATCATCCAGCTTCAATTGTTGTAGCTGATAGGTCAGTCAAGGTACTAAAAGAATTTCACAGAGATAGGCACAAAATGCTGGGGTAACTCTGAGGGGATAGGCAACATCTCTGGAAAGAAGGAATGGGTGACGTTTCGGGCCGAGACCCTTCTTCAGACTGAGAGTCGGGGGAGAGGGAGACATGGAAATATGGAAGGGTAAAGTGTGAAAACACAGATCAAAGGGGATGACGATCATGGAAAATATAGAATTGTTCATTGGTGGCTGAGGGGAAGGTGAGAATAAGGCACACAATCAGTAAAACTTAATGAGGAAGACAGTGAAACTAGTTGGAGAACTAGGATGGGGCAGGACGGAAAGAGAGGGAAGGCAAGGGTTACTTGATGTTAGAGAAATCAATATTCATACCGCTGGGTTGTAAGCTGCCCAACAAACTTCACAGAGATTGAGCCTGAATCTCCTATCATGTTAAAGATATTGTGCAGAAACTGGACGATTATTTTGATCTGAAACTGTTAAAAATGGCTGACAGCTATAGTCTGGGACAAGAAGCCAGAAGCAGTGTGAGATAATGAGTAAGTACATAGTTTCCCTTGGGACTTACCCTTTCATTAAAGCTTAGTGCTCTTCAGTCAATTACTATTGTTGCAAAGACCATCAGACAGCACAGTTTTGTCATTGTAAAACAATCAAGTATTTCATGTGTCAAAAAAGACATATTTTGACACCCAAAGTGTTGCAGCAACTCAGCGGGTCAGGCAGCATGTGTGGAGGGAGAAACGAGGAACTACAGCTGCTGGTTTTAGACAAATGGACACAAAGTGCTGGAATAACGCAGCGGGTCAGGCAGCATATCTGGAGTGAATGGATAGATGACGTTTCATGTGGGGACCGTTCTTCAAACCTGAGTCTGAAGAAGGTTCTCGACCCAAAACATCGCCAGACTGAAGGGCCCCGCCCTGAAACGTCACCTATCCATTCCCTCCACAGATGCTGCCTGACCTACTGAGTTACCCCAGCACTTTGTGTTTTACTCAAGATTCCAGCATCTGCAGTTTCTTGTATCCCCATAATCTGACATGCCACAGGCCCAAGGGCAAGTCAAGGAAGTAATTGTATAAAATTATATAAGTAATTATAAATGATTTGAAATGACAATGGAAAAAAGAACACTTCATAGTTTGGCAGCTCATTCAGTAAATGAACAGGAAGTTGCTGAGGTGCTGGTCAGGCCGCATGTGGAGTATTTTTAGGTAGTTAATCTGTGGAACTCATTGCCACAGAGGGCTGTGGAGGCCAAGTCAGTGCAGTGGATATTTTTAAGGCAGAGATAGACAAATTCTTGATTAGAACGGGTGCCTAGGGTTATAGGGCAGCAAAATGGGATTAGGAGTCAGAGGTCAGTCATGATTGAATGGCAGAGTAGTCTCTATGTGCCGAATGGCCTAATGCTACTACTATAACTTGTGGGAAGTGTACAGGATTTATGCACCACATGGCAATGGTAACGGCAGACAGATGTTTGAATAAAGGTGAAACACCACATTGACATGCAAATTGATACTTTCTCAGATCGCTGGATAATGAGTCAGGTTCAGCTTCAGGCTGTTTACGGAAATTACTGTCAAACTGAAATATTATTTTGGTGAGATTTTTCGGGTGTTTGGGCGAACGGAATGAGTAATGCCACACCTACGGCAACTCAAAACAAGGCAAAGCCTCAGAATAAAGTTGAAGAACTCTATAACCTCATCCTTTATGAGGAAGAATTTCTTTATATGTAGCAAGGAACTGCAGATGCCGGTTAATACACAAAGTGCTGTAGCAACTCAGCGGGTCTGGCAGCATCTCCGGAGAAAGGGAATAGATGTCGTTTTGGGGTGGAACCCTTCTTCAGACTGAAAGATTGTGGTGGGGTGGGGGAGGGGAACTGGAGGCGAGAAAAGTCCCGAACAAATCATGGCTGACAAGATGATCTCAAGAGAGGTGGAGTCTATAATGGCCCATTGTTGGCTGGGGAAGATGTGCTAATGACAGAGATAAAAGGATGCGAACAGTGGAACTTGTCGGACGACGAGTGTGGGGGGGGGGGGGGGGGGGGTGAGAGGGGAGTGTGGGAATACACGAGTAACTCAGAGGGTGGTGAATCTGTGGAATTCATTGCCACAGACGGCTGTGGAGGCCGTCATTGGGCCTATTTAAAGCAGAGGTTGATAGGTTCTTGATTAGTAAGGGCATCAAAAGTTATGGGGAGAATGGGATTGAGAGGAAAAAATAGATCAGCCATGATCGAATGAGGAGCACATTCGATGGGCCAAATGGCCTAATCCTGGTCTCATGAGGTCATGTAGGAGCAGAATTCGGCCTTTCGGCCCATCAAGTCTACTCCGCCATTCAATCATGGCTGATCTATCTCTTCCCTCCTAACCCCATTCTCCTTCCTTCTCCCCATAACCCCTGATACCCATACTAATCAAGTAACTATCTATCTCTGCCTTAAAAATATCCATTGACTTGGCCTTCACAGCCTTCTGTGACAAAGAATTCCAGATTCACAACCCTAAAGGAATGTCCTTTAATTCTAAGGCTATGACTAGTCCTCGACTCCCACCAGTGGAAACATCCTCTCCATGTCCACTCTATCCAAGCCTTTCACTATTCGGTACGTTTCAATGAGGACTCCCCTCATTCTTCTGATTCTTATGATCCTATAATTATGATCTTATAAACTCTGCATTGCAGTGAATAAAGGACAATGTTGTTGGAAGGATTGGCTGATACAACTCAAAAAAGATTAGAGAAACACTTTCAGTACTGATTCTTCAAAGATGGACGTATGAAAGATGATGCAAGGAAATATTTTTATATCTTTCATTTTGTCTTTGCATCATTTTCCGTCCGAGAGAAAACCCTAATAAGCGAGAACAGGATGAGCAATAAGTGTAAAACGCAAACTGCTGGAGGAACTCAGTGTGTCAGGCAGGCAGTCAACCACCATCTGTAGTTCATTGACTAAAGCATGAGTATTAATGGTATAAGAGAACAATGATGTGAGATTCAGAATGGAACAACTGTTAGAGCCGTAGCCTCATGGCTCTAGTGACTCAGATTCAATCCTTATTTTTGGTGATGTCGGTGTGGGTCTTACACATTCTCCAGGTTGCCAAGTGGGTCTCATATGCTGCTGGAAGACCATCAATTTGGTGAAAGAAGCCTTTGGTCTGCCCAAACCTTGGTCTCCCAGCACAGCGAGATGTCCGTCAGTGAGTGTTGTTGACTGGCCCGCTCCAGGCTGCAGGAGTACGTACTGAGGGACGCACTGAATCTCAGTGCAAGCAATGCCAAGGCTCTGTGGGGAAAGACCACTGTCTAGGATCCTTCCAGTGCTGGACATTGAGGGGTTGAGTCCGATATGGACACTCAAACAAGGGAATGGATATCACCCCAGGAGGCTAGATGAGTGGCAAGTGTATCTTGTGTTAAGCCAGGTACAATGACTACGGAGTATGACACTAGCAATATTAAGGCAAGGCAAGTTTATTTATTTAGCACATTTCATACAGCAATGACAATTCAAAGTGCTTTACACAGAGCATAAAAAATACAGAACAAGGAGAAAAGGTAGGAAAATACAAATAATAAGATTAATAAGATAAATAATTAATAGTTACAAGTTTGATTAATAGAGTAATGGGGAATCATGACGGAAGCCTCCTCGTGGCGATCCCCCTGAAAAGACGACACGATGCACATGACCTGTTGGGCGACCAATTCTGTCAACATGTTGGACGACGATATAAGCCAACAGCGAGCTAACGTCGTCTGACACACGAGCGAACGATAGTAATAAAATTAGATAATAAGTAATAAGATATAAAAAATAATAAGAATAGACCAAAAGTAAGATATATAGAGGAGCAAGAATCAAAGTGCTAGTCATAGACACTGCAGAACATGAAGGTTTTAAGCCTAGTCTTGAATATATTTAGAGTTTGGGCCTGTTTGAGTTCTTTGGGGAGTTTATTCCAGATGAACGAAGCAGAGTGACTAAAAGCTGCTTCCCCGTGTTTTGTTTTTACTCTTGGAGTGTTTAATAGGCTGGTCCCAGCTGACCTAAGGGGTCTAGCTGGAATGTAAGGTGAGAGAAGGTCTGATATGTATTTTGGTCCAAGACCATTAAGTGATTTGTCAACAATTAGGAGTACTTTGAATTTGATTCTCTGACAGACTGGTAGCCAGTGTAGAGATCTGAGAATTGGTGTAATGTGTTCAAATGTTTTAGCTTTTGTTAAGACTCTAGCAGCGGCGTTTTGGACAAGCTGCAACTTGCGAACAACCCCTTTAGATAGGCCTGTCAGAAGACCATTACAATAATCAAGCCTATTCAAAATAAATGCGTGGATGCGCTTTTCAAGGTCTTGTTTAGACATGAAACCTCTAACTCTTGCAATATTTTTCAGGTTGATTTAGTTATTGAGTTCATGTGGCTGTTGAAGTTTAGATCAAAGTTTAGATCAAAGTCTAGAATTACACCAAGATTTCTGAGCTGGTTTTGAGTCTGAAGAGAGAGAGAATCAAGGTGGGCACTGATTATCGATCTTTTGTCATGTGCACCGAAGACAATTATCTCGGTTTTATCTTTGTTTAGCTGGAGAAAATTGTGTCTCATCCAGTTGTTTATCTGTTCAATGCATTGATGGAGACTATCGATGGGACTATAGTCATTTGGAGAAAGGGCTATGTAAATTTGAGTGTCATCCGCATAGTTATGGTAGGCAATTTTGTTGTTTTTTAAGATGTGTCCTAATGGAAGCATGTGGAGATTGAATAAAAGCGGCCAAGGATTGATCGTTGGGGAACTCCACATGTTATTTTAACTTGATCGGATACAAAGTTGCCAATGGAAACATAATAGTTTCTGTCCTGTAGGTAAGATCTAAACCAATTTAAGACAGTGCCTGAATGTCCAACCCAATTTTCTAGTCGGTCTATTATAATGTTGTGGTCTACAGTGTCAAAGGCAACACTAAGATCACGAAGTACTAAAACTGAAATTTTTCCGAAACGTCACCCATTCCTTCTCTCCCGAGATGCTGCCCGACCTGCTGAGTTACTCCAGCACTTTGTGAATAAATACCTTCGATTTGTACCAGCATCTGCAGTTATTTTCTTATACTCATTTAAGACCTTGATCAGGGCCGTTTCAGTGCTATGTAAGGGGCGAAAGCCTGATTGAAAGTTGTCAAAGAGATCATTTAAGGTCAAATAGTTGCTAAGTTGTTGGTAGACAGCTTTTTCAATTATTTTACCTATGATGGGTGAGTTTAATATGGGTCTGTAATTCTTGAGTAAAAATGGGTCTGCTCTTTTTTAATTGAGGCTTAATAACTGCAGTTTTTAGAGTTTCTGGGAAATTTCCTGATAGAAGGGAATTGTTGATTATTTGTATTAATTCACTCGCCAAGCAGCTGAAAATGTTTTTTAAAAAGCTTGTGGGTAGAACATCGAGGGCACAGGTAGCAGGTTTAAAATTAGACATAATTTCATCGAGAGTCTTGTAGTCGATGGTGTTAAATTGTGTCATAGTTGTTATATTATCCTTATCTGGGAGTACAGGTGACATGTTTTTTGTGCCTGGCATAGAGGAGCTAAATAAAAAGAATAATCATAAAGTCATACAGCATGGAAACAAGCCCTTCGGTCCAACTTGCCCACACCGACCAATATGTCCCATTTACAGTAATCCCACCTGCTTGTGTTTGGCCCATATCCATCTAAATCTGTCCTATCCATGCACCTGTCCAATGCTTTTTAAACCTGATAGTACCTGCAAGTACTTTTTTTGTGATACGATAGATATTTATCCCAGGAGGGAAATTGATCTGCCAACAGTCATACAACACAATATACATGCAACTTTAAGTGACGAGTGAAAAGGATTGGGGATGTGCAAAGATTGGGGGGGGGGGGGGGCTGGGGAGGAGAGTCGGTCTCAGTCTACCCCAGGACAGAAGGGGGAAGGAGCTGTACAGTTTGATAGCCACAGGGAAAAAGGACCCCCTGTGGCGTTCTGTACTGCATCTTGATGGAACCAGTAAACTCCTCAGGTAGACCAGTGTATACAATACAATATCTTTTATTGTCATTGTACAAGTACAATGAGATTTTTGAATGTGACGTCCATATCGATGCTATCAGATATATAAATAAATCATGGCGATAATGAAAACAACCAGGGGGGGGGGAGAAAAAAAAGGGGGGAACAAAGTAAAGTGCAAAAAAAGGTTCATGCAAGGGTCAGTTGTGCCAGATGACCCTGGGGGCAGAGAAAGATTATGGCGGGCTCTCAGCATGACCGATTTAGAGAGGCTATAGATCTAGGGATAAAGCTGTTTCTTAGTCTGGAGGTGCGAGCGTAGAAGGCTTTGTAACGTCTGCCAGATGGAAGTAGTTCAAACAGACGGTGGCATGGGTGTGTGGAGTCTTTGTAGATGCTGGTGGCTTTCCTGAGGCAGCGTGCGTTGTAGATGTCCTCCAGGGCTGGCAGCTGTGTCCCAATGATCCTCTGCGCTCTGCAGACGACCCGCTGAAGAGCTTTCCTGTCTGTGCCATGCAGCTGAGATACCACACATAGATGCCGTATGTCAGTATGCTCTCTGTAGTGCAGCGGTAGAAGGTCATCAGTAACTGTTGTGGCAGACCGACCTTTTTTAGCGTTCTCAGGAAAAACAGCCGTTGCTGTGCTTTCTTGACTAGAGCACAGGTGTTAGTGGACCATGTGAGGTCCTCTGAAACGTGTATGCCCAGAAACCTGAAGCTGGACACTCTCACCACTTCGTCCCCATTATTGAAGACTGGAGCGCATTCCTCATTCTGTGACCTGAAATTGATAATTAGCTCTTTGGTTTTTGATGTGTTTAGGGACAGGTTGTTCGCTGAGCCCCAGCTCACCAGGTTCTGCACCTCTCCGCTCTGTAGGCTGATTCATCGCCGTTGGAGATCAGCCCGATCACCGTTGCATCATCCGCAAATTTGACGATGGTATTGGTGGCGAATGCAGGGACACAGTCATGTGTGAAGAGGGAGTAGAGGATGGGACTCAGTACAAAACCCTGCGGTGTGCCAGTACTCAGCGTGGTGGTGGAGGACAGGAGGAGGCCCATTTTCACTGCCTGATTGCGCTCCGTCAGGAAATTCAGGATCCAGTTGCATATAGGCGAGCTGAGGCCTAGCTGGTGGAGTTTGGAGGTGAGCTTGGAGGAGATGACTGTGTTGAAGGCAGAGCTATAGTCTATAAATAGCATCCTCATGTATGTGCCCTGTCTCTCCAGGTGAGTCAGGACAGTATGAAGAGCCAGAGAGATGGCGTCCTCTGGATCTATTTGCTCTGTATGCGAACTGATGTGGGTCTAGTGAAGCAGGGATGGTGGCTTTGATGTGGGAGAGGACCAACGTTTCAAAGCATTTCATAATTATCGGGGTGAGGGCAACTGGACGGTAGTCGTTCAGGTTGCTGATGCTTGCTTTTGTTGGCACCGGCACTATGGTGGCTGACTTCAGTTTAAGTTTTTGTTTTTCTTTTTTATATTTAATTACAAATAAAATTTGTCTTTGAAATAAATAAAAGGTCTTGCCAGGTTCTTCTCATGTTCCAAAAACAAAAATCAAGAATATGTCCCGGAACAATAGACAATAGACAATAGGTGCAGGAGTAGGCCATTCAGCCCTTCGAGCCAGCACCGCCATTCAATGCGATCATGGCTGATCACTCTCAATCAGTACCCCGTTCCTGCCTTCTCCCCATACCCCCTCACTCCGCTATCCTTAAGAGCTCTATCCAGCTCTCTCTTGAAAGCATCCAACGAACTGGCCTCCACTGCCTTCTGAGGCAGAGAATTCCACACCTTCACCACTCTCTGACTGAAAAAGTTCTTCCTCATCTCCGTTCTAAATGGCCTACCCCTTATTCTTAAACTGTGGCCCCTTGTTCTGGACTCCCCCAACATTGGGAACATGTTTCCTGCCTCTAATGTGTCCAATCCCCTAATTATCTTACGTTTCAATAAGATCCCCCCTCAGAGCAGAGCAATACAGCAGGCAGTGAAGTAAGCTAATGACATGTTGGCCTTCATAACAAGAGGATTTGAGTATAGGAGCAAAGAGGTCCTTCTGCAGTTGTAAAGGGGACCCTGGTGAGACCACATCTGGAGTATTGTGTGCAGTTTTTGCTCTCCTAATTTGAGGAAGGACATCCTTGCTATTGAGGCAGTGCAGCGTAGGTTCACAAGGTTAATCCCTGGGATGGCGGGACTGCCATATGAGGAAAGATTGGAAAGACTGGAATTGTATTCACTGGAGTTTAGAAGGATGAGAGGGGATCTTATAGAGATGTATAAAATTATAAAAGGACTGGACAAGATAGATGCAGGAAAAATGTTCCAAATTTTGGGGGAGTCCAGAACCAGGGGTCACAGTCTAAGAATAAAGGGGAGGCCATTTAAAACTGAGGTGAGAAGAAGCTTTTTCACCCAGAGAGTTGTGAATTTGTGGAATTCTCTGCCACAGAAGGCAGTGGAGGCCAATTCACTGGATGAATTTAAAAGAGAGTTAGATAGAGCTCTAGGGGCTAGCGGAATCAAGGGATATGGGGAGAAGGCAGGCACAGGTTACTGATTGTGGATGATCAGCCATGATCACAATGAATGGTGGTGCTGGCTCGAAGGGCCAAATGGCCTCCTCCTGCACCTATTTCTATGTTTTCTAATGGATTCTTATTTACAGCAGCACAATAGATATATAATCTCAGTGGACACCACAATAAACGACAAAAATAAATAATCAATATATAAAATCAAATAAACAATATAGTGCAAAGAGAAAAACATTGTTCCAAAATTCCTAGTGCATTCAAGGCAGTTTGTAGTTTGGCATTTAGTCGGGAGTCCCCAGTGTTCAATAGTTCAATAGTACTTTGTCACATAAGCCACTAAAGAGTGGAATTCATTTTGCATACATTACACATGCTGGCATTTTTCACGTTCACAAGTTATAGGAGTAGAATTAGGCCATTCGACCCTTCGAGTCTACCCTGCCATTCAATCATGGCTGATCTCTGCCGCCGAATCCCATTTTACTGCCTTCTCCCCATAACCCTTGACACCTGTTCTAATCAAGAATTTGTCTATCTCTGCCTGAAAAATATCCACTGACGGCCTCCACAGGCCTCTGTGGCAATGAGTTCCTCAGATTAACTACCCTCTGACTATAGAAGTTCCTCCTCACCACTTTTCTAAAAGAGCGCCCTTTAATTCTGAGGCTATGACCTCTGGTCCCAGACTCTCCCACCATCCTTTCCTCATCCACTCTATCTATGCCTTTCATTGTCCTGTAAGTTTCTATGAGGTCCCCCCTCAACCTTCTAAACTCCAGCGAGTACAGGCCCAGTGCTGTCAAACGCTTATCATATGCAAACCCACTCATTCTTGGCATCATTCATGTAAATCTCCTCTGGACCCTCTCCAGAGCCAGCACATCCTTCCTCAGATATGGGGCCCATTTTTGGTGCCATTATTCAAAGCCACAGTCGAGTTGGACCACGTGCTCGATGTACTGGAGCAGCTCCCGCGAACCAATGTCCCTCTTCTCTCCCGGCCATCTTTATGTCCCAGCGGCGCCTCCTGCAGCCGACTTTGAAGGCGCTGGAGGCATTACCCTAGTTCATTGCTCCTTGCGCCCGACCTCTACAGCTCGCTCCAGGTTACGCGTCTGCGAGGCCTTCGGGCGGGTTCTCGGTCCCGTCGATCACCGAACCTTCGGGCAGGTTTCCGGTTGTTGGTTCTGTCGAGCGCGAGCCTTCGGGTGAGCTTCCGCCAACTGCGAGCCTCCTGGTGGGTTTGTAGTCCCGCCGGGGACCGTGGTAAGCAAGCCGGGCCTACCGGGTGGGTTCTCTGCGGTGGGTACGCGGCGGGCAAGCCCGCTTGCCGGAAGCATCCCGGCCCGCTGCAATAACCTGATGGTTGTTGGAAAGAAACCGCTCCTGAACCTGGACGTTACAGTTTTCTGGCTCCTGGTGCCTACTTCCCAATAGCAGGAGTGAAATGAGAGCGTGGCCAGGGTGGTGTGGGTCCCTGATGATGCTGGCTGCCTTTTTGAGCATGTAGGTTGGTAGTTTAATTGTCCACAGTAAAATGCTTTTATTGTGCAGGTGAATAGTGGAATCTGGAGGAAGTTGATTGGAAAGTGGGGAGAGTAAAAACATTAGAACAGAATCAGAGTAAATGGGTGTTTATTGTTTGGTGGGCTCAACGGCATGTGTCCAAGCTCTAACACTCCATTAACACATTTTCCTATTTGTTTACAAAATACCAGCCAAGGTATAACTGTGAGGATAGACCCAGGAACTGCAGTCCATGAATTGGAAACTTGTTGGTTGGCACATATTTATGGAGAAGTGGAACAAATAATATAATTTTTAAAAATCATTGGTAATAGGCAGTAAAACTGAATGACTCATTTCAGCAGTGGGCTTGGGTCTAAACCAAAAGTTATTCATAATCTGGGTATTTCCAGAGACACCAACATTGAAGGTATAGAGCCAAGATGGCTCTATATCTTGATTAATAAGGGTGTCAAGGATTATGGGGAGACGGTAGGAGAATGGGATTGAGAGGGAAAGATAGATCAGCCATGATTGAATGGCGGAGTAGCCGATGGGCCAAATGGCCTAAAGATGCTCCTGTCGTTTAGGAATCTATCACGGCGCCCAAACCAGGCGACTCTCTGCGTGTTGGTTCCAGATGTGTATTTGCAACCATTCATTACAATCGCTCCACTCTTTTAAATCTCTTCTGTCACTGTGGATGGCTCGATTGTAATCATGTATAGTCTTTCCACTGACTGGATAGCACGCAGCAAAAGCTCTTCACTGTACCTCTGTACATGTGACAATAAACTAAACTAAATATAAAAAATACAATAATATTGCATTTGATACCATGACTACATTGGATTTGAGAAACGACTCGACATGAATTGGGCAGCACAGTTGCACAGCGGTAGAGTTGCTGCCTTACAGCGCCAGAGAACCGGGTTCGATCCTGACCACGGATGCTGTCTCTATGGAATTTGTACGTTCTCCCTGTGACTGCGCTGGTTTTCCTCAGGTGCTCTAGTTTTCTCCCACACTCCAAAGACATACAGGTTTGTTGGTTAATTGGCTTCGGTAAAAATTGTAAATTGTCCCTAGTGTGTAGGATAGTGCTCGTGTACGGGGATCATTGGTCGGTGCCGACTCGGTGGGCCGAAGGGCCTGTTCTCTAAACTAAACTAAAAATGATGCTAAACTGTTTAATGATGAGAAAAAGCATCAGTAGAATCAAAAGGGGCATATATCTTTGGTACATCAAGTTAGCACGGCACAGTGGTGCAGTGGTAGACTTGCTGCCTTACAGCACCAGAGACCCAGTTTCGATCCTGACTAAGGGTGCAATCTGTACGGAGTTTGTACGTTCTCCCCATGACCTGTGTGGGTTTTCTTCGGGATCTACAGTTTTTACCCACACCACAAAAATGTGCAGGTTTGCAAGTTAATTGCCGGGGTATAAATATAAATTGTCCCTATTGTGTATGGATTAATAATGTGTGGGATCTCTGGTCGGCGCAGACTCGGTGGGAGATCAGGAAACATGGTGAATTTTAGGCAGTGAAAGAGAAGAAGAGATGGAATTTGAAATATTCATTTTGAAATGCTAAAAATGCTTCCTGGTGTAATGTGATATACACTGCTGAATTTTAGAGCTGACAATCAAATGTTAGATAACATAAAATTTATATTACATAACCATAACAGTTCATTGAACAAAGCAGGAATTTGATAAGCAATCACAGACATCTTAGCTGTATGATATCATACCATAAATAACTCAAACTTCTATAGGATTTTTAATGCACGAGTTCATAATTCCAGGAGCAGAATTTGGCCATTCGGCCCATCAAGTCCATTCAATCATGGCTGATCTATCTCTCCCTCCTAACCCCTTTCTCCTACCTTCTCCCCCTAACCTCCGACACCCTTACTAATCAAGAATCTGTCAATCTCCACCTTAAAAATGTCCACTGACGTGGCCTCCACAGCCGTCTGTAGCAATGAATTCCAGATTCCCCATCCGTTGACGAAATAAATTCCATCTCATCTCCTTTCTAAAGGTACGTCCTTTCATTCAGAGGCTGTGGCCTCTTGTCCTAGACTCTCCCACTAGGGGAAACATCCACTCCACATCCACTCTATCCAGGGCTAAAAAAGCTACTGAAGGAGGCTGATAAATTGTTGACAGATATGACTCATTTTGTGAAATGTATCAAAAATGTGCTTCAGAAATATGGTTGGATATGGTCCACCAGTTCTGTGCTAACTGTAACCACTCATTCATACTAATCATGCAGTGATCTCATTTTTTCACTCTTCCCACATTATCATCAACTTCTCCAAGATCCCACCATTCATCTACACAACAGGATCAATTTATGGTGGCCAATTAACCTTCCAATCCACGAGTCCTTAAAGATGTGGGAGGAAAATGGAGCACCTGGAGGAAACCCACACGGCCATAGAGAGCACATGCAAGCCACTAAGACAGCATCCGAGGTCAAGATTAAACACTGATCTCTGGCACTGTGAGGCGGTGGATCGACAAGTTGCACCACTCTCCAACCTCCTTCTGGGCCATTGTCTGATTTGGGGAATTAGGATACGTTAGTCCTTGATGGGGAGAGAAGAGCTATTTTAAAAAAAACAATGATAAATTATTGTCACAAAGTGCTGGAGTAACTCAGCGGGTCAGGCAGCATCTCCAGTGAACATGAATAGATGTTTCGGGTCGGAACCCTTCTTCAGACTGAAAGGTGACTGGAAACGTCATCTATCCATGTTCTCCAGACCTGCTGAGTTACTCCAGCACTTTGTGTCTTTCTTTGTAAGCCAGCATCTGCAGCTCCTTGTTTTCACGTGATAAATTATTGCTCTGGCTTAGGAGAAAGGATAAAGATTTCTTTGTTAAAAGAAGATGAAAAACTGGACACTAAACTGCTCACCTCTGTGTCAAGAAAGCTATACAGTTTGCAGCCAAGTTATTGTTCAATTTGGAAAATCCCATAATTAAATAGTTAGGCAAGAAACAATTACTTCCGTTGGAATGAAACAGGTCAGATGTGGTTACAGACTGTTACTGCCTCTGATAATTATAATGCTCAGACATGAAATGTGATTACAACACTTCCATAAAAAACATTCATTTAAGACAAGTTGCAGAGAGGGGTGAGGAGGGAAGCTAAGCTTTAACAGTCTTTTTTTTCTACAGATGCTGCTTACCTGGCATTACTGATTATGAAGACCATAAGACATAGAAGCAGAATTAGGCCATCTATATACTAAAACTCTTGTTCGTTTGTTTGTTTGTTTGTTCCTGAACTACAGCCAAAACGGTACACGATAGCGCGACAATTTTAGGCCCACCTTGTAGATCAATCCCTAATGCGGATTTAATCCATGCCTGACTTTCATATTGCTGACCTGATCTGTAATCCGTGCCTGGTTTACGTTATGTTATCTGTGCTATGCTGCTGATTAAATTCCTCACTTTGTAACCGTGATGCGTGCCTTGCAGAGGTTTTATCAATTGCCCTCTGCATGAATTTGTAATAAAGTACTTATAGAAGTTAAACGATTTGTGGACATCTATACTTCTTACACACCTTACTCGCCATCGTCCCTTTGGTGCTAATGGAAGAAGTTTCATTGAAATCAGTGTTATATTTTTAAAGTTATTCACATTTTAAAGTTTAAATCTGTCTCCTAGGGAGGGGGGGAGGTGGAAGGAGGGGGAAAGAGGGAGGATAAGGGGGGTTGAGGGGGATGGGGAGGGAGAGGGAGGGGAGGGAAAGGGAGGGGAGAGGGGAGGGAAGAGAAGAGAAGAGAGAGTGCTGCACCAATGCAGTAGAGGTTTGGGACCAACTTGGTCAATTTTGAGTCCAAAAGGTCCGATCTTTAGAATGGAGATGAGGGGGAATGTCTTTTGTCAGAGGGTGGTGAATCTGTGGAATTCATTACCACAGGCAGCTGAGGAGGCCAAGTCATTGAGTATTTTTAAAGCGGAGATTGATAGGTTCTTGATTAGCAAGGGCATCAAAGGTTATGGGGAGAAGGCAGGAGAATGGGGTTGAGAGGGAAAGATAGATCAGCCATGATTGAATCCTGCTCCTATGTCTTCTGATGATCTTATGACCACAAATCAGCAAAGTTGTTTACCTCGGTGTATTGGACTCCCTTTATCTCCTTAGTTGATGTCATTAAAAAAGGATTATGTTGATTATTATCACTTTGTTGTTCGTGAGAATGTAATCTACTGAAATTAGACACAAGCAAAGGCAGATGCTGGTTTAGAAAAGAAAGACACAAAGTGCTGGAGAAAAGTGCGGAAGTGAGTTGCCCCATCGAGGAACGTTGGTGTAATGTCCTAGGCTGGGATGGTGGACCTCCAACAGCCCAAATCATCTTCCTTTGAGCAAGTTAAATCTCCAGCCATCTTAGTACTGTATTTTCAACTTGACGGATGATCCTTTAGAAGGATGAATGAGGATCTCATTGTTTCCAAATGCACAGGACAAGATGTTAGATATCCAAAGTGCCAAATGTCAACTTGCTCCCGGTGGTGATGGGAGGCTTATGCACTCACCTATGCTCCTCCGATGTTGAGAAAGGCTAGGCAGACACGTCATTGGGGTTATCAAGTGGGCACCTACTTTCATCGACGTTTCGCTGATTGGAACCACGACATCTCCTGTAGGCTCAGCAGTGCATTCTGGCATCCCAGAACCACCACCACCCACTAGCCGGCTTATTTGGGAGACCAGATGGGGTCTTTCCTCCAGCCAGAGCCACTGGCTACTCCACTCTGCCACCCGTGATGTTTCCTTGATAGCCTGGCGTAGGGCTTGTCCGCTGATCCCCAGGTCCTTCATCAGTCTTACGGTAGATGCTGCCTACTGAATAGAAAAAGGCCTGGATAGAGTGAATGTGGAGAAGATGTTTCCACGAGTGGGAGGGTCTAGGACCAGAAACCATAACCTCAGAACCCCCCCCCCCCCCCCCCACACTCCCCCACCCCCCCCACACCCCCCCTCCTCCTCACACACCCTTGAGCACCCAGCCCATGTGCTCCAATCTGTCTTTCTCCACAGACCAGGTGAGAAATGAGCTCAGGAAGATCAATGCGAGGAAGGCGGCTGGTCCGGACGGCATCAGCTCGAGGCTCCTCAAGTCCCGTGCAGACCAGCTGTGCGGGATAGTGGAGCACGTCTTCAATCTGAGCCTGAAACTGGGGAGAGTTCCACAGCTGTGGAAAACATCCTGCGTGGTACCGGTACCAAAGACACAGCACCCGAAGGAACACAACAGCTACAGGCCGGTGGCACTGACATCACACCTGATGAAGACACTGGAGCGTCTGGTCCTCGCCCATCTCCGCCCCCCGGTGAGATCATCAATGGATCCACTGCAGTTCGCCTACCAGACGTACATCGGGGTGGAAGATGCCATCATCTACCTGTGGAACAGAGCTCTTTCACACCTGGAGAAGTCGGATAGCACTGTGAGAATCATGTTCTTTGATTTCTCCAGTGCATTCAACACCATCCAGCCGGGGCTTCTGGGGGGCAAGCTGGAGCGCACAGGAATGGATCACCACCTCACATCCTGGATTCTTGACTACCTTACCAACCGACCACAGTATGTGAGAACAAAGGATCTGGTCTCGGACAGGGTGGTCTGCAGCACTGGGGTTCCGCAGGGAACAGTGCTAGCTCCATTCTTGTTCACCCTGTACACTGCGGACTCAGGCACAGCTCTGCAGACTCCTATCTACAGTCATTCTCTGACGACTCTGCCATCGTCGGCCTCATCACGGGCGACAAGGACAGGGCGTACAGAGAACTGATCAAGGAGTTTGTGGACTGGTGCCAGCGGAACTGCCTCCGGATAAACGCGGGAAAAACAAGGGAGATGGTGCTAGATTTCCGTAGGCGCAGCCAGGTCCCCCCTACACCGGTGAACATCCAGGGAATGGACATCGAAAGGGTGGATTCTTATAAGTACCTGTGTGTCTACCTCAACAATAAACTGGACTGAAAACACCGATGCGCTATACAGAAAGGGCCAGGGCAGACTTTATCTGCTAAGGAGACTCAGGCCCTTTGGAGTGCAGGGGGCACTCCCAACACGGTGGTGGCATCGGCCATTTTCTATGGAGTGGTCTGCTGGAGCAGCAGCATCTCAGCGGCGGAAGGGAAGAGACTCGACAAGCTGGTCAGGAAGGCCAGCACAGTCCTGGGTTGCCCCCTCGACTCAGTGCAGGTGGTGGGAGAGAGGAGGATGATGGCAAAACCAACATCGCTGCTGGACAACGACTCCCACCCCATGCAGGACACTGTCACTGCACTGAGTAGCTCCTTCAGTGACAGACTCCTTCACCCCAAGTGCGTGAAGGAGAGATATAGGAGGTCCTTCCTTCCCGCTGCTGTGAGACTGCACAACCAGCACTGCTCCCAGCAGACCAGCCAACAATAACAGCTAAGAACACACAGAAAACTGATGACAATTTATGTATCTTTTATTTATAATGAATGATCTCTTCATTTATAATGAATGATCTCTTCCTCTCTTGCTATCACTTTGCTGCTGTAACACTGTAAATATCCCCGGTGTGGGACGAATAAAGGAATATATTATATATTATTATGATTATTATATCACATACTGTACCTATACACCTTTGAAGTGCGGAAGGAAACCAAAGATCTCGGAGAAAACCCACATGGGTCACAGGGGGAATGCACAAACTCTTTTATTTATAATGAATGATCTCTTGCTCTCTTCCTATCCACTTTGCTGCTGTAACACTGTAAATTTCCCCGGTGATGGACAAATAAAGGAATATATTATTAGTGGGAGGGTCCAGGACCAGAGACATAGCCTCAGAAAAAAGGACGTACCTTCAGATAGGGGATGAAGATAATTTCTTTAGTTAGAGGGCAGTGAATCTGTGGAATTCATTGCCCAATGGATATATTTAAGGTGGAGATTGACAGATTCTTGATTAGTACGGGTGTCAGGGGTTATGGGGAGAAGGAAAGAGAATGCGGTTGAGAGGAAAAGATAGATCAGCCATGATTGAATGGTGGAGTAGACTTGATGGGTAGAATGGCCTAATTTGCTCCTGGAACTTGATGCAAGTTGAACAGTTTTAACAGGATTCCATGATAAGTCCTATAAGAAAATAACTGCAGATGCTGGTACAAATCGATTTATTCACAAAATGCTGGAGTAACTCAGCAGGTCTCGACCCAAAACGTCACCCATTCCTTCTCTCCCGAGATGCTGCCTGACCTGCTGAGTTACTCCAGCATTTTGTGAATAAATCCATGATAGGTTCTCCTGTTATCTAGTCCATCAGCCCTTTTAGTGACTGGAGATGACGTGTATGGTAAGTGCAACACTTTATCCTTTACTCCCTTCGATAAATATCCCCCTCAAAGTGAATCAAAGACTATTTTAACAGGTGGAAATAAGCATTGGTTCTCGGAACCATGTTAAAACGGGCCATTGATTGGAGGGAAGCATGTTTTAACGGAGTCGGACAGCATTATCTGCAGCACTCGTGCAGGGGATTCCGGCTGGAGGCCGGGGTTAGTTTGTAACTTGTCACTGTGTGTTATGTTGCAGTTTGCACCTTGAATTTTACCGCGGACGCGCTGCCAGTCTTTTGTGAAGGGCGACGGGTTGTTTTGCTTGTGTTTGTTTACAAGGTTGTAATTGTGGTTTGGTGGCAGCGTGTGGATTGATACAAGTTGCTGACGCTGCGGCTGGAGTGTGCATTGTAGCAGGGCTGCTTTTGGCTTCTGCAACTTCGAGAAAGTCTATTTATTCACACACCGAATAACCTGGCAGACATCTCTTCCCCGCACCCCACGTAGGCTGCACCCACCCACCCACGCAATCTCGATTGAGAGTCATTGTAGGATTTTCCCCATAAATGTGAATGCCACCCATAAATTGAATCTCAGGTGTAACACAGGAAGACTGGGTGAGTACTGTTACTTTTTCGCTTCCTGTACCGGTGCATGAACATAGAAACATACAAACAAGGAAAATAGGTGCAGGAGTAGGCCCTTCGGCCCTTCGAACCAGCACCATCATTCAATATGATCATGGCTGATCATCCAAAATCAGTCCCCCGATCCTGCTTGCTCCCCATATCCCGTTAGCCATAAGAGCTATATCTAACTCTTGAATACATCTTAATACATAGGTTTACGGTGAAGGGGTAAAGATTTAATAGGAATCTGAGGGGTAACTTTTTAATCCACAAGGGGTGGTGGGTGTATGGAACGAGCTGCCAGAGGAGGTAGTCGTGGCAGGGACTATCCAAACTTTTAAGAAACAGTTAGACAGGTACATGGCTAGGACAGGTTTGGAGCAATATGGACCAAATGCAGGCAGATGGGACGAGTGTAGCTGGGACATGCTGGCCGGTATGGGCAAGTTGGGCTGAAGGGCCTGTTTCCACACTGGATCACTATGACTAAGTAAATCTAGGCTGTGTTGGCAATGTGTGTTGTCAATGGGTATTGTAATGACTCGCCAAGGTAGCAATATACCAATCTCAAGCTTGAATATTGTTCTGTTAACACAAAATAAGCCTTCTGATCTCTATTGTGAGGTATTATAACATCCCTCAGTCTGAAGAAGGGTCTCGACCCTGAAACGTAACCGTTCCTTCTCTCCAGAGATGCTGTGTGTCCTGGTGAATTACTCCAGCATTCTGTGTCAAACCCCCTAATGTGTGTTGAGTTTAGTTTATTGTCACATGCACTGAGGTACAGTGAAAAGCTTTTGTTGCGTGCTAACATGTATTGTCGGCAGAAAGACAATACATGATTACATGATTACAATCGAGCCATGCACAGTTTTGTCCTTGTGTATTGTAATACCTCCAATATAATATTAAGGAGATATTGTATATTTACAATATTATGGAGCTATCAGTCATACAGCATGGAAACAGGCCCTTTGGCCCAATTGGCCCACACCGACCAACATGCCCCATCTACACTAGTCCCACCTGCGTTTTGCCCATCCATGTACCTGTCTAATTTTTTCTTAAACATTGCGATAGTTACTGCCCCAACTACCTCCTCTGGCAGCTCGTTCCATACACCCGCCACCCTTTACATTAAAAAAAAAACAGTTGCCCCGCAGTTACCCTGTTAATTCCTGCTGCCTTTACCTTCAACCTATGTTCTCTGGTTCCCCTGTTCTGTGCAAGAGAATCTGTGTGCCTATCCGATCTATTTTATCTCATGATTTTATAATCCCCTGTAAGATCAATTGTAGATATTGTATCTCCCCGATATATTACATGTATATTGTCATTGAATATTGAAATATCTCCAATACGTCGGGTGGCACTGTGGTACAACTTGTAGAATTGCTGCCATACAACACCAGGGACCCAGATTTGATCGTGATCTCGAGTGTTGTCTGTTTGGAGTTTGCACGTTCTCCCAGTGACCCGTGGGCTTCCTCCGGGAACTCCGGTTTCCTGCCACATCCCAAAGATGTGTGGGTTTGTAGGTTAATTGGCGTCTGTAAAATTGCCCCTGGTGTGTAGGGAGTCGATGTGAAAGTGGGATTATATAGAACTAGTGAATGGGGTGATCAACATAAACTGTTGGGGGGGGGGGGGGGGGGGGGGGGGGGTGCATGTAGCAAAGGTACAGTGGTTATCATGGGTGACCCAAAACTAACCTGAAACCTTGGTGCCTTAATGCGAGGAGCATGCGAAATAAGGTGGATGAATTGAATGCGTGGTTAGTAGATAAGGGATATGATATAGTTGGAATTACGGAGACATGGCTTTAGGGTGACCAAGGTCGGGAGCTAATCATGCAGGGGTATTGGATATTCAGGAAGGATAGACAGAAAGGAAGAGGAGGTGGGGTGGCATTGCTGGTTAAAGAGGAGATGAATGCAATAGCAAGGAGAGACATTGGCTTGGATGCTGTAGAAATGGTATGGGTAGAACTGTGAAATAGCAGAAAACCCTCTTGGAGTGGTATACAGACCACCAAACAGCAGTAGGGAGGTTGGGGATAGCATCAAGCAGGAAATTAGGGATGCGTGTAGCAAAGGTACAGTGGTTCTCAAGGGTGACTTTAATCTGCATATAGATTGTGCCAACCAAATTGGTAACAGTGCTGAGGAGGAGGATTTCCTGGAATGTATACGGGATGGGTTTTTAAACCAATATGTAGAGGAACCGACTAGAGGGCAGGCCATCCTTGACTGGGCATTGTGTAATGAGGAAGGATTAGTTAGCGATCGTGTTGTGCAAGGCCCCTTGGGCAACAGTGACCATAATATGGTGGAATTCTGCATTCAGATGGAGAGTGACACGAGTGGCCGGAATGGGGTACTGATTCTGGATGATCAGCCGTGATCATATTGAATGGCGGTGCTGGATCGAAGGGCCTAATAGCCTACTGCTGCACCTATTGTCTATGTTTCTATAATACATATTGACAATATATAGTGGGGAGGTATTGTAATATTGGATATTATGATGTTTGGAAGATATCTGGAGGTATGTATTTCCAAACGTCTATACCTCTTGTCTGATGGGAGAGGGGAGAGGAGGGATTGACGGGGGTGAGGCTGGTCCTTGATTATGTTGGTGGTGGTCTTGTCGACACAGTGTGAGTGTGATGGAGTCGACGGAATTTAAGGAAAATGTTGAATTAATTAGATATTGCACTTCCTAGAATATTGATGCTTCAATGTTCTTTCCACAACCAAAGGGAACTATCTATGTAGGTAGGAACTGCAGATACTGGTTTAAACCGAAGATAGACACAAAAAACTGGAGTAACTCAGCGGGTCAGACAGCATCTCTGGAGAAAAGGAACAGGTGACGTTTCGGGGTCTGAAGAAGGATCTCGACCTGAAATATCACCTATACCTTTTCTCCAGAGATGCTGTCTGTCCTGCTGAATTATTCCAGCTTTTTGGAACTATCTTTTATATAGCCTGTGAAGTTATGGTATCTCTTCAATTTTGAATTATGGAGTTGAATCTAAAGTCGTTTTGATGTGAATGCATAATCTTATCTTGCTAATCTGGGAGTAGGAATGCATGCCAGCTGGCATTGGTGATCTTACCATGTTGCTAAGAGGAGGATTCTACTGGACTTGGCCTTGCCCACTCTCATCAATCATAACAAAAGGCACAAAGTACTGGAGTAACTCCAGGGCGTGCAGCGTAGGTTTACTAGGTTAATTCCCGGAATGGCGGGACTGTCGTATGTTGAAAGACTGGAGCGACTAGGTTTGTATACACTGGAATTTAGAAGGATGAGAGGGGATCTTATCGAAACGTATAAGATTATTAAGGGGTTGGACACGTTAGAGGCAGGAAACATGTTCCCAATGTTGGGGGAGTCCAGATCAAGGGGCCACAGTTTAAGAATAAGAGGTAGGCCATTTAGAACTGAGATAAGGAAAAACTTTTTCAGTCAGAGAGTTGTGAATCTGTGGAATTCACTGCCTCAGAAGGCAGTGGAGGCAAATTCTCTGAATGCATTCAAGGGAGAGCTAGATAGAGCTCTTAAGGATAGCGGAGTCAGGGGGTATGGTGAGAAGGCAGGAACGGGGTACTGATTGAGAATGATCAGCCATGATCACATTGAATGGCGGTGCTGGCTCGAAGGGCCGAATGGCCTACTCGTGCACCTATTGTCTAACTCGGTGGGTCAGGCAACATCTCTGGAGAACACGGATAGGTGAAGTTTTGGGTCAGGACCTATCAATAGAAGGTCTGCAGGGTCCCGACTGGAAACGTCACCTATCCATCTTCTCCAGAGATGCTGCCTGACCTGCCATATTACTCTAAGGTAGACACAAAATGCTGGAGTAACTCAGCGGGTCAGGCAGCATCTCTGGAGAGAACGAATGGGTGACATTTCGGGTCGAGACCCTTCTTCAGACTGATCATATTACTATTGTACTTTGTGGTTTTTTTTTTTGCATCTGGAGTTCCTTGTTTCCCCTCTCATCAATCGTGCCTTTGCCAACCATGGCATTGAAGCCACTCGCAGTGATCAGGTTGTCCTCTCTGGGATGTGGCGGGTTTTATTTTGATGGTCAGCTTAGAAGTGCTTCTTTGCTGCATCCATGGGTTCCAGGGTTGGTGCCCATGTGCTGTTCACCAGAGCTCGCTGGTTGTGTATTGAAGTGAGCTGGAAGGGCATGAAGTATTTATCTATCCCACTGGGGGAATTACTGAAATGGTAGCTCATTCTTGATGGCGGCACGGTGGCGCAGGGGTAGAGTTGCTGCCTCACAGCACCAGAGACCCGGGTTCAAACCTGACTATGGTGTTGTCTGTACGGAGTTTGTACGTTCTCCCCATGACCTGCGTGAGTTTTCTCCGAGATCCTCCCACACTCCAAAGACGTGCAAGTTTGTAGGTTAATTGGCTTGGTATAAGTATGAATGATCTCTAGTGTATGTAGGAAAGTGTTAGTGTGCCGGGATTGTTGCTTGGTGCAGACTTAGTGGGCCGAAGGGCCTGTTTCCGCGCTGTATCTCTAAACTAAACTATGTAGAGCAGATACTTGCCGCCTTTTTATTTTGAGCTGGATATTTTCTGCCCACTGTCTCTCCCTTAGGACATCAATGTCAGAGTGCCTGTGTCCCCATCTCACTTCAGTGGACCGAGTTCCGCACGGATTCTTCTGAAACTGACTTGGAAAAATGTAACGGACCGCGTCTTGAACGTGCAACTACAGGATAGATGCTGTGTGCATGTAACATCTTTCACTGTGGGATAGCCATTACATACCAGGTCGCACAGAGACTTGATTGGGAGAGTTTTCTGTCCTGGTCTTTGCTGGGTAGTCCAGGGCGAATGTAGACCAGGTTTCATGGTCTTTTACAGACACGCACAAAAGTACACATATATGAAAGCCCTTGTCAGGATTTGTTGACGTACACACAGTATATAAGGGGGCCGCACAATGGCGTGGGGGTAGAGTTGCTGCCTTGCAGCGGCAGACCCGTGTTTGATTCTGACTACGGGTGCTGTCTGTACGGAGTTTGTATGTTCTCCCCGTGACCACGTGGGTTTTATCCAGGTGCTCTGGTTTCCTCCCACATTCTTGATTGTAATCATGTATTGTCTTTCTGCCGACTGGTCAGCACGCAACAAAAAAGCTTTTCACTGTACCTCAGTACTCGTGACACTAAACTGAAACTGAACATTCCAAAGACATGCAGGTTTGTAAGTTGATTGGCTTCTGTAAATATGTTTATATTCTCAGAGACGCTGAATGCAGACCTATTCCTTTTTCTCCAGAGATGCTGCCTGACCCACTGAGTCACTCCAGCATTTTGTGTATATTTTTCTGCAAACCAGCATCTGCAGTTCCTTGTTTCTACGTTCTTTTTGTGTCTGATGGATGAGTGTTTTTTTGTTTTGGTTTAGTTTATTATTGTCACGGCGCTGAGGTACAGTGAAAAGCTTTTTTTTAATAGCTTTTAAGTTTTCTCAAATTAATTTTGTCTTCCTGTTTAGTCTGGTTTATTGTCACGTATACCGACTGAGGTAAAGTGAAAAGCTGTTGTTGCATGCTAGCCAGTCAACGGAAAGACAATGCAGGATTACAATCGAGCCATCCACAGTGTACAGAGAAACATTGCTGTAGGAGTGGAGATTTAAAAGAGTGGAGTGATTGTAATTATTCACAAAATGCTGGAGTAACTCAACAGGTCTGGCAGCATCTCGGGAGAGAAGGAATGGGTGACGTTTCGGGTTGAGACCCTTCTTCAGACTGATTGTAATGTGTGATTGCAGATCCACGTCTGTGACCGGCACACAGAGTCGCCAGGGTTGGGCGCCATCTTGATCTTGATACTGCCGAGCTCAAAGTAGTACATGGTCATTTTATTTATGAAACGGTCTTTACATTAAAGGTGAAATGATAGAGACAAGGAAGAGAAGTAAACAGAAATGCCTGGAAGAATCCGCTGTTCGAGAGGAGGCAAAGCTGGAGGAATCAGCAGCAGAAGCGTGCCATGAAGAGTCATCAGCGAAAGATGCGAGTGAACAAACCAGTGCTGAGGAAATCTCCTCGAGGGCTGCAGAGGTGACACCAAATGGCAAAAATGATACAGGAAACAAGGGCACAAAATGGAAGCGTAAGTATTTGTATTTCTTGCTTTAACTAATCCTGCACTATGGTTTAGAGAATTGGTGTGAAAATATTGCCTCAGTTACAGAATAAGTGCTGATAAGAGTGGCAAGGTGACGCAGCGATAAGGTTGCTGCCTTGCAGTGCCAGAGACCCGGATTCGATCCTGACTACGGGTGCTGTCTGTACGGAGTTTGTACGTTCTCTCTGTGACCTGTGTGGGTTTTCTCCGGGAGCTCCGGTTTCTTCCCACACTCCAAAGGCGTGCAGGTTTGTAGGGTAATTGGCTCGGTGTAATTGTAAATTGTTCCTTGTGTGTGAGGTAGAGTGTTAATGTGCAGGAATCGTTGGTCGGGGCAGACTCGGTGGGCCGAAAGGACCTGTTTCCGCGCTGTATATACAAACTAAAAGTTAAACAAAATTTTGGGCAGTTAAATCAGGGCAAGACCTTTGCAATGAATGACAGGGCTCTGGGAGTGTGTTGTAGAGCAGAAGGATTTAGGAGTGCATGTGCATAGTTCCTTGAAAGTGGCTTGAAAATAAGGTGGTCAAAAAGGCTGGACCACATGTGGTGAGACCACATTTGGAGGATAGTGTTCAATTTTGGTCACCCTGCTCTTAGATTGAGGCTGAGACCCCCCCCCCCCCCCCCCCCCCTCAATCTTTGAACATCCCCCAAGCCTTTCCATTCGTCACTTTAATTTCACGTTTCTTGTATTTTGTGTTTTTTTTTATGACTGTTAGCAGATCAATTTCCCTCCTGGGATAAATAAAGTTCTATTGTATTGTATCGTATTGGATAGATACTGTTCAGCCAGAAAGAGTGCAGGGGAGATTTATTAGGATGTTGCCTGGAGTTCAGGGCCTAAGCTAATGGAAGAGGTTGGGCAGGCTGGGACAGTCCTTGCAGTGTAGGATGAGGGATGATCTTATGATCATGAGGGGAATAGGGTAGGGGAATCAAGAACCAGAGGACATAGGTTAAAGGTGAGTGGGGAAAGATTTAATAGGAACCTGAGGGGCAACTTTTTCCACTCGGGAGGGTGGTGGGTGTATGGAACGAGCTGCCAGAGGAGGTAGTTGAGGTTGGTACAATAACAACATTTATAAGACATTTGGACAGGTACATAGGAAAGGTTTAGAAGTAAGTATATATATATATATATATATATATATGCCAAACGCCCATAGGTGAGACTAGGGTAGTTGGGGCATCTTGGTCGGCATGGGCAAGTTGGGCCGAAGGGCCTGTTTCCCTGTTGCATGACTCCAATAATTATCACATTTAATTTCCCAAGATATAATATCGGTTTTGTTCCAAGTGGGTACTTTTGTGAGAAGTGTAGGTTTTGTTTGTGGGGAAAATGAATCTTCCGGTCACAGGTGAGTCTCCTGTGCTTGTTGGTCCTTGGCCCCAGAAAAACATATTTTTGCAGCAACCTTGTATTTTTGATGAAGTAACCAACATAGGCTGGCGCGCTTCCTAGGAATATCCACACATGCAAGAGTGGGCTGTGTACGATGATCTGATCTTTGATCAGAACCACTTTTTTTTTGAAGATCAAAACTTCAATCCTCACACAAAACCCATTGTCACCGAACAGCAATGATCCCTGCCCTCTTGTATGCTTCTGATAGAATACTTTATTGTCACATGTCACAAGTTGCACTGAAATTCTTTGCTTGCATACTTTGCTAAGGTATGCAAATAGTCGCCCATAAAGGGCGCTTATAAAGTTACAAATTCCCCCCCCCCCCCCCGCCAATTCCCCCTTTGTTCTTCCCCCACACCGCATGCCGGATCCTCCATTGTCCATTGTTCTTTGCCGCCGGGATTCCATTGTTCCCCCCCACCCCCCTGGGAAGTGAGGCACGGGCTGCGACCCACAAAGCCCTACCTCAGACACGCAAGGTTTCAGCCCTTGAGGTTCCACCGCCGATCCGCACGGCCCAGAACGCAGGGCTCCGGCCTCTGCTTCCCAGCGGCAGCCGTGGCACCTCCAGAAGGCGTCGATATTCGGGACAGTTCTGCAGCGGTAGAGATCCAGGTTGGATCCGGTCTCCGGAGTTTGTACATTCTCCCTGTGACCGTGTGGCTTTTCTCCAGGTGCTCCGGTTTCCTCCCACATTCCCAAGTCGAGGAGGATGCAAAACTTGGGTTAACCTAGAACTAGCGTGAGTGGGTGATAGATGATCAACATGGACCCGGTGAGCCTGTTTCCACGCTGTATCTCTAAACTAAACTAGTGTATGGGTGATCATTGGTTGGCGTGGAGTTAGTGGCCGAAGGACCTGGTTCCATTCTGTTTCTCTAAAACTAAATATTCATGACATTGACCCAGCTGCAGAAAGACATGATTGATACACCTGATGAAACACTCCGTTCTTAAATCTCTGCCCTCTGAAAATTTTGTCCGCTACTTAGTTTAGAGTCAGTCAGAGATACAGCATCGTAACAAGCCCTTCGGCCCACTGAGTCCATGCCGAACATCGATCACCTGTTCGCACTATTTCTGTTATCCCACTTTTGCATCCACTCCTTACACACTTGGAACAACTACAAACTGGCCCATCATTGGAGTGGGAGGAAACCAGAGCACCCGGAGGAAACCCATGCAGTCGCCGGGAGAACGTGTAAACTCCACACAGACAGCACCTGAGGACAGGATCGAACCCAGGGTCTCTACACTATGAGGCAGCAGCTCTTCCGGCTGAGCCATTGTGCCGCCAGAGAGCCATTGAACCCATACAATTTTAGTCCTAGAGTTCAAATCTCAAATATATGGGTTGATGTTCTCCAGAGATGCTGCCTGATCCGCCGAGTTACTCTAGCACTTTGTGCCTTTTTTCGTGAACCAGCATGTGCAGTTTCTTGTCTCTCTGAGTTATAACTTGGGGTGGACATGAATAGTGAGTTAATTCACAAAGCTGAACTAAAGTGTATTTGTTTTTCAACATCCCTTGGAGAGAAAAAAAGATGCCATTAATTGTAAGAGGTAATCACATTGATGATTCCTGTTTAATAATCTGCATGAGATATGAATTCAAAAATATAAACACGTTGCCTCAGAATAAAAGGACGTTCCTTTAGGAAGGAGGGGAGCAGGAATTTCTTTAGTCAGAGGGTGGTGAGTCCGTGGAATTCATTGCCACAGACGGCTGTGGAGGTCGTCAATGGATATTTTTAAGGCTGAGATTGATTGACTCTTGATTAGTTTAGTTTAGAGATACAGCGCAGAAACAGGCCCTTCGGCCCACCGAGTCCGTGCCGAGCAGCGATCCCCGCACACCAACGCTGTCCTACACACACAAGGGACAATTTTTTGCTGTAGCCAATTGACCTACAAACCTGTATGTCTTTGGGGTACGTTTTATTACGGTTGTCAGGGGTTATGGAGAAGGCAGGAGAATGGGTTTGAGGGGGAAAGATAGATCAGCCATGATTGAATGGTGGAGTAGACTTGGTGGGTTGACTTGCCTAATTCTGCTCCTGTAACATGAATTTATGAATGTTTTGAGTGTGTGAGATATTTATGTAATTTGTATTTGTGTGAGAATTTAAAACTTTTAATTAAAAACTAAATTGTTTTGCAGCTGCCCTTCATCAGTGGGCAAAGGTTTTCTTTGGTAGCTGGGCAGCAATCGCAAGTGGAATGCTGTACGCTGTGTACCTTTCTACATTTCATGAAAGAAAGTTTTGGTTTTCCAGCAGACAGGTGAGATTGTTTTGTAAATTCACAGGTTTGCTTAATATACTGATGATAATAATACCTAATGATGATACAATTTCCACGGGTAGCCTACATGGCGCAGTGGTAGAGTTGCCACGTCAAAGTGCCAGAGACCTGGGTTCGATCCTGACTGTGGGTGCTGTCTGTACGGAGTTTGTACGTTCTCCCCGTGACCTGCATGGGTTTTGCCCAGGTGCTCCGGTTTCCTCCCACACTTCACACAAACGTACAGGTTTGCAGATTAATTGGGTTTGGTAAATTGTCCTGAGTGTGTCGAGGATAGTGTTAGTCTGTTAGTGTTGTTCTGCCTCTCCTCTCTTCCAGCTTTCTTTCCTCCCACCCCGACAATCAGCCTGGAGAAGGGTCCCGACTCAAAATGTCACCTATCCATGTTCTCCATTGATGCTGTTACTCCAGCACTGTGTCGTTCCAAAGATTTTCTTTCTCCCCCCCCCCCCAGTCCTCAATGGGCCGAATGGCCTAATTCTGCTCCTATGACTTACGAACCTATGTGGGGCATGGATAAAGTGAACGCTCATGGTCTTCTTCCTAGGATAGAGGATTCTAAAACTAGAGGGTATAGGTTTTAGGTGAGAAGATAAATATTTTAAGAGGGACCTCGGACAACCTTTTCATTCAGGGGGTAGTCCGTAACTGGTATGAGCTGCCAGAAGGACCTATAAACGTTGATAAAGCTATGACTTTTAAGAGACATTTGGACAGATATATGGATACGAAAGGTCTGGAGGGATATGGCCTGAATACTCCCCCTCTTGTCCCCTCTCCCATCAGGGAAAAAGGTATAGGAGTGAAAATGCACACCTCCACATTCAGCGACAGTTTCTTCCCAGCTGTTATCAGGCAACTGAATCATGCTACCACAACCAGAGAGCAGTGTTGAACTATCTACTTCATTGGTGACCCTCAGACTATCGTTGATTGGATTTTACTGGCTTTACCCTGCACTAAACGTAATTTCGTTATCACGTATCTGTGCACTGTAAATGTCTCGATTGTAATCATGCATTGTATTTCCACTGGCTGGTTAGCAAGCAAAAAAAGCTTTTCCCTGTTGCTCGGAGCACGTGACAATAAACGAAACTGAAAATTGAATACATTCTAATGAAACTATCCCAATACGTCAACTTGGTTTGCATGGACAAAGTGGGCCGAAGGGCCTGTTCTGTGCTGTACTGCTCAACGACATTAATAGTTTTTTTGTTCCCTGAACTCTCCTAAAAGTTAGCTCCCTACTGTCTAATTTGTGTATTTGTTGGTCTATGGAAACTCAGAACAAAAATAGAGTTTTATTGTCGAGGTAACTTGCCAGTTTCCTTGATATTAAGAAGTATGAAGTAATCGGGGAGAGATTTATTTCATCTTGCTGCCAGGTTGCAGTGAATATTGAAACCAAATGTTTGGGAACTCTTCCTGAAAAAGAAACTGCTTAGTTGGTGGAAAAATGTCTGCTTCCTTTTTTGTAGGCAGGGGGTTTGTTTAGTTTAGACATTCAGTGCGAAAACAGGCCCTTCGGCCCGCTGAGTCCGTGCCGACCAGCAATCCCCTCACATTAATGCTATCCTACACACTAGGGATACTTTAGAATTTTACCGAAGCCAATTAACTAGAAACCTGCACGTCTTTGGAGTGTGGGAGGAAACTGGAGCACTCGGAGAAAATCCATGCAGGTCAAGGAGAGAACGTACAAACTCCGTACAGACAGCACCAGTAGTCAGGATCGAACCCGGGTCTCTGGCGCTGTAAGGCAGCAACTCTACCGCTGTGTCACTGTGCAACACCAACCTTTCAAACCCTTTATTTCTGAATATTAATGGTGTTATAAACCTTGCAATCATAAATTGTAATTCATTGTAATTATAAATCAATAAACTTTGGATCAGAAAAGAACACAAAGTGCTGGAGTAACTCAACAGGTCAGGCTGCATCTCAGACAGAACGTGGATAGGTGACGTTTAGGAATGAGACCCCCTTCAGATTGGAATTATAGAAAAGGTTTATCATTATATATATATATATATATATATATCCGGAACACTCATCCTCTTTTTGTTTTTATGCATCCTCCACACAAAGTTATATAATAGTGTGACCTTTTGGCTTTATCTGCTGCCATGTGATTTATTTTCCTTAATCATTGAAACACATTTTCAAGTTGTCACTATTAACATTGTTCCATAGGAATGATGTCAAATCACGTAGTGATGATCTTTATTCTGTGCTCTTTAGGATCATAAGGGATAGGAATACACCCCTCCCAACCCTTCCGAATTTGGCGGAAAGTTTCCGCTTTCTTATTTCATTTCCGCCATTCCGATTTCGCCTCACATTTTTCTGCAAAACAGTTGATAATTGCAATTTGTCAATTTGGCCACTAGAGGTCGCTCGGGGTTCTGCGAGAAATCCCCCACGCCCTGGAAGTCCCCCCAGAAAATGTGGTACCTAGGCTGGGCAAGGCAGCCAATCTCAACCTCGTCGGGACTTCCATGGCCGATCGGTGGGTTGAATTTGCAACCTGTGGCCGGGGCTCTGGAACTCCAGCCCAGCTGGAGCCCAGCTGGAGCCAGCACATAAACCAGCAAAGCTCTGGAACTTTGCCAGAAAATCGGTGGTGGAACTGTAATAAGTAAATATTAAATTTAAGTGCAAGATTATATAACTATATTAATTAATTAAGTTGGGGTTAAAATATAAAACGCAGCATAAAAGCCAATTGCTACCTTTTTGGGCTGATTATCAATTAATTTGCGAATTTACTTCCAACAAGTACTTCCGCATGCTTAGTCGAGTCGCATATATCAACTCTTCATTACTTAGTCATACATTTTATGACCATTGTTCTTTTATTCAATACCAAGAGAATTGGGATGTGTACGGAAAAAGCAAAATAGAGAAAACAAAACAAAACAATTATTTCTTTGTGTTGCAAAAAGTATTTCTGTTCAATATCCTTTCTATAAATAGCAGAATATACTCATGATAGGCCTGACATTGTACACGTAGTCCAAGAACTACAGACGTTTGGAAATAACAGTCTTTGTTCACACATGAATGTAGCGCAATGCGTATGCGCATTTTTCATGCATACCTTTTTTTTGCTGAAAAGTTACATTATGCACTATATTATGAATTTTTATGTAAAATTCTGAATTTTGGACATCAAAATTATGAATTTGTAAAATCAAATGTTGGGAGGTCGGAGTAGAATTAGGCCATTTGGCCCATCGTCGACTTTGTCATTCAATCATGGCTGATCTATCTCTCCCTCTTAACCCCATTCTCCTGCCTTCTCCCCATAACCTCTGACACCCATAGTAATCAAGGATCTATCTCTGCCTTAAAAATATCCACTGACTTGGCCTCCACAGCCTTATGTGGCAAAGAATTCCACAGATTCACCACCCTCTGACAAAATAATTTTCTCCTCATCTCCTTCCTAAAGGAACGTCCTTTAATTCTGAGGCTATGACCTCTAGTCCCAGACTCTCTCCCTAGTGGAAACATCCTCTCCCCATCCACTCTATCCATGCCTTTCTGTATTTGGCATCATGAGCAAGAAATCTCTTTCCAAATGGACTGTGGGTAGAAATATTATTAGTCATAGTGATACAGCGAGGAAATAGGCCCTTCGGCCCAACTTGCTCACACCGACCAACATGCCCCATCTACAATAGTCCCACCTACCTGCATTTGGCTCATATCCCTCCAAACCTGTCCTATCCATGAACCTGTCTAATGCTGCTTAAACATCGCCCCAACAACCTCCTCTGGCAGTTCGTTCCATACACCCACCCCATACAATGTTATATAATGGTGATAATAATTACTATAAATTGTTTACTGATTGTTTTTTATTTCTCTGTTCTTTAGGATCTTGAACGAGAAATCTCTTTCCAAGCTGACAGTGGCTTGTACTACTATTATTATAAAAAGATGTTGCAGGCAACATCAATCCAAGAAGGTATTTAAAATTTTGCAATGTACGTTAATTTGTTACGTTTGGAGGTAAATCTGTAAATTGGTTGATGACACTTGTAGCTTTTTAGTAACACTTTTAGCTACTTGTGAATACAGTGTTGTTTTGTTTTCCCCATTGAGAATTCAGTTTGGTATTTGCTCCTGACTGTTTTAAAGTGTTTCCGTGTAAATGTTTATTTGCGATTCTTTGACGTGATCTGCATTTTATTGCTTGTTTGCAACCTATTGTCATGGACCTTTCTTTGCATGATTGTGGTAGGTCCCTGCTAGTGACCTTCTCACCAAGCTCATCTGATGTGTGACTAAACACCTTGCATGGAGGAAGACAATCAGTCAAGGAAGATGGTTTCTTAATGTGTAAAAGTGCAAAGGTAAAGCCAGCAAAGTCCGATCGAGGATAGTCCGAGGGTCACCGATCAGGTAGATGGTAGTTCACAACCAGAGTGCAGTCCTGAACTACCAACTACCTCATTGGTGACCCTTGGGCTATCCTTCAGTGGACTTTGTTGGCTTTACCTTGCACGAAACATTATTCCCTTATCACGTATCTATACACTGTAAATGGCTCGATTGTAATCAGGTATTGTCTTTCCGCTGACTGGGTAGCAGGCAACAAGAAGCTTTGCACTGTACCTCGGTACACGTGACAATAAACGTAACTGTTAATGATTTGCTCTCTTTAGTTAGTTTGGTTTAATTTATTGTCACATGTACCGAGGTAAAGTGAAAAGCTTCTTGTTGCCTGCTACCCAGTCAGCGGAAAGACAATACATGTTTACAATCGAGCCTTTCACAGTGAACGGATACAAGATAAAGGGAATCATGTTTTGTGCAAGATAAAGTCTGATTAAAGATAGTCTGAGGGCGTTCAATGAGGTAGATAGTAGTTCAGCACTGCTCTCTAGTTGGTGGTAGGATGGTTCAGTTGCCTGATAACAGCTGGGAAGAAACTGTCCCTGAATCTGGAGGTGTGCTTTTTTAAACTTCTGTACCTCTTGCCTGATGGGAGAGGGGAGACGAGGGAGTGACTGGGGTGCGATTCGACCTTGATCATGCTGCTGCCCTTGCTGAGGCAGAGTGAAGTGTAAATGGAGTCTGTAGTGGTAACTTCGATCCTTCCCATCAAGTTGTCTCCGTTTGCCGCCTTCACGGAGGAGTGGAGTGATAGTTCTTGACGCAAACAACAACAGAGAGATCTTCACGACGTTTCTGTTTAATTAGTCATTTATTGAAGTAGTGATACAAACAGATTAGTATTTCTCCCGTCATAAATCTGATAAGAACTGTATCTCGCCATAGCTTCTCCGAGTCTGGCGCATCACGTCTCTGCATTCCCAATTATACTCCTAATTCTGGCTCCTCCCAGCCATAATGCCTATTATGACCATATATGTATTCATCTCACGACAACCCCCCAAGTGTCCAAAAATAATACAGCAAGATACAAAATAATATAATATGCTAAGACAGCTAGTAAACACACATGGCTCCTACAGAGTCAATGTAAGGGAGGCTGGTTTGTGTGATGGTCTGTGCTGCGTCCACAATTCTCTGCAACTTTTTTGATGGAGCCAAAGCTTTGTTTAGGTTTAAGTTCATTATTGTCCCGTGTATTGAGGTACAGTGAAAAGCTTTGTTTTGCATCCAAACAAATCAGATAATACTATACCTAAATTCAATCAAGTAAAACTCAAGTACAATAGGTGGAGCAAAGGGGACGATACAGAGTGCTGAATGTAGTTCTCACCATTGTAGCGCATCAGTTCCAGAGACAAAGTCCAATGTCCGCAATGGGGTAGAGGTGAATTGGGCAGTACCTTAGCTTATGGAAGAACTAGGGGCTAGTGGAATCAAGGGATATGGGGAGAAGGCAGGCACGGGTTATTGATTGTGGACAATCAGCCATGATCACAATGAATGGCAGTGCTGGCTCAAAGGGGCGAATGGCCTCCTCCGGCACCTATTTTCTAGGTTTCTATGTAACTGTTTAGAAGCCTGGTAACTGGAGGGAGAAACCTTTCTTGAGTCTGGTGGTGTGTGCAATTTTAGACTTTGTTCTTGAGTCTGGTGGTGTGCGCTTTCAAACTTTGTTCCTTAGTCTGGTCCTGTACACTTTCAAACTATAAATCAGTGTAAAATGTTACTTTCCATTTTTGGTATGTTGCGCTATTTTTGTCTTCCTCTTTGATAGAAAGTGATTTTCTTTGTTACTGTTTTTTATTAGGCTTTTTTGAACTGACACATGATAACAAGACATTATCATTAAGGACCCTTAATTCAGTGCAGCAAATCGGTCTGTATCCAGAGGTCTTTACAGGCATCCTGTACCGTATCACTGGGAGTGGGGTATGTAATCTGCCTAAGTGTACTTTACCTTTCAGATACTTGAATGTAATTTTTTTTCAATTTTGCATTACTAACGTCAATTAATCAAAAGTAATCTCTGTGTAATTAATGGCTTCAGAAGATTTTTTTTTTGCATTAATGAGTGCATTGTCTTATTTAAGCTATTGATTACAGCTGTGTTCGATACAGCAAAACTGTGATAGTCTGTGTATTGGGGGTGTCAGATAACTGTACATTTCCACCCATTCTCCTGCATTCAGGTCGAGAGTGTTTTATTGTCATGTGTCCCGAAATGGAACAATTAAATTCTTGCAGCAACACAGAAGATGTCGTTTAGTTTCGAGATAAGCGTAGAAACAGGCCCTTCAGCCACCGTGTCCACGCCGACCAGCGATCACCCACACACTAGTTCTACCCTACACACTAGGGGCAATTTACAGAAGCCAATTCACCTTCACACCTACACTGACTTTGGAATAATAATGTAGCATCACTCTCTACCACTCTCCAACTCTAAAAAAGGTGTCTGGTACATTGTGAAAGAAGAATTTTGGTCGAGATAAGCAAAATGTTGGCAACTGAGGAACAGGATATAACTTACTGGACTTGGACTAAAGCAGATTTGTGGAATCGTCACTGGTTTCTTACACATAATCTGCTTAACCATATTGCTTTTGTCCATTCTCCATAACTATGTGGTGAATTACAACAATAATATTTGAGTTCAGTTCAGTTTATGTTTACGTGCACCGAGGTACAGTAAAAAACTTTTAGCTTCCAGTCAGCAGGACAGTACATGATTATATTCAATCCATTTACAGTGTCTGGATACATGATAAGGTAATAACGTTTTGTGCAATGTAAAGCCAGATCAAGGATAGCAAAGGTGTTTGTTACTAAGTCTCTTTTTCTTTCATTTTAGGAGGCAATTGAGCCTGTATATTTTTACATTGGTATTATATTTGGGTTGCAAGCAGTTTATGTGACTGCACTGTATGTCACAAGCTGGATGCTGAGTGGGACATGGATGGCAGGCATACTGACGGTAGTTTGGTACATTATTAACCGGTAAGACAGTCCTATCTTGTCACAAAATCATAAGTGGTTGGAGTAGAATAAGGCCCAAGAAGTCTACTCCCCCATTCAATCATGGCTGATCTATCTCTCCCTCTCCACCCCATTCTCCTGCTCTCTCCCCATAACCTCTGACAACTGTACTAATCAAGAATGTATCGATCTCTGCATGAAAAAATATCCTGACTTGGCCTCTACAGCCTTCTGTGGCAGAATTCCACAGATTCTCCACCCTCTGACTAAAGACATTTCTCATCTCCTTCCTAAAAGAACGTCCTTTATTTCTGAGGCTAAGACCTCTAGACCGAGACTCTCCCACTAGTGGAAACATCCTCTTCACATCCACTCTATCCAAGTCTTTCAATGAGGTCCCCCTTCATTCTTTGAAACTCAATAAAACATAAAATATAAACACAAATGGGTGTAATATCTAGACATGTCAATAAGTCAGGGCAGGCTGTAAATCCAGTAGTGATCATAAATGAAAGGAGCAGAATTAGCATTCGGCCCATCTAGACTACACCGCTATTCAATGTTGGTTGATCTATCTCTCCCTCCTAACCCCATTCTCCTGCCTTCTCCCCATAACCCCTGACAAGTGGGCAGGCTCTGAGACAATGGGGCTACTGTTTTACTTAATATGAAATTTTAAAAGGGAGAGGACAATATGGAGTCCGATAGTCATGCATCGTCCAGATTAAAATCCACATTTGTGATAAAACACATGATCACATTCAAGATTAAAACAATGACTGACAAAAGCTAGAGGATTGATTCACTAATGTCGAGCAAAAAACAAAATGTTGGAGGAATTTGGTGGGTTTAGTTTAGAGATACAGCGCAGAAACAGGCCCTTCGGCCCACTGAGTCTGCACCGACTAGCGATCCCCACATATTAACACTATCCTACTCACACACTAGGGACAATTTGCATTTATACCAAGCCAATTAACCTACAAACCTATACGTCTTTGGAGTGTGGGTGGAAACCAAAGATCTCGGAGAAAACCCACGCGGTCACAGGAAGAACCTACTAACTCCCTACTGACAGCACCCGTAGTCGGGATTGAACCCGGGTCTCCGGCGCTGTAAGGCAGCAACTCTACTGCTGCGCCTGGTTCAGACGGCATTTTGGAGTGAATGGATAGATGATGCTTTGGGTTGAGACCCTACTTTGGACTGATTGTAAGGGGGCGGGAAGAGTAAGCTGGAAAAGAGGTGGGGGGGCAGGACAAAAACTCCACCTTTTTATTTAATTCCATATGACCTAATGTGTAAACCATGCATCAAATGGGCTTGGTTTGTTTGAGCTTGTTTCCTAAATAAGTCTCGCCCATTGGACTAGCTCTGCAGGTTTAGGTTTATACAATAGACAATAGACAATAGGTGCAGGAGTAGGCCATTCGGCCCTTCGAGCCAGCACCACCATTCAATGTGATCATGGCTGATCATTCTCAACCAGTACCCCGTCCCTGCCTTCTCCCCATACCCCCTGACTCCGCTATTCTTAAGAGCTCTATCTAGCTCTCTCTTGAATGTTTATTATTGTCGCGTGTACCGCGCGGTACAGTGAAAAAGCTTTGTTTTGCATGCAATCCAAAGAGATTAGATAATTCTATACATAAATACTTCTTCTTCTTCTTCTTGCGTTTGAGGCAGCAGAAATTATGTAACGCCCTCCAGGCGCTGTAGCCAGTGCAATGTGCTGTTGTCGAGGGCCGTGAGGTCTATCCCTCCACCAGGGGGCGGAGGACAGTGCAGTCGAAAATGACGTGCTGCGCTGTTTGCTGGTCTGCTCCACACACGCAGGCTGCTGATACAACAGCAGGCTGCTGCTGATTGTACATCAATACAATCAAGTCAAACTCAAGTACAACAGATAAAGCAAAGAGTAGACCCAAGGAATGAATGAATTATACTTTGAACAATCCCCGCACACCAACACCATCCTACATGCACACAAGGGACAATTTACAATTATACCAAGCCAATTAACCTACAAACCTGTACGTCTTTGGATTGTGGGTGGAAACCGGAGATCCCACGCGGTCATGGGGAGAACATATAAACTCCGTTCAGCCAGTACCTGTAGTCAGAATCGAGCCCGGGTCTCTGGCACTGTAAAGCAGCAACTCTACTGCTGCGCCACCTGGCCATACCTGCCTCCGGCAGCTCGTTCCATATACCCACCACCTTTTTGTTTAACAACGAATCGAAAGATACCGCATCCCATTACTTGCTGTTCCGTCTTCCGAGTTTACGTGCTCCAGTGTCTGGAGTAAGACTTGAATTTGAATTTTTGGCTGGGATGCCTAGCCAAGCTTGATACCACTAAGTTGGACTTCACACCTACATGCATGCTTATCTAATGCCTATCTGCTTTCATCATCTTAGGACTGATACCACCAGGGTGGAACATACTGTTCCCTTGAGGGAAAATTGGGCGTTACCATATTTTGCACTACAAGTTGGAGCCCTCACTGGTTATCTGAAGACCAACATTAATTGTACTATGGAGGTGAGTATGGAACACAGCGGTCTATAAGGAGATCTTATTTGGGTGAGAGCCTTGTACTATCTTTAATGGGACTTTACTGGAATTTATCTTGCATTAAATGTTACTCCCTTTATCGTATATCTGTGCACTGTGGACAGCTTGATTGTAATCATGTATAGTCTTTCCACTGACCAGATAACACGCAACAAATTTTTTTCACTGTACCTCGGTACACGTGACAGTAAACTAAGATCTTAGACATAAAATACTGGAGTAACACAGCAGGACAGGCAGCATCTCTGGAGAGAAGGAATGGGTGACGTTTTGAGTCGAGACCCTTCTTCACACTGAAGAAGACTGAGTCTGAAGAAGGGTCTTGACCGGAAAAGTCACCCATTCCTTCTATCCAGAGATGCTGCCTGTCCCACTGAGTTACTCCAGTATTTTGTGTCTATCTTTGGTGTAAACCAGCATCCAACAAACCAGTTAGACACAAATAGCTGGAGTAACACAGCGGGACAGGCAGCATCTCTGGAGAGAAGGAATGGGTGACGTTTCTGGTTGAGACCCTTCTTTGGACTGGTTTGGGATAAGGGAAACGAGAGATATAGACGGTGATGTGGAGAGATAAAGAACAATGAATGAAAGATATGCAAAAAAGTAACCATGATAAAGGAAACAGGCCATTGTTAGCTGTTTGTAGGGTGAAAATGAGAAGCTAGTGCGACTTGGGTGGGGGAGGGATAGAGAGAGAGGGAATGCCAGGGCTACCTGAAGTGAGAGAAATCAATATTCATACCACTGGGCTGTTCCCCAGTTCCAACAAACCAGTTCCTTCCTAAACTAAGAACTTGGTGTTCTTCCAAATCTGACCTCTTATCTTTTCCTAACTCACTTTTTCTGATCACCCTTGCCTCACACATGAAGTCAATGTCTTTTTGACTTCCACTTTATTCAGTGGTATTCTAAACATTCTTTTCCAGGTCTTTTGAAATATTTCTCAAAACATTTCACTCGTTTTCTTTTGGCTCTGTTCCCTAATTCTGCTTGCTTGTTCCTCTTCCACAATTGGTATCTGTTTTTCATTTACCTATTTTGCACTGTTTACTATGATGTTTTCCTCATAGAAGATGTAACACGAATGTATGTGTGGGAAGAAACTGCAGATGCTGGTTTAAACCGAAGGTGGACACAGAATGCTGGGGTAACTCAGCGGGACAGGCAGTATTTCTGGAGAGAAGGAATGGGTGATGTTTTGCGTCGAGACCCTTCTTCAAACTTTAGTCACCCATTTCCTTCTCTCCAGAGATGCTGCCTGCTGAGTTACTCCAGCTTTTTGTGTCTGAAATGAATGTATGGTGTATCGTGTTTTACCGTATAGAGATCTATGATCGGAATTGTGGATTACAAAAGCTAATGTTTCTCTTTTTTTCACCCCTTGCCCTAGGTGTTTTCATATCTCCTAATGTGTGCATCTGCATTTGCCTTCATAATGATGTGGGAGATTAGTCACTATGTGCTGTTTGTGCAAGCCTTCAGTCTTTTCCTGTTGGATTGTCTGGATCTCATTCAGAGTCGTAAGGTACGTGGGGGTATGAAACCTTGCTAGGCACAGGAAATGGAGGAGAGCACAGAGAAATTACTTGGCGCCTATCAAACCATTTTAACGGTTTAGTTTAATTTAGAGATACAGCGCAGAAACAGACCAGTGATCCCCTCACATTAATACTATCCTACGCACACTAGGGTCAATATGACATTTCTACCAAGCCAATTAAACTACAAACCTGTGTGTCTTTGGAGTGCAGGAGGAAACCGAAGATCTTGGAGAAAACCCACATAGGTCACGGGGAGAACGTACAAACTCTGTACAGACAGCACCCGTAGTCAGGATTGAACCCGGGTCTCTGGTGCTGTAAAGCAGCAACTCTACCCCAACGCCTCCGTGATTTTGTGCTTTCGTAGTTCATAAGTTCCCGTAGCAGACTTAGGCTATTTGGCCTATCAAGCCTACTCCACCATTCAATCGTGGCTAATATATCTTTCCCTCTCAATCCCATTCTCCTGCCTTCTCCCCATAACCCCTGACCCAGGTAGTTCATAAGTTCCGGGAGCAGAATTAGGCCATTCTGCCCATCAAGTACCATTCGATCATGGTAGTGGTAGATAGATGATCAAGGTTGCCTTGAGTTTGGGAGGGTCTACTATCTGAGTAATTGTGGGGTACTGAATCAGATGCTGTTCCAAAATAACACCAGGAAATGCTCTGCAGATTTGGTAGCATCAATGGAAAGAGAAACAGTTTTATTTAATATTTTCACCATCTGCAGTTTTGTTTTCATTACAAACAGTTTGGAATAGATGAAACTTTGCTGGATCCAGTATAATGATTGGTACTGGTACAGGCACCTTGTGTTTTATAGTTCAGTTCAGTTTAGTTTATTGTCACGTGTACTGAGGTACAGTGAACAGCTTTTGTTGCATGATGACCAGCCAACGGAAAGACAATACACGATTACAATCGAGCCATTTACAGAGTAAAGATTCATGATCCGGAAATGATTTTTAGTGCAAGGTAAAGCCAGTAAAGTCTGACCAAAGATAGTCAGTGAGTCCCCAATGAGCTAGATAGTAGTCCAGGACTGCACTCTTGTTGTTGGTAGGATGGTTCAGTTGCCTGATAATAGCTTGGAAGAAACTTCCTGAATTTGGAGGTGTGGGTTTTCACACTTCTATACCTTTTGCCCGATGGGAGAGGGGGGAAAAGGGAGTGGCCAGGGTGCGACTCGTCCTTGATTATGCTGCTGGCCTTGCCGAGGCAGCGTGAGGTGTAAATCGAGTCAATGGAAGGTAGGTTGGTTTGTTCGATGGTCTGGGCTGCGTCCACAATTTCTTGAGGGGGTTATGTGCTTGAAAAGTTGCACGTAATTCAAAAATGCGGAAATTAAACATATATGTGACAATGCTGTCAACAGTAAAGTTGAGCGCTTTATTTTTAAAATAGCAGCGCATAAATCATACTTTAGTATTGAAGGAACAAGCATTTAGTATTGAAGGAACAAGTTATTTCAAAAATGCATAAATCAAACGCATGTAAAACATGAGGTGTCTGTATTTTGTTTCAGAACATTGTCAACTTGTGTAAAAAAAAGTGGCTCATTTAGTAGGTCAATCTAATCCTTCACATTCCAGGAATGAGTAGGTTAACCTATGATGAGTGCTTGACAGCACTGGGCCTGTACTCGCTGGAGTTTAGAAAGTTGAGGGGGAACCTCATTGAAACTTGCAGAACAATGAAAGGCAGAGATGGAGGGGATGTGGAAAGGATGTTTCCACTGGTGGGAGAGTCTAGGACCATAGATCTTAGCCTCAGAATTAAAGGACGCTCTTTTAGAAAGGAGGTGAGGAGGAATTTCATTAGTCAGAGGGTAGTTAATTTGTGGAACTCATTGCCACAGAGGGCTTTGGAGGCCGTCAGTGGATATTTTTGAGGCAGAGATAGGCAAATTTTTGATTGGAACGGGTGTCAAGGGTTATGGGGAGAAGGCAGAAAAATTGGATGAGGAGGCAGAGATCAGCCATGATTGAACGCCGTGTAAACCCGATGGGCTGAATGGCCTAATTCTACTCTAACTTGTGAACATCATTGTCACTCTGGCGTATCCCTCAAAATAAGTTGTGCTTCGCCCCGTCCATCACTATTGAAAGGTTACGTCACAAAGTATGTCAAATGCATGTGTGGAATGGGGTGTCTGTTTTCTTCCCCCTGGTTTAACTCAAAACTCCAAGCCCTTCAGTCCACAATGTCCTAGCCAAACATGATACCAAGTTAAATGAATCTCACCTGCCATCACATGACCCATGTCCCTCCATTTCCTTCATATCCATGTGCCTACACAAAAACCTCTTAAGCACCACTATCATATCGTATCTACCCTCCACCCCCACCCCTAGCAGAGCAATCCAGACAACCACCACTCTTTGTGTAAAAACAAACTTCTCCACAAACTCCTTTTAATAGATGTCCGAGAAGGAATAGTTATTTGATTGCAAGTTGAAATCTTTTGTAAAAAAACCCCACTAAAACCATATTCTTTCTGGCTTTTGTGGTCCTCAGTGTCTTTTGGATGAGGGGTAGGCAATACAACATGTCTTTTTAAAAAATATATCCCCATTATGGTGGATCATAATTACTTTAAGCATACTCTCTGAATATGAAGAGGAAAACGTACAAAACTGAACAATAAGTAATTTATTATTGGGTGGTGTACATCAATCTAATCCTATAAAACTCATCTTTTGGCTTGTCAATCTGGTCTATCCCTCAAAATAAGTTGTGTATCAATCCAGTCCATTACTATTGAAAGGCTTATGTCTCACATGTTCAACAATCAGCCTGAAGAAGGGTCCTGACCCAAAACATCACCTGTCTATTTTCTCCAGAGATGCTGCCTGATCCGCTGAGTTACTCCAGTATTTTTGTCTTTCCTTGGTAAACCAGCAGCTGCAGTTCCTTGTTTCTACAATGAGTTATTTAAACTTCTCTATTCTGTTTGTTGCTGTTCATTGTTTAGTTTGGTTTAGAGATTCAGCGTGGAAACAGGCCCTTCGGCCCACCAAGTCTGCACTTTCTAGCGATCCCCTTACACTTTCTACACACTAAGAATAATTTATAATGTACGTCTTTGGAGTGTGGGAGGAAACCGGAGCTCATGGGGAGAACATCAAACTCCGCACAGACCATAGTCGGGATTGAATCTGGGTCTCTGGCGCTGTGAGGCGGCAACTCTAACCCTGTGCCACCATGCCACCCCAAAGATGTAAAATAGCTACACGTCGTCCTGTGTTTTGTTTTGCAGGTAACAGAGGTGTACAGGATGTACGTGGTGTGCCTTGCACTGGGGTATTTTATGCAGTTCAGAAACTCCGCTTTGCTTGCTTCCCCACTTCTAAGTTTCATTTGCGGTTCACATCTTGCGAAATATATTCAGGTAGTGGAGCATGTACTTGAAACTTCATCAGCGTTTAATGTTTATCATTGGAGTAAACATGTTGTAGTTCACTTCATTCCTAATTAATAGTGTATTGCAAAATCGGCTTTATTAATGGGACAACTGTAGGTCTAAATTTTACTCTTTATCTTTAAAAAATATATATATTTTTGATGTTTATTTATTCTCTTTTATTTACTATTTATTCTCTTCAACTCTTTATACTCTCGACCCACACCTTTCTCCTCATCTCTGGCGTTTGACCAACAATCTGCCTATAAAATAACCGCCTTGCTGGTGTTCACCTGTTACTGGCCATGCTCTGTCCTGCCCCTTCTCTATCCCAGCTCTCTTTCCTCCCCACCCCCTCCACAATCAGTCTGAGGAAGGATCCCAACCCATCGTGTCGCCCATCCATATTCTTCAGAGATGCTGCCTGCCTCATTGAAACTTACAGCATAATGAAAGGCATAGATAGAGTGGACGAGGATAGGATATTTTTATTGGTGGGAGAGTCTAGGACCAGAGGTCCTCAGAATTAAAAAGGAGGTGAGAAGGAACTTCTTTAGTCAGGGTAGTCAATCTGTGGAACTCATTTCCCCAGAGGGCTGTGGAGGCCAAGTCAGTGGATATTTTTAAAGCAGAGATAGAGATTTTTTAAATTAGAACGGGTGTCAAGGGTTATGGGGCGAAGGCAGGAAAATGGGATTAGGTGGCAAAGACCAGCCATTATTGAATGGCGGAGTAGACTCGATGGGCCAAATGGCCTAATTCTTTCCTATGTTGTGAACTTGTGTGACCCGCTGAGTTACTCCAGCATTTTGTGTCAATCTGTAGGTTTATTATTGTCACATGTACTGAGGTACAGTGAAAACCTTTGTTTTGTATGCTATACAAACAAATCAGATATGATACATAAATATAATAAGGCCAAACTCGAGTATAATATGTAGACGAGAAATTTAAAAGATAAGAGCACAGAGTCGTAGTGATACAGTGTGGAAACAGGCCCTTCGGCCCAACTTGCCCACACCGGCCAACATGTCCCAGCTGCAATAGTCCCACCTGCCCGCATTTGGTCCATATCCCTCCAAACCTGTCCTGTCCATGTACCTGTCTAGATGACGGTAGATCCTCCTCTGAGATCATCACCCAGGGAGTTGTGAATCTGTGGAATTCTCTGCCACAGAAGGCAGTGGAGGCCAATTCACTGGATATTTTCAAGAGGGAGTTATATTTAGCTCTTGAGGCTAAAGGAATCAAGGGATATGGGAAACGAGCAGGAACGGGGTACTGATTGTAGATGATCAGCCATGATCATATTGAATGGCGGTGCTGGCTCGAAGGGCCGAATGGCCTACTCCTGCACCTATTTTTCTACGTTCCCATGTTTTCTAAATTTTATTTGTGATGTGGTTAGTTTAAAATTGTCTGAGATAGTGATTAATACTTTATTATCACATATAACGTGTCACAACAAAATTATTTGTTTTGCTTACCATACACGAGGTATGCAAAGAGTCGCCACATAAAGGGTGCCGACAAAGTCACAAAGTATTCATTACAGTCTTTGTTCTCGGTGCCCCCCCACGCCGGGTTCCTCTTTGTTCTCGGCGTCCCTCACGCCGGGTCCTAGGAAGCTACTCTTCATCTCCACCAAGAATACGGGCCTTCATTGTCAGGTTAAGAACTCGACACCTATAACAACTGGGACTTGAAAATGGTGCCAAAGCTGGCTATACAATTGTACTGTATCTGAGACGCTTATCTAAGATGTATATAAGTGCTAATGTATAGTGGTACTTGGACTGAACTGTAAAACAAAAGTGATTGTCACTGTGCCTTAGTGCAGGTGACAAATAAAATACCATTGAAGCATTGTTAGTGTAAATACTGATCTGTTCTTTACTTTCACAGCAAAACTTGAAGAAAGGTCACTTTGTAACAAGGGTCATGAAGTTGCTCCTTCATTTTTACTTGGTTTTCACCATCTCAATCATTTTAAATCTTATAATAAAAGTAAGTATAAATCTAGGAGTTTGGTTTGTATATTTCTGTTGTTACTAATTTGTACAGTGCCCTCCATAATGTTTGGGACAAAGACCCATCATTTATTTATTTGCCTCTGTTCTCCACAATTTGAGATTTGTAATAGAAAAAATCACATGTGGTTAAAGTGCACATTGTCAGATTTTATTAAAGGCCATTTTTATACATTTTGGTTTCACCATGTAGAAATTACAGCTGTGTTTATAAACCAGAATGTTTGGGACACATGGCTTCACAGGTGTTTGTAATTGTTCAGGTGTGGTTGAATGCCTCCTTAATAAGAGAGCTCTCAGCACCTAGTCTTTCCGATTTTTCTATTACAAATCTCAAATTGTGGAGTACAGAGGCAAATAAATAAATGATGGGTCTTTGTCCCAAACATTATGGAGGGCACTATATTTCAAGAGTCATAGAGTGGTACAGCATGGAAACAGGTGCTTCAGGCCAACTTTCCCACGCAGACCAACATGTCCCAGCTACATTAGTCCCACCTGCCTGCGTTTGGTCCACATCCCTCCAAACCTGTCCTTTCCATGTACCTATCTAACTGTTTCTTAAACGTTGGGATAGTCCCAGCCTCAACTACCTCCTCTGGCAGCTCGTTTCATTCACCCTTTGTGTGAAAAGGTTCCCGCCCAGATTTCTATTAAATCTTTCCCCCTTCACCTTAAACCTATGTCCTCTGGTCCTCGATTCACTTACTCTGGGCAAGAGACTCTGTGCATCTACCTCGCTCCTTCATTGTGAGAGGGTTTGAGTAGAGGAGCAACAAGGTCCTACTGCAGTGTACAGGGCCCTGGTGAGACTACACCTTGAGTATTGTGTGCAGTTTTGGTCTCTTTATTTGAGGAAGGACATTCTTACGATTGTGGGAGTGCAGTGTAAGTTGACCAGGTTAATTCCCGGGATGGCGGGACTGACAAATGATGAAAGAATGGGCTTGTATTCGCTGGAATTTAAAAGGATGGGAGGGGATCTTGTAGAAATATATAAGATTCTTAAGGGATTGGACGGGCTCGATGCAGGAAACATGTTCCAGATGTTGGGGGAGTCCAGAACCAGGGGTCACAGTTTTAGAATAAGGAGTAGGCCATTTAGGACTGAGATGAGGAAAAAAAATTCACCCAGAGAGTTGTGAATCTGTGGAATTCTCTGCCACAGAAGGCAGTGGAGGCCAATTCACTGGATGTTTTCAAGAGAGAGTTAGATAGAGGTCTTGGGGCTAAAGGAATCAAGGGGTATGGGGGGGAAAAGCAGGAACAGGGTACTGATTCTGGATGATCAGCCATGATCATATTGAATGGCGGCACTAGCTCAATGGGCCGAATGGCCTACTCCTGCACCTATTTTCTATGTTTCTAAGTATTCTTGATGCAAAAAACCCATATAACTTGGGTCAACCAAAGACAAAAACAATGCCCCCCAAAGTATATATAGTTCAGAGCTTTGAAGGTTGTAGTGTTTTATAGTCTGATGGCTGTAGGGAAGAAGCTGCTCCTGAATCTGGACGTTATAGTTTTCAGCCTCCTGTACCTTCTTCCTGATGGCAGGAGAGAAATGAGCGTGTGGCCAGGAAGCTGTGGACCTTTGATGGCATTGACTGCCTTTTTGAGGCAGCGCTTCCTACAGATCCTTTCGATGGTGGGGAGATCAGTACCTGGGATGGACCGGGCAGCATCTACCACTCTCTGTAATCTCCTTAGTGATCAAGATAGGATCACTGACTTTTTTTTCTTTTCTTCCCTCCTGTCCACTACTCTGAAACTAAATGTAGCATTCCTAATCTTGGCTCACATCAACACCCACCATTTTTTTCTTGGTATTTACGAAACAAGCCAATGTTAAATGTGGCCTAAACTCCTGTGACTGCATTTCGGTATTTGAAAGGTCTGCTGTGCAAATGTTATTGAGCCAGAATTTACTGCCACTGGCAAGCCATGTGAAGTTGCCATTATCCCATGTGCTAAGTTCACAAGTTATAGGAGTAGAATTCGGCCATTTGATGCATCAAATCCACGCCACCATTCAATCATGGCTGTTCTCTGCCTCCTAATCCCATTCTCCTGCCTTCTCCCCATAACCCTTGACACCCGTTCTAATCAATAATTTGTCTATCACTGTCTTAGAAATATCCAATGACTTGGCCTCCACAACCCTCTGTGGCAATGAGTTACACAGATTAACTACCCTCGACTAAGGCAATTCCTCCTCACCTTTCTAAAAGAGCATCCTTTAATTCTGAGGCTATGACCTCTGATCCTAGACATTCCCACCAGTGGAAGCATCCTTTCCACATCCACTCTATGCTTTTCATTATTGTGTAAGTTTCAATGAGGTCCCCCCTCAACTTTCTAAACTCCAGCGACTGGAGGCCCAGTGCTGTCAAACGCTCATCATATGCTAACCCACTCATTCCTGGGATCATTCTTGTAAACCTCATTTGGGCCCTCTCCAGAGCCAGTACATCCTTCCTCAGATATGGGGCCCAAATTTGTTCACAGTACTCCAAATGCTGCCTGACCAGTGCCTTATAGAGCCTCAGCATTACATCTCTGTATCAGCTAGTTCTTCCCAAGATGGGAAGAATGGTATTCGACACTGACACAGTGGGAAGACTGTGTCATCATTTGGCAACTCCAGCCCATGAAACAACTTAAATAAATGCCAGGCAGCTAAGCCATATACTCAGGCTTAGCTGACTCTCAAGTCTAACAAGAATTATAAGTGTCACTGTGCCACTGACATTCAGACACCTTTGCCAACTAATAAAAAAATCAACAAAACAAACTTGCAAATTAGAAGAAATTATTAAAATCAGCTGATTTTTGTAAACTGAACTTATTCTTCTTTGAGTTTAGTTCATTGTCACGTATACCGAGGTACAGTGAAAAACTTTTGTTGCGTGCTAACCAGTCAGCGGAAAGACTATTCTTGATTACCATCGAACAATCCACAGTGAACAGATGCATGATAAAGGGAATGGTGTGAATTACGTTTAGTGCAAGATTAAGCACAATTAAAGATAGTCCGAGGGTCTCCGGATCAGTGTACAGATACATGGTAAACGGAATAACCTGAATAAGAAATGGTGCTTTGGCAGTAGAGATTTATGAGTGAAGCGATTGTAATGCGTGATTGCAGATCCACTTCTGTGACTATTACACAAAAAGTTTGCCTGGATTGGGCACCATCTTGCCTACATAACTTTTGACTCACTTGCTTATTAGGTATCTACCTCGGTAGTAGACGTACACTCTGACAGTATACAGTCTTACAGCGTGGAAATGGGCCCATCAGCCCCACTTGCCCACACCGACCAACATGTTCCATCTACACTAGTCCTACCTGCCTCCGTTTGCCTCATATCCTTCTAAACCTGTCCCATCCATGTAACTCTTAGTTTTCTTAAACGCTGTGATAGAGGGCGGCACGGAGGCACAGCGGTAGAGTTGCTGCCTTACAGCGAATGCAGCACCGGAGACTCAGGTTCGATCCTGACTACGGGCGCCGTCTGTACGGAGTTTGTACGTTCTCCCCGTGACCTGCGTGGGTTTTCTCCGAGATCTTCGGTTTCCTCCCACACTCCAAAGACGTACAGGTATGTAGGTTAATTGACTGGGTAAATGTTAAAAAAAAAAAAAAAAATTGTCCCTAGTGTGTGTAGGATAGTGTTAGTGTGTGGGGATCGCTGGGTGGTGCAGACTCGGTGGGCCGAAGGGCCTGTTTCCGCGCTGTATCTCTAAATCTAATATCTAAATCTAAATCTATCTGCCCTAACTACCTTCTCTGGTAGTCCGTTCCATACACCCACTGCCGTTTGTTGCCGGGGAGGTTTTCACCTTATTGCCGTCTTGACTGGATGGCCCCTCTTCCCAATACTTCCACTGGGGCTGATGTGTTTTTAATCAGATTGGCCGCAGCAGAATTAAGAATTCCTATTTATTTATGTTTCCAGAAAATCCTCCCTCAAGAAGAAAATGAACACATATTGAAGTTTTTTGAAGCAAAATTTGACTTGAATACTTTCAGGTAAAGTTTGACAAGGTGTTGTGCAGGAGGCAGCCTCTCATTCCTGCTATCTGTCAGCCCTGCTCTGCATGCCTGGATACATTGGGTCAGGTTCCACCTCTGGTTGACCACGATGCCCCCATTGTTAACCAACTTGCTAACATCGTAGAACATAGAAAAGTACAGGTTGACACAAAATGCCGGAGTAACTCAGCGGGACAGGCAGCATCTCTGGAGAAAAGGAATGAGTGACGTTTCGGGTCGAGACCCTTCTTCAGTCTGAGTTACTCCCAACATTTTGTGTCTACCTCCGATTTAAAGCAGCATCTGTAGTTCTGTCCAAAACATTGAAAAGTACAGCACGGGAACAGGACTTTTAGCCCACCATGTCTGTGCTGAACATGATGCCAAGATAAACTAAACTTATTTGCCTGCACATGATCCATATCTCTCCACCTAAAAGCCTCTTAAACACCACTATAGTGTCTTGTTCAACCACCATACCTGGCGGTGCATTCCAGGCACCCACCGCTCTCTGTGTTAAAAAAAAAAGCTAGTCCTCCACTTCTCATTTAAACTGTGCCCCTCTCGCTTTAAAGCTATGCCCTCCAGACCTTGAGATTTCCACCCTGGTGTAAAAGGTTCTCACTGTCTACCCAATCTATACCTCTCATAATTTTAACTACTTCTATCATGTCCACCCTATCAGGAACCTCTGGCATTCCAAAGAAAACAATCCAAGTTTGTCAAACCTTTCCATGTAGCTAATAATCTCTAATCAAGGCGATATTCTGGTAAAACTCTCCAAAGCCAACACATCCTTCCTGTAATGGGGCGACCAGAACTGCACACATTGCTCCAAATGTGGCCTAACCCAATTCTGTTAGAGCTACATCATGACTTCCTGATATAGTCAATGCTTTGACGAGCATACCATATGCATTCTTCACCACTCCATATCAACTTGTGTGGACCTTGTCCCCAAGATCCCCCTGCATATCAATGTTATTAGGGATCTTACTATTAACTGTATGCAGGCATTGGAGCCCCCCCCCCCCTCGTCTCTACAATTTACTGGTCAATTAAACTACAAACATGTACATCTTTGGAGCGTGGGAGGAAACCGGAGCACCCGGAGAAAACGCATGTAGTCACAGGGAGAACTTGCATTGTACCTCCCAAAGTGCAACACTTCGCATTGCTTGGATTAAAATCCATTTGCTATTTCTCCACCCATTTCTAAAGTTGATCTATTTCCCCGCTGTATACTTTGACAACCTACCTCATTGTAGGCAACGCCAGCAGTCTTGGTGTCATTTATTAATTTTGACAACTTAAAGCTGAGCATGTAAATATGTGCAGTGATATGATGAATGCAGCTGTATTGTAATACTTGAATTGAAATCTGGTGTTGCTCTTTTTTGTAATTGTAAATATTAGCCACAAGAAAGAGGTACACCAGATGACCACTTTTTAAAAATAGAGCTAATGTATTACAACACTTAAATCCATGTATCTCACAGCGGCAGAAGTGCTGCCTCATAGCTCCAGAGACCCAGGTTCAATCCTGATCTCATGTGCACTCTGTGTGGAGTTTGCACATTCTCCCTGTGATCGCGTGGGTTTTCTCCAGGTGTTCCTGTTTCCTTCTGCATCCTAAAGACGTCCAGGTTTGTAGCTTTATTCGCCCTCTGCAAATTGGCCTTGGCGTATAAGATGCAAAAGTGGGATAACGGAGATAACATGTGCCCTCTGTGTGGAGTTTGCACGTTCTCCCTGTGACGGCTTGTGTTTTCTCCGGCTGCTTTGGTTTCCTCCCACACTCCAAAGTTTGTAGGTTCATTGCCTTTTGTAAAACTGTAAATTTTCCCGAGTGTGTCGGATAGTGCTAGTGTACGGGGAATGCTGGTCGGTGTGGACTCAGAAGACCCTGTTTCCACGCTGTTTCTCCAAACACTTCAATCCATTTTTATTGAAACATGTAAAGTGTCATTAATAAAAATAGAAGTTTTTACATTTCCTAAAACAACTAGGTTGAGTTTTGTCTAGAGATACAGCACGGAAAAGGCACTTCGACCCACCGAGTCCACGCCGACCAGCGATCCCCGCACATTAACACTACCCAACACACACTAGGAACAATTTTACATTCATACCAAGCCAATTAACCTACAACCCTGTACCTTTTTGGAGTGTGAGAGTAAACAGATCTCGGAGAAAACCCACACGGTCACGGGGAGAACATACAAACACCATACAGACAAGCACCTGTAGTCGGGATCGAACCTGGGTCTGGCGTTGTAAGGCAGCAACTCTACCGCTGCACCACCGTGCCGCGGTTGTATGGGCAGACAGACTTGCTCCTTTTGCTGCGACCATTATTGCTCTACTAATAATGTATTTCTTTTCTTTTCCCACTCAGAGATTTCAGCACAAATTTGTTGCTTTGTCAGGAAACGTTCCAGACACCGTCGCAAGAGTTCTTTATTCGACTGACCCAGACCTGTCTTCTCCCCTTCTGTATGTCTGTGATTCTGATCTGCCTTCTCTCAACTTTGGAAGTTGTTGCCAAGAAGTTTCGGTAAAGAAGAAACTAGAAGTTGTCGAAGTGGATTATTGCAAGACACGGCCGAATATCTTGGCTTGGTTGTTAATGAATATTTCAACACCCACAGTCCTCTTGTGTGGAAAAACCTATCCATCAGATCCCCTAAAAATCTCTCTCCTCTTACCTTAAACCTATATGGTCTAATTGTAGACTCCCCTGCCCCTGGAAAAAGACAGTAACTGTCCCTGCCATCTATGCCTCCCATAATTATTTTAACCTTTTTTGTCAGGTCACCCCTCAGCCCTGTTCTCTGGGGTAAATAGTCTCAGCCTGTCCAATCTGTCCTTCAAGTCAAGCCATTCAGTTCAAAGAAGTAAAAGCTTACTAAAGTCTACACAGAAAACCTTGACACAAAACCGTTACAAAATCAATAGCTTGAATTGATCTGTGTAGGAAGGAACAGCAGATGCTGCTTTAAACCGAAGATAGACACAAAATGCTGGAGTAACTCATCGGGTCAGGCAGCATCTCTGGAGAGAAGGAACAGGTGACGTTTTGGGTCGAGACCCTTTTTCAGATATTATGCTGTGACATATGCAACTAACAGAAGCACTGTCAAACACAACAGTGAGTTGCATGAAATGCCATGACAATGGTCTAAAGCACAATCATAGAGGTTGACTTTAAGGTAAAACCTCGAGTATTGAAATGCAGGGAGGTTGAGACAGGAATTGCAAAACCTGGGGCAGAAACAGCTGATGATTAAAGTGGAAAAGTTGACAGAGGCCGGAATTATCCGTGGGTTGTAAGGCCGGAGGAGAGCGCAGATTGGGAGGGCCATTACCAGAGAGGGCTTTGAAGACAAAGATTATCACCTTCAAATCAGGGTATGACTTAACCATACCAGTGTAAGTCAGGAAGCAAATAGGTCACAAGATGACACAACTTACTGTAAATTAAAACAGAGGCAGTGCGGTTTTAGATGATCTTCAAGTTGCAAAGGATTTAGCGAGGGAAGCCGGGCAGGATTGTGCGGGAATAATTCAACTTTGTTGTTAGTTTAGTTTGGTAATACAGCATGGAAGCAGGCCCTTCAGCCCACAGAGTCCAGCGATCACCCATACGCTAATTTTATCCTACACACTAGGGAGAATTTACAGCAGCCAATTAACCCAGAAACCTGCACGTGCTGTCTGTACGGAGTTTGTACGTTTACCCTGTGACCATATGGGTTTTCTCTGGGTGCTCCAGTTTCCTCCCGCATTCCAAAGACGTGCAGGTTTTCAGGTTAATTGACTTCTGTAAATAGTCCCCAATGTGGAGGATAGAAATAGTGTGAACGGGTGATTGCCGGTCGGTGCGGACTTGGTGGGCTGAAGACCTGTTTCTACTCTGTTTCTCTAAACTAAAAAGACATATTGTCTTTCCGCTGACTGGGTAGTGCGCACAAAAGCTTTTCCCTATACCTCGGTACACATGACAATAAACTAATACTGTAAATAAACTAAACTAGATCCGTATTCATTTTAATGTGTAAGAAGGAACTGCAGATGCTGGTTTAAACCGAAGATAGACACAAAATGCCGGAGTAACTCAGCGGGCCAGGCAGCATCTCTGGAGGGAAGGAATGGGTGATGTCACCCATTCCTTCTCTCCAGCAATGCTGCCTGTCCCGTTGAGTTACTCCAGCTTTTTGCGTCTATCTTGATTTTAATGTGTCAGTTTACCCTTGAACTTTGTTTTGTTTTAGTAATGTGCCACAAAAAAGTGATGGTGTGCCAGATATTGTGGTGATCGGTGAGAGGCCGGAGGTGGTTTACCACATGCTGCATATGGTGCTGTTCGGCTCACTGGCACTGATGTTCCAAGGGTAAGTGTGTTCATGGTGATCTTCAGACTACCTTTTCAGCGTATAGTAATGATCATATCATATCATATCATATATATACAGCGCGGAAACAGGCCTTTTCGGCCCACCAAGTCCGCGCCGCCCAGCGATCCCCGTACATTAACACTATCCTACACACACTAGGGACAATTTTTACATTTACCCAGTCAAATTAACCTACATACCTGCACGTCTTTGGAGTGTGGGAGGAAACCGAAGATCTCGGAGAAAACCCACGCAGGTCACGGGGAGAACGTACAAACTCCTTACAGTACAGCACCCGTAGTCAGGATCGAACCTGAGTCTCCGGCGCTGCATTCGCTGTAAAGCAGAAACTCTACCGCTGCGCTACCGTGCCGCCCGAGAATCAAGTTCTTAGAACTTGTAAAAGTGGAGGAATTCTAGCAGTTTAGGGCTGGCCTTTTAAAATATATATATTAAAAAATCCATACCTGTCTTGCCCAGAGTTGGTGAATTGAGGACTGGAGGACATAGGTTTAAGGTGAGGTCTAGCGGATGTCTACCAGAGTGCATTGTATACAATGATATCTGATAGAGGGTGTTATTTCCATTTGTGGACATGTGATGGTGCTATTGAGCTACTTCTCCCCAAATGTAAAATGTTGTAAACTAAGGGGGGAATTTACTGGAAAGTTTCTTGGAAAGTATCTGTTAATGAAGCTTGATCCTGCAGTTAATATAAAACAAGGATGTAATGGGAATGTTGCCAGGACTAGAGGGCCTGAGCTATATGGAGAGGTTGGGCAAGGAAGGACTTTATTCACTGGAGCGCAGGAAGCTGAGGGGTGATCTTATGGAGGTGTATAAAATCATGAGGGGATTAGATATGGTGAATGCACAGTCTTTTGCCCAGTGTAGGGAATTAAGAACTAGAAGGCATAGGTTTAAGGTGAGGGGGAAAAGATTTAGAAACATAGAAATATAGAAAATAGGTGCAGGAGAAGGTCACTTGGCCTTTCAATAGACAATAGGTGCAGGAGTAGGTCATTCGGCCCTTCGAGCCAGAACCGCCATTCAATGTGATCATGGCTGATCATTCTCAATCAGTACCCTGTTCCTGCTTTCTCCCCATACCCCCTGACTCCGCTATCCTTAAGAGCTCTATCTAGCTCTCTCTTGAATGTATTCAGAGAATTGGCCTCCACTGCCTTCTGAGGCAGAGAATTCCACAGATTCACAACTCTCTGACTAAAAAAGTTTTTCCTCATCTCTGTTCTAAATGGCCTACCCCTTATTCTTAAACTGTGGCCCCTGGTTCTGGACTCCCCCAACATTGGGAACATGTTTCCTGCCTCTAACGTGTCCAACCCCTTAATAATCTTGTACGTTTCGATAAGATCCCCTCTCATCCTTCTAAATTCCAGTGTATACAAACCTAGTCGCTCCAGTCTTTCAACATATGACAGTCCCGCCATTCCGGGAATTAACCTAGTAAACCTACGCTGCACGCCCTCAATAGCAAGAATATCCTTCCTCAACTTTGGAGACCAAAACTGCACACAGTACTCCAGGTGCGGTCTCACTAGGGCCCTGTACAACTGCAGAAGGACCTCTTTGCTCCTATACTCAACTCCTCTAGTTCAAGGCAGTACTGCCATTCAATATGATCATGGCTGATCATCCAAAATCAGTGCCCCGTTCCTGCTTTTTCCCCCATATCCCTTGATTCAGTTAGCCCTGAGCTATATTCAACTCTCTCTTGAATAATTCAATACCTAATTGTCTCTGAATAGGAACCTGAGGGGCAACTTGTTCACATAGAAGTTGTGGATACGTGGAACAAGCTGCCAGAGGAGGTAGTTGGGGCAGGGACAATAAACAGTATTTCAAAGATATTTGGACAGGTACATGGATTGGAAAGAATGAGAGGGATAAGGGCCAAACGTGGGCAAATGTCCCATTTACTCACGTTTGGCCCTTATCCCTCTGACAAAGAAGGGAAGGGATTGAATTTTTTGCCTTCCATCACAGTGAGGAATGTGTAGGAGTCACTGGTGAATTGGTATGACTATGGTAAATCGAATTCCTCGTATGTTGCAAAACATACTTGGCTGATAAAGTATGATTATGATGATTAGATGGGATGTCTTGATTTGATCGGCATGGACAAGTTGGGCCGAAGGGCCTGTTTCCGTGCTGTATAACTCTTAATTCATGTCTAACGCTTGCTGCATTTTGTACCTTTGCAGCCTGAAGTATTTATGGACTCCGTATGCCTGCATGTTTGCTGCCTTTGGTGTATGTTCCCCTGAGCTATGGATGACTGTGTTCAAGTGGTTGCGGCTGAGAACAGTGCCTCCATTGCTTCTGGTGAGTTCACAATGTTCCTTGAGATTGCTGCACCTCACACGCTCTTAATTATTGTCCACTAAAGCACGTTTTTTTTCCATTTTAGGCCCTTGTATTGAGCACTGCAGTCCCAACAATAATAGGATTCCGCATTTGGAAGGATGTGAGTACGTTAGCACATTTCTAATTCAGTACTATGACTGTGTTGATAAGTGGAAACAAGATTGATTTGAAATTATAGTTTAGTTTATTGTCACGTGTACTGAGGAACAGCGAGAAGTTTTTTGTTGTATGATATCCATTCAGCGGAAAGACTATCCATGATTACAAACAAGCCATCCACAGTGTGCAGATACAGGGTAAAGGGAATAACATTTAGTACAACATAAAGTCCAGTAAAGTCCGATTAACGATAGTCCAAGGGTCTCCAATGAGTACTGTATGTTAGGACCGCCACTCTCTGGTTGGAGAGTGGACTGTTCAGTTGCCTGATAACAGCTGGAAAGAAATTGTCTCTGAATCTGGAGATGTGCGTTTTCGCACCTTTGCACCTTTTGCCTGATGGGAGAGGGGAGAAGAGGGAGTGTCCGGGGGTGAGATTGGTCCTTGATTATGCTGGTGGTATTGCTGAGACAGCATGAAGTGTAGATGGGGTCAATGGAAGGAGGTTGATTTGCATTATGGTCCTTGTTTTCAAAGTCCTTAGTCAATATTCGCCTCTCGCTATAATTTCCTTCAAATTTAGATATCTGCCTTCTTCCAGTTCCAGTGGAGAGGTGTGTAGGAAGGAACTGCAGATGCTGGTTTGCACTGAAGGCAGACACAAAATGCTGGAGTAACTCAGCGGAACAGGCAGCATTTCTGGAGAGCAGGAATTGGTGACTTTTCGGATTGAGACCCTTCTTCAGACTGAAGAAGGGTCTCGACCCGAAACGTCACCAATTCCTTCTCTCCGGTGGAGGACTGCAGTTATCTAAAATTGAACGGAATTAGAGGGCGAGGCAAATATTGTGTCAGGAATATGAAAAATAGGGGTGAGAATTGATTAGTATGGGTGTCAGGGGTTATGGGGAGAAGCATGGGGTTAGGAGGGAGAGATAGATCAGCCACGATTGTATGGCAGAGTAGACATGATGGGCCAAATGGCCTAATTCTGCTCCTGTCCCTTATGACATGAGAATTATAAAAGTTCGGGATAAAGGATAGGAATAGAATTAGGCTATTCGGCCATCAAGTCTACTACATCATTCAATCGTGACTGATCTATGATCATCTCCAAATTTCATTGCTCACCTCTTGGCAGCTCCCATTTGTTTCATGCTCTTGGTTTCCTCCCCCAAAACCTTCATGCCTTCCACTTTTTGTCTTTTTTTAAGGAGAGGCATTTTGTGATTGGAATTTGAGAAATGTGGAAACGTTTTAACCGTTGTACGATTTTAAACTGAATAGTTAAACGAGCAGGAGCGTTCCCAAAGAATGTACAGAAAAACAATAAAGTTATTGAATTTTATTTAAAAACTAGGAGGGCACTATGATAGCTTTTGAAGGCACTGGGCCTGTACTCGCTGGAGTTTGGAAGGATGAGGAGGGACCTCATTGAAACTTACCGAATAGTGACAGGTTTGGATAGAGTGGATGTGGAGAGGATGTTTCCACTAACGGGAGAGTCTAGGACCAGAGGGCACAGCCTCAGAATAAAAGGACGTACCTTTACAAAGGAGATGAGGAGGAATTTCTTTAGTCAGAAAGTGGTGAATCTGTGGCATTCATTAACATGGATGTCTGTGGAGGCCATTTTCATATCTTCTAGGAGAAGAAATTCAGCGATTCGGCCCATCAAGTCTACACCATTCAATCATGGCTGTTCTATCTCTCCCTCCTAACCCCATTCTCCTGCCTTCTCCCCATAAACCCTGACACCCGTACAAATTTAAAAAAAATGTGAAGGCAGAGATTGACAGATTCTTGATTAGTAAGGGTGTCAAGGGTTATAGGGAGAAGGCAGAATGGCCTAATTCTGCTCCCAAGACTTATGAACTATGATTTTATTTTCTTAAAATGTTATTGAAAACAATGTATAAAATATAAAAAGTTTTCACAGGGCCCTGATATAGTTGCTTCGGAAGTGATACTACTTTGCATTGCAGAAGGCATTATATAGCATATCTAGTCACTCAGTGTGGATTAGGACTTGGGTCTGTGTCCAAATACAGGTTTCCCACAGCTTCCAGACATACCGTGTCCAGATACGGTATGGTGGCACAGCGGTAGAATTGCTGCCGTACAGCGCCAGAGACCCGGGTTCGATCCTGACTACAGGTGCTGTCTGTACGGAGTTTGCACGTTCTCCCCCTGACCTGCGTGTATTTTCTCCAGGATCTTCGGTTTCCTCCCACACTCCAAAGACGTACAGTTTTGTAGGCTAATTGGCTTCAGTAAAGATTGTAAATTGTCCCTAGTTTAGTTTTAGTTTAGAGATACAGCGCAGAAACAGGCCCTTCGGCCCACAGAGTCCGCACTGGCCAGCGATCCCTATACACTATCACTATACTACACACACTTGGGACAATTTCACATTTATACCAAGCCAATTAACCTACAAACATGTACATCTTTGGAGTGTGGGAGGAAACTGAAGATCTCTGAGAAAACCCACACGGGTCATAGGGAGAACATACAAGTGGGGGAACGTAATTTTGAGGATTGTGCTAGTGTATGGGGATCGCCGGGCGGCACGAACTCGGTGGGCCAAAGGGCTTGCTTCCGCGCTGTATCTCCAAACTAAACTAAAGGCTTTCAGACGAGCAATGTGGCATCCTGTATTAATATACGGTTAATGTACGGGGGTCAGGGGTTATGGGGAGAAGGCAGGAGAATGGGGTTAGGAGGGAGGGAGGGATAGATCAGCCATGATTGAATGGCGGAGTAGACCTGATGGGCCGAATGGCCTAATTCTGCACCTGTCACATGACCTTGGGATTTTTGGCCACATTTTCCACACTTCTCTCGACGGACATATTCTCGACGACCGTTCCAAGTGTAGGATCTCGGCAAGAAAATGATCAAGTATCCCTGTCGGTTGCCGCACACTCTTGGACTTTGGTAGCAGCTCTGATGTTCAGTTAAATTAATTATTTAAAGGTCAGATGCACACAAGAATCGCAGCCAATTAGTGCCTGGTCTAATTTCACGATTGACATGATTTCACCTGGAAAAATCACAAGCTTGATCTACTCTGTGTGAAAATGAATTTTGTTCAATTAATCTTTTTTTTCCTTTAATAAAAGGACATTGCATGCTTCATCTTCCAGGCACAGTCTTACAGAGATACACTGAGATACAGTGCTGATACAGACCCTTTGGTCCACCGAGTCCGCGCCGTCCAGCGATCCCTGCATATTAACACTATCCTACACACGCACTGGGGACAATTTACATTTACACCAAGCCAATTAACCTACAAACCTGTATGTCTTTGGAGTGTGGGAGGAAACCGGAGATCTCGGAGGAAACTGGAGATCTTGGAGAAAGCCCACGCCCGTCACAAGGCGAACGTACAGACAGCACCTGTAGTCCAGATCGCCACATTCTTGCCACAGAGATCTCTACATCCTGTATACAGACCTTCCTTCAAAGTCGGTGGCAAGCGTTCCTACTTTACCGCTGGCTTAAAATTGCAGGGCCTTTGAGATGATAGTGTTGTATGATAATGGCATTTTAGTTTTACAGAAACAGCATGGTAACACTGCCGAGTCCACCCTGACCATCGAGCGGCACTTTGGCACCACTGGCAGAGCCGCTGCCACGCAGCACCACAGACCCGGGTTCCATCCTGACCTCGGGTGCTGTCTGTGTGGAGTTTGCACGTTCTCCCTGTGACCGTGAGTTTCCTCCAGGTTCTCCGGTTTCCTCCCACATCTCAAAGACCTGTGGGTTTTGTAGGTTAATTGGCCCTCTGTATATTGCCCCTCTTGTAGGGAATGGATGAGAAAGTGGGATAACTTGGAACTGGTGTAAACGGGTGATCGATGGTTGGCGTGGACCCAGTGGGCCAATGGGCATTTTTCCATTCTCTATATATCAATCAAATGATCACCCGTTCACACAAGTTCTATGTTGTCCTATTTTCTCATCCATTCCCTACATGGGAGGGGAGAAATACAGGTGAATTAACCTAAGAACCAACACGTCTTGAAGATGGCCCGATGGCGCAGCGGTAGAGTTGCTGCCTTACAGCGCTTGCAGCACCAGAGACCCGAATTCAATCCCGACTACGGGTGTTGTCTGTACGGAATTTGTACGTTCTCCCCGTGACCGCGTAGGTTTTCTCCGAGATCTTCGGTTTCCTTCCACACTCCAAAGTCGTACTGGTATGTAGGTGAATTGGCATGGTGTATGTATAAAAAAAATTGTCCCTAGCATGTGTAGGATAGTGATAATGTGCAGGGATCGCTGGTCGGCGCGGACCCGGTGGGCCGAAGGGCCTTTTTCCGTGCTGTATCTCCAAACTAAACCCAAATGGTCAAAGGGAAAACATGCAAACTCCACACAGATAGAACCCAAGATCAAGATCGAACCTGGGGCTCTGGCGCTGTGAGGCAGCAGCTCTACCAGCTGCAATTTGTTACATAGCAATTTGTGCTGTATATGTTGGTTCCAATATCTTGAATATTTTTATAATCCTGTTGAAACTACATTACGGAGTGGGAAACTGCAGATGGAGGCAGAGTGGGAATGCTTACGATTGCAAGAAAACCGTTGGTTTTAGCAATGGAAAAGCTTTGGATCGGATGCACCCAATTACTTACAAAACGGAGATGTCTTTATTTGCATTGGTCATGTTTTCTTGATTGAACTTCCCAATCATTTGAGTTTTGGTTTAGTTTATTGTCATGTTTACTGAGCTACAGTGAAAAGCTTTTGTTGCGTGCTAACCAGTCAGCGGAAAGACTATAAGTGATTACAATTGAGCCATTTGCAGTGTACAGGTATGAGACCACGTGGGTGAAAAAAACCGTTTTGGCCCCCACTGCCTTCTGGCAGAGAATTCCACAGATTCACAGATGGAAAATAAAACGTTTTCACGCAGTGAACCTGTGGAATTCTCTGCCACAGAAGGCAGTGGACGCCAATTCACTGGATGTTTTCAAGAGAGAGTTAGATTTGGCTCGTAAGGCTGACGGAATCACGGGATGTGGAGAAAAAGCAGGAATGGAGTACTGATTTTGGATGATCAGCCATGATCATCTTGAATGGAGTTGCTGGCTCGAATGGCACGTATTTTCTGTTTCTATGATAATGGGTATAATATTTAGTGCAAGACAAAGTCCAGTTAAAGATAGTTTGAGGGTCTCCAGTGCGGTAGATGGTAGAGAGGAGATTAACAAGGGCATAGTTAAAGTCAGAAATGCTGTTGTTGGAGTAGAGATTTAAAAGAGTGGAGCGATTGTAATGCGTGATTGGAGATCCTCTTCTGTGACGCGTACACAGAGCCGCCTGGTTTGGGCACCACCTTGGACCCTTTGGTAGACACCAAATGCTGCAGTAACTCAGTGGGACAGGCAGCATCTCTGGAGAGAAGGAATGGGTGACGTTTCGGGTCGAGACCCTTCTTCAGACAGTCTGAAAAGAAGGGTGTCGACCCAAAACGTCACCCATTCCTTCTCTCCAGAGATGCTGCCTGTCCCGTTGAGTTCCTCCAGCATTTTGTGTCAATCTTTGATTTAAAACCAGCATCTTCAGTTCTTTCCTACACACCTTGGACTCTTTGTCACTCTGCTGTGATGCAGTTGAATAACCTGACTGGGGAGAAGGCAGGAGAATTGGGTTGAGAGGGAGAGATAGATCAGCCATGATTGAATGGTGTAGACTCGATGAGCCGAATGGCCTCATTCTGCTCTCATCACTTATGACCTTAACCACATCCACTTTATCCAAACCTTTCACTATTCGGTGCGTTTCAATGAGGTCCCTCCTCATTCTGTATTAAGACTTTTGGCCACATTTGGCTAATTCTGTTCCTATGACTTATGACATTAACTACAGATTCTTTTGGTGTCTTGTACCTGCCCTCTTCATAGAAATTCTGATGCCTTTATTACACCATTGCCTTCTGCAGAAGGTTAACTATGCTAAAGTCATGCCTTTATGCCACAGTCATGGCCACAGAAGGCTGTGGAGGCCAAGTCAATGGATATTTTTAAGGCAGAGATTGACAGATTCTTGAGGGTGTCAGGAGTTATGGGGTGAAGGCAGGAGAATGGGGTTGAGAGGGAAAGATGGATCAGCTTTGATTGAATGGTGGAGTAGCCTTGATGGGCCGAATGGCCTAATTTTGCTCCGATTGTGACCATGAACATTACACTTGCTTATGTTTGTTTTGCTGAACTCTGTATAGTTAAGTTGTAATATTACTTGTACTTCAGTTCTTTCCAGATGCAATGAGTGAGCTGTCTGAACTGCAGGAGTTTTTTGATTCAGATACTGTCGAGCTGATGAACTGGATCATGTAAGTTGTTACATTCGTACAATTTTATTTTTAAAGTCTGTGCTGGGGAACTTGGATTTGCACTGTCTGTCAAATTCCAATGGGCAAGTGTAAGTGACAATGTTATCGTGAATCTCAGAGCGGCACGGTGGCGCAGCGGTAGAGCTGCTGCCTCACAGTGCCAGTGACCCGGGTTCCATCCTGACTACCGGTGCTGTCTGTATGGAGTTTGTTCGTTCTCCCTGTGACCACGTGGGATTTCTCCGGGCGCTCCAGTTTTCTCCCACACTCCAAAGACGTGCAGGTTTGTCGGTTAGTTGCTTTCTGTAAATTGTTCCCAATGTGTAGATATAACTAGTGTACAGGTGATCATTAGTCGGCGTGGACTCGGTGGGCCGAAGGGCCTGTTTCCACGCTGTATCTCTAAAACTAACAACTAATTAATTTGTTGTTAACAAATTCAAAATGTAAAATATTGCAGATGATGGTATTCATGAAGCATACTATTGAGCCATTCAGTTAGGGCATTATTTAACTGTGGCCTAACTCCACATGTGTAGGAAAGAACTGCAGATGCTGGTTTAAATCAAAAATAGACACACGTAAAGCTCGAGTAACAGCAGAACAGACAGCATCTCTGGAGAGAAGGAATGGGTGACGTTTCGGGTCGAGACCCTTCTTCAGACTGAAGTCTGAAGGGTCTCGAGCAGAAATGTCACCCATTCCTTCTCTCCAGAGATGCTGCCTGTCCTGCCAAATTCCACATGTCTGCAGTTGCTCTGTACCTCCTACGGTGTTCAGTTATGAAGATCCATCGTTCTAGATTTAAAATTGACCTGACATTGGTTGCTGTTTGCGGATAAAGTGTTTCACATCTCTACCACCCTTTGAGTGTGGATGTGTTTCTCAATTTCATTTAAATATTAGGCTCTAGTTTGTGCTTCTGGGCTTCTGAATCTTAGATTCCAAAAAACAATTAAAAATACTTTCCCTTTTCTTCAGAGATGCTGCCCGCCCCGCTGAGTTACTCCAGCATTTTGTGTCTATCTTTGTTGTAAACCAGCATCTGCAGCTCCTTGATGTTAGATCATAGATTTTTGCATTCCATTCATCCAGTTCAATCCTTGTATGCTTCAAGCCTTTATTATCTTGAATGCTTTGGTGAAATCACCAATGAACCTCTAAATTGCAGGGGATAGAACCCTACAATGTCTGTTTTCTTACCTCAAAAGTCATGTATTCTTATTTTGTTGAGAAATTTGATTATGTGGCCTTGTGTATTATCTAAATTCTTTATCGACCAGTATAGTACAATAGACAATAGGTGCAGGAGTAGGCCATTTGGCTCGTCGAGCCAGCACCACCATTCAATGTGTAGTGTGTAGTGGTTTCCAAACACTTTAACTCCCCTTCCCATTCCCACACTGACCTTTCTGTCCTGGGCGTCCCCCACTGTCAGAGTGAGGCCACACTCAAATTGGAGGAACAGCATTTCATATTTTGCTTGGGCTACGGGTGCTGTCTGTACAAAGTTTGTACATTCTCCCTGTCGCCCATGTGAGTTTTCTCTGAGAACTTTTGTTTCTTCCCATACTCCAAAGACCTCCAGATTGCTGGTCTGTGCGGCCATGGGGTTTGTTTCCGTGCTGCATCTTTAAATTTAATGTAAATGTAAATTTGAGTAACTTGCTTACTACTCTTTTCAAGAGAGAGTTAAGGCTAAGGGAATCAAGGGATATGAGGAAAAAGCCGGAAAGGGGTACTGATTTTAGATGATTAGCCATGATCATATTGAATGGCAGTTCTGGCTCGAAGGGCCGAATGGCCTACTCGTGCACCTATTTTCTATGTTACTAATGTGGATATAATTACCACTTTTTGAATGCAACATGGTTTTAGCCCAATCTTTTGTGGCAGACCGTAAACTTTCACTTGTTACCAAAGTCAGATGGAGAGCTGTCCACTGTGTATAAAATATAAGCAGCTTGTTCAGGTAGACAAAGGGATTATCTATCACAGTTATCTGGCACGTGCCCTGCTCGGAGCTACCACGCCACTGGGAACAATTGCACCTCTTCACCAGATCCTACTCTCCATACAGCTGGGTTTGGCAACTTTCACTTGAATACTTCCAGCTTTCGTGCATAGTTGTTTTAATTTGCTGCCTGCCTTTCTACTTTGTTATGGAAGCCCCACATTAGTAAGCATTTACAACATATTATCTCGCCTTGTCTAAGAGCCCAAATAATTGCATTATCTACCCACTGTGACTGCTAACAGCTGGACAGATCAGTGAAAGGTTTTCAATTCAAGTCATTTCAGTCACTTGGAATATTAATCTTGCAAACTGAAATAACTTGCAGGGAATATTGAATCGGTTATTTTGAAATATCTTTGAACTACTTTTGAACGGGGGCAGCACGGTGGTGCAGTGGTAGATTTGCTGCCTTACAGCGCCAGAGACCCGGGTTCAATCCTGACTACGGGTGCTGTCTGTACGGAGTTCGTACGTTCTCCCCGTGACCGCATGGTGCTCCGGTTTCCTCCCACACTCAAGGCCTACATGTTTGTAGGCTAATTGGCTTGGGTAAAATTGTAAATTGTCCCAAGTATGTGTAGGATAGTGTTAGTGTGTGGGGATCGCTGGTCGGCGCGGGCTCAGTGGGCCGAAGGGCCTGTTTCCGCACTGTATCTGAGTTTAGTTTATTGTCACGTGTACCGAGATACACTGAAAAGCTTTTGTTGCATGCTAACTAGTTAGCGGACAATACATGATACCTCTAAACTAAACTAAACTAAATTAGTGAACTGATTTCTAAAATTATATTTCTGATTTTATTTTCAGATAGCCAATATGAGTGACAAACTCTCTATGTTATGGAGCCATTTTGCATAATGTTTGCATAAGCACTTTGTTGCGTTGTTAATTGAATCTTAACTTTTTTTTAAGGGCACCATCCCTCTGCTAAAATGTTTTCTCCGAGGAATCATCGGGAGGCAGAGGATTTTAAATAGGATTCCAACTTATTTCCATAATTTTGATCTTCATGCTATCCTTTTTGAGGCTATCCTCAGGCTTGAGGAAGGCTATCCTTTTTGAAAATACCTGAATGGTGCATTTTGCCTCTCTCTCTTTCTCTCCTTTTAATGTGCAACCTGGATTATGTTACAGGGATACTAATGACTATTATATAAGGGGATAAGCAAGTGGCAGACTGCTTTGTTACTTGGCACTTTGAGTTGCATGTGATCCACTTTAAGCTATTCCCAAAAGAAATTTTAAGCCGCTCAATCAATACAGGTTTGTGTATTTGTTCCTTACTTAAACGTATGAGCTTTGTTGTTTTCTCCTCGGCCACTGTCTGTAGTTTTCTTAGAAATCTTATAATTTTCTGGAAACTTAAATTGGCCGCAAAGAAAGTAGATTTTAGTTTAGTTTAGAGACCCAGCGTGGAAACATGCCCTTCTCCCCACCAGGGCCACGCTGACCGTCGATCGCCCTTTCATGCTAGTTTTATGTTATCCCACTTTCTCATTCACTCCCTGCACGCACCAAGGGCAATTTACAGAGGCTAATTAACCTACAGACCCAGACGTCTTTGGGATGTGGGAAGAAAGTGGAGAAAACCTCACGCGGCCACAGGGACTTCACTTTACTTTAAGCTCTAGAGATACAGAGCGGAAACAGTCCCTTCGGCCCACCGAGTCCGTGCCAACCAGTGATCACCCCATACACTACTAGCACAATCCTACACACTAGGAACCATTTACAATTTTACCGAAGCCAATTAACCTACAAACTTGTCAGTCTTTGGAGTGTGGGAGCACCCAGAGAAAACCCACGTGATCACGGGGAGAAGGTACTCGCACTACAGACAGCAGCCGTAGTGAGAATCAGGCCCAGGTCTCTGGCGCTGTAAGGCAGCAGCTCTACAAGTTCACTGACACAAGGAACTAAAAGATGCTGGTTTATGAAAGATTATGGTTGGCTTTACTTCTATTTTGGGGGAGTCCAGAACCAGCGGTCACAGTTTAAGAATAAGGGGTTGGCCATTTAGGACTGAGATGAGGGAAAAACCTTTTTACCCAGAGAGTTGTGAATCTGTGGAATTCTCTGCCACAGTAGGCAGTGGAGGCCAATTCACTGGATGTTTTCAAGAGAGAGTTAGATATAGCACTTGGGGCTAATGGAATCAAGGAATATAGGGGAAAAAGCAGGAACAGTGTACTGATTTTGAATGATCAGCCATGACCATACTGAATGGCAGTACTGGCTCAAAGGGCCGAATGGCCTACTGCACCTATTTTCTATGTTTGAACACTTCGGTACGAAGTTAAGATAAGTTCCGTTTAGTTTATTGTCACGTCTACCGAGGTACATTGTAAAGCTTCTGTGTGCTAACTGGTCAGCGGAAAGACAATGCATGATTGCAAAAAAAAATCCTTATCATTGCCTTTTCACCTAGAAGACAAACTCCGACGGCCTCAGTGTTTGCGGGCAGTATGCAGCTTATGGGGACAGTGAAGCTGTGCACCGGGCGAACAGTGACCATGCACCCACTCTATTCAGATAGAGACATGAGGAAACGCACAGAGGAGGTGAGTGTTTCATCGTGGCTTATCAGGCTGCACGTCACGTCACGTCACGCGCGACTCTTTTACCCAGTTACGGAGCCACCAGATGAACCGATGTGCACTTTACCCTTTTGCCCCCGTGTGGACTAACGCCACTATTCGGCAGGGCGGCACGGTGGTGCAGCGGTAGAGTTGCTGCCTTACAGCGCTTGCAGCGCTGGAGACCTGGGTTTGATCCTGACTACGGTTGCTGTTTGGACGGAGTTTGTACGTTCTCCCCGTGACTGAGTGGGTTTTCTCCGAGATCTTCGGTTTCCTCCCACACTCGAAAGACGTGCAGGTCTGTAGGTTAATTGGCTTGGTGTATGTGTAAATTGTCCCTAGTGTGTGTAGGATAGTGTTAATGTGCGGGGATCGCTGGTCAGCGCGGACTCGGTGGGCCAAAGGGCCTGTTTCTGCTCTGTATCTCTAAACTAAACTAAACTATTCAATGCAAAAGCGAGGAGCATTGATCAAGTGTAGTTTATGTGCTCAGAATACAACTGAGATCCAGCAGTCCTGCTGAGTTACTCCAGCATTTTGTGTCTCTCTTCAGTGTAAACTGGCATTTGTAGTTAGTTCCTACACTCTCCTTATAACTAATAGCTTCCAATCCAGGCAGCCTTCTGGTAAACCTCATGCACCCTCTCTACCTCCACCATTATAAGGTGTGTTTAGTTTGGAGATACAGCATGGAAACGGGCCTTTCGACCCACCGGGTCCACGCTGACCAGTGATCCTCGTACACTAGCACCATCCTACACAATAGGGACAATTTACAATTTTTACTGAAGTTAATTAACCTACAAACCTGCGCGTCTTTGGAATGTACAAGGAAACTGGAGATCTCGGAGAAAGCCCAAGCAGGTCACGGGGAGAACGTACAAACTCCATACAGACAGCAATCGTAGTCATGGTCAAACTTGGATCTCTGGCGCTGTAAAGCAGCAACTCTACCGCTGCGCCACCGTGCCGCACCAAAGTTTAGTTTAGTTTATTATTGTCACGTGTACCGAGGTACAGTGAAAAACTAGTTTGCGTTCTATCCTGTCAAAGAAAAGACTATACAAGAATACACTCAAGCCATCCACAGTGCACAGATAAAGGGTACAAAATTTAGTGCAAAGATGTAACGTTGAAATCCGATTGAAGAAAATGTCTCCAATAGCCATGGCCGTATCTAGTTACGATGCAATAAATCCGATTGGACAGGGAAACACAAAGTGCTGGATTAACTGAGCGGGTCAGGCAGCATCTGTGGGGGGGGGGGGGAATGGACAGGCGACGTTTTGGAGTTGGACGCTTCTTCAGGTTGATAAGCCTGACAGATCAAGCAGTCTGAAAGGAGGAGAGGGTTCCATTCCCTCCCAAGATACTGGCTGACTCGCTGAGTTCCTCCCCCATTTTGTTTTGCTCAAGATTTCAGCATCTGCGATTTCTTGTGACTCCTATTTAACAGGGAATCTGGCTGGATGTTAGAATCAAAGATCTACAGATGCTGGTTATTACCCAAAGGGATGCAAAGTGCTGCAGTAACACAGCGGGTCAGGCGGCATTTCTGGAGATCGTGGATACATGATGTTTCAGGCTGAGACCCTTCCTCAGACTAGTTGTAGGGGGGAGAAGTTGGAAAAGAGGAGGCAGGACAAAGCGTGGCGGGTAATAGGTCAACACTGGCAAGGGTTTTTTTGACAGATAGATTTTAGTTCAGTTTAGAGATACAGCATGGAAACAGGCCCTTCGGCCCACGTCCGCATCAACCAGCGATCCCCGCACATTAACACTATCCTACACACGCTACAGACAATTTTACAGTTACACCAAGCCAATTAATCTACAAACCTGTATGTCTGTGGAGTGTGGGAGGAAACCGAAGATCTCAGAGAAAACCCACACAGGTCACGGGGAGAACGTACCTGAACCCAGCACGGAGCAAAATATATCAAAATCTAGCCTTTCTCCAGCCTGTGCTACCCAATTCTACAAACAGATGATGTATTTGCTAACTCAGATAGGATGGGTAAAGAAACAGGTACAGCCCCAACTTAAATTTACACAGCAGCATCTTAAATCTATAGATTCAGCAACTTTTAGTTTAGTTTAGGCACACAGCACGGAAACAGGCCCCCCCAGCCCATTGGGTCCACACTGACCAGCCATCCCCACACACTAACACTACCCTACGCACACTAGGAACAATTTACTTTTTTACCAAGCCAATTAACCTACAAACCTGTACATCTTTGGAGTGTGGGAGGAAACCCACGCGGTCACAGGGACAAGGTACAAACTCCGTACAGACAGCACCTGTAGTCAGGTCGAACCCGGTTCTCTGGCGCTGTAAGGTAGTAGCTCTACCGCTAGGCACCTGTGCCGCCCTGATGGATGGAACAAAGGCATGCGATAAGAACAGTAGGTGTGACAGGTTTGTTAGATGATCATCATACCATACTCTGACACTGGTGTTCAATAATATAACAATACATTTTCTATGCTCATTTATCAACAGCTGCGAGTTGGGTGAAATACTGAGAGTCGAGAGTCCTTTAGCAAGTTCTCCCTTAAGGAATTAGCATTGTCCATATTGAAGGTGGAAAGATTGTAGCTTTGCTTGAAAGTTTAACAGAGTGAATTGTAATGAAGAAATTTACAAAAACAAAATTGACTGTTCTGTCACTAGATTTACCAGGTCTATTCCAGGAGATCTGCAGAAGATATCTACATGATCCTCGTGTCATACAAAGCCGATTATGTTATCATTGAAGAAGGAATTTGTAATGATATGGGACCAGTGAAAGGCTGCCGCGTAAAGGATCTGGTGGATGTTGCAAATGGCCATGTAAGTTTATTTAATATCTATTTGGTTTGTTAAGAAGATAGTGATTCGGTGTGGAAACGGGCCCTTCGGCCCACACCGACCAACATGCCCCATCTACACATGCCCCATCTATACTGCCCCCTTTTGGCCAATATCTCCCCAAACCCGTCCTATCCATGTATGAGTCTAAATGTTTCTTAAATGTTGCAATAGTACCTGCCTCAACTACCTCCTCTGGCAGCTCGTTTCACACACCCACCACCCTTTGTGTGAAAATGTTACCTCAGGATCCTATTAAATCTTTCCCCCCCTCACGATAAACCTATGTCCTCTGGTTCTCGATTCCCCTGCTCTGGGCAAGAGACTCTTTGCATCTACCTGATCTATTCCTCTCGTGTACCCGATCTATTGATCTCTAAGATGGAAGGATGTACTATTTGGATATGACAGAAAATATCCACAAAATGGAAGGAAGAACAATTATTCTTTTTTTCTTTGTGAGAAAGTCTCAGCCTCTCTTTCCTACTCAATTTTCATATTTTTCCTACTCAATATTTTGAAAATTGATGAGGAAAATCTTTAGAATTTTGGGAATGACATACTTGTGTGGTCACGGTGGCGCAGTGGCTGCCTTACAGCGAATGCAGCGCCGGAGACCCGGGTTCAATCCCGACTACGGGTGCTGTCTGTACGGAGTTTGTACGTTCTCCCCGTGACCTGCGTGGGTTTTCTCTGAGATCTTCGGTTGCCTCCCACACTCCAAAGACGTACAGGTTTGTAGGTTAATTGGCTTGGTAAATGTAAAAATTGTCCCTAGTGTGTGTAGGATAGAGTTAATGTGCGGGGATCGCTGGTCGGCCGGTGAGCCGAAGGGCCTGTTTCCCTGCTGAATCTAAACCTAAACCTGTACATCCAATATCGACACAAAAAGCTGGAGTAACTCAGCGGGACCGGCAGCATCTCTGGGTGACGTTTCGGGTCGAGACCCTTCAGTCCAGAGAGATGGAATGGGTGGCGTTTTGGGTCGAACCAAACCAAACCGAAAGGAACCGAACCGTCACCTATTCCAGTATTCACCTTCACTGTTGAATCAATTATATTTTATTGTCACGTGTACCGAAGTACACTGAAATGCTTTGTTTTGCATACAACGCGGTAAAATCATACAGCAGACCTCCTCTGGGCAGTGTCACCAAGTGTCACCATGTTTCTGGTACCGGCAAAGCTGTTCGCCAGCTGTCCAACGTTCATCGAGCTGTTTTAACTTCTGCTCGCAGTGGCAAACCAGGCCTGCCACCGCACGTGCAGCAGACAGCCCCCCAGCGGGCCCCTCTTTGTTCTCTGTGGCCCCTGCTGGGTCTCCCCTTTGTTCTTTGGGACCCCTCCTCTATTCTTGGCGGCCCCCCAGCTGCTCTAGGCGGCCCACACACCAGGTCCCTCCTTGTTCTTGGCGGCCTCCACCAGGTCCTTTCTTGTTCTTGGTGGCCCCCCACTGGATCCCCCCTTGTTCTTGGCGGTCCTCCACGCTGGGCCGCCCTTTGTTCACAGCGGCCCCCCTCCGCTGGGGCCGCCCTTTGTTCACAGCGGCCCCCCTCCGCTGGGGCCCCCTTTGTTCCTGGCGGCCCCCACTCGGTCCCCCTTTTTGCTTGGCGGTCCCCCACGCTGAGGCCCCCATTGTTCTCAGCGGCCCCCCACTAGATCCCCCTTTGTTTTTGGTGACACCCCCAGCCCCAATGGCTCCCTCTATTCTTGGGCCCCCTGCCGGGTCCCCTTTTTGCTCTCGAAAGAACAGAAAGAGACAATGCAAGATGAGTCTGTAGAAGGGTCTCGACCCGAAACGTCACCTGTTCCTTCTCTCCAGAGATGCTGCCTGACCCGCTGAGTTACTCCAGCTTTTCGTGCCTATCTCCGTTATGAACAAGGACAGATTGTTTCCTGTTAGGGTGAGAGGTTGTAAAGACGAAGCACAAATTTATAATCCCCAAACAATTAAAATCAAGACGAATAAAATGTGAAATTATCTGCCACAAAAATAAGCTTGCAAGAGTGGAGCTGATGGTAATGTCAAAGGCAAAATTAATAATGTTTTGAAAATAAGTTGTCTTTAATTTAAAAATGGTGTGAAATGTGTTTGGCGGGGCAGGGGGGATTAAATAAATTAGGCCTAATTTGAAGTTTACAATAAAAAACTCTCTTTGGGGCATTTAACGTTGAATATAATGAAAATAATTTGCATGCAAATAGTTTTGGTCTTGTGCAAAACTATTTTTGGGGATTTGAGATTTAGTATATTGTCACGGTACAGTGAAAAGCTTTTGTTGCGTGCTAGCCAGTCAGCAGAAAGACAATACATGATGCAAGTTTATTTAATATCTATTTTATTAGTTTGTTTCTGGCTGTTCTGCTATTCCCTCTTTGTTCGGTAGTGTCGGTAACGGAGATTTTGGTGTTTCAGCAACATAGAAAATAGGTGCAGCAGGAGGCCATTTGGCCCTTCAAGCCAACACCGCCATTCATTGTGATTATGGCTGATCATCCACAATCAGTAACCCGTGCCTGCCTTCTCCCCATATACCTTGATTCCGCTAGCCCCTAGAGCTCTATCTAACTCTCTTTTAAATTCATGCAGTGAATTGGCCTCTACTGCCTTCTGTGGTAGAGAATTGCACAAACTCACAATTCTCTGGGGGAAACAGTTTCTTCTCACCTCAGTTTTAAATGGCCTCCTGTTTATTCCTAGACTGTGACCCCCTGGTTCTGGACACCCCCAACACTGGGAACATTTTTCCTGCATCTAGCTTGTCCAGTCCTTTTATAATTTTATACGTTTCTATAAGAACCCCTCTCATCCTTCTAAATTCCAGCGAATACAAGCCCAGTCTTACCAATCTTTCCTCATATGACAGTCCCGCCATCCCGGGGATTAACCTCGTGAACCTACGCTACACTGCCTCAATAGCAAGGATGTCCTTCCTCAAATTAGGAGACCAAAACTGCACACAATACTCCAGAAGTGGTCTCACCAGGGCCCTGTACAACTGCAGAACTGCTATAGTTCAGATGTCCTATACTCAAATCCTCTCGTTATGAAGGCCAACATGCCATTAGCTTTCTTCACTGCCTGCTGTACCTGCATATTTACTTTTAGTGACACAAGGACACCCACTTCCCTTTTTCCTAATCTGACACCATTGAGATAATAATCTGCCTCCTTGTTCTTGCCACCAAAGTGGATAACCTCACATTTATCTACATTATACTGCATCTGCCATGCATCTGCCCACTCACTCAACCTGTCCAAGTCACCCTGCAACCTCCTAGCATCCTCTTCGCAGTTCACACTGCCACCCATTCTGAAAAGGACCCGTTTATTCCTACTCTTTGCTTCCTGTCTGCCAACCAATTCTCTATCCATGTCAATATCCTACCCCCAATACCATGTGCTCTAATTTTACCCACTAATCTGTATGGGACCTTATCAAAGGCTTTCTGAAAGTCTAGATACACTACATCCACTGGCTCTCCTTCATCCATTTTACTTGTCACATCCTCAAAAAATTCCAGAAGATTCGTCAAGCAGGATTTCCCCTTCATAAATCCATGCTGACTTGGACCAATCCTTTTACTGCTATCCAAATGCGCTGTTATTATTTCTTTAATGATTGACTCCAGCATCTTCCCCATCACCTATAGGCAAACTGGTCTATAATTCCCAGTTTTTTCTCTCGCTCCTTTCTTGAAAAGTGGGATAACATTAGCTACTCTTCAATCCACAGGAACTGATCCTGAATCTATAGAACATTGGAAAATGATCATCAATGCATCCACAATTTCTAGAGCCGCCTCCTTGAGTACCCTGGGATGCAGACCATCAGGCCCTGGGGATTTATCAGCATTCAGTCCCATCAGTCTACCCAATACTATTTCTCTCCAAATACAAATTTCTTTCAGTTCCTCTGTCTCCCTAGATCCTCTGTCCTCTGGTATATCTGGGAGATTGTTTGCGTCTTCCTTAGTGAGGACGGATCCAAAGTATCTGTTCAACTCCTGCCATTTCCTGTTTCTGCCTTCAAGGGACCCACATTTGTCTTCACTAATCTTTTACTCTTAACGTATCTAAAGAAGCTTTTACTATCCTTCTTTTGTGTCTCCTCCTGTTACAGATACTCAATAACGAAGATGATAGTGACACAAACTATGAGTTTTCACTTCATGGACGATTCTGCCATGAGATTAAGCTGGACTATTCTCCCTACATCAACTATTTCACGCGTGTCTATTGGAACCGGTCATATCGTGTGTACAGAATCAACACACTAATATCATTTCAATATTGATGAAGATTTGAAGCCTTTTGAATCTACACCCTTATTTTTGCTGCATATATTTAATTTTTTGTGTTCCTTTGGCGTATGGAACTTTTGGGGGGAAAAAAAAAGTTGTTTTCTTTTTAATTTTTTTTTTATAAGTCAGCCCATCTTTTTTCTCCCCTAAGATCTGCCTACACTGTTACCCAGAATGAAAGTCTAAAACATAAACATCAATTCAATTAAAGCAAGTTTAGGTGGCACGGTGGCGCAGCGATAGAGTTGCTGCCTTCTAGCGCCGGAGACCCAGGTTCGATCCCAACTACGGGCGCTGTCCGTAGGGAGTTTGTACGTTCTCCCCGTGGGTTTTCTCAGAGATCTTCGGTTTCCTCCCACACTCCAAAGACGTACAGGTTTGTAGGTCAATTGGCTGGCTATAAATATAAATTTGTCCCCAGTGTGTGTAGGATAATGTTAGTCTGCGGGGATCGCTGGTCGTTGCGGACTCGGTGGGCCAAAGGGCCTGTTTCCGTGATTTAACTCTAAACTAAACTAAACAAAAAGTTAACCGAAAACCTGCTAAATCAGCTGCTAAGATTAAGTGTATTGTTTGGAAACAACTGTATTGTTTGGTGTTTGTCTGTATTGTTTGGCCTTACCGACCAACACCGTCTTGAACCACTGCACTTTGAACACTTGGACATGGTGGACATATACTCTGTGCCTGAGCTCAGCCCAAAGCTCAAGTAATCTTTGAATCAGTAATAAACATTATTAAAGAGAAGTATTGCTCTGGGTACTATAAAAGTACTTTATTCTGATTACAATCACACAGAGGAGCAAGGTTACACTGCTGAGTCTCTGATGCCTTACCAAAAGTTGGTTTTAAGCATTACTATGTATTGTAATTTTGTTTTAATTTGTGGATGGAGTAGCATGTAATCGTAGGTTCTAGGAGCAGAATTAGGCCATTCGGCCCATCAGGTCTACTAACATGGCCGTTCTATCTTTCCCTCCCAACCCCATTCTCCTGCCTTCTCACCATAACCTCCGACACCCCTACTAATCAAGAGCCCCTGAATCTGCCTTAAAAATATCCATTGACTTGGCCTTCACAACTGTCTGTGGCACTGTAGTAGCACTCCAGTTTAAATATCCATGCAATTCAGATGTGCAGTAAAATATACCAATCCCATATGGTAAAATAGATTAATAGTAAATGCCATTGTGTAATGAATTATTAGGACTCGGTTTTAATTGTGCAGGGGATGTTGTTTTCAAGTTGACAGAAAGCTTTGATTTCCAAGGAATGGTGTTACCAGATTAGTTGTTTTGTTTGAGAGAAAATATTTTTAGGGTTTCACTTTGAATGATGTGCCATCTTCCGAAACACTGGGTGTTGAGAAGGTTCAAGGACACCCTGTAGATGGGCTGGTGGGACATACAGGTGCTTTAAGCTTCTTTAGGCCAAGCTGGTGTTTGTGTTCCGCTGATCATTGAAGTGTTAAATGTTGATTTAGTTTAGTCTAGAGAAACAGTGCAGAAACCTTCAGCCCACCAAGTCCGTGCCGACCAGCGATCCCCGCACATTAACACTATCCTACACACACACACACACACACACACACACACACACACTCTAGAGACAATTTACATTTTTATACAAAGCCAATTAACCTAGAAACCTGTACGTCTTTGGGGTGTGGGAGGATACCGAAGATCTAAGGGAAAACCTACGTGGGTCACGGGGAGAACGTATAAACTCCGTACAGTCAGCACCCGTAGTTGGAATTGAATCCGGGTCTCTGGTGCTGAAAGTGCTGTAAGGCAGCAACTCTACCGCTGTGCTGCCCGTTAGCTTGTGACTTAACTTATCGCATCTCTCTTGGGAAGATTTATCTTATGGTTGCGTGGATTGAAGGCAGGTGACTCCGTTTTCTCCTTTCAAGGCAGCTGATCATCGGTGAAAGATTAAGCTGTAGATATTAGGCAGTGTAAACACAGAAACGTAGAAAGTAGGTGCAGGAGTAGGCCAGTCAGCCCTTCGAGCCAGCACCACCATTCAATATGATCATGGCTGATCATCCAGAATCAGTACCCCGTTCCTGCTTTCTCCCCATATCCCTTGATTCTGTTAGCCCTAAGAGCTATATCCAACTCTCTCTTGAAAACATCCAGTGAATCGGCCTCCACTACCTTCTGTGGCAGAGAATTCCACAGATTCGCAACTCTCTGGGTGGAAAAGTTTTTCCTCATCTCAGTCCTAAATGGCCTACCCTTTATTCTTAAACTGTGACCCCCTGGTTCTGGACTCACCCAACATAGGGAACATTTTTCCTGCATCTAGCCTGTCCAATCCCTTAAGAATTTTATATGTTTCTAGAAGATCCCCTCCAGTGAATATAAACCCAGTCGATCGTAAATAATAAGTGTGGTTCCTGACAGATAGTAGAAAACCGTAGAAGTAGGAGAGCACAGCACAGGCACTGGCCCATCGGCCCACAATGTCTGTGCTGAACTCGGTGCCAAGTTTGTTCAGTGTGGTTTATTGTCATGTATAGAGCCTGCTTCCGCGCTGTTTCTCTAAACTAAACTAAATCAACATGAGGCGCTTCAATGTCACGTGCACCGAGGGTACAGTGAAACGCTTTTGTTGCGTGCTATCCAGTCAGCGGAAAGACAATACACGATTACAATCGAACCATTCACAGTGTACAGATACATGATAAAGGAATAATGTTTAGTGCAAGGTAAAGCCAACTAAACTAAGTTCCTCTGATGCATGTGAATGAATGATGTATGATCAATATCCCTCCAATTCCCTGCATATCCATGTGTTTATCTCAAAGCCTCCTAAACACCACAATCGTATCTGCTTCTGGCACCAATCCTGGCAGCATGTTACAAGGCATACACCACTCTGTTTTTTTTTTTTAAAACTTGCCCGGCACATCTTTAAACTTTCCCTGTCTGACCTTAAATAATCAGCCATGATCACAGTGAATGGCGTTGCGGGCTCGAAGGGCCGAATGGCCTACTCTTGCACCTATTGTCTATTGTCTAAATGTATGCCCTCTATAGTCAAACATTTCCATCATGGGGGAGAAAGGTTCTGACTGTCTCATAATTTTATACACGTCTACCAGGTCTATCCTCAACCTCCGACGCTCCGGAGGAAACAATCCAAGTTTGTCCAAAGATAGACATAAAATGCTGGAGTAACTCAGCAGGACAGGCAGTATCTCTTGATAGAAGGAATGGATGAAGTTTTGGTTCGAAACCCTTCAGACCCGAAACGTCACCCATTCCTTCTAACCAGAGATGCTGCCTGTCCTGCTGAGTTACTCCAGCATTTTGTGTCTGTCTTCGGTTTTTATCCAGCATCTCCTGTTCCTTCCTACACATACCAAATTTGGCCAATTTCTCCTTATAGGTAATGCCCTCTAATCCAGGCAGCATCCTGGTAAACCTCTTGTGCAGCCTCTACCAAAAATGACACATAAATTTCACTCAAAAAAGCTGTCTGATACAAAGTGTAGAAATGGAGGGAAGGTGTCATGTTGATGCACAAGAGATTTGGTTTGCAATTGAAACTGTTTAGGAAGAATTTTACTTCCTAAACAGGAAGTTTAGGAAGTAAAATTCCTAAATACCTGATGTTCACAGTAGAAAACGCACTATGAAGACGTTCCTTTTCACAGCCTGTCTTTCCTCACGTTGATAATCAGATGAAAATATCTCAAATATTGTCCCTTTTTAAATGTCGCGATTTATTTTGTCATTTAGCATTTTTTTAAAGTTACCATTTTATTAAGTAGATGAAAGGGTGCCTATTAAGCTTTCTTAAAAATTATGTCTGAGGTTCAGACGATTCTTAATCATCCTGCACAAGCTTTGTTGTGTTGGTGTGAGCTTTAGAGATACAGCATGGAAGCGGGTCCAAAATCCCACCAACCATAAATCACCCGTTCACAATAATTGTACGTTATCCCACTCTCCTCGGTTCCGACCCGAGACATCACCCATCAATTTATTCCAGAGATGCTGCCTGAGTTACTCCAGCACTTTGTGCCCATCTTTAATTTTCCACTGCACCCTAGTTTTGGTGGCACGGTGGGGCAGCGGTAGAGTTGCTGCCTTACAGGATAAGAGACCCATGTTTAATCCTGACTACGAATGCTGTCTGTACGGAGTTTGTATGTTCTACCCGTGACCATGTTGGTTTTCTCCAGGTACTCCGGTTTTCTCCCACACTCCATAGACGCACGAGTTTGTAGGTTAATTGGCTTGGTAAAATTGTAAATGTTCCCTAATGTGTAGCTTAATGCTCGTGTACAGGTGATCACTGGTCGGCGCGGACTTGATGGGCCGAAGGGCCTGTTTCCAAGATGTATCTCTAAACTAAACGAATAAGCTAAAAACTGTGTTTACCTCTTCCTACTCGAGTCTATACCTCTTGGAGTGTAAATGATCATTTAGTAATTTGTGCAAACTTGGATATCTAATGTTATTGCTTCAGCTAAATCATTAGTTTTTAGGCTGCAAAACTTGGGCTTCCTAAGGAAGGACAACGTATTCAATCCAACAGTATTCCGTATATCCACACTATGTCTCTCGTCTCATTCAATTATCAACCCAAGTCACAAGGTCAGTGTGTCTTCATTTTTGCTACGAATGTCTTTTCTAGTCGTTAGGAAATCCGATTACCCAATTATCTATAAACAGTTCCTTTATCAGCTTTGGTAAATGACCCTCTCAAATAGATTTAATATACATGATTTTTCCATTGTAATTCTAATACTGGTTGGAGTAATCGAATAACTGGTCTTTGATTGGAGTAAGAAATGTGTGGACACATTAGTTATAAGTTTGTCTCTGGCTGTGTCTTTGTGTTGAAAAATTGCAAACTTTCAGTAGTGAGTGGAGAGAAACGAGGTATGCAGAGATCCATCATTTTGCTGGAGTAACTCAGCAGGTCAGGCAGCATCTCAGGAGAGAAGGAATGGGCGACGTTTCGGGTCGAGACCCTTCTTCAGACTGAACATTTCTTGCTTCACACTGAAAGTGGCCATCAGGTTTGGGATATTTGTCTTTCTTGAGGTGGACCACATGTAAGAAATATCAAATATTATGATACAGATTAATAGATGTTAGAATTAAAATAAAATGGAGATAATCTATGACCATGTTACATGCTAGTAATCTTCATATTTAACACTGGAAACCATTACAAAAGGTGCCTTGTTCCATAAGGTCAAAATTTTTAGATTTAGTGCTTTCTTTTGTTCTGTTTACAGAATATCAATTTAACTTGAGTACTGGGGGTCCTAATCATTTCAGCAATAAATATAAACCCAACACGAGTCTTGTGGGTCAGACAGCATCTCTGGGGAAAAGGAATAAGTGATGTTTCGGGTCAAGACCTTTTTTCCTTCTTCTGAAAAAGGGTCTCCAGCATTTTGTGTCTATTTTCGGTGTAACCCAGCATCTGCAGTTCCTTCCTACACATAAGTCTTATGGCACTTTTGGAACTGGATAAATCAAAAACAAATCTTCTCTCATCCTGCCTTCCAGTCCCAGTGCATCCCGAAGATGTATCTTGCACAGCATTGCATTCATTCCTTCCCCCAGTATTATGACATTACTATTTTAATACTTGAGCCTTTCTGTGGGTATGATAGTATAGCCTATTATGGCTTGTGACCATCATCAGTGTTGCTTTTTACGTTCTATAGTTTGAGTTTAGTTTATTGCCACGTGTACGAGTGAAAAGCTTTTGTTGCATGCTAACCAATCCACACAAAGAGTCGCTTGGGTTGGATGCTATGTTGAATATAGATACTTAACATTGTGTTACCACACATTAAGCTGCCCTGAATAAGCTAAGATTTTTTTTAGAAATAATCCCTACATTGGGCTCAGCGGTAGAGTTGTTGCCTTACAAAGCTAGAGACCCGGGTTCGATCCTGACTACGAGTGCTGTCTGTACAGAGTTTGTATGTTCTCCCTGTGAGTTTTCTCCGAGATCTTCGGTTTCCTCCCATACTCCAATGACGGACAGATTTGTGGGTTAATTGGCTTGGTGAAAATGTAAATTGTCCCTAGTGTAGGATAGCATTAATGTGCAGGGATCGCTCGTCAGCGCGGACTCGGTTGTGCCGAAGGGCCATTTTCCGCGCTGTATAAGGTCATAAGGAATAGTAGAATTAGGCCATTCGGCCCATCAAGTCTACTCCACCATTCAATCGTGGCTGAGCTATCTCTCCCTCCTCACCCCATTCTCCAGCCTTCTCCCCATTACCTCTGACACCTGTTTATCTCTAAACTCAAAAAATATATGGCACTACAATGGTAATATTCAATATTTTATGTGAAACCAAGACCTGAGATAACCTATACCATACCCAAGAGAATGCATGACAATCTGGTCTATCTATGCCTAATACGCAGATTACTCTGCGACTACTTGAATAAAAACCAAAGCTGCACTGTTGAGGCATTTTCATGAGAACTTATTGACACTGTGATTTATTTTAACTTTGGTCTGATCAATGTACGTGTTCATAGAATTTCGGGATCTTGTCAAACAATTGTCTTTGAAAAAAATATTAGCAATTTGGTTCAAGTCTTGATCAAACAAGAAAGCGTATCTATGTGGTACAGTGTTAACATTTTAAAAAGTTTACAGACAACAGTTGATTGACCCAGTTATAAAATATTAGAACTTTTTATCTGGCTTCAGTTGAACAATGTTCTTATGTATATATTTTTGATCATTATTTCTCTAACTTCAAGTAACCAATGCATTCCCTCTCTCTCCATCCCTTCCCACCCAAGTCGTACCAGCTTCAAAGCCATCGTGTTGAGTCTCATTGTCTGTACTCATTCTCGCCAAGCACACAACTATCAATGGCCTGTTTCCTTTCTCATCGTCACTTTTTTGCATTTCTTTCATTCATTTGTTCTGCACCTCTCTACATCACTGTCTATATCTCCTGTTTGGGCCCAATGGGTCCACTTGGTCTAGTACAATATAGTACTCAATCAATGTATGTACACGAGTATTTTCTCTAATCCAGCACCGATTCAGGAAAAAAAATAGGAGCTGGGGTTGTTTTAAATACCAGATGGTGCCTAACCCAGGCGACTATTTGCGTGCTAGCCACAGAAGCTGATCTACAATCACACATTACAATCGCTCCACACTCAAAGCTCTACTCCTACAGCAACATTTATTGCTTTCTGGCTTTACCTTGCATTAAACGTTATTCCCTTATGTATCTATACACTGTAAATGACTCGATTGTAATTATGTATTGTTTTTCTGCTGACTGCATAGCACTCAACAAAACATTTTCATCGTACCTCGGTACACATGACAATAAACTTAACTGAACTAAGGGGATAATGTTTCAATTGTACGATTTTGCTACATATGGTATTTGACTGAATTATCCTTGGCATTTACGGAATAGATGCACCATTTTCTTTCATCTGTCGTCAATCTCCTCTTTTACAGTTAGGAAGTCTCCATTTATTTCATTTCTCAAGTCCCCTGAAAGATGTAAGCATGACGAGTAGGATGTCTTTTTAACAAAACGGGAAAAGAAAAAAACATTTAATGGGCTGCACAGTAGTGCAGCGGTAGAGTTGCTGCCTCGCAGCGCCGGAGACCCGGGTTCCATCCTGACTGGGTGCTGTCTGTATGGAGTTTGTACGTTCTCCCTGTGACCACATGGATTTTCATTGAGATCTTCGGTTTCCTTCCACACTCCAAAGACGTGTAGGTTTGTCGGTTAATTGGCTTGGTGTACATGTAAATTGTCCCTAGTGTGTGTAGGTAGTGCTAATGTACGGGGATCGCTGGTCAGTGCGAACTATTGGGCTGATGGGCCTTTATCTCTAAACTAAACTAAACCCATTCCCATATACCTTAATTCTTTATCATAATAGCATTGCTGCATTTCAAATATCCTTGATCTCATCCCTGCTTCTTAAATGGTACCTTATTCGAAGGATTTAATTCCTTGTGTAGAAAAACTATGTGTAAAATTGCTTTAGCTTTCCACAATATTTGGTAAACTTGGAGTATTACCAAAACTAAACACTCTAATTTTCATTTCTCTAACGTGAACTGTCTTGTTTTTTGGTGTTACGTTGAACACGTGGTCTGACTATCACACTATTTTGGGTAACGTTAGAATATAGAACAGTACAGCACAGGAATGGGCCCTTCGGCCCACAATGTTTGTGCCGAGCATGATGCCTAGCTGAACTATTTCACCTGCCTGCAAGTGATCCATATTCCTACATTCCCTTCAATTCCATGTGCCTATCTAAAAGTTTCTTAAATGCCACTTTTGGTTCTGCCTCCACCACCACCCCCAGGCAATGTGTTCCCTCTGTGTAAACAAACAAACTTTCCCCATACATCTCCATTATAGGTTTCCCCTCTCACCTTTTATCTATACCCTCTAGTGTTTGGGCATTTCCACCCTGGGAAAAAGATTCTGATTGTTCTATCTATGCCTCACATAATTTTATATACGTCTATCAAGTCTCCCTTCAACCTCTGACATTCTAGAGAAAACCATCTAAGTCTGTCCAACCTCTCCTTGTAGCTGAAACCCTCTAACCCAGCTAGCATTCTGGTAAACCTCCTCTGCACCCTCTGCAAAGCCTCCACATCTTTCCTGTAATGGGGCGACCAGAACTACACGCTATACTCCAGGTGTGCCCTAACCAAAGCCCTAAAGAGCTGCATCCAACACTACTCCCTGAAATGCTTGCTCTTTGTACTACGTCTCATTATTCTAAATGTTTGGTTCACTGTTCCAGTGTTATTTTCTCAAGATGTCAAGAACGTTTATTTGTCATATGAACTGGGAAATATGAAATTCTTACTTGCTGCAACTTTACAGGCGCATTAGATGAAACAACATCAGTAAATATGCAATGTTATTAGTTATTGTAAAGTAAACTTGACCATCATAGTACATAGTGGTTTGGTGCTGAAGTAGGATTGTGGTTAAACATAGAAAATAGGTGCAGGAGTAGGTCATTCGGCCCTTTGAGCCAGCACTACCATTCAATATGATCATTGTTGTTCATCCAAAATCAGTACCCCATTCCTGCTTTCTCCCCATATCCCTTGATTCCCTTAGCCCTAAGAGCTATATCTAACTCTTTCTTGAAAACATCCAGTGAATTGGCCACCACTGCCTTCTGTGGCAGAGAATTCCACAGATTCACAACTCTCTGGGTGAAAAAGTTTTTTCTCATCTCAGTCCAAAATGGCCTACCCCTTATTCTTAAACTGTGACCCCTGGTTCTGGACTCCCCCAACATCGGGAACATTTTTCTTGCAACTAACCTGTCCAATCCAGGTTGAAGACTTGATGGCTGATGGGATGAAGCTATTCTTGAGCCTGGGATTAATAGTTCCGGGTCTCCTGTACCTTCTTCCCAAAGGTAGCAGTGAAAAAGAAATCGAGTGCCAGGGCGGAGTGGGTCTTTGATAGTAGCTGCCTTCTTGAGGCTTCTTATATCTGTCGATAACGATGGGAAGTTCTGTAAAAGGCAGCATCTCTGGAGAGAAGGAATGGTGACATTTAGTTTGTAAAAAGCTATTCACTGTACCTCAGTACACGTGACAATAATAAACTGAACCTATGACAGCACTCTGCTTAACGCATGCCAAAATAAACCATAACACCGATGGAATGAACAGCGTTTTATCATTTCTATGCTTGGTTGAACTGGAATGAACATTTAAAGAATGCCATACATGAATTGTACACAAACATTGAATTAAGTTGAATGTTCTTTGATGTGTATATTATGCTGATTGATAAATTTTGATTAAAAAAAAAGGAAAAGTCTTGCTACTTCTGGGAGAAAAAGCCTGTATGGAGTGATCAAGCACAAATTGTTGAGTTTAGTGGTGGAAATTTTCAAGGTTTGGTTTACTCACTGAATTCTATTTGAAGTGTCAGATATGCTTTTATGAAGGGGAAAAAACCTCTTGTTTCATTTAGAGTCACACCGCGAAAACAGGCCCTTCAGCCCACCGAGGCACTGCCGACCAACGATCCCCACACACTAACACTACCCTAACATGCTCGGGACAATTTATACAGTTATACAAAGCCAATTAACCTACAAACCTGTGCGACTTTGGAAAGTGGGAGGAAACTGAAGATCTCTGAGAAAACCCTCTTGTCCCAGGGAGAACATACAAACTCCGTCTGTAGTTGTAGTCACTGAAAGCGTTGTAAGGCAGCAACTCTACCGCTACGACAGCACCTGTTGTATCTTGTTACACGCTGTATTTTTCTGTATTTCTCTAATGTGAACTATCATATATTTTAATTTAAATACCAAAGGGAAATCACCAGATCTAATTTCTGATGTTACCCCACCACAAAAGGGTGACATAGTGGCGCAGCGGTAGAGTTGCTGCCTTACAGCACCAGAGGCCCGGGTTCCATCCTGACTATGGGTGCTGTCTGTACAGAGTTTGTACGTTGCCCCGTGACCACGTGGGTTTCTTCCCACACACCAAAGACGTACAGGTTTGTAGGTTAATTGGCTTGGTAATAATGTAAATTGTCCCTAGTGTGCGTAGGGTAGTGTTAATGTGCGGGTATCGCTGGACAGTGCAGACTCGGTGGGCTGGGGGGCCTGTTTCCGTGCTGTATGTCTAAACTAAACTAAAAGTTGATGAATCAAAAGAATTAAGATGCTGCTGTGTAAATTTAAGTAGTGGCGGTACCTGTTTCTTTTTCCATCCCATGTGAGTTAGTAAATACATCATCTGTTTGTAGAATCGAGCAGCACAGGCTGGGGAAAGGCTAGATTTTGATACATTTTTGCTCCGTGCTAGGTTCAGGTATCATGGCTTGTATAATGTGTGAGAGTCCCTTATAACTGTCTAATAATCTTTTTAATCAATATTTATTAGTAGGTAAATACCAAATTAATATGAGTGATTATATAGGATTACCAAGTGAATTTTACCAATTTCACAAACTGCTATCTGTGTATTCTGTTAATCCTGAACACAACTAGGTACGTTTTCACCTTAAAATGTCAATACTATTCTGCTGAATAGCGCCTAACCTGTGCATCATCTGAATGTATGTATCTCATTCTATTTTATTAAGATGTTTAAATTTGGAAATATTGAGTATACACCGTATAAATATGCACACATGTTGTTTCAAATAAAAGTTGTGGAAAATGAACATTGTACTTGGGGCTATTTGCTTTCCCAAAATAAAAGGCTGAAGGATACAGGGATTGAACAGGATGAAAGAAATGCAAGAAACTGTGATATTACTTCATTCAATTTTTATGTGTAGGAAGGAACTGCAGATGCTGGTTTACAAAAAAAAAGACACACGGTGCAGGGGGTCTCAGGGGCAGCATCCCTGAGAACATGGATAGTGACGTTTCTCGGCCCAAAGGGCCCCAGCCCGAAATGTTCCCAATGTTGGGTGAGTCCAGAACCAGGGGCCACAGTTTAAGAATAAGGGGTAGGCCATTTAGAACAGAGATGAGGAAAAACCTTTTCAGTCAGAGAGTTGTAAATCTGTGGAATTCTCTGCCTCAGAAGGCAGTGGGGGCCAGTTCTCTGAATGCATTCAAGAGAGAGCTAGATAGAGCTCTTAAGGATAGCGGAGTCAGGGGGTATGGGGAGAAGGCAGGAACGGGGTACTGATTGAGAATGATCAGCCATGATCACATTGAATGGTGGTGCTGGCTTGAAGGGCCGAATGGCCTACTCCTGCACCTATTGCCTATTATCATATATCCATGTTCTCCAGAGATGCTTCCTGACCTGCTGAGTTACTCCAGCACTTTGTATCTTTTTTTCCCCATTAAACAGTAGTTTCTCTCTCTACCATCCTGAGAAAGTTACAATTACTTGTTTGTCAAACGATACGATACAATAGAACTTTATTTATCCCAGGAGGGAAATTGATCTGCCAACTGTCATTCAACACAAAGTACATGAAACATGAAATTAAAGTGACGAGTAGAAAGGATTAGGGATGTGCAAAGATTGGGGGGGGGGGGGGGGGAAGAAGGATCTCCTGTGGCGTTCTGTGCTGCATCTCGGTGGAACCAGTCTGTTGCTGAAGGTGCTCCTCAGGTTGACCAGTGTGTCATGGAGGGGGTGAGCTGTTTTGTCCAGGATGCTCCGCAGTTTGAGGAGCATCCTCCCCTCCAAGACCACCTCCCATGAATCGAACTCCGCCCCCAGGATGGAGCCAGGCTTCCTGATGAGTTTGTTGATCCTGTTGGTGTCCACAGCCTTCGCCCTGCTGCCCGGCACACGGCAGAGAAGAAGATGGCACTGGGCACCACCGACTGGTAGAACATCTGCAGCATCTTACTGATGATGGATGTTGAAGGATATAGCCACTATCCTGTGCTTTACTTAACACACTTAACCTCTTGGCGGACTTCATCGAAGGCTTTCTAACAATCTACCTACTCCATCTTCACTTGCCATTTACAATCCACAAAAAAACGCAAGTAGGTTTATTAAATACAAAAACTGCTTAATATTATTATTTGGGGGATATTTGGAATTTACAATTTAGACACTTGGAGAAGTGGGAATAAACAAATATAATATCAATAACGGTGGCACAGCAGGAGAGTTGCGGCCTTACAGTGCCAGAGACCCGGGATAAATTCTGACTAAAGGTGCTGGCTGTGCACGTTCTCCCTGTGACCTGAGTGGGTTTTCTCCGAGATAGAAACATAGAAACATAGAAAATAGGTGCAGGAGTAGGCCATTCAGCCCTTCGAGCCTGCACCGCCATTCAATATGATCATGGCTGATCATCCAGCTCAGTAGCCTGTACCTGCCTTCTCTCCATACCCCCTGATCCCTTTAGCAAAAAGGGCCACATCTAACTCCCTCTTAAATATAGCCAATGAACTGGCCTCAACTACCTTCTGAGGCAGAGAATTCCACAGACTCACCACTCTCTGTGTGAAGAAATGTTTTCTCATCTTGGTCCTAAAAGACTTCCCCCTTATCCTTAAGCTGTGACCCCTGGTTCTGGACTCCCCCAACATTCGGAACAATCTTCCCGCATCTAGCCTCCAACCCCTTAAGAATTTTATATGTTTCTATAAGATCCCCCCTCAGTCTTCTAAATTCCAGCGAGTACAAGCCCAGTCTATCCAGTCTTTCCTCATATGCAAGTCCCGCCATCCCAGGGATTAATCTGGTGAACCTTCTCTGTACTCCCTCTAAGGCAAGAACGTCTTTCCTCAGGTTAGGAGACCAAAACTGCACACAACTGATCTTTGGTTTCCTTTCACACTCCAAAGACGTACGGGTTTGTAGGTTGATTGGCTTGGTGTTAGCGTAAATTGTCTGTTAACGCGGGGTTAATTGCTGGACAGCACGGACGCGGTGGGCCGAAGGGTCTGTTTCCACGCTGTTTCTAAATAAAGATCGCCCATGATTGAATGGCGAGTAGACTCGATGGGCCGAATGGCCACATTCTACTCTCTGAACTTGTGAACTAAACTAAATTTCTGTACTGCAGCTTTGGGGAAACTTTCAGTTTGAGTTTAGTTTATTGTCACGTGTACCGAGGTACAGTGAAAAGCTTTTGTTGCGTAGATACAAGTCCACGATCAGCCCGGCGATAGTTTCGAGGTTGGTAAAGTTCAGCATTCGCTTTGCATTGATGCTTCACTTCTGCTTGTTCCACAACTAATTCATATGCTGTGACAAATAATTATGCATAGCTAACGAAGCATAGCTCAAAGGGCCGAATGGCCTACTCCTGCACCTGTTTTTCTATCACAGTCAGGAGAGAGGGAAACGAGAGGTATGTTACAGTTAATTTATTCTCACCTGTACTGAGGTACAGTGAAAAAGTGCTAACCTCTCTGTGGAAAGACAATACACGATTACACTTGAGCCATGCAGTGTCATAAGGTCATACGTGATAGGAATAGAATTAGGACATTCGTGCCATCCAGTTTACTCCACCTTTCAATCATGGCTGATCTATCTCATCTTCTCAACCCCATTCTCCTGCCTTCTCCCCACAACCACTGACACCCGTACTAATCAAGAATCTATCAACCTCTGCCTTAAAAATATCCACTGACTTGGTCTCCACAGCCTTCTGTGTACAGATACACGATAAGGGAATAACGTTTAGTGCAAGGTAAAGCCAGCAAAGTCCGATCAAGGATAATCCGAGGGTCACCGACGAGGTAGAGAGTGGTTCACACTGCTCTGTGGTTGCGGTCGGATGGTTCAGTCGCCTGAACTGGTCCAGAACAAATCAGAGCCGGCACCGATGACCAAGAGAGTCCGACCATGTTCTCCAGCGATGCTGCCTGACCCGCTGAGATACTCCAGCACTCTGTCCAGCTCAGTGCCCGGTGAATCTGCACCGCCCTGGTCCAACAGCGTGGGCGAAACCGCACAGCTTTTAAACAGAAGATTGACACAAAATGCTGGAGTAACTCAGCGGGTCAGGCAGCATCTCTGGAGAGAAGGAATGGGTGACGTTTGGGGTCGAGACCCTTCTTCAGACTGAGAGTCGGGGGAAAGGGAACTGCTGTACGTTACTGTTTGCGCATCTTTCATTCATGAAACGTCACCCATTCCTTCTCTCCTGAGATGCTGCCTGACCCGCTGAGTTACTCCAGCATTTTGTGAATAAGCACATCTTCCATTCATTTTGTATAAGAAAATAACTGCAGATGCTGGTACAAATCGAAGGTATTTATTTCACAAAATGCTGGAGTAACTCAGCAGGTCAGGCAGCATCTCAGGAGAGAAGGAATGGGTGACGTTTCGGGTCTACATCTCTCTATAACCACCGTCTATCTCTCTCGTTTCATTCTCTCCACTGACTCTCAGTCTGAAGAAGGGTCCCGACTCTAAATCATTCTCCTCCAGAGACGCTGGCTGCCTGTCCCGCAGAGTCGCTCCAGCATTTTGTGTGTCTATCTTCGTTGCAGACCGGCGTCTGCAGTTCCTTCCCACACACTTTACAAACGCCTTCTTCAGTCTGAAGAAGGGTCTCGACCCGAAACGTCGCCCATTCCTTCTCTCCTGAGATGCTGCCTGTCCTGCTGAGTTACTCCAGCATTTTGTGAAATAAATACCTTCCATTTGTACCAGCATCTGCAGTTATTTTCTTATACAAATGAATGAAATATGTGCTTATTCACAAAACGCTGGAGTAACTCAGCATCTGCAGTTATCTTCTTGTATTACAAACGCCCTGTGTCGGACGCTTCACAGTGTGGGCGGATCCTCACTAGTAGATTGGTTGCAACCCTCAGGAAAGGTGGAGCCGTCCGCGATTGAAAGTGGCTGTAGTTGTGAGCCATTGAGTTGTGAGTTGGCCACACAAGCCGTTGTTGCTTTCGCTGCAAGAGCCGGAGAATCCGAAGCCCTTTTACTGAAGAAGGGAGTTTGCTTTTTAAAATACAAACCTGACGTCCCACCCCATTGGTCTTATCGTGGATGGGTGCAAGTTACCAGCTCGGGACCCGCTTTCCTTCGCTTGTAATTGAAGCCGAAGCTTAGTTTCCAGCGGAGTTCCCTGCACCTTTGGGCTGGGCAGAGATGCGCCTCTCCCCCGGCTCCAGCTCCAGCTCCAGCCCCAGCCCCTGTGTCTGGGCTTCACGTTTGCTGTTCCATCCTCTCTGGCTTCTGGCCGTGGCTGGGAGAGTGTCGGGCTGCTCCGGGACCCCGCCGGCTCCTCATGGACACTTGGTCTCTGAGACTGAGACTGGGGATGGGGCTGGCCGGCTGCTCTCAGCCGGAGTGGAGGGGGGTTGGGACGGGGAGGGGGAGAGGGCAGTGGGGCTGGGATGGGGCCACATGTTGACCTTAAGCCCAGCCAGTGCTGGAGGTGTGGGAGCCAGGGCAGGGACCACCGCTCCGGACCAGCCGCTGGACGTGGAGGTGCAAGTGGACGAGATGGTGGCTCTGGGCACCGAGAGAGCCCGGGCAGAGAGTGGGCAAGGCAGAGACGGCCACATGGTCTACCGCGCCCGTCCGGTGCCGGGCAGCGGGCTGGAGAGGGCAGGAGGGGAAGGACGGTCCCTCTCCCTCCCTCTCGCCGTGCGGGTGAAGGTGAGACGGGGCAGCCCCTCTACAGCGCCCGGGAGAGGCGAGGGGCGAGGCGGCAGCGGCGGCGGCTTCGGCAGGGCAGCCCGCTCGGCTCCGGAGCCTCTCCGCCACACGGTGACCGTCCCCCGGGACAGCAAGGTGGGCAGCATCATCTACACTCTCCCCGGCTCCAGCCCCGAGGCCGGGCGGTGGTTCCAACTGGTCTCCCCGGCGGACGCGCCGGTGCAAGTGGAGCGGGACTCCGGCAAAGTTCACTTATCCCGCAGCCTGCGCTCAGAGTCGCCCGTCCAGGTGACCATCCGTGTCAACAGTGCGAAAGGTGAGAGAACCGCCGCCACCTGGCTTTGTGGCACTTTATATTGTCACACTGTACTTTGTTACATTGTGACGATTGTTACTTTGTAGTACGTTACATTGTAATTGTCGTTACATTCTTCAGATTGTTACATTGTAATGATTGTTACACTGTAATGTTTGCTACGTCACCCATTCCTTCTCTCCCGAGATGCTTCCTGACCTGCTGAGTTACTCCAGCATTTTGTGAATAAATACCTTCGGTCGTTATACTAATGATTGTTATATTGTATTTTGTTACGTTTTAATGTTTGCTACGTTACAATTATTGTTACATCTTAATGATTGTTACATTGTAGTTTGTTACATTGTAATGATTGTTACTTTCTAGTATGTTACATTGTAATTGTTGTTACATTGTTACATTGTAATGATTGTTACACTGTACTTTGTCACATTGTACTTTGTTACATTGTAATGATTGTTACTGTACTTTGTTACATTGTAATGATTGTTACACTGTACTTTGTTACACTGTAATGATTGTCACACTGTACTTTGTTAGACTGTAATGATTGTTACATTGTACTTTGTTACATTGTAATCATTGTTACACTGTACTTTGTTACATTGTAATGATTGTTACACTACTTTGTTACACTGTAGGATTGTTACATTGTAATGATTGTTACATTGTACTTTGTTACACTGTAATGATTGTTACACTGTAATGATTGTTACCTTGTAGTATGTTACATTGTAATTGTTGTTACATTGTGTTTTGTTACCTTGGAGTATGTTACATTGTGATTGTCGTTACACTACTTTGTTACACGGTAATGATTGTTACACTGTAATGGTTGTTACATTGTAATGATTGTTACATTGTACTTTGTTACACTGTAATGATTGTTACATTGTACTTTGTTACATTGTACTGTGTTACATTGTGATGATAGTTGCATTGTAATGATTGTTACATTGTAATGATTGTTACATTGTAATGATTGTTACACTGTAATGGTTGTTACATTGTAATGATTGTTACATTGTACTGTGTTACATTGTACTTTGTTACATTGTGATGATAGTTACATTGTAATGATTGTTACATTGTGATGATTGTTACATTGTGATGATTGTTACATTGTTACATTGTAATGATTGTTACATTGTACTTTGTTACACTGTAATGATTGTTACGCTGTACTTTGTTGCACTGTAATGATTGTTACCTTGTAGAATGTTACATTGTGTTTTGTCACCTTGTAGTATCTTACATTGTGATTGTCATTACACTGTACTTTGTTACACTGTAATCATTGTTACATTGTACTTTGTTGCATTGTAATGATTGTTACATTGTGATTATTTTTAACATTGTACTTTTTTGTTACATTGTACTTCATTACATTGTAATTATTAGAAAATAGATAGAAAAGGAGGAGGCCATTTAGCCCTTCGAGCCAGCACCGCCATTCATGGCTGATCATCTACAATCAGTAAAGTTATTGTTACGTTATACTTTGCAACATTGTGATAATTGTGACATTGTACTTTTTTGTTACGTTGAAATTATTGTTACATTTACAGTGAAATGTTTGCACCCAGTTCAGTAAGAGTATTACTTAATACAGTTTGTGTTCAGTTCTGGGCAGCATGTTATAGGAAAGATGTTGTCAAGCTGAAAAGGGTGCAGAGAACATTTAAAAGGATGTTGCCAGGCCTAGAGGGTGTGAGCTATAGGGGAGGTTGAGCAGGCTAGGACTCTATTACCTAAAGCGCAGGAGGATGAGGGGTGATCTTACAGAGGTGTACAAAATCATGAGAGGAATAGATCAGGTAGATGCATAAAGTCTCTTGCCCAGAGTAGGGGAATTGAGAACCATGGGACATAGGTTCAAGATGAAGGGGAAAAGATTTAATAGGAATCTGAGAGGTAACTTTTTCACACAGAGGGTAGTGGGTGTATGGAACAAGCTGCCAGAGGAGGTAGTTGAGGCTGGGACTATCCCGATATTTAAGAAACAATTAGACCGGTACATGGATAGGACAGGTTTGGAGGAATATGGACCAAGTGCAGGCAGGTGGGACTGGTGTAGCTGGGGCATTGTCAGCTGGTGTGGGCAAGTTGGGCTAAAGGGCCTGTTTCCACGCTGTATGACTATGACATCATGAGCGTTTGTCGGCACTGGGCCTGTACTCGCTGGAGTTTAGAAGGATGAGGAGGGACCTTATTGAAACTTACCGAATAGTGAAAGGCCTGGATAGAGTGGATATGGAGAGGGTGTTTCCACTAGTGGGAGGATCCAGGACCAGAGACCATAGCTTAGAATAAAAGGACGTTCCTTTCGGAAGGAGATGGGGAGGAATTTCTTTAACCAGAGGTTGGTGGAATTAATTGCCACAGAAGACTGTGGCGGCCGTAAGTGGGTATTTTTAAGGTGGAGACTGATAGACTCTTGATTAGTACGGGTGTCAGGGATTATAGGGAGAGAGCAGGAGAATGTTGAGAGATAGATCAGCCATGATTGAATGGCATAGTAGACCTGATGGGCCGAATGGCCTAATTCTGTTCCTTCCACTTATAAACTTGTATAAGAACAATCTTAGATTGTGCATAAAACCATGAGAGGGAATAGATCCGATAGACACACAGAGTCTCCTGCCCAGGTTAGGGTATCGAGAACATGAGGACATAGGTTTAAGGTGAAGGGGGAAAGATTTAATTGGAACCCGAGGGGTAACATTTTCCACACAAAGGGTGGTGGGTGTCTGGAATGAGCTGCCGGAGGAGGTAGTTGAGTCAGAGACTATCACAAATTTTAAGAAGCAATATGACAGGTACATGAATGGGACAGGTATAGAAGGATATGGACCAAACACAGGCAGGTGGTACTAGTGTAGATGGGACATGTCTTTGTCAGCATGGGCAAGTTGGGCCAAAGGGCCTGTTTCCACAATGTATCACTCTCTGCCTCTAAGTACGAGTGTATGGGAACGGTATGCAGAGTCGCCAGGTTGTGGTAACACACACACACACACACACACACACACACTGTTTACTGTCATATCTGGGTGCACATGATAATAGCCCAACCCAACCTCTGGTGCTTGTAACAATTAAGCACAGTGTGACTAACTCCCCCTCCCCACCCCAATCTTTGCACATCCCCAATCCTTTCCACTCACATCACTTTAATTTCATGTTTCATGTACCTTGTGTTTTATGATGACTGTTGGCAGATCTATTTCCCTCCTGGGATAAATAAAGTTCTATCGTAACTTATCGTAGAGTTGCTGCCTTGTAGTGCCAGGGAGTCGAGTTCGATCCTGTCTGTACCGAGTCTGCACTTTCTCCCTGTTACTGTGTGGGCTTCCTCCGGGTGCTCCGGTTTCCTCCCACATCCCAAAGACGTGCGGGTTTGTAAGTTAATTGGGTGCTGTAAACTGCCCTGTGTGTGCAGGGAGTGGATGACAAAGCTTTGCATTTCACTCTTCTATCCTTATCTGTCAACCTTTTATCTCCTTTTTAATCTCTATCTTTTGGCAGATGGGTGGATTAAGTGACAATCAACCTCCCCCCCCCACCCCGTATCCACCTATCACTTGCTAGCCGCTATCTCCCCCCCCCCCCCCACCTTTTTGCTAGCTTTCCACCGTCCTCTACAATAGGTCTGAAGGAGGGTCCCGACTCGAAACGCCACCTATCAATTCCCAACACAGATGCCGTGTGACCCACTGAGTTCCCCCGTAACTTAGTTTTGCGCAAGATTCCAGCATCTGCAGTTTAGTTTAGTTTAGAGATACAGCACAGAAACAGGCCCTTCGGCCCACCAGTCCACGCCTTCCAGCAATCCCCGCACATTAAAGCGGCACGGTAGCGCAGCGGTAGAGTTGCTGCTTTACAGCGAATGCAGCGCCGGAGACTCAGGTTCGATCCTGACTACGGGTGCTGCACTGTAAGGAGTTTGTACGTTCTCCCCGTGACCTGCGTGGGTTTTCTCCGAGATCTTCGGTTTCCTCCCACACTCCAAAGACGTACAGGTATGTAGGTTAATTGGCTGGGTAAATGTAAAAATTGTCCCTAGTGGGTGTAGGATAGTGTTAATGTACGGGGATCGCTGGGCGGCACGGACTTGGAGGGCCGAAAAGGCCTGTTTCCAGCTGTATATATATGATATGATATGATATGATTAACACTATCCTACACACACACTAGGGACAATTTTACATTTTATACCGAGCCTATTAACCGACCAACCTGTACGTCTTTGGAGTGTGGGAGGAAACCGAAGATCTCGGAGAAAACCCACGCAAGTCACGGGGAGAACGTACAAACTCCGTACGGGGAGCACCCATAGTCAGGATTGAACCCGGGTCTCCGGCGCTGTGAGGCAGCAGCTCTACCGCTGCGCCACCGTGCCAACGCCCCCCCCCCCCATGCATTTCCTCGAGCAAGCTGTGATTTGGACAAACCCACAGAAACATGAAACATAAAGCACCATCGACTAGTTGCCAACAGAAATGTTTTCTCACTCTCTATTTGCTAAAAATCAATTCCATGCCAATGCCACAACATTGCAGGTTGTTTTATACATTAAATTGGCAAATAAGCCACAAATCCCAGCAGGGGATGCGTGACAGACGGGGGGAAACGGCAGATGTTCAGAGGATTAATCGAAAAATGATGGGATGTAAGATGAGAGAAGAGGAGAGGTGAAACAAATTCCTCGATGGCTGAATGAAATGATCTGTTTAGTTTATTAATGCCACGTGTACCGAGGTACAGCGAAACGCTTTGTGTTGCGTGCTATCCAGTCAACAAAAAGACCATACACGATTACAATCAAGCCGTAATCAGTGTACATGGACAGGATAAAGAGAATAACGTTTCATGCAAGATGAAGTCTAGTAAAGTCCGATTAAAGATAATCTGAGGGTCTCCAATGAGGTAGATGGTATCTAGTTGTTACCAGGACGGTTCAGTTGCCTGATAAGAGGAGAGGATGTTTCCACTAGTGGGAGAGTCTACGACTGGAGGTCACAGCCTCAGAATTAAAGAACGTTCTTTAAGGAAGGAAATGAGGAGGAATTTATTTAGTCAGGTCGTGGTGAATCTGTGGAATCTTTTGCCACAAAAAGCTGTGGAGGTCAAGTCAATGGATATTTTTAAGGCAGAGATAGATGGAGATAGACACAAAATGCTGGAGTGACTCAGTGGGACAGGCAGCGCCTCTGGAGGAAAATGTTTTAGAGTCGGGACCCTTCTTTACACAAAGAGTCAATGGAGAGAATGAAACGAGAGATATCGGCGCTCGTATAGAGATATATAGAACAAATGAATGAAAGATGTGCAAACAGTAACGTATAGCGGTTCCCTTTCCCCCAACTCTCAGTCTGAAGGGTCTCGACCTGAAACGTCACCTGTTCCCTCTCTCCAGAGGCGCTGCCTGACCCGCTGAGTTACCCCAGCATTTTGCGTCTATCTTCCGTTTAAAAGCTGTGCGGTTTCGCGCTAGCTGTGGCGGCGTTGGACCAGGGCGGTGCAGATTCACCGGGCACTGAGCTGGACAGAGTGCTGGAGTATCTCAGCGGGTAAGGCAGCATCGCTGGAGAACATGGTCGGATTCTCTTGGTCATCAGTGCCGGCTCTGATTTGTTCTGGACCAGTTCAGGCGACTGAACCATCCTAGCGCAACCAGAGAGCAGTGTGAACTACTCTCTACCTAGTCTGTGACCCTCGGACTATCCTTGATCGGACTTTGCTGGCTTTACCTTGCACTAAACGTTATTCCCTTATCATGTATCTGTACACAGAAGGCTGTGGAGACCAAGTCAGTGGATATTTTTAAGGCAGAGGTTGATAGATTCTTGATTAGTACGGGTGTCAATGGTTATGGGGAGAAGGCAGGAGAATGGGGTTAGGAGGGTTAGGAAGGAGAGATAGATCAGCCAGGATTCAATGGCAGAGTAGACTTAATGGGCTCGAAGGGCCGAATGGCCTACTCCTGCACCTATTTTCTATGTTCCTATCTTTCCTATTGTGTAAGTTCTGCCTTTGCATGTAGTATGTACATATATACCTGAGAATGTCGGGCATTTTCATGGCTACTCTGAAATTCTGCTGTGAGTTAAGATCAAGGTTCGCCTATAGTGAAGAGTGGCGTCACGGTGGCGCAGCGGTAGAGTTGCTGCCTTACAGTGAATGCCGCGCCGGAGACCCGGGTTCCATCCTGACTACGGGTGCTGTCTGTACGGAGTTTGTACGTTCTCCCCGTGACCTGCGTGAGTTTTCTCCAAGATCTTCGGTTTCCTCCCACACTCCAAAGACGTACAGATTTGTAGGTAAATTGGCTTTAGTGTAGAAATTGTCCCTGGTGTGTGTCGGATAGTGTTAATGTGCGGGGATCGCTGGTCGGCGCGGCCAAAGGGTCTGTTTCCGCGCTGTACCTCTAAACGAAATAAACAAAACTAAAGTCAGAAATGAAGTGCTCGTTGCTGTCTTACAAGCATTCAATCGTGGCTGATCTATCTTTCCCTCTCAACCCCATTCTCCTGCCTTCGCCCCGTAACCCCTGACACCCGCACTAATCAAGAAATTCTCCTGTATTTCTTGGCCAATAATTATATTTAGCACGATGAAAATTACCAGATTAGTTGGTCATTCCTCTTTGTAAGATCATCCAGTGAGAAAGTTAGGCGTTGGTTTCCCCCTCTCGCAGCTGTGCCTAAACTTCAAGAAGAAGACTTGTTTAGTGTAGTTTAGAGATGCAGCATAGAAACAGGCCCTTTGTCCCACTGGTGTCCACAAAGCCCATCGGTCACCCATTCGCACTCGTTCTATATTGTCCCACCTTCTCATCCACTCCCTACGCACTAGGGCCAATTTACAAAAAGGCAATTAATCTACAAACCCACGCGTGTTTGGGATGTGGGAGGAAACCGGGGCTCCCGAAGGGAACCAATGAGGTCCCAAGTTATAGGTTTAGAATGAGGGCATTCGGCCCATCGAGTCTACTCCGCCATTCAATCATGGTTGATCTCTGCCTCCTAATCCCATTTTCCTGCCTTCTCCCTGTCAACTCTGACACCCCTTCTCATAAATAATTTGTCTATCTCTGCCTTAAAAATATTCACTGACTTGGCCTCCACAGCCCTCTGTGGCAATGGGTTCCACAGATTAACTACTCTCTGACTAAAGAAGTTCCTCCTCGCCTCCTTTCTAAAAGAGCGCCCTTTAATTCTGAGGCTATGACCTCTGGTCCTAGACTCTCCCACCAGTGGAAACGTCCTCTCCACATCTGCTCTGGGTCAGCATGGACAGAGTAAACATGTTTCTGACTAAAGTCAATGGTTTTTGAGAACCCACTGTATTTTTTGATTTGGATGAAAGGCAAGGTACTTAGTGATGGACGCCACTAGTGTGCTTTCACTGTTTGTTGTTGAAATATTTACCACCACTCTCAGTAAACATCTAATTGCTGAACAAGTTTGTATATTAAATCAGTTTAATTAGACACAGTAATGAAGAATATTATAAGTACCCGGAGTTTATTTTTTGAAAAGATATACTGCAATAGGTATGTTTCTGAGCTCATGGAGTGCTTAAATCTTTATAGCTGCCTCTGTAGTTGCACAGACCATAAAATGAGGTCTGATTCACCATTTTATCAGTCAGCTCCATTGCTATAATCACCTGTGACATGTTGCACTGACAGACCCCGTTCCTGTTTACCTTTTCACCCAGAGAGTTGTGAATCTGTGGAATTCTCTGCCACAGAAGGCAGTGGAGGCCAATTCACTGGATGGTTTCAAGAGAGAATAAAGAGGGAATAAAGAGGGAATAAAGGGATATGGGGGGAAAAAGCAGGAACGGGGTACTGATTCTGGATGATCAGCCATGATCATATTGAATGCCGGTACTGGCTCGAATGGCCTACTCCTGCACCTATTTTCTTTGTTTCTATGTTTAACCCTTCATACAATGCCTCTTTCCAATGTCTAACCACCTGCTGATTACGAGGATGGATCTTGCCCTTGGCACAGTTTAAGGCCAATTAAAAAGAATAGTTATTTTACGGTGCCTTACTCAAAATGAAGCAACCCCTGTATATTCTTTCAGTTTAGTTTCGAGGTACTGCGCAGAAACAGGCCCTTGGGCACACCGTGTCCACGCCAACCAGCGATCCCCGCACATTAACACTATCCTACTCACGTCAGGGGCAATTTACAACTATACCCAGCCGATTAAAACCTACAAACCTGGATGTCTGGAGCGTGAGAGGAAAGCGGAGATCCTGGAGAAAACCCACACAGGTCACGGGGAGAACGTACAAACTCCGTGCAGACAGCACCTGTAGTCAGGATCGAACCCGGGTCTCCGGTGCTGTAAGACTGCAACTCTACCACTGCGCCACCGTGCCGCACAAATTTTGTATGCATATATCACACAGGGGAACAATGAATTCTCTTGTGACAGGTAGCTATGATAAATTGCTTTCGTATTTAGTTTTTTTTATACTGCATTGTGAAATAAACTTAGTGTCTCTCTGTGGACCTTACTTTAATCATCTCCTGGTACTACATGTAAGAATTTACTGATAGAGTCATGCAGCATGGAAACAAGCTCTTGGACCGAACTCGTTTATCCCGACCAAGATGCCCCATCTAAACTATAGGGTTAGACAACAGTGCTGGATTAGAGTAGACTGATGGGCCGAATGGCCAAATTCGACTCCTATCACGTATGACCTTTCCACCAAGAAGGTTCTCTGCCCGAAACCTCACCTATTCCTTTTCTCCAGAGATGCTGCCTGACAAAGGGCACCTTTGAATGAGTTGAATTAATCAGTTTATTGCGTTTTCATGTAAATGTAGGACGAGGAACACTTTATTCACTGCATGCCAACATTGTGCCCAAGTCTACAGTTATTCTGCCGTTATTTTCCTACCCAAGTCTACAATGTTCTCGCCAGGCTATCTACTCGCTCAGATTCGGGTTTTAAGGATGGTGCACAACCTACAGAGAAGCGTTGAACATAGAGAGAAGCATAAAATAGTGAAAGGCTTGAATAGAGTGGATGTGGAGATGATGTTTCCACTAGTGGGAGAGTCCAGGACTAGAGGTCACAGCCTCGGAATTAAAGGACGTTCTTTTAGGAAGGAGATGAGGAGGAATTTCTTTAGTCAGAGGGTGGTGAATCTGTGGAATTCTTTGCCACAGAAGGCAGTGGAGGCCAAGTCAGTGGACATTTTTAAGGCAGAGATAGATTCTTGATTAGTACGGGTGTCTGAGGTTACGGGGAGAAGGCAGGAGAATGGGGTTAGGAGGGAGAGATAGATCAGCCATGATTGAATGTGTAAGGAACTGCAGATGCTGATTTAAACCGAAGGTAGACACAAAAAGCTGGAGTAACTCAGCGGGTCAGGCAGCATCTCTGGAGAGAAGGAATGGGTGATGTTTCGGGTCGAGACCCTTCTTCAGACTGGTTAGGGATAAGGGAAAGGAGAGATATAGACAGTGATGTGGAGAGATAAAGAACAATGAATGAAAGATATGCAAAAAAGTAACCATGATAAAGCAAACAGGCCATTGTTAGCTGTTTGTTGGGTGAAAATGAGAAGCTAGTGTGACTTGGGTGGGGGAGGGATAACATTCCTTTATCATGGGGCAGCCATGATTGAATGGTGGAGTAGACTGATTGGCCGAATGGCCTAATTCTACTGCTATTCCTTATGAACATAGAGAACATAGAACTAGATCAGTGCAGCGCAGGAACAGGCCGTTTGGCCCACAGTGTCTGTGCCCAACATGATGCCAAATTAAACTAGTCTTCTTTAGTTTACTTTAGTGTAGTTTAGAGATACAGCGCGAAAACAGGCCCTTCGGCCCATCGGATCTGCGCCGACCAGCGATCCCCGCACATTAACACTGTCCTACACACACTAGGGACAATTTTTACATTTGTACCAAGCCAATTTACCTACAAACCTGTACGTCTTTGGAGTGTGGGAGAAAATGGAAGATCTCGGAGAAAAGTCACGCGGTCACGGGGAGAACGTACAAACTCCGTACAGACAGCGCCCGCAGTCAGGATGGGACCCGGGTCTCCGGCGCTGCCGGCGCTGTAAGGCAGCGACTCTACCCGCTGCGCCCTGCTCCGCCTGCACGTGGCCCATGTCCCTCCATGCCCGGCATAACCATGTGCCATGAGAAGATTAGCGAGGATAAATGCACAGAGGCCTTTACCACGAGTAGGTGAACCAAGAACCAGAGGGTGTAGGTGTGATGGGAGAGGGGGGGTGGGGGGGGGGGGGGGAGAGAGATTGAATAAGAACTGAGAGGCAACATTTTTACACAGCAGGTGGTGGGTGTATGGAACGAGCTGCCAGAGGAGGTAGTTGAGGCTGGGACTATCACAACATTTGAGAAACATTTAGGCAGGTACATGGATAGGACAGGTTTGGAGGGATATGGGTCAGATTCAGGTAGGTGGGACTAGTGTAGCTGGGACATGTTGTCTGGTGTGGGCAGGTTGGGCCTGTTTCCACACTGTATCAACCTGTGACTCTATCTCGAAAGTCAAGAGTGTTCTATTGTCGTATGCCCTTAAACAATGAGATTTTGTACTGTGTGTAAGAAGGAACTGCAGAGGCTGGTTTAAACCAAAGATAGACACAAAAAGCTGGAGTAACTCAGCAGCATCTCCAGATAGGAGGAATGGGTGATGTTTTGGGTTGAGACCCTTCTTCAGACGAGAGTCAGGGGAAAGGGAAACCAGAGTTATAGAACAAGATATTCTTACTGGCAGCAGCACGACATGGATGTAAACATGGTATTCTTTGCTGTCGTGTTGCTTGCAAAACGAAAAGACTCTTAAACGCCACTATTATATCTGCCTCCACCACCACCCCTGGCAGCGTGTTCCACGCACACACAACGCTCTGTGATTAAACAAACGCCCTGTACATCCCCTTTCAACTTTGCCCCTCTCAGCTTGAAGCTATGGCCTCTAGTCTGATATTTCCACCCTGTGGAAAAGGTTTGATCTTCTCCATCTGTGCCTCTCATCATCTTATATCTATTAGGATCCTCTCGGCCTCCCTGTAAGCAACGGCTGATCTATAACAGCAAAGAAAGACACAAAATGTTGGGACCTCCCCCCTCTCTCTCCCCCCCTCTCTCTCCCCCCCCTCTCTCTCCCCCCCCTCTCTCTCCCCCCCCTCTCTCTCCCCCCCTCTCTCTCCCCCCTCTCTCCCCCCCCTCTCTCCCCCCTCTCTCTCCCCCCCTCTCTCTCCCCCCCTCTCTCTCCCCCCCTCTCTCTCCCCCCTCTCTCTCCCCCCCCTCTCTCTCCCCCCCTCTCTCTCCCCCCTCTCTCTCCCCCCTCTCTCTCCCCCTCTCTCTCCCCCCTCTCTCTCCCCCCCTCTCTCTCCCCCCTCTCTCTCCCCCCCTCTCTCTCCCCCCCTCTCTCTCCCCCCCTCTCTCTCCCCCCCCTCTCTCTCCCCCCCTCTCTCTCCCCCCTCTCTCTCCCCCCCTCTCTCTCCCCCCCTCTCTCTCCCCCCCTCTCTCTCCCCCCTCTCTCTCCCCCCTCTCTCTCCCCCCCTCTCTCTCCCCCTCTCTCTCCCCCCCTCTCTCTCCCCCCCTCTCTCTCCCCCCCTCTCTCCCCCCCTCTCTCCCCCCCTCTCTCCCCCCCTCTCTCCCCCCCTCTCTCCCCCCCCCTCTCTACCCCCCCTCTCTACCCCCCTCTCTCCCCCCCTCTCTCCCCCCCTCTCTCCCCCCCTCTCTCCCCCCCTCTCTCCCCCCTCTCTCCCCCCCCTCTCTCCCCCCCCCTCTCTCCCCCCCCTCTCTCCCCCCCCTCTCTCCCCCCCCTCTCTCCCCCCCCCTCTCTCCCCCCCCCTCTCTCCCCCCCCTCTCTCCCCCCCCTCTCTCCCCCCCCTCTCTCCCCCCCCTCTCTCCCCCCCCTCTCTCCCCCCCCTCTCTCCCCCCCCTCTCTCCCCCCCCTCTCTCCCCCCCCTCTCTCCCCCCCTCTCTCCCCCCCTCTCTCCCCCCCCTCTCTCCCCCCCCTCTCTCCCCCCCTCTCTCCCCCCCCTCTCTCCCCCCCCTCTCTCCCCCCCCTCTCTCCCCCCCCTCTCTCCCCCCCCTCTCTCCCCCCCTTCTCTCTCCCCCCTCTCTCTCTCCCCCCCTTGCCGTTTGATGTTGCCACGATTATTTCATCTCCATCCCAACAGTCGGCTGAATTCACAGACACACTCCAAACCAACAGGCACACTTCAGATTTAATCATCCTGTTAGTTTTTCCTCACCAACTAAATATTTGCATTTTCACGCTGGCAAATCTCCCCCCCGAGCAGGAATTACTACGGTGTTGTTTAGCAACTCCGTGCAGAGACTGCCTTCGGAAATGCAAAACAAATATCGATACACGTTTCTGCTTATCTTTAAAAAAAAAACTGGCCGAGAATGCTTTCAATCCCCCAGATGGAAATGATTGAAATTCAGAACATGATGGGACATGATGGGATTAGAATTGAAAGAGATACCTGGTGTGATTCTCTTAACGGGGGAAAGGGGGAGGGCGACAAAGGTTTGCTCACAGGTTAAGTGAAGAGAGACGCAAAAATGCTGGAGTAACTCAGCAGGGGTCGGGGCAGCATCTCTGGAGAGATGGAATGGGCGATATTTCAGGTCGGGACCCTTCTTCAGACTACGAGTCAGGGGAGAGGGAGGCACAGAGATATGGACGGGCGAGGTGTGAAAACGAGACATCAAAGTTCAGTTGAGTTTATTGTCACGTTCGCCGAGGTACAGTGAAACGCAAAGATTCAAGATTCAAGATATCTTTATTTGTCATCCAAAAAACAAGTTTTTTGGACGAAATTTCGTCACCCACAGTCCAACAATAAGAGCAATAAAATAAGCAAATTACACAACCCCAACCAACACAAAACCCCCCAAAAAGAAACATCCATCACAGTGAGTCTCCTCCAGTCCACTCCTCACTGTGATGGAAGGCCAGAATGTCTTTTTCTCTTCCCCTGCCGTCTTCTCCTGCGGTCAGGCTGTTGTCGTTGCCATGTTCCAGGCTGCGCCGGACGGTGAAATGTCCGCAACGGGCCGACCCAAGCCCCGCTGTAAGTCGGGGCGGTCGGGGCTCCCGACATTGAAGCCCCCGCCGAGCAGAGAAAATTCCGTGGCCTATTTCAGGCCGCGCCGGACGGTGAAATATCCGCGGCGGGCCGACCCAAGCCCCGCGATCCGGGGCGGGCGAACACGCTGCCGCTGCTGGAGCTCCCGATGTCGGCATCCACGCGGCCCGAGCCTAAGGCGAGTCGCAGCCGCTCCCGCAGCCTCCGAGAACGGCCGGCTCCGCTGATGGTGAGTCTGGTCCGCGGGCTCTGCGAACCAGAGCCCTGGAGGCCGCCAGCTCCAGGAGTTGGGCCGATGGTAGGCCGCAGCAGGAACGGAGACACGGCCCAGAAAACAAAGGTCAGGTCTCCGTTCGGAAGGGACACATATTTACAATGTTACAGTTCCCCCCCTCCCCCCCACATACACACATAGTACACAAACACAAAAACACCACATCACAACTACAATTAAGACAACAAAAACAACAAAAACACAAAGACAAATGGACTGCAGGTAAGCCGCAGCTGCTAGGGCAGCGCCGCCATCAAGATCAAGGAAAATGTAGACTAGATCATTGTCATAGAGAAAACGAGCCATACAAAAGATACAATTTAATCAGGAGGACAGTCACACTGGTCGGAGAACTAGGATGGGGGAGGGATGGGTAGAGAGGGAAAACAAGGGTTACTTGAAGTTGGAGAAGTCAATGTTCATACCGCTGGGGTGTGAGCTGCCCAAGCAAAATATGAGGTGCTGTTCCTCCAATTTGCGCTGGGCCTCACTCTGACAGTGGAGGAGGCCCAGGACAGAAAGGGACTAGTGTAGCTGGACATGTTGGTCGGTGTGGGCAAGTTGGGCCGAAGGGCCTGTTTCCACATTGTATCACTCTATGACTCTAAGCCAATTAACCTGCAAACCTGTACGTCGTTGGAGTGTGGGAGGAAACTGGAGCACCCGGAGAAAACCCACGCAGGTCACGGGGAGAACGTACAAACTCCACACAGACAGCACCCGTGTGGGCCGAAAGGCCTGTTTCAACACTGTATGACTATGAATCATCCACAGTACATAGATAAAGGATACACCCTTTAGTTTAGTTTAGTTTATTGTCACGTGTGCCTAGGTACAGTGCGATGCTTTGTTTTGCATACAACCCGGTAGAATCATTCAGCAGACAGGACTCACCGTTGTGGCCACGTTATGGCGCCGCCAACGCTACAAAGGTTTACCGAAGCAAGCGCGTGGCCAGGGGTTCTCTGACACCACCGTGCCATCCCCTCTGCTCAACACCCCTCCCCCCACCCCCTCCCCCCACCTTCCCGAAATCTCAGCCGGCTCCCGACCCCTTATCTCTCAGCTCCCCTCCCCCTCCGCCAGGATTAGCGTTCCAAGTGGGACATGGATCTGGTTTAATTATTTGGCTGCTCACAGTGGAGAGGCAGTCGACGCTCATTGTTTACTCTCCACTTTATTCCTTTTAAATTTAGAGACACAGCGCAGAAACAGGCCCTTCGGCCCGCCGAGTCCGTGCCGACCAGCGGTCCCCACACATTAACACTATCCTACACACGAGGGATCATTTACAATTTTATCACAGGGTGCTGGGTGTATGGAACAAGCTGCCAGAGGAGGTAGTTGAGGCTGGGACTATCCCAACGTTTAAGAAACACTCAGACAGGTACATGGATAGGACAGGTTTGGACGGATATGGACCAAGCGCACGCAGGTGGGACGTGCAGCTGGGACATTGTTGGCCGGTATGGGCAAGTTGGGCAGAAGGGCCTGTTTCCACATTGTATCACTCTATGACTCTAAGCCAATTAACCTGCAAACCTGTACGTCTTTGGAGTGTGGAAGGAAACCGGAGCAATAGACAATAGGTGCAGGAGTAGGCCATTCAGCCCTTCGAGCCAGCACCGCCATTCAATGCGATCATGGCTGATCACTCTCAATCAGTACCCCGTTCCTGCCTTCTCCCCATACCCCCTCACTCCGCTATCCTTAAGAGCTCTATCCAGCTCTCTCTTGAAAGCATCCAACGAACTGGCCTCCACTGCCTTCTGAGGCAGAGAATTCCACACCTTCACCACCCTCTGACTGAAAAAGTTCTTCCTCATCTCCGTTCTAAATGGCCTACCCCTTATTCTTAAACTGTGGCCCCTTGTTCTGGACTCCCCCAACATTGGGAACATGTTTCCTGCCTCTAATGTGTCCAATCCCCTAATTATCTTATATGTTTCAATAAGATCCCCCCTCATCCTTCTAAATTCCAGTGTATACAAGCCCAATCGCACCCGGAGAAAATCCATGCAGGTCAAGAGGAGAACGTGCAAACTCCACACAGACAGCACCCGTGGTCAGGATCGAATCCCGGCCTCTGATGGTGTAAGGCAGCAACTCTACCGCTGTGCTGAATCTAGTTTAGAGATACAGAATAGAAACAGGCCCTTTGGCCCACTGAAGAGATGCTGCCTGTCCCACCGTGTTACTCCAGCATTTTGTGTCTGTCTTCGGTGTAAACCAGCATCTGCTGTTCCTTCCTACACATACTATGTTTGTCCATTCTCTCCTTATAGGTAATGCCCTCTAATCCAGGCAGCATCCTGGTAAACATCTTGTGCAGCCTCTACCAAAAGTGACACACAAGATTCACTCAAAAAAGCTGTCTGATACAAAGTGTAGAAATGGAGGGAAGGTGTCATGTTGATGCACAAGACAGTTTGTTTGTAATTGAATAAGAAAATAACTGCAGATGCTGGTAAAAAATCGATTTATTCACAAAATGCTGGAGTAACTCAGCAGGTCAGGCAGCATGCTGCCTGACCTGCTGAGTTACTCCAGCATTTTGTGAATAAATCGATTTGTTTGTAATTGAAACTGTTTGGGAAGAATTTTACTTCACACCTTGAATTGTATACACTGGAATTTAGAAGGATGAGAGGGGATCTTATCGAAACATATAAGATTACTAAGGGGTTGGACACGTTAGAGGCAGGAAACATGTTCCCAATGTTGGGGGAGTCCAGAACCAGGGGCCACAGTTTAAGAGTAAGGGGTAGGCCACTTAGAACGGAGATGAGGAAAAACTTTTTCAGTGAGAGAGTTGTAAATCTGTGGAATTCTCTGCCTCAGAAGGCAGTGGAGGCCAATTCTCTGAATGCATTCGAGAGAGCTAGATAGAGCTCTTAAGGACAGCGGAGTCAGGGGGTATGGGGAGAAGGCAGGAACGGGGTACTGATTGAGAATGATCAGCCATGATCACATTTTGAATGGTGGTGCTGGTTTGAAGGGCCGAATGGCCTCCTCCTGCACCTATTGTCTATTGAATACCTGATGTTCCCTGTAGAAATCTCACTATGAAGACGTTCCTTTTCACAGCCTGTCTTTCCTCATGTTCATAATCAGATGAAAATACCTAGAATATTGTCCCTTTTAAAATTTCTTGCCATCTGGAAGTGGTGGAGGCTGGCTCGATTTTATTATTTAAGAGTAAATTGGATAGGTATGTGGATGGGAGGGGATTGGAGGGTTATGGTCTGAGAGCAGGTAGATGAGACTAGGTCAGAGAAAGTGGTCGGCGTGGACTGGTAGGGCCGAACGGGCCTGTTTCCGTGCTGTAATTGTTATATGGTTATACGGTTTATATGCAGTTCCTTCCCCCACCTTTGGCCCCACCGTGTCCACTCCGACCACCGACCACCCGTTCGCTCCAGTTCTATGCCATTCTCACCTACTAATGCACTCGGGATTGTCATTTTACCGAGGGCCAATTAATCTACAAACCCACACGTCTTTGGAGTGTGGAAGGAAACCGGAGCACCCAGAGGAAACCCATGCGGTTAATGTAGTTTAGTTTATTGTCACGTGTACCGAGGTGCAGTGAAAAGCTATTGTTGCGCGCTATCCAGTCAGTGGAAAGACAATACATGATTACAATCGAGCCATTCGCAGCGTACAGAAACATTATAAGGGAATAAGGTTTAGTGCAAGGTAAAGTCTGATCAAAGATAGTCCAATGGTCTCCATTGAGGTAGATTGTAGGCCAGGACTGCTCTCTGGTTGTCTTTTGCGGGATGGTTCTGTTGCCTGATAACAGCTGGGAAGAAACTGTCCCTGAATCCGGAGGTGTCACACAGGGAGGACGTGCAAACTCCACACGGACAGCGCCCGGCGTCAGGATCGAACCTGTGTCCCTGATGCTGTGAGGCAGCAGTTCAACCCGCTGCACCGCCGTGTTATTTTGATAGGAACAGGTGGTGCCTGTGGAATCACAGCCCAATAAAGAATGTTGAGAAATCTTCTGCAATGATCTGCAAATCCTCTTCAGAGTGTTGTGTTCAGTTCTGGGCACCATGTTATAGGCAAGATATTGTCAAGCTAGAAAGGGTGCAGAGAAGAATTACGAGGATGTTGCCAGGGCTCGAGGGTGTGAGCTATAGGGAGAGGTTGAGTAGGTTGGGACTTGGAGCGCAGGAGGATAAGGGGTGACCTAATAGAGGTGTATAAAATCATTAGAGGAATAGATCAGGTGGATGCACAGAGTCTCTTGCCCAGAGTAGGTGAATCGAGGACCAGAGGACATAAACCTATGTGAAGGTGAAGGGGAAAAGATTTAATAGGAATCTGAGGGGTAATATTTTCACACAAAGGGTGGTGGGTGTATGGAACAAGCTGCCGGAGGAGGTAGTTGAGGCTGGGACTATCCCAACGTTTAGGAAACAGCTAGGTACATGGATAGGACAGGTTTGGAGGGATGTGGGCCATGTACAACTGCAGAAGGACCTTTTTACTCCTATGCTCAAATCCTCTCGCTATGAAGGGCAACATGCCATTAGCTTTCTTCACTGCCTGCCGTACCTGCATGCTTACTTTCAGTGACTGATGTACAAGGGCAGGCAGGCAGGTGGGATTAGTGTGACTGGGACACGTTGGCCAGTGTGGGCAAGTTGAGCCTAAGGGCCTGTTTCTACGCTGTAAGACTCTCTGCCTCTGATTCGATTAAAAAAAAAAACACAATGGAGGAAACACATTGTTTTGCAATTTATTTTAATCACGCCAACTGTCTTGAAATACTTCGACAGATTGTTTATGCATTTGTCTTCACAACGATAACAGATTACAACAATTTTCTCTTCCATCAAAAATAGTTTACAAAGCACTTTTTCATGATGGGAGCATCTGTTCAACATGTTCATGAGAATTGGCTGGTCGTCTTGAGTTATGATGAATTAACTGGTGGTTTTCCACCCGACAAGCTTATTATTCCCCTTCCCATTCCCACATTAACCTCTCTGTACTGAACCTCCTCCATTGCCAGAGTGAGTCCACACACAAACTGGAGGAACAGCACTTCGTATGCTGCTTGGGTAGCTCACAACCCAATGGTATGAACAGTGAACTCGCCAACCTTAAGTAACACCCCCACCTCCCCCTCCCATTTTCTCTGTCCTGTGTGCCCCCCCCCCCCCCCCCCCCCAACCCATCCAAAAAGCACCTATTTCTCTCACTGTCATAGAAACATAGAAACTAGGTGCAGGAGTAGGCCATTCAGCCCTTTGGGCCAGTACTGCCATTCAATATGATCATGGCTGAGCATCCAAAATCAGTACTCCGTTCCTGCTTTTTCCCCTTATCCCTTGATTCCTTTAGCCTTAAGAGCTACATTATATCCAACTCTCTCTTGAATACATCCAGTGAATTGGCCTCCACTGCCTTCTGTGGCAGAGGATTCCACAGATTCACAACTCTCTGGGTGAAAAAGTTTTTCCTCATCTCAATCCTAAATGGTCTACCCCTTATTATTAAACTGTGACCCCTGGTTCTAGACTCCCCCAACATCGGGAACATTTTTCCTGCATCTAGCCTGCCCAACCCTTGAAGAATTTTATACGTTTCTATAAGATCCCCTCTCATCCTTCTAAATTCCAGTGAATACAAGCCCAGTCGACCCATTTGGGTACTACACCATCCTGTGTAGGAAGGAACTGCAGATGCTGGTTTAAACCGAAGATAGACACAAAAAACTGGAGTAACTCAGCATCTCTGCAGAGAAGGAATGGATGACGTTTGGGGGCGAGACCCTTCTTCAGACTCAACTATCCTCAACGTCTCCCACTAACCTGCTCCACTCTGCTTTCCCCACCACCTCTCCGTGCCCCCTCCCGCCTGTATCCCTCCCTCTGGCTTTATATTTCTCTTTAGTCAGACTTCATCTGACACCCTTTTGCCTCCTTTGCACCTCTTGCCTTTGTCACTTATTCCACCCATCTTCACAAGTTCATATGTGATAGAAGCATAGTGATAGTGGTGTGCCTCAGGGTTCGGTGCTGCTTGTCATCTACATCAATGATTTGGATGAGAACATACAGGGCAAGATTAGCAAGTTTGCTGATGATACAAAAGTGAGTGGTTTTGCAGATAGTGAAGATGGTTGTGAAAGATTGCAGCAGGATCTGGATCGGTTGGCCAGGTGGGCTGAGGAATGGTTGATGGAATTTAATGCCGAGAAGTGTGAGGTGTTGCATTTTGGGACATTGAACAAGGGCAGGGCCTACACAGTGAATGGTAGCCCTCTGGGTAGTGTTGTAGAGCAGAGGGATCTAGGAGTGCAGGTGCATGGTTCCTTGAAGGTCGAGTCACGGGTAGATAAGGTGGTCAAAATGGCTTTTGGCACATTGGCCTTCATCGGTCAGAGTATTGAGTATAGAAATTGGGAGGTCATGTTGCAGTTGTATAAGACGTTGGTGAGACCGCATCTAGAATATTGTGTGCAGTTCTGTGCACCATGTTATAGGAAAGATATTGTCAATCTTGAAAGGGTTCAGAAAAGATTTACGATATTGCCAGGACTGGAGGGTGTGAGCTATAGGGAGAGGTTAAGTAGGCTGGGTCTCTATTCCATGGAGCGCAGGAGGATGAGGGGGGATCTTATAGAGGTGCACAAAATCATGAGAGGAATAGATCGGGTAGATGCACAGAGTCTCTTGCCCAGAGTAGGGGAATCGAGGACCAGAGGACATAGGTTCAAGGTGAAGGGGAAAAGATTGAATAGGAATCTGAGGAGTAACTTTTTCACACAAAGGGTGGTGGGTGTATGCAATAAGCTGCCAGAGGAGGTAGTTGAGGCTGGGACTATCCCAACGTTTAAGAAACAGTTAGACAGGTACATGGATAGGACAGGTTTGGAGGGATATGGACCAAGCGCAGGTAGGTGGGACTAGGGTAGCTGGGACATTGTTGAACGGTGTGGGCGAGTTGGGCTGAAGGGCCTGTTTCCTCACTGTATCAGTCTATGACTGTATAGCTAAGTGACATTTCGGGTCGGGACACTTTTTCGTGTGTCCCTGGTCTCAACCCAAGCATTTCCTATTCATTCCCTCCACCAAAGCCGCCTGACCTGCTGAGTTACTCCAGCACTTAGTGTCTTGCTCAAGATTCCGGCTGCTGCAGTTTCTCATGTCTCATGGCACATTATTCACTTCAGGACATTTTCTCCTAATAAATAATTCAAAGTGTGTTTGCAGGATTAGGGCAACATTATCATATCTGTACAAGAAAAATGCTACAATGGCACTGATAATTTTATTCATGGCAAAATCTTTGAAATAGATGGATGTGAAAGGTTGGGCATATGGGCCAAACGTGGGCACAGGTTTAAGGGTGAGAGGAAATTAAGATTTAGTAGGAACCTGAGGGGCAATCTATTCATACAGAGGTGGTAGGTATGAAGAATGGGTCCACTGGGCTTGTATTCACTGGAATTTAGAAGGATGAGAGGGGATCTTATAGAAACATATTAAATTTTTAAGGGATTGGACAGGCTGAATGCAGGAAAAATGTTCCCATGTTGGGGGAGTCCAGAACCAGGGGTCACAGTTTAAGAATAAGGGGTAGGCAGACCATTTAGGACTGAGATGAGGAAAACCTTCTTCACCCAGAGAGTTATGAATCGGTGGAATTGTCTGCCACAGAAGGCAGTGGATGCCAATTCACACGATGTTTTCACGAGAGAGTTAAAGGTTTCAAAGGTCTTTTATTGTCACGTGTACCAATTAAGGTACAGTGATATGCGAATTACCGTACAGTCATACGGGGAAAAAAAGCAACAAGACGCACAACTACATAAAAGTTAACAAAGGTTTGGAGGGATTTAGGGCAGCACGGTGGCGCAGCGGTAGAGTTGCTGCCTTACAGCACCAGAGACCCGGGTTTGATTCTGACTACGGGTGGTGTCTGTACGGAGTTTGTACGTTCTCCCTATGACCGCGTAGGTTTTCTCCGGGTGAGCTGGTTTTCTCCCACACTTCAAAGACGTACAGGTTTGTAAATTGTAAATTGTCAATAGACAATAGACAATAGGTGCAGGAGGAGGCCATTCGGCCCTTCAAGCCAGCACCGCCATTCAATGTGATCATGGCTGATCATTCTCAATCAGTACCCCGTTCCTGCTTTCTCCCCATACCCCCTGACTCCACTATCCTTAAGAGCTCTACCTAGCTCTCTCTTGAATGTATTCAGAGAATTGGCCTCCACTGCCCTCTGAGGCAGAGAATTCCACAGATTCACAACTCTCTGACTAAAAAAGTTTTTCCTCATCTCTGTTCTAAATGGCCTACCCCTTATTCTTAAACTGTGGCCCCTGGTTCTGGACTCCCCCAACACTGGGAACATGTTTCCTGCCTCTAACATGTCCAACCCCTTAATAATCTTATACGTTTCGATAAGATCCCCTCTCATCCTTCTAAATTCCAGTGTATACAAGCCTAGTCGCTCCAGTCTTTCAACATATGACAGTCCCGCCATTCCGGGAATTAACCTAGTAAACCTACGCTGCACGCCCTCAATAGCAAGAATATCCTTCCTCAAATTTGGAGACAAAAACTGCACACAGTACTCCAGGTGCGGTCTCACTAGGGCCCTGTACAACTGCAGAAGGACCTCTTTGCTCCTACACTCAACTCCTCTTGTTATGAAGGCCAACATTCCATTGGCTTTCTTCACTGCCTGCTGTACCTGCATGCTTTCTTTCAGTGACTGATGCACTAGGACACCCAGATCACGTGTGTGTTGGATAGTGCTGGTGTACAGGGTGATCGCCGGTCAGTGCAGACCTGGTGGGCCAAAGGGCCTGTTTCCGCTCTGTATCTCGAAAGCAAACCTAAGTTAAAGTGAAGGTTTGATAGGAATATGTGCCAAACGTGGGCATCACTTTAAGGTGAGAGGGAAAAGATGGGATAATAGGAACCTGAGGGGCAATTTATTCATACAGAGGGCGGTGGGGATATGGAGTGAGGTGCCGGAGAATGTAGTTAAGGCAGGTTCTATAACAACATTTAAAAGACATTTGGACAGGAAAGGTTTATAGGCATCTGGGCCAGACGCAGGCAGGTGGAGCTAGTATTGATGGGGCATCTTCGTCAGCAAGGGCAAGTTGGGCCGAAGGGCCTGATTCAGTACTGAATGACTCTATGGCTCTTTGAAACTCAGAATAATGAAAGGCAGAGATAGAGTGGATGTGGAGAGGATGTTTTCACTGGTGGGAGAGTCTAGGACCAGAGGTCATAGCCTCAGAATTAAAGGGCGCTCTTTTAGAAAGGAGGTGAGGAGGAACTTCTTTAGTCAGAGGGTGATTAATCTATGGAACTGATTGCCACAGAGGGTGGTGGAGGCCAAGTCAGTGGATATTTTTAAGGCAGAGATAGAGAAATTCTTGAACAGAACGGGTGTCAAGGATTATGGGGAGAAGGCAGGAAAATGGGATTAGGAGGCAGAGATCAGCCATGATTGAATGGAGGAGTGGACTTGATGGGCCAAATGGCCTAACTCCCCTCCTATAACTTGTGAACTTGACTCTCTGTGAATTTTTAAGAACATATTTTTCTAAAGAGCCATCTCTAACTGGTTGAAAACATCTGAATAAATCTCTCTCCTTCAAAGGAGAGATTAGCTGGGGGAGGCAGAGGCTATTTCTGTGTTCACTCAGTCTTTCCGAAAAGGGATTCCTGTGTCAGACAAAGTTTCTCGGACTTTGCAAAAATAATTGAAAGGTTTTATCACAAGCCCAGCCAATGATGATTTCCCAGCAACGTTAGCTTCCCCCAGTGCCTGCTTTTTATCTAATTTATGTACCATCTTGGAGTTTCATTGTGTTTGGTAATTTATTGGATATCATACTCTCCAGTTCACAGATCCAATAAAAACATCTTGTATTAGAGTACAACTTTCCTTTTCTAAACAGCAATTCCACACACTATTAATTTTTATTGTCAACAAACTTTGATCCTGAAAGCTGAGGTTTGGATCTTATTAATTTTGTCGTTACTGGAGAACGCAGTGCTGGTCTAGATATCTTGACTGTGGACAAAGCTAATTAGCAATTTCAGTTTTGAAACTAGGCTTGTACTCGCTGGAATTTAAAAGACTGAGGGGGGATCTTATAGAAACATATAAAATTCTTAAGGGGTTGGAGAGGCTAGATGCGGGAAGATTGTTCCCGATGTTGGGGAAGTCCAGAACCAGGAGTCACAGCTTAAGGATAAGGGGGAAGTCTTTTAGGACCGAGATGAGAAAACATTTCTTCACACAGAGAATGGTGAGTCTGTGGAATTCTCTGCCACAGAAGGTAGTTGAGGCAGTTCATTGGCTATATTTAAGAGGGAGTTAGATGTGGCCCTTGTGGCTAAAGGGATCAGGGGGTATGGAGAGAAGGCAGGTGCAGGTTACTGAGCTGGATGATCAGCCATGATCATATTGAATGGCGGTGCAGGCTCGAAAGGCTGAATGGCCTACTCCTGCACCTATTTTCTATGTTTCTATGAAACCTAATCAAACCTTGTCTTCGTCTCTTTTCTGGCTCTAGTCATGAGGTGTCATGAGCATTTGAATGAATCCAGATTTTGTTTCGAGATACAGCGGGGAAACAGGCCCTTCAGCCCACCGAGTTTGGGCCGACCTCCCTTCCATTGACTCCATTTACATCCCAGCAGCATAATCAAGGACGAGTTGCACCCTCTTTAGTCACTCCCTCTTCTCCCCTCTCCCATCAGGTAAGAGGTACGGAAGTATGAAAAAGCCACCTCCAGATTCAGGGACAGTTTCTTTCCAGCTGTTCTCAGGCAACTGAACCATCCTAGCACAACTAGAAAGCAGTGCTGAAGTACTGTCTACCACATAGGTGACCCTCGGACTATCTTTGATTGTACATTACTGGCTTTACCTTGCACTAAACGTTATTCCCTTATCATGTATCTACACTGGAAATGGCTCAGGATAGAACGCATTCAAGAGAGAGCTAGATAGAGCTCTTAAGGATAGCGGAGTCAGGGGGTATGGGGAGAAGGCAGGAACGGGGTACTGATTGAGAATGATCAGCCATGATCACATTGAATGGCGGTGCTGGCTCGAAGGGCCGAATGGCCTCCTGCACCTATTGTCTAACGCAACAAAAGCCTTTTACAGTATTTCGGCATACATGACAATAAACTGAACTGATCTGACCAGCGATCCCCACACACTAACACTATCCTACACACACTACGGACAATTTTTAATTATACCAAGTCAATTAACTTAGAAACCTGTACGTCTTTGGAGTGTGGGGGGAAACCGGAGCTCCTGGAGAAAACCCGTGCAGGTCAGAGGGAGAACGTACAAACTCCGTACAGACGGCGCCCACAGTCGGGATCGAACCTACCGCTGCGCCACCGTGCTGCCCTGTAATGTATATGGAAACGACACAAGGGCGGCACAGCTGGTAGAGCTGCTGCCTCACAAGGCTGGAGACCCGGGTTCGATCCTGAACTCGGGTGCTGTCTCTCTGTGTGGAGTTTGCAGTTTTCCCTGTGACCGTGTGGGTTTATATCATATCATATATCATATATATACAGCCGGAAACAGGCCTTTTCGGCCCACCAAGTCCGTGCCGCCCAGCGATCCCCGCTCATTAACACTATCCTACACCCACTAGGGACAATTTTTACATTTACCCAGCCAATTAACCTACATACCTGTACGTCTTTGGAGTGTGGGAGGAAACCGAAGATCTCGGAGAAAACCCACGCAGGTCACGGGGAGAACGTACAAACTCCTTACAGTGCAGCACCCGTAGTCAGGATCGAACCTGAGTCTCCGGCGCTGAGTGCTCTCATTGTGCACGTAACATTGATACTGAAGTTTTGACAGACTGACCAGCACGCCAGGAGTTACGCATTTCTTAGAGGAACCCACCACATCCAGGTTACCCAATCCAATATGTGCTGGGAGGAACTGCAGATGCTGGTTTAAACGGAAGATAGACACAAAATGCTGGAATAACTCAGCGGGACAGGCAGCATCCCTGAAGAAAAGGAATAGGTGAGGTTTTGGGTAGAGATCCTTCTTCAGAACCGAAACGTCACCTATTCCTCTTCTCCAGAGTTACTTCAGTTTTTTGTGTCTACGCAACCCAATAGTTTATGGGTTTTTTAGGGCATTGGTGAGACCACACCTGGAGTATTGCGAACAGTTTTGGTCTCCTAATCTGAGGAAAGACATTCTTGCCGTAGAGGGAGTACAGAGCAGGTTCACCAGATTGATTCCTGGGATGGCAGGACTTTCATATGAAGAAAGACTGGATAGACTCGGCTTGTACTCGCTGGAATTTAGAAGATTGAGGGGTGATCTTATAGAAACTTACAAAATTTATAAGGGGTTGGACAGGCTAGATGCAGGAAGATTGTTCCCGATGTTGGGGAAGTCCAGAACAAGGGGTCACAGTTTAAGGATAAGGGGGAAGTCTTTTAGGACCGAGATGAGAATGTTTTTTTCACACAGAGAGTGGTGAATCTGTGGAATTCTGCCACAGAAGGTAGTTGAGGCCAGTTCATTGGCTATATTTAAGAGGGAGTTAGATGTGGCCCTTGTGGCTAAGGGGATCAGGGGGTATGGAGAGAAGGCAGGTACAGGATACTGAGTTGGATGATCAGCCATGATCTTATTGAATGGCGGTGCAGGCTCGAAGGGCCGAATGGCCTACTCCTGCACCTATTTTCTATGTTTCTATGTTTAGTTTAGTTTAGTTTAAAGGTACACAGTGGCAACAGACCCTGTGGCCCACCAAGTCCGTGTCGACCAGCGATCCCCGCATATTAACACTATCCTACTACACACCTTAGGCATAATTCACAATTATACCAATCCAATTAACCTGCAAACCTGTGCGTCTTTGGAGTGTGGGAGGAAACCCACGTGGTCACAGGGAGAATGTACAAACTCCGTACAGAAGCACCCTTAGTCTGGATTGAACCCGGGTCTCTGGCGCTGAAAGGCAGCAACTCTACCGCTGCGCCACCGTGCCGCCCCATACTAAACTCTTAAAACATGGAAAATGAGTTGTTACTTTCAAATTCTTACATCTGACAATGGAGAGAAACCTCTGATGAGAGTAAAAAACGTTTCCACAGTATTCCCACATCTTTAAACATAAATAATAAATCAATTCTCTGAATTTAATTTTCTGTGTAGGAGGGAATCAAGCCCGCAGATATCTGACGTCTTGTGCATTAATAATTGTCACTATACGATGTGGGGAACAATTGTGGATCGCATGCTGATAATGGAACACTCTCATCAAATGCATCTTCAAAAAACACATGATTAAAGTAAATCCCTCGCACAGCAACTTCCCTTTCAAATTTTGAATACTAATGGGCTGTTAATTAAATCTGGTATTCAGACACCTGTTTTTAGAACAACAAACGCCAACCCGTGTAGGAAATTTTAATGTTGGAAAATATCCCAAGTGCTTTGCTGAGGCATGAGCAGAAAGAAAAAACATATGTCAACAATGTTGTAAGGTTGTCCTCATGCAGTCATTCCCTGTTGATTGGGTTATACTAAATCCAAGGGCAGCGGTAGAGTTGCTGCCTTACAGCGCTTGCAGCGCCGGAGACCCGGGTTCCATCCCGACTACAGGCGCTGTCTGTACGGAGTTTGTACGTTCCCCCCGTGACCCATGTGGGTTTTCTCCGAGATCTTCGGTTTCCTTCCGCACTTCAAAGGTGTATAGGTACAGTATATGTAGGTTAATTGGCTTGGCGTATGTGTACGTAGTGTCTAGCGTGTGTAGGAATGTGCTAGTGTGCGAGGATCGCTGGTTGGCGCGGACTCGAAGGGCCGAAGGGCCTGTTTCCATGCTGTATCTATAAACTAAACTAAATCAATGGCAGCACCAGTCATATCAGGGTGGCACAGCGCACCTTACAGTGCTTGCATTTATTCACAAAATGCTGGAATAACTCAGCAGGTCAGGCAGCATATCAGGAGAGAAGGAATGGGTGACGTTTCAGGTCGAGACCCTTCTTCAGACTGATCAGTCTGAGGAAGGGTCTCGACCCGAAACGTCACCCATTCCTTCTCTCCTGAGATGCTGCCTGACCTGCTGAGTTACTCCAGCATTTTATGAATAAATACCTTCGATTTGTACCAGCATCTGCAGTTATTTTCTTACACTTACAGTGCTTGCAGCTTACTCCAGAGACCCAGGTTAGATCCCAACTATGGGTGCTGTCTGTACAGAGTTTGTACGTTCTTCCCGTGACCGCGTGGGTTTTCTCTTCGTGCTCCGGTTTCATAAGGAGCAGAATTAAGCCATTCAGCATATCGAGTCTACTCTAAAGACTCCAAAGACATATAGGTTTGAAGGTTAATTTACCAAGCCAATTAGCCTACAAACCTGCATGCCTTTGGAGTGTGGGGGGAAACTGGAGCACCCTGAGAAAACCCACGCAGGTCACGGGGAGAACGGACAAACTCCGTACAGACAGCACCGGTTGTCAGGATGGAACCTGGGTCTCTGGCGCTGTGAGGCAGCAACTCTACCGCTGCGCCACCGTGCCGCCCCTCCCCCCACAGTTTCTATTTCCTCCATTCAATTTGTTGTTCCAGAAGTCTACTCAACTGCTCTGACCAAATCCCAGGGAAAGACCGCTGGAAGAGAGGAGTTGGTCTCGGAGACTCGTTGTTCCCCTCAGCACAGATACAAGCCGTTCAGCCCACCGTATACGCGACCATCAATTCCCAATCTGTACAAATCCCACTTAACAGCATTTGGTCGTGAAGCCAAACGTGCCTTGGAGATTGAAATGCTTGGTCCGATCCATCGTAAATGCGGGACAATACCTGCCTCTACCATCTTCTCAAGCAGCACTTTCCAGATTTCAGTCATCGAAACATAGAAACATAGAAAATGGATGCAGGAGGAGGCCATTTGGCCCTTCGAGCCAGCACCGCCATTCATTGTGATCATGGCTGATCGTCCACAATCAGTAACCCGTGCCTGCCTTCTCCCCATATCTCTTGACTCCACTAGCCCCTAGAGCTCTATCTAACTCTCTTTTAAATTCATCCAGTGAATTGGCCTCCGCTGCCTTCTGTGGCACAAATTCACAACTCTCTGGGTGAAAAAGTTTCTTCGCACCTCAGTTTTAAATGGCCTCCCTTTTATTCTTAGACTGTGGCCCCTGGTTCTGGACTCCCCCAACATTGGGAACATTTTTCCTGCATCATCCTCAGGGTAAAAAGGATTCTTCTTCTGATTCCCTCGAAAGCTCCCATTCCTTACTTTAAATCATTAGTCTCAAACACTTTACTTTAGTAATTTTAGTTGAGTTTAGGTCATTATTGTCATGTGTATCGAGGTACAGTGAAAAGCTTTTTGTTGCATGCTATCCAGCCGGCGAAAAGACTGACGCAGGGCAGTGCTGAACTACCATCTACCTCCTTGGTGACCCTCGGACTATCCTTGATCGGACTTTGCTGGCTTTACCTTGCACTAAACGTTATTCCCTTATCATGCATCACTACACTGTAAATGACTCGATTGTAATCCTGTTCTGTCTTTCTGCTGACTGGTTAGCACGCAACAAAAGCTTTTCACTGTACCTCGATACACGTGACAATAAACTAAACTGAACTGAACAGTACATGATTACAATCGAGCCCTCCACAGTGCACAGATGCAGGATAAAGGGAATAATGTTTGGTGCAAGATAAAGTCTGAGTAATGACACATCCCCTTTGATCTCTCATTTTCACACCTCATCCTTCCATATCTCTTTTTTCCCTCTCCCCTGACTCTCAGTCTGAAGAAGAGACTCGACCCGAAACGTCACCCATTCCTTCTCTCCTGAGATGCTGCCTGTCCCGCTGAATTAATCCATCATTTTGTGTCTACCCTGAATAATAACAGTTCTAAGGTCTCCAATGAGATAGGTGGGAGGTCAGGCCTGCTCTCAAATTGGTGAGAGGACGGTTCAGTTGCCTGATAGCAGGGTTAGTGAGTGTGAGAAATGCTGCTGTTTTAAATAAAGATTTAAAAGAGTGGAGCGGTTGTAATGGATGATAGTAGATCATTCGAGGAGAAAATGCAAACTCCACACAGACATCGTCCGAAGTCAGAATCGAACCCAGGTCTCTGACATTGTCAGGTAACAGCTCTACCAGCTGTGTCATGTGTTAGTTGGTGTTATTGAAACATATACAAGTGTGAGGGATCTCCATAAGGAACCATGTTACAAGTTTACAAGTTCACAAGTTATAGGAGTAGAATTAGGCCATTTGGCCCTTTGGGTCTCTGCCTCCCAATCCCATTTTCCTGCCTTCCTTGACACCCATTCTAATAAAAAATTTGTCTATCTCTGCCTTAAAAATATCCACTGACTTGGCCTCCACAGCCCTCTGTGGCAATGAGTTCCACAGATTCACCACCCTCTGACTAAAGAAGTTCCTCCTTCACCTCCTTTCTAAAAGAGCGCCCTTTAATTCTGAGGCTATGACCTCTGGTCCCAGACTCTCCCACCAGTGGAAACATCCTTTCCACATCCACTCCATCTATGCCTTTCATTGTTCTGTAAGTTTCAATGAGGTCCCCCCTCAATCTTCTAAACTCCAGCGAGTACAGGCCCAGTGCTGTCAAACATTAGCAGCAGCAGCGATCTAACAGATATCAAATCTATTTCTTTAAAACTAAGGGGCAACACAGTGGCACAGCGGTAGATTTGCTGCCTTACAGCGCCAGAGACCTGGGTTTGATCCTGACTACGGGTGCTGTCTGTATGGAGTTTGTACGATTTCCCCGTGACCTGCGTGGGATTTTCCCTAGTTGCTCAGTTCCCTCCCACACTCCAAAGACGTACAGGTTTGTCGGTTAATTTGCTTCGGTTAAAAAAAATAAAAAATTGTCGCTAGTGTGTGTCGGATAGCGTTAGTGCACGAGGTGATCGCTGGTCAGCGCGGACCCGGTGGGCCGAAGGGCTTGTTTCCATGCTGTATCTCAAAGTTTAAAGTGTAAAGTCTAATACTCTGGCTGAACTTCAGCGACAATTCTTTATTCTCAACTGCGCCATTTTTTTTGCCTGCTACCTCAGAACCCCTGCAGGCCCATTCTAGTCGAAACGACTCTCCTGGCCGAGTAGTTCAGCTAAGATTGAAGATCGCTGCAGTGACATTGCAGTCTGCAAATGTCAGTTTTGTAAAACATAACAAACGTGAAATATGGAATTAATCCAATGGAAAACTGCTTATCAATTATCTTGGTCTATTGAGGACTTGAAAACCATCTTTATATATTTATGGCCTGTTACGACGTGCAATGCTGAGATGGAGGCCATGAACTGTATCACCACAGCACATCTTTCCACCAAGATGCAGGACAGAATGTCACAGGGGATCCTTCTTCCCTGTGGCTATCAAACTGTACAACTCCCCCTTCTGTCGTGGGGTAGACTGAGACTGACTCCCCTCTCCAATCTTTGCACATCCCTCAAGCCTTTCCATTCGTCACTTTAATTTCATGTATTTTGTGCTTTTTTAAAATCCTAGATCAATTTCCCTCCTGGGATAAATAAAGTTCTATCGTATCATATCATATAAAAGACAGAGAATCTTCCATCAAACATTTTAACCTATTTAGTTTTGTTTAGTTTAGAGATACAGCGCAGAAACTGGCCCTTCGGCCCACCGGGTCCGCACCGCCCGGTGATCCCCGCACACTGACACTACCCTACACAGACCAGGGACCATTAACCTACAAACCCCTACATCGTTGGAGTGTGGGAAGAAACCAAAGATCTTGGAGAAAACCCAGGCAGGTCACGGGTAGAACGTACAAACTCCGTACAGATAGCACCCGTAGTCGGATATTTGAACTTTTAGACACTGCTGCACCATACCTGTTTCACAATGCAACCAGTGCAGGGCGATTCATCCTGGTCGGCCACATCTTATGACAAAGAACGAGTCTCCTTCTCGGGCCGCACGGTGGCGCAGCGGTAGAGTTGCTGCCTGACAGCGCCAGAGACCCGGGTTCGATCCTGACTACGGGTGCTTATTAAGCTGCAAACCTGCATGACTTTGGAGTGTGGGAGGAAACCGGAGCACCCAGAGAAAACCCACGCTAGTCACTGGGAGAACGTACTAACTCCGTCCAGACAAGCACCCGTAGTCAGGATGGAACCTGGGTCTCTGGCGCTGTCGGGCAGCACCTCTACCGTGCACCCTGGTATTTGACCGGAGGTGTTTCACTGTCCTTCTGTTGCTGACATCAAAACAGCTTTTTTCCCCACGAGCAGTAGCTCTCCTCAACAACCAAAAGTCTGTAGTTTCATTCTTCACTTGTTTAAATTATAATGTTTTATTCTTAATTGTTTTCGGTATGTTGTTACTTGCGAGCATAGCACCAAGGCAAATTCCTTGTATGTGTACATGCTCGGCTAAGAACATTTATTCAATTCAATTCAATTCAGTTAATATTGTTGGGTATCCCGATCGCTAAGCCTGTCCCTTGTTTCATTCAACATTCTCTGAACAAAAAGGTCAATGAGACGGGGGACTTCAGAATCAGAATCAGAATTGCCTTTATTGTCATCCAAAAACATGTCTTTTGGACGAAATTCCGTTACTCACAGTCCAACAGTAAGAGCAATAAAAATAAGCAATAACACACACAATCGCAAACCAACACAAAACAAAAAAAAAGAAACGTCCATCACAGTGAGTCTCCTCCAGTCACCTCCTTACTGTGATGGAAGGACAGAATGTCTTCTCTTCCCCTGCCGTCTTCTCCCGCGGTCAGGTTGTTGAAGTTGCCACGTCTGGGCGGTCGGGGCTCCCGACATTGAAGCCCCCGCCGGGCGGAGAAAAATCCAGTGACCAGTTGCAGGCCGCGCCGGGCGGTGAAAGGTCCGCAGTGGGCCGACCCAAGCCCCGCGATTCGGGGCGGGCGGAGACGCTGCCGCTGCCGGAGCTCCCGATGTCGGCCCCCACCCAGGGACCTGGGAGCTTCCGACGTCCACGCGGCCCGAAGCCCCCGGAGCCTCCGAAGGCGAGTCGCAGCCGCTCTCGCAGCACCACCACAGCCTCCGAAGGCAGCCAGCTCTGCAAATGGTAAGTCCGGTCCGCGGGCTCTGCGAACCAGAGCCCCAAGTGGTCCCAGCTGGAGGCCGCCAGCTCCAGGTGTTTGGCCGATGGTAGGCCGCAGCAGGAACGGAGACACGACCTAGAAAACAAAGGTCGGGTCTACAATTCCCCCCCCCACACATAGTACACAATATGGCGAGTCTGGAGGCTTGTACTTTGTTAAAGAAGTTTATTGCGGCAGCAATATTCAATTACAAAGTATAACAAACGAGATTACAGACAACCATTAACTCAAACTGTTCACATCGAAGTTCTCTTCCCACTCTCTGGTTTTGGGCCCCAAAACCACCACGTGACCTTGCTTGGCCAATCAGCGGGTTCGACTCTCAGGACCAATCCCTATGGTCGCACCACCATGTGACCTTGCTGGCCAATCCGAGGGTTCGACTCTCAGGACCAATCCCTATGGTCGCTACAACAACCACAAAAAATACTACATCACATCTAAACACTACAATAAAGACAAAAAACAACAAAAACCACAACAGGCAAACAGACTACAGGTGAGCTGCAGCTGCTGGGCAGCGCCACAACTTCCTGAGACTTGATGTGTGAATGGCCTGTCCTCAGAGGCTGTTGATCAAATCGCCAGATCCCCCAATGTGTGAAGATGTAATGGAGTCGGGTAATTAAAAGCATTAATAGCTTGAACCCGAGATGTTTATCAATTTGAAGCAGTTAAGACAGGCACCATCCCATTGTAACAATTATTTTGTGTTGTTTCTCGCGGAATATTATGGAATACTAGACCGAGTGGGCCCGTTGGGCCCGTCCTCGTAGGGTTTCCATTGTAACCGGGAGGGGAGGAAAGGGGGAGGGTTGGGGGAGGGAAGGGGGAGGGAGGAGGGAGGGGAGGGGGGGAGGGGGGAGGGAGAGGGGAGGGAGGGGGGTAGGGGGGAGGGAGGGGGGAATGGGAGGGGGAGGGGGGAAGGGAGGAGGGAAGGGGGGGAGGGAGAGGGGAGGGGGGAGGGAGGGAGGGGGACCTCCCCTTTTCCCAGTACCCCTCTTTCCCCGTTGGGCCCGTCCTCGTAGGGTTTCCATTGTAACCGGGAGGGGAGGGCGGGAAGGGGGAGGGAGGGAGGAGGGAGGTGTGGAGGGAGGAGGGGAGGGGAGGGAGGGGGGAGGGGAGGGAGGGGGGTAGGGGGGAGGGGGAGGGAGAGGGGAGGGGGGAGGGGAGGGGGAAGGGGGGAGGGAGGGGACCTCCCCTTTTCCCAGTACTCCTCTTTCCCCGTTGGGCCCGTCCTCGTAGGGTTTCAATTGTAACCGGGAGGGGGGAGGGAGGGTGGAAGGAGGGGGGAGAGGGATGGAAGGGTGGAGGGAGGGGGGGAGGGATTGGGGAGGGAGGGAAGGAGGGAGGGGGGAGTTAGGGGGGAGGGGGGAGGGAGTTGGGGAGGGAGGGGGAGGAGGGGGGGAGGGAGTGGGGATGGAGGTGGGAAGGAGGGGGGATGAAGGGGTTGAGGGGGAAGGGGGACCTCCCCTTTTCCCAGTACCCCTCTTTCCCCGTTGGGCCTGTCCTCATAGGGTTTCCATTGTAACCGGGAGGGGGGGGGGAGGGAGGAGGGAGGTGTGAAGGGAGGAGGGGAGGGGGAGGGAGGGGGGAGGGGAGGGGGAAGGGGAGGGGGGAAGGGGGTAGGGGGAGGGGAGGGAGGGGGATCTCCCCTTTTCCCAGTACCCCTCTTTCCCCGTTGGGCTCGTCCCCGTAGGGTTTCCATTGTAACCGGGAGGGGGGGAGGGAGGGTGGAAGGAGGTGGGAGGGGGAGAGGGATGGAAGGGTGGAGGGAGGGGGCAGGGAGTGGGGGAGGGTGGGATGGAGGGAAGGAGGGAGGGGGGGAGTTAGGGGCTGTGTGATGATGGAGGTTGGGATTGAGGGGGGAGGGAGGGGGGGAGCGAGTGGGGATGGAGGTGGGAAGGAGGGGGGAGGAAGGGGTTGAGGGGGGAAGTGGAACCTCCCCTTTTCCCAGTACCCCTCTTTCCCCCACCACCAAGCCCCCTCCGCAACGACCCCTGTTGTCCCCCTCCCCAGTCCCCATTCTCAGACCCCCCCCATTCTCTCTCTCCCCCAGACACACTCTCAGTGCTTTTTTCGAAACACTTGCCCCGGTGGCCCACGAGCATAGGGGCCCAATGCTGATTTCTGTATGTTAAGTGACTTGCAATAAAAAAAAATACTTTAAAAAAAGATAAGTGCTTTTTAAGTGCTTGTTTTGAAACATTCGCGGTCACATAGTGCTTCTCACTGCGATCTGTTAGTGGTGCTTTTCGAAACAATGTAGCACCCATCTCAAACAAGCATTGGGAGGATGGGAGGGAGGGAAGGGGAGGGAGGGAGGAGAGAGGTGTGGAGGGAGGGGGGAAGGGGAGGGGGGAACGGGGGAAGGTGGAGGGAGAGGGGAGGGAGGGGGGATGGGATGGGGGAAGGGGGAGGGAGGGGGACCTCCCCTTTTCCCAGTACCCCTCTTTCCCCGTTGGGCCCGTCCTCGTAGGGTTTCCATTGTAACCGGGAGGAGGGGAGGGAGGGAGGAGGGAGGTGTGGAGGGAGGAGGGGAGGGGGGGAGGGGAGGGGGGAAGGGGGAGGGAGAGGGTTAGGGGGGAGGGGGAGGGGGGAAGGGGAGGGAGGGGGACCTCCCCTTTTCCCAGTACCCCTCTTTCCCCGTTGGGCCCGTCCCCGTAGGGTTTCCTTTGTAACCAGAAGGGGGGGAGGGAGGGTGGAAGGAGGGGGGAGGGGGAGAGGGATGGAAGGGTGGAGGGAGGGGGGGGAGGATGGAGGGAAGGAGGGAGGGGGGGGAGTTAGGGGAGGAGGGGTGAGGGAGGTGGGGAGGGAGTTGGGGAGGAGGGGGGAGGGAGTGGGGATGGAGGTGGGAAGGAGTGGGGAGGAAGGGGTTGAGGGGGGAAGGGGGGGAGGGAGGGAATAGGGGCCCCATGCTGACCTGTGTATGTTAAGTGACTTGCACAACTTTAAAAAACTGGCAGTTGCTTTTCGCAACAATGTTGCAACAATCTCACACAAGCATTGTGACGTCACAAGCTGAAGATGTAAATTTAAAACCGAGCTGATCTCTCATTGGTGCACGGGTGCCATTGTGACATCACGCGCTGAAGCCCCTTCAAGAAAAGGGTTAGAAATGAAAATTTAAACTTTAATATCTCTCTAGCTTTAAAAAGGTAGCTTCAATTTGAACGAAAGTACTTACAATAGTTGCCCACGTTAATGGTGAATATGGCGGTACAAAAATCGTAGCGCTTTGGTGTAACTTCAGGGAGGAGTAGGGTTTGTAAGTTATGGACAGAAATTCTTCGGAATCTTCCGTACATACACATATACATACATACATACGGAATGTTGGACCGCAGAGTTTTAGTAGTATATAGATTTAGGACAACGGGCGTGGAGAGCACGCAAAAGGGTTATCTTTGCAGCACGGTGCTGCAGCGGTAGAGTTGCCGCCCTCCAGCGCCAGAGACCCGGGTTCGATCCTGACCTCTGGTGCTGCCTGTGCGGAGTTTGCACGTTCTCTCTGTGACCGCGTGGGTTTTCTCCGGGTGCTCCGGTTTCCTCCCACACTCCAAAGATGTGCAGGTTTGTAGGTTAATAAGCTTCTGTATAATGCCCCTGGTGTGTGAGATGGAACCAGTGTCCGGGGACCAACGTTCGGCACAGACTCGATTGGCCGAAGGGCCTGTTTTCACGATGTATTTCTGAATTCAGTTCAGTTTAGTTTATTGTCAGTGTACCGAGGTACAGTGAAAAGCTTTTGTTGTTTAGATTTAGGTTTTAGATTTGGAGATACAGCGCGGAAACAGACCCTTCGGCCCACCGAGTCCGCGCCGCCCAGCAATCCCCACACATTAACACTATCCGACACACACTAGGGACAATTTTTTAAAAACATTTACCCAGTCAATTAACCTACAAACCTGTACGTCTTTGGAGTGTGGGAGGAAACCGAAGATCTCGGAGAAAACCCACGCAGGTCACGGGGAGAACGTACAAACTCCGTACAGACGGCGCCCGTAGTCAGGATCGAACCTGAGTCTCTGGCGCTATCCTGTCAGAAGGACAACAGTATATGATTACAATCGAGCCATTTACCGTGTAGTCTTTGTCACAGTTACATGACAAGGGAATAACATGTAGTGCAAGCTAAAGGCAGCAAAGTCCGATCAAGGATAGACCAAGGGTCACCAAAGAGGTAGATCGTAGTTCTAAACTGCGATTTTAACTAAACCAGAACTAAACTAGATCGACTGGGCTTATGTTCACTAAATGTAGGATGAGAGAGGATCTTATAGAAACATATATAATTATTAAGGGATTGGCCAAGCTAGATGCAGGAAAAACATTCCCGATGTTGGGGGAGCCCAGAACCAGGGGTCACTGTCTTAAGAATAAGGGGAAGGCCATTTAGAACTGAGATGAGGAAAAACGTTTTCACCCAGAGAGTTGTGAATCTGTGGAATTCTCTGCCACAGAAGGCAGTGGAGGCCGATTCACTGGATGTTTTCAAGAGAGAGTTAGATTTAGTTCTTGTGGCTAACGGAATCAAGGGATATGGGGAGAAAGCAGGAATGGGGCACCGATTCTGGACGATCAGCCATGATCATATTGAATGTCGGTGCTGGCTCGAAGGGCCGAATGGCCTAACTCCTGCATCTATTTTCCATGTTTCCAGTGACGCACGGTGGCGCAGCGGTAGAGTTGCTGCCTTACAGCGAATGCAGCGCCGGAGACTCAGGTTCGATCCTGACTATGGGCGCCGTCTGTACGGAGTTTGTACGTTCTCCCCGTGACCTGCGTGGGTTTTCTCCGAGATCTTCGGTTTCCTCCCACACTCCAAAGACGTACAGGTATGTAGGTTAATTGGCTGGGCAAATGTAAAAATTGTCCCTAGGGTGTAGGATAGTGTTAATGTGCGGGGATCGCTGGGCGGCGCGGACCCGGTGGGCCGAAGGGCCTGTTTCCGCGCTGTATCTCTAAATCTAAAAAAATCTAAAATGTTTCCATGTAGTTTCTAAACTAAAACACTTGATGGTCCATCACGGATTAGGAATGCAAAGTATGACTGCTCAATTCAATAAGCACACAAATTGCTGTCAGTTCAAGTGATATCTCTTCGTCTGCACCATGAAAGTCCATTGTCTCTGGTGTAATGTGATACGAGGTGGTGGGAGTGTGGGTCTGTGCGGCAATGGGGATGAACAGTGCTGGTGCTCACTGGGTGGGCGGCAGATGAATGATTCTCGCCCTGGAATGCAGGGTCAGTGGTGGCTTAATCCCCACTGAACACTGTGGTGAAAGCTGACACTTTATCCCCGCAAATGGAAGTAATTTATTGAGGAGGCTTGTTGCGATGGTACGACGGGGAGCAAAGATGACGAGAGATGAACGATATTAAAAATAAAATGATGAAAGATTTTGTCAGCCTGAAAATAAAATCTGGTAAAGGTTTTAATGATTTTCAGTCAGAGATGTAGTTTGGTTTAGTTTAGAGATACAGCGCGGAAACAGGCCCTTCGGCCCACCGGGTCCGCGCCGACCGGCGACGCTAACACTATCCAACACACACTAGGGACAATTTACAATTTTACTGAAGCAAATTAGCCGTCTTTGGAATGTGGGAGGAAGCCGGAGCACCTGGAGAAAACCCACGCGGGTCACGGGGAGAACGTGCAAACTCCGTACGGACAGCACCCGTAGGCAGGATCGAACCCGGGTCCCTGGCGCTGTAAGGCAGCAACTCTACCGCTGCGCCACCGTGCCACCCTCAAATACTGAAAATACTTTGTGATGGATAAATGTTGTTGTACTTTCTCTCTATTTATGTAGAGAATGACTAACAGCAACCAGAGAGTGGGATAATTGCATGTTCTATAATGAAACAGCAAACTAAAACATGGGATATTGAAGACTACTTACTTAAGATGTGTACCCACTAATGGAGATGTATGTTCTGGGCGATTGCCCGCACTATCAGAGCTAAATAACATTGCCAATTCATGTAAACTCTGGGGCGCTCAAGGAGATAAGAATCCTCTGAAACTGAATCTGTGTTCAATCAGGAAGCCTTCATTCATCGCACTTTAATACAACAAACATCCTGCCGCTCGGATTCATTTGCTAAGATGCAACCAGAAATCTGCCTCTCTAATTGAGGACTTTAATGAGATTCTGCTGTTTGGGGGTGGGGTGAAGAAGTGATTTTTTGCTGTAAGGGGAACAGTCAGGGCTGCAGCATCAAAGTAGCTTGGTCTTGCTTTTGCACATGGTCGTAAGACAACACAGCAGTGAGAGAAAAGCAGAGCATAGGCTTTGATCCAGGCGCCAGGCTGGACCTTGAACAGAAACAACCACACTGAATGGACTGCCAGATATTTACTCTTAGCTGATGAAATATTTACAGTCTCATATTATGTATTATGTGTGTGTGTGTGTGACTGTTATATATATATATATATGTGTGTGTGTTTGTATGTATGTGTATAACACATTGGGGCTAACGGAATCAAGGGACATGGGGAGAAAGCAGGAACGGGGTACTGATTTTGGATGATCAGCCATGATCATATTAAATGGTGCTGCTGGCTCGATGGGCCGAATGGCCTACTCCTGCGCCAACTTTCTATGTTTCTATGTTACTGTACCTCGGTACACGTGACAATAATGAACTTATCTAAACGAAATCAAATACATTTTTGTGCCTTTTTTCACCCCAATTCCTCCACAATTTTATTACGTTTTGCTAGTTTATTCTTTACTTGATTTATTTCAGAGAAACAATTCTTTATTCATCCGAAGAAATATATCTTTGAAATCATTCAAATTTCGGTCCCCACTTTTTCCTTTCATAACAAGTTTACTCTCCCTTTAAAATCTTCCATATCCTTTTAAATGAGCTTGTTTATAAGATAGTTTTATAAAATTGCTTTTCTTTTGTTTTCTCCCATCTGCTCATTAAATTTAATGCTTGACATTTAGAAATGCAGTAAAACTTAATATTGTATTTTGAAAATCTTAACTTCAGTGTAGGGTCAGAGAGTGATACAGCATGGAAGCAGGCCCTTCGGCCCAACTTGCCCACACCGGCCAACAAGTCCCAGCTACACTAGATTTAGATTTTAGATTTAGAGATACAGCGCAGAAACAGGCCCTTTGGCCCACCGGGTCCGCGCCGCCCAGCGATCCCCGCACATTAACACTATCCTACACACATTAGGGACAATTTTTACATTTGCCCAGCCAATTAACCTACATATCTGTACGTCTTTGGAGTGTGGGAGGAAACTGAAGATCTCGGAGAAAACCCACGCAGGTCACGGGGAGAACGTACAAACTCCGTACAGACGGCGCCCGTAGTCAGGATCGAACCTGAGTCTCCGGCGCTGCATTCGCTATAAGGCAGAAACTCTACCGCTGCGCCACCGCGTCGCCTAGTCCCATCTGCCTGCATTTGGCCCATATTCCTCCAAACATGTCCTATCCATGTTCTATTTTCAAATTAGCTCTCTGTGTTTTTATGTTTTGGTCACACATTTTCTTACATGGGCCTGTCCCACGTAGGCGATTTTAAGGCGGCTGGTGGCGACTAGGCTGTCGCCGAACGTTGGCCGGGGTGTCGCGGGGATGATCGTGAGGAGTCTTCAATGAATCTTAGCGGATCTCGGCGCGTCGCAGAAAAAAATTCCAGATAGAAATTTCTCGGGGACAGCTGGCTTGTCGCCAGGTATCGTAGCTTATTGCGGGCGCTGTCTGTCGCATGCTGTCCCCAGGTGTGCTAGGTTGTCGCAGATGCATTTAGAAGCACGTAATATTAAATTAAGAAAAGGCATTTGAAGATACCAGAAGATAGTTTTGTTTAACCAATTTATTTACCGTCAGGACATTTGACGGGTAGATTGGAGGCGACAGTTTGACGGTCAGGTAAGCGTGGGAATTTCGCGATGTTTCCGAAGACGGTGTAATCTCTTAGCCAGGTGCTAGTTTCACAAGAAACGTAACTTGTATCGACTTGACTCGGCATTGTCGTGGTCATTGTCGTAGGGTAAAAGAAAATTTTGGCGATCTGCTACGACTTTGACAGTCGCCTTACAAAATCGCGTAACTGGGACAGGTTCTTTACACGTGTTCAGTTTTCTTTAAAATCCTACAGTATGAAAGAAATGATGTCAATGCAAGTTTGAATGACAAACAAAATAAAGAATGGAATTATCCCATTTACATATGGCGATTAAAATTTGTATTAAAAAAAGGTTTAAGCTTGCTAGTCTTGCTATTCTAATAAATTCAGCTTTCGTTTGAAGAATTAAAATATCCATAATTATTTTAACACAAATGCAAATTATAAATATGGGGGGGTTTTGAAAATGCAAAGTAAATTTGCTTCAACATTATCATAATCCCCTCACTCTTATTCATTTGTTTAAATACTTTAATATAAGCAGCCTTGGCGATTTCATTAGAGGAACTGGGTCATCAACAAAAAGAGGCTCAAATGACATAAGTTGAGGCTAATCTTAGCCCTTGGCCATCAGTATCTCATAGTGCAATTCAATTCAGCTTCCTCATGTTGTCAAGCTGCCTTAACTTCTTCAAGACGATCCTCACTGTCCACAAAAGGAAACAAAAAAGATTTGCGGGCGACACGGTGGCGCAGCGGTAGAGTTGCTGCCTCACAGCGCCAGAGACCTGACTATGGATGCTGTCTGTACGGAGTTTGTACGTTCCCACCGTGAGATGACACAAAGCTGGGTGGTGGTGTGAGCTGTGGGGAGGATGCCAAGAGTTGTGAATCTGTGGAATTCTCTGCCACAGAAGGCAGTGGAGGCCAATTCACGGGATGTTTTCAAGAGAGAGTTCGATTTAGCTCCTGGGGCTAACGGAATCAAGGGATATGTGGAGAAAGCAGGAACGGGGTACTGATTTTGGATGATCAGCCATGATCATATTGAATGGCGGTGCTGGCTCGAAGGGCCAAACGGCCCACTGCTGCACCTATTTTTCTATGGTTCGATTTCTATGTGACCTGCGTGGGTTTTCTCCGGGAAGCTCAGGTTTCCTCCCACACTCCCAAAGACGTACAGGTTTGTGGGGTAATCGTATCGGATGATAGTGCTTCCTCCTGTGGAACACAGCGTGCGAGGAGTTGCCACACTCCGATGCTGTCAGGCAGTTTTATCGGAAACCCAAGTAAAATGGAACACTTGCAAGGTTAGCATTGAAAGCAAAACATCATCTTTCTCCAGACGACAATGTCTCAGCCATTGATTTTGATTTCCACCAAGGACTAACTTTTATCATATCATATCATCATATCATATATATACCGCCGGAAACAGGCCTTTTCGGCCCACCAAGTCCGTGCCGCCCAGCGATCCCCGTACATTAACACTATCCTACACCCACTAGGGACAATTTTTACATTTACCCAGCCAATTAACCTACATACCTGTACGTCTTTGGAGTGTGGGAGGAAACCGAAGATCTCGGAGAAAACCCACGCAGGTCACGGGGAGAACGTACAAACTCCTTACAGTACAGCACCCGTAGTCAGGATCGAACCTGAGTCTCCGGCGCTGCATTCGCTGTAAAGCAGCAACCCTACCGCTGCGCTACCGTGCCGCTCTATCACGCGGGATTTTTTTTTTTGTCACCACTGCAAAGGAAATGTGCATTTTTACTTCAAACGATCGATCCCACTGCAGATGCAAGACCCCTACCACTGCGAAAATGAGTCAACAGCCCCCCTGGATCCAGCCTCTTGCCTTGCCACGGTTTGCAGTAATCATCGGAAGTCCTGGAGTTAAAACCTTAAACTAGCAAAACTAATGAAATTGGGAAACCAACCAAAGCACTTCATGTAATGAAATTACTTTAATTGGATTTGCACGTTTCTTATATTGGTTCTGAATATCACTGAAATGGAAACAAGGGGAAAGGTGGAGGGCCTGAGCTACAGGGAGAGGTTGAGTAGGCTGGGACTCTATTCCCTGGAGTGCAGGAGGATGAGTGGTGATCTTACAGAGGTGTACAAAATCATGAGAGGAATAGATCGGGTAGATGCACAGAGTCCCTTGCCCAGAGTGGGGGAAATCGAGGACCAGAGGACATGGGTTTAAGATGAAGGGGAAAAGATTTAATAGGTAACTTTTTCACATAAAAGTGTGGTGGTGGGTGTATGCAACGAGCTGCCAGAGGAGGTACTTGAGGCAGGTACTATTTCAACATTCAAGAGACATTTGGACAGGTACAAGGATAGGACAGGTTTGGAGGGATATGGACCAAACGCAGGCAGGTGGGACTAGTGCAGCTGAGGACATGTTGGCCGGTGTGGGCAAGTTGGGCCAAAGGGCCTGTTTCCACACGGTATCACTCTATGACTCTAACAGATCCTTTGGTCAACAATGTCTGTACTGAACATGATGTCAAGTTAAACTAATTTTCTCTGTCTGCACCTGATCCATACCCATCCATTCCCTGCATATCCATGTGCCTTTCTAAAAGCCTCTTAAACACTACTTTTATATCTGCCTCCTCCACCACCCCTGGCACCCACCACCCTCTGTGTAAAAAGACGTGTTTTGCACATCTCCTTTAAACTTTGCCCCTCTCACCTTAAAGCTATGCCCTCTGGCCTTTGACACTTCCACCCTGAGAAACAGGCTGTGACTGTCTACCCTATCTATGCCTCTCACAATTTGGTATACTTCTATCAAGTTTCCCCTCAACCTCCGACACGCCAGTGAAAACAATCTAAGTTAGTCGAACCTCTCCTTATAGCTAATGCCCTCCAATCCAGGCAGCATTCAGGTAAGCCTATCCTGCACCCTCTCCAAAGCCTCCACATCCCTCCTGTAATGGTGTTACCAGAACTGCACAAAATACTCCAAATGTGACCTAACCATAGTCCTATAAAGCTGCATCTTGACTGCTCGACTGCTTCATTCAAGGTGTAGGAAGGAACTGCAGATGCTGGTTTACACCGAAGAGAGTCACACAATGCTGGAGTAACTCAGCGGGTCAGGCAGCTTCTCTGGAAGAAAGGAATAGGTCGAGACCCTTTCTTCAGAGTGTCTGAGTGCCTCCAGCTCTTCACCTCTCCCCACCCCCACCCCCTACCTTCAGTCTGAAGAAGGGTCCCGACCCGAAACGTCACCCATCCATATTCTCCAGAGATGCTGCCTGACCCGCTGAGTTACTCCGGAATTTTGTGTCCATCTCTGCAGGTTTACGGTGTCCTTTTTTATGAAACCATAAATGAACAAAAATATTTCAGTAGGCGGTGAAAGTTAGTGGGAACCTGTCCACTAAACCTTTGATGTTCAGGCAGCAATCAGTGACTCTTTGATGTTGTCTGTGCAGTACAATTCATTGGACTTCTCGGGGACATTTCTCTGCATGGGCCATAATGGGAAACACATTAACTGTTTTCTGCCATGAAAATCATCCACAGTAAAGGGTCTCTCTCATTCCCAGCACATCGAATATCACTCAACAGTTAAGTCGTTGCATCTGTCCTGAATTCTTAGTTTTAGTTAAGTTCAGAGGCACAGCGCGGAAACAGGCCCTTCGGCCCACTGAGTCCGCACCGACCAGCGATCCTCGCACACTAACACAATCCTACACACACGAGGGACAATTTACATTTCATACCAAGCCAATTAACCTACAAACCTGTACATCTTTAGAGTGTGGGAGGAAACCAAAGATCTCAAAGAGAACCCACGCAGGTCACGGGGAGAATGTACAAACTCCGTACAGACAGCACCCGTAGTCAGGACTGAACCCAGGCCTCTGGCGCGGTCAGGCAGCAACTTTACCGCTGCACCACCTGCAATTCTTTGCAATCCCTTGCCGTATTGGATGGAGTTGTTCCCAAACCATGCTGTGAGGCATCCCGATAACATGCTTTATATTACCTGGTTATCCATTAATTTGCCATTTGAGAGACCGTGCTGAATAATAATTGAAAGGTCTTGAGAACAACAGCTTCCTCTTATATAGAACACAAAGTTCATGTTCATCAGTTCTAGGAGCAGAATTAGGCCTTTCGGCCCATCAGGTCTATTCTGCCATTCAGTCATGGCTGATCTCCCCTTCCCTCTCCACCCCAATCTCTTGCCTTCTCCCGATAACCCTTAACACCTGTACTAATCAAGAATCTGTCATAAGATCATGTGATAGGAGCCAAATTAGGCCATTCGGCCCATCGAGTCCACTCCGCCATTCAATCATGGCTGATCTATCTCTCCCTCCTAACCCCATTCTCCTGCCTTCTCCCCATACCCTCTAACACCCGCACTGATCACAAATCTATCTATCTCTGCCTTAAAAATATCCACTGACTTGACTTCCACAGCCTTCTGTGGCAAAGAATTCCACAGATTCACCACCCTGTGGTGTCAATCTCCACCTTAAAAATATCCAGTGGTCAATGGTTCAATGCTACATTATTTGACACATGTACCGAGGTACAGTGAAACTCATTTTTGTATACAGTTCAGTACAAGTATTATACACAAGCACTTAGATACATCGTAGATAAGCATCTCAGCTACAGTACAGGTGTTTAGCAATGGTACACTGAGACAGGATACAGAGTTGCCAGTTTGGTGCCATTTCCAAGTCCCAGTTGTTGTAAGTGCAGGGATCTTGACCTGACCGTGAAGGCCCGTTGTCATGGCGATGTTGCAGGGTCGGCCTGGCCAGGCGTAGCCGTGGTGTCCTCCGCCGCTGCTCCACCACCGCTGTAGGCCGCGCGCGGTCCACGTGCTCGGCCTCTTGGAGCACCGCCCGGTCCAGCCCAGCCCCAGGCTGCTGCAGGGCCTCCAGCGGCCCACTCCCCCGTCCAGGCCGTGCACTCCCTCCCACAGCCGGTCTGCTCACCGGCCCTCCGTCCCACTCCCTCCACTCTGGGCGGGTGGGCCGGACTTTCTGGGTGGATTGTCGGTCCGCTGGACCGATCTGGAGTAACTCAGCGGATCAGGCAGCATCTCTGGAGGACATGGATAGGTGAGCCTATCAGGGCCGGGAGCCTTCTCCAGACTCACTGGGAAGTGATGACTCCTTGCTAGTCATCTAAAGAGGGATCCTGACCCAAAATGTGGCCTCCCCACATCCTCCAGAGAAGATGCATGGGCAATAATGCCTTTCATGATTTTGTTTTAATTTAGAGATACAATGCAGAAACAGGCCCTTCGGCCCACTGGGACCATGCCGACCAGCAATCACCCCGTACACTAGTTTTATTCTACACACTAGAGACCATGTACAGAAGACCATGTACAATCCCGCACATCTTTGGAATGTGGGAGGAAACCGGAGCGCCCAGAGAAAACCCACGCTGTCATGGGGAGAACGTGCAAACTCCATACAGACAGCACCCGTGGTCAGGATCGAACCCGGCTCTATGGCGCTGTGAGGCAGTAGCACTACCACTGCCCCACGTGTCTACTTTTGTGTTCTGGCTGCACTTCACACCCACCATCCTCATCTTTGAACATCCTGTGCACAGGGGAGAGGGTAGGGCTGAAGATGTCCTGGTTAGGTTAGTCCTAGGCCTGGCCAAGCTGGCCAATCGCGGGACACGGCACCAGGCGGAAGAGGGCTTTGACAAGGATTATAATACAGTTGTTTAATTTTCAGTATATATGATATTTAAGAATATTTATTTCATTTTATGCTATGGTGGTGGGTTTGTTGGTATAGGTTTGTATTGTAAATATTACTCTTGTAAATAATTGATTCCAATTATGTTTGGTTAAAAAAAATCCAAACTGGGAAATTTATCGAGCCATAATTTGATGTTAAATCACATAAGAGGTTATTGTGGACAGATGGTTCTATGGAGCATCTTAAGAGAGAGAGAGAGAGAGAGAGAGAGTGAGAGAGTGACATGTTTCAAAGAGGAAATTCCAGAGTTTATGACCCCCAATCTCTAAAGGCACAAAGGCCACTGATGGTAATGTTAAAATCAGGGATTTAAAAGAGACCGCATTTGGAGGAATGCACGCAGCTTTTAGGGGTGAGAGGACAGGGGCAGGTTACGGAGATAAGAAGTGATACTCCAAAGGAATTTCAATGAGAATTTTAAATTCAAATCAATGCTCAACAAGGAAGCAGCAAAAACTAATAAGGAAAAGGGTGATGGATGAACCAAGGGGCAGGATTATATTGCACATTGGGATAATTGCAGCAGAGGTTCAGGTAAGTAAGTTTGCTGACAGTAGATGGTGCAGGTTTGACTAGGAGTGCAATGTAAAGTGTGTAAGGTACGATGTTTACATATCCTTTTTGCTCTCTCCTTGCTTGTTTGTTTATTTTATGTGTATATATATATATATGCGTATATACGTGTTGATATGTGTGTATATACGTGTTTATATGTGTGTATACGTTTATGTGTGTGTATATACATGTTTATGTGTGTGTATACATGTTTGTGTATATACGTGTTTATATGTGTGTATATACGTGTTTATGTGTGTATATACGAGTTTATATGTGCACATATATGCGTTGATATGTGTGTATATACATTTATATGTGCGTATGTATGTGTTGATATGTGTGTTTATACGTGTTTATATGTGCGTATATACGTGTTGATACATGTTTTACGTGTATATTTGTAGATATATATACAAACACGCACAAAAAAAGTTCAGTACATATATATATATATACTGAACTTTTTTTGTTTATTATATATATATTTTTAAAAACCGCATCTCCTTTGATCTCTCATTTTCACACCTTATCCTTCCATATCTCTTTTTTCCCTCTCCCCTGACTCTCAGTCTGAAGAAGAGACTCAACCCCAAACATCACCCATTCCTTCTCTCCAGAGATGCTGCCTGTCTCGCTGAGTTACTCCAGCATTTTGTGTCTACTATATATATACACATACATACATAAAATAAACGCACATGTGCACACACACACACGCGCACACACACACAAGAAGGGTCTCGACCCGAAATGTCACCCATTCCTTCTCTCCAGAGATGCTGCCTGCCCTGCTGAGTTACTCCTGCATTTTGTGTCTAACACACACACACACACACACACACACACACACACACACACACACACACACACACACACACACACACACACACACACACACACACACACACACACACACACACACACACATTATATGTATACATGTCTTCACTGAACTTTTTTCGTTTATGACATTGTTCACAGTGTACTGTGTCTACATATTCTGTTGTGCTGCTGCAAGGAAGAATTTTTCATTGTTCTATCTGGGACACATGACAATAAAACACTTGAGCGTGTCACAACTTCTGAAAATTAATTCAAGAATCTATCTATCTCTGCCTTAAAAATATCCACTGACTTGGCCTCCACATCCTTTTGTGGCAATGAATTCCACAGATTCACCACCCTCTGACTAAAGAAATTTCTCCTCATCTCCTTCCTAAAAGAACATCCTTTAATTCTGAGGCTATGACCTCTAGTCCTAGACTCTCCCACTAGTGGAAACATCCTCTCCACATCCACTCCATCCAAGCCGTTCACTATTCTGTAAGTTTCAATGAGGTCCCCCCCCCCCACATTCTTCTAAACTCCAGCGAGTACAGGCCCAGTGGACTGATTGTACAGGGGTGAGGGGAGGAAAGAAAGCTTGGGGAGAGGTGAGGCACAACAAAGCTTCTGAAGATTTGCTGCATTCCAGGGGAATTTATTCCCACTGTGAAGTAAGCTATCTTGCTGCTTCTCCCGCTCGGTTGTTGTGTGAAGGTTCTATGGCATTTCCCAGATTGTGTTTCAGTGCCTCTGAGAATTTCCCCGGCAGTCTGTTACATGTGAGGCGGAGTCCTGCTACAGACTCTCAGCATGGCCACTGGGACCTGACGCAACAGCTGAGCTCTCTAACACAGACCACTTCACCTCCATGCACAGTCAGTACAAAAGAGTCAGCACTGTGGCGCAGAGGCGAAGTTGCTGCCTTACAGCGCTCTCAGCGCCAGAGACCCGGCTGCCATCCTGACTACGGGTGCTGTCTGTATGGAGATTGTACTTTCTCCCCGTGACCGCGTGGGTTTTCTCTGAGATCTTGTTTCCTCCCATATTCCAAAGACGTACAGGTTTGTAGGTTGATTGGTTTGGTGTAAATGTAAATTGGCCCTGGGGTGTGTAGGATAGTGTTCGTGTGTGGGGATCGTTGGTCGGTGTGGACTCTGTGGGCCGAAGGGCCTGTTTCTGTGCTGCAGCTCTAAACTAAACTAAAGAGTGTTCTATTGTCACATGTAACCAAACAGAGCGATGAATCTGCTTTGATCTGTCATTTTCACACCTTGCCCGTCTATACTTTAAGACTCCCTCTCCCCTGGCTCCCAGTCTGAAGAAGGGTCTCAACCCGAAACGTCACCCATTCCTTCTCTCCACAGATGCTGATGAGTTACTCCAGCATTTTGTGTCTAATCTTCGGTGTAAACCAGCATCTGCAGTTCCTTCCTGCACATTTAATCCTTTGCTTGCAGCAACTCAACAGGTTTGCTAACCACAGCACTCGATATAGTAAACAGACATTAAAAAAGATGTTCAATAAATAAAGAAAAAATTGTTTCCAAAAACTACACCAAAGCCAGAAGTCCCTAGTGCAATCAAGGAAGCTCATAATTCGGGATTTAGTTGAAGTTCCCAGCGTTCATTGGTGTGGTGGTGGTTGTGAAGAAGTTGTTCCTGAACCTTAGGTTAGTTTAGAGATACAGCGCGGGAACAGGACAAATCATGAGAGGAATAAATAGGGTAAACGTACAGAATGTTACCCAGAGTTGGGGAATGGAGAACCTGAGGACATAGGTTTAAGGTTAAGGGGGGGGGGAGGGAGATTTAATAGGATTACTAAGCACAGTTTAAGGTTTCAGGTTTTAGGTGAGGGGGGAAAGATTTAATAGCAAACTGGAGGGGTAACTTTTTCACACTATTCTTGTGAATAGTGGTGGGCGTATGAAATTGCGAATGGAACAAGGTGCTGGAGGAGGTAGATTAGTTCAGTTTAGTTTAGAATACAGCACGGAAACAGGCCCTTCGGCCCACCGAGTCCGCACCGACCAGCGATTCCCGCACATTAACACTGCCCTACCTAGGGACAATTTGCACATACACCAAGCCAATTAACCTACATGCCTATCCCAATGTGAGGCTGCAACTCTAGCGCTGTGCCACCATCCCCCCTAAATGGAGGCATATTGATTATGTGCAGGCAGAGGAGATTAGGTTAACTTGGCATCATGTTCAGCACAGACATTGTTTTGCTTTGCTTAGCTTTTATACAGCGTGGAAACAGGCCCTTCGGCCCAACTTGCCCACACCGACCAACAAGTCCCAGCTGCACTAGTCCCACCTGCCTGCGCTTGGTCCATATCCCTCCAAACCAGTCCTATCCATGTATCTGTCTAACTGTTTCTGAAATGTTGGGATAGTCCCTGCCTCGACTACCTCCTCTGGCAGCTTGTTCCGCACACACCCACCGCCCTTTGTGTGAAAAGGTTACCCCTCAGATTCCTATTAAATCTTTCCCCCCTTCACCTTAAGCCTATGTCCTCTGGTCCTCGATTCACCTACTCTGGGCAAGAGACTGTGTGCATCTAGCAGAACCAGTCTTTTGATCTAGCAATACCAGGATTAGCAAGGGCTACATTTACCATTCCATAAAGAGCACTAGGTAAATTCAGGCATTGTAGTCTGCTTGTGTACGGATAAACACAATTTATTTTCCAGCAGTGTCAAATGGCAATGGCTTTGTGAATGGACAATACTTAACAGGATTCACAATTTGGGCACTTCAATAACAAGAATATCTCTGCTGGATCGAGAACGGGAAAAAGCTACAGGAACCCGAAACCTGTAATGTCCAGGTTCAGGAAAATGTCCATTAGACGTATACAATTATTTTAAGGGATTGGACAGGCTAGATGCAGGAAAAATGTTCCCGATGTTGGGGGAGTCCAGAACCAGGGGTCACAGTTTAAGAATAAGGGGTAGGCCATTTAGGACTGAGATGAGGAAAAACTTTTTCACCCAGAGAGTTGTGAATCGGTGGAATTCTCTGCCACAGAAGGCAGTGGAGGCCAATTCACTGGATGTTTTCAAGAGAGAGTTAGATATAGCTCTCAGGGCTAACGGAATCTAGAGGTATGAGGAGAAAGCAGGAACGAGGTATTGATTTTGGATGATCATATTGAATGGCGGTGCTGGCCTGAAGGGCCGAATGGCCTACTCCTGCACCTATTTTCTATGTTTATTAAACATTACAACCTGCAAATAAGCTCTGAACTACATAGACTATCATTGTTATTATTGCACTATTATTGTTTGTTTATTTGTTATGTGTAAGTATGTGTGTACGTGTGTATCCATTCACGATTCTTTTTTTCTTATTTATTGTTTACAGTACCATATTTACATATTCTGTTGTGCTTCTGCAAGTAAGAATGTCATTGTTCTATCTGTGACATCGAAACACAGGTTGTAATGTTTAATAGAAACATAGAAAATAGGTGCAGGAGTAGGTCATTCGGCCCTTCGAGCCAGCACCGCCATTCGATATGATCATGGCTGATCATCCAGAATCAGTACCCCGTTCCTGCTTTCTCCCCATATCCTTTGATTCCGTTAGCCCGAAGAGCTAAATCAAACTAATTCTAACTCTTTCTTGACACACAACAAAAAAACACTCTTGACTCTCTTGAACCAGAGTCACAGGACGGAAATGTTAGAATAATGTTTGAATTTTTATCTCATTATTTTATCCGTGTGATGGTGATGGCTGGAGGTAGGGAGTTGTGATTTTTATTTATCTTCTTGCTGCCTACCTGAATCCATCTGCACCGTTCAGCACTCAGGGCTATTCTCAAAACCTCTAAGCAGCTGCCAGGAGATGCACGAAAATACATCAATCAAAGCCAACTCTATTACAGGCTTAATCCTTTGACTTCCCATCCCTTGAGAAAGATGTCAGACGTTTGCTTGCCCCTGCTCACATCGAATGATCAGTCTGAAACTATCAATTCCATTTAACTGATAGCAATTTTGCTCAGAATTCTTTCCTCAGAATTTCTTCACAATTTATTTTTTTGTTTCTTTAGTTTAAAGTTTAGAGAACAGACCCTTCGGCCTTTCGAGTCCACACCGGCCAGTGATCCCCGCACGCTAACACTATCCCTAACACTAGGGAATTTTAAAAAACATTTATACCAAGCCAATTAACGTACAAACCTGTACGTCTTTGGAGTGTGGGAGGAAACCGAACGTTCTCGGAGAAAACCCACGCGGTCACGTGGAGAACATACAAACTCCTTGCAGATTAGCATCTCCAGCCAGGATCGAACACGGTTCTCTGCCGCTGTAAGCGCGGTAAGGCAGCAACTCTACCGCTGCGCCACCGTTCCACCCGTTGTTGTTAGGGCTGCAAGGTGCTGCAGCGGTAGAGTTGCTGCCTTCCAGCATCAGAGACCCAGGTTCGGTCCTGATCACGGGTGCTGTCTGTACGGAGCTTTGACGTTCTCCCGGTGTCTGCGTTGGTTTTCTCCGGGTGCGCCGGTTTCCTCCCACATTCCAAAGACTTTAGAATTTACTTTAGACCTACAGCGCTGAAACAGGCCCTTCGGCCCAATGGGTCCGTGTCGACCAGCGATCACCCCGTACACTAACACTGTCTTACTAGGGACAATTTACAATTCTACCGAAGCCAATTAACCTACAAACTTGTACCGCTTTGGAGCGTGGGAGGAAACCGGAGCACCCGGAGAAAACCCACGTGATCACGGGGACAAACTCTGTACAGACAGTGCCCGCAGTCAGGATCGAACCCAGATCTCTGGCGCTGTAAGGCAGCAACTCTACTGCTGCGCCATCATACCGCCATAGATCTACAGGTTTGCAGATTAATTAGCTTTGGTAAAATTGTAACCTGTCTCTAGTGCGTAGGATAGTGCTAGTGTACGGGGTAATCGCTGGTCGCCGCGGACTCAGTGGGCTGATGGGTCTGTTTCCGCGCTGTATCTCCGAAGTCTAAAGTCTAAAGATTTCTAAAAGTGACCCACAGTTAAGAAAGCCATTTGGCGGAATAAATATATCTGATCGTCATAATGTTAACATATGCTCGACTAATGGCCCCCATATGTTCACGCCCTCAGATATATCTGCTCCAGTGAACAGGTTAGGTTTCTTTACCAAAATCAGTGTTCCGGTAACAAAAGCTAGACTGTTGAGAGGGAGTAACATGCTGAACTAATTTTAATGCTCTGTAAATGTCCAAGATGGTCTGCCACAGAAAGCAGTAGAGGCCAATTCACTGGATACATTTAAAAGATAGGTAGATAGAGCTCTAGGGGCGAGCTGAATGAAGGGATATGGGGAGAAGGCAGGCACAGGTTACTGATTGTGGATGATCAGCCATGATCACAATGAATGGCGGTGCTGGCTCGAAGGGCCAAATGGCCTCCTCCTGCACCTATTTTCAATGTCTCTATGTTTCCATGGTATTCTAAAAGGACAATATTCGTTCCTGAACACAATGCAAGCAAATCATGCACGCTTTCTTTGTTCTCATTTGCTTTGTTCCGAGATAGAGTGATACAGTGTGGAAACAGGCCCTTCGACCCAACTTGCCCACACCGACCAACATGTCCCAACTACACTAGTCCCACCTACCTGCGTTTAGCACATATCCCTCTCAACTTCAGTTCAGTTCAGTTTAGTTTATTGTCACGTGTACTGAGACACAGTGAAAAGCTTTTTGTTGCATGCTAACCAGTCAGCATAAAGACAACACATGATTACAATCGAGCCATTTACAGTGTATAGATACATGATAAGGGAATAACGTTTAGTGCAAGGTAAAGCCAGCAAAGTCCGGTCAAGGATAGTCCAGGGACATCAAAAAGGTAGGTAGTAGTTCAGCACTGCTCTCAGGTTGTGGTAGGATGATTCAGTTGCCTGATAAAGACCTGTCCTATCCATGTACCTGTCTAAATGTTTCTTCAACGTTCCTGCCTCAACTACCTCTTCCGGCAGCTCGTACCATACACCCACCAGCCTTTGTGTGTAAAGGTTACCCCTCACGTTCCTATTAAATCTTTCCCCCCCTCACCTTAAACCTATATCCTCTGATGCTTGATTCTCCTACTCTGGGTAAAAGACTCCTGATTTTATACGCCTCTATAAGATCGCAACTCATCCTCTTGTACTCTAATGTATAAAGGTCATAAGGTGATAAGGGATAGGAGTAGAATTAGGGCATTCGGCCCATCAAGTCCACTCCACCATTCAATCATGGCTGATCTATCTCTCCCTCCTAACCCCATTCTCCTGCCTTCTCCCCATAACCTCTGACACCTGTACTAATCAAGAATCTATCTATCTCTGCCTTAAAAATATCCACTGACTTGGCCTCCACAGCCTTCTGTGGCAAAGAATTCCACAGATTCACCACCCTCTGACTGAAGAAACTTCTCCTCATCTCCTTCCTAAAAGAATGTCCTTTAATTCTGAGGCTGTGACCTCTAGTCCTAGACTCTCCCACTAGTGGAAACATCCTCTCCACATCCAGATATGAGCAGCCCTAGCCTGCTCAAGCACTCCCAAAAGCTCAGGCCCTCGAGTCCTGGCAACATCCTGGTAAATCCTCTCTGCACTCTTTCAAGCTTGACAACATCCTTCCTATAACATGGTGACCAAAACAATTTACGAGGATGTTTACTTTAGTTTAGTTTGATGTAATGCGTACTGAGTTACAGTGAAAAGCTTTTTTGTAGCGTGCTATCGAGTCAGCGGAAGGACTATACATGATTCCAACCAGCCATTCACAGTGTACAGATAAAGGATAAAGGGAATAACGTTTATTGCAAGAAAAGATCAGTAAAGTCTGGAGGAGGTAGTTGAGGCAGGTACAACCGTAACGTTTAAGAAACATTTAAACAGAGTACATGGATATTTTTATTTTATTTTAATTTTTGTAGAGATACAGCACGAAAACAGGCCCTTCGGCCCACCGAGTCCGCACCAATAATAATAATAATAATATTCATTTATTGTCATTGCAACGAGTACAACGAAATTAAAAAATAGCCAATCCTGACGGTGCGTACAAACATATATGCAATAAATGCAAAAACAAATAAATACATAAATACAATTAAATACAATTATATTAAGTACAAGATTTTTTAACGGTGTTGCCTAGTGCAAAGGTAGTGTTCAGTTCTCGTATGGCCCTGGGGTAAAAACTGTTCTTAAGTCTGTTTGTTCGGGATTTGATCGACCTGAAACCAGCGATCCCCGCACATTAACATTATCCTGCACACACTAGGGACAATTTACAATTATACCAAGCGAATTAACCTACAACCCGGTAAAAAGTAGAGGTTTGTAGGATAATTGTCTTGTTGGAAATGTAAAATTGGCGTGTGTGTGTGTGTGTGTGTGTGTGTGTGTGTGTGTGTGTGTGTGTGTGTGTGTGTGTGTGTGTGTGTGTGTGTGTGTGTGTGTGTGTGTGTGTGTGTGTGCGCGTGTGTTTGAGCGTGTGTGTGAGTGTTGTGTGCGTGTGCGCGTGCGCGTGTGTGTGTGTGTTTTGTTGGTTGGCGTGGACTCGGTGGGCCGATGAAGGGCCTGTTTCCGTGCTGTGTCTCTAAACTAAACTAAAGGAGGCCATCGAGTATTGTGAGAAATCTCCGCCAAATTCAGGCAGTTGTTCAATTTGCGCCCGGGCAGGGATAATCTATCACGGTTTACCTAAAGGACGCTGCCTTTTTAACCCAGTGATCCTGAAGGAGTAAGAACCTATTTTGGTTTCCTGCAGAGGCCTGCGCTGATAGTCAATTATGGAAGGTGCTGAAAGGGAAAATGAAGCAGTCCTGTCAGCCAGGATGTTAATCAGTGAGGCACACCGGAGGTGCAAGCACAGAACAGCCAGACACTGAAGACCATTACAAAGACAAGCCGCACATAATTGCCCACCAGGTTTTGCAATTAAAGTTGGCAGTAAAGAGCTTTCTTCGATGGGAACAACTTTGACAGGGTTTCACTGGTTTTATAACGCGAGGGTCTTTAGAGCATTGATAGCACAGATGATTTCACACAACCATTTACTTATACGCTCGTTCCCAGCGCTGTACAGACGGAAAGCGTTGCTTGCAAAATTGCCCGCTGTCGTTATTTCAGACGCAGTATCATCCATCAATATTTCATGATCTTTCCAAATTGTTCAGCGTTCTCGGGAGAGATTAAGATATCTGAGGAAGGATGTGCTGGCTCTGGAGAGGGTCCAGAGGGAGGTTTCACAAGAATGATCCCAGGAATGAGTGGGTTAACGTAACGATGAGCGTTTGACGGCACTGGGCCTGTACTCGCTGGTGTTTAGAAGGATGAGGGGGGACCTCATTGAAACGTACCGAATAGTGAAAGGCCTGGATAGAGTGGATGTGGAGAGGATGTATCCACCAGTGGGAGAATCTAGGACTGTTGTGATATTGCAGGGACTACTTTGTTGTATCACAAGGACTACTTTGTTTGCCTGTGTAGTAACGTGTATATAAGAGAATGAGGTGATTAGGTGGCCACTCTGGTTCCAGGTGGCCGTGGAATAAACAGCCTGGATTTAAGCTCCAGCATTATAACCTTTTAAACACGTGTACTTGTGGTCCGTCCAGGGTCATAACAAAGGTTCAACAGATACCGGACCACGAAGTACAACAAGGACCAGAGGACATAGCCTCAGAATTAGAGGACGTACCTTTAGGAAGGAGATGAGGAGGAATTTCTTTAGTCAGAGGGTGGTGAATCTGTGGAATTCTTTGCCGCAGAAGGCTGTGGAGGCCGTCAATGGATATTTTTAAGACAGAGATATATAGATTCTCGATGAGTACGGGTGTCAGGGGTTGTGGGGAGAAGGCAGGAGAATGGGGTTAGGAGGGAGAGATAGATCAGCCATGATTGAATGGCGGAGACAACGGGCCAAATGGCCTAATTCTGCTCCTGTCACGTTTGAACAGTACCGCAGAGAAACAGGTCCTTCGGCCCACTAAGTATGTGCCGAACATGATGCCAAGATGAACTCATCTCATTTAGGTTAGTTTTTAGTTTAGAGATGCCACACGGAAGCAGGCGGTTTGGCCCACCGGGTCCGTGTCAACCAGCGATCCCTGCACATCAACACTATTCTACACACATTGGAGATAATTTACAATTTAACTAAAGCCAATTAACCTACAAACCTGTTTTGTCTTTGGAGTGTGGGAGGAAACAGGAGATCCCGGAGAAAACCCACGCAGGTCACGGGGAGAACGTACAAACTCTGTACTGGCAGCACCTGTCCTAGCCTGCCCAACCTCTCACTATAGTGAGCCTGACCGGTCTCATTTTAGGGTGGTAGGCACGGTGGCACAGCGGTAGAGTCACTGCCTTGCAGCACTAGGGACCCGGGTTCCATCCTGACCACGGGTGCTATCTCTATGGTGTTTGTACGTTCTCCCTGTGACCGCATGGGTTTTGCTCCGGGTGCTCCGGTTTCCTCCCACATCCCAAAGACGTAGAGGTTTGTAGGTTAATTGGCTTTGGTAAATATTGCCGAATGTGTAGGATAGTGTGAGTGCACGAGGTGATCGCTGGTCGACGCAGACTCGGTAGGCCGAACAGCCTGTTTCTGCGTTGTATCTGTAAAGTTGAAACTCTAAAGCACATGGAAGGAGCTGCCAGAGGAGGTAGTTGTAGCAAGGACTGTCAGAATTTTTAAAGAACATTTGGTTACCAGTGAAAAGCTTTGTTTTGCATGTTATCCAAACAAATGCCAAACATCAAGGCAAACCGATGTAGACTTTAGAGAGACACAGCACGGAAACAGGCCCTTTGGCCCACTGAGTCCGCGCCGATCAGCGATCACCCCGTACACTCACACACTAGGAACAATTTTTACAAATTTACTGAAGCCAATTAACCTACAAACCTGTCTGTCTTTGGAGTGTGGGAGGAAACCGGAGCACCCGGGGAAAACCCACGCAGGTCACGGGGAGAACGTACAAACCGTACAGACAGCACCCGTAGTCAGGATCGAACCTGGGTCTCTGGCGCTGTCAGGCAGCAACTCTACCGCTGTGCCACCGTAACGTGCTATAGATAGGGGGAAGATAGAGCAAGTAAGTTGTCCTGTGGCAGTGTCATGGTGTTACCTGGAACCTCAGGGTGGAATATCTCATCCCTGTACACTAACCACAAGCACTGTAAGAATAACATAAAAAGCCGGAGTAACTCAGCGGGTCAGGCAGCATCTCTGGAGGAAAGGAATGGGTGAGGCTTCGGGTCGAGACCCTTCTTCGGACTGAGAGTCAGGGGAGAGGGAACCAAGAGATATAGACGGTGATGTAGAAAGAAGGAATGAAAGATATGCAAAAAAAGTAACGATGATACAGGCCATTGTTAGCTGTGGGCTAGGTGAAGACCAGTTACAGACTCTCAGTCTGAAGAAGGGTCTCCACCCAAAACATCACCTATTCCTTTTTCTCCAGAGAGGCTGCCTGTCCCGCTGAGTTACTCCAGCATGTTGTGTTTATCTTCAGTTTAAACCAGCATCTGCAGTTCCTTCCCACACGGCACTCTAAGAATGTTGGCAGCAGGTTTTTGCTGGAATGTTTCACTCACTTGAGGCAATTAATTAATGATGTTCTGGCCTTTACAACTTGCTGCATTAAATGTTTTAAAGCACTCATTTCCACATAATGGATATTTATGTTCAGGATAATCTGAAGCTTGTATCCACCTTTTAAGGCATGCAGATCTGAACACTGTTTGGGTTACTGCATCTTGAGCATTGGATGAATATAGATGTTACACGATCTGTGGTGGCTGGAGAATCTTTATAAATATCTTTGTTATCTGACTGATAAGACCCAGTCCCTGGGTTTCCATCATTCAATGAGGCAGATTTCTGTGGAATGCATTGCCACAGAAGGCTGAGGAGGCCAAGTCAGAGGTTATGGGGAGAAGGCAGGAGAATGGGGTTAGGAGGGAGAGATCGATCAGCCATGATTGAATGGCGGAGTAGACTCTTTCACACAAACCAACCTCCCTTCCATTGACTCAATTTACCCTTCACACTGCCTCGGCAAGGCCAGCAGCATGATCATACCAAAGATAGACACAAAATGCTGGAGTAACTCAGCTGGACAGGCATGGTCTCTGGCGAGAAGGAATGGGTGACGTTTAGGGTCGAGACCCTTCTTCAGACAGCAATTCCTCTTCATCTGCAGTTCCATCCTATACACAGCATCATCACACCTCCAAATTCAGGGACAGTTTCTTCGAGGCTGTTATCAGGCAACGGAACCATCCTATCAGCAAATAGAGTGGGGTCCTGAACTACTATCTACCTCATTGGAGACTCTTGGACTATCTTTGATCGGACTTTACTGGCTTTACCTTGCACTAAACGTTATTCACGTTATTCCCTTCATCATGTATCTGTACACTGTAGATGGCTCGATTGTAATCATGTCTTGTCTTCCCTCTGACTGGTTAGCACAGAACAAAACCTTTTCACTGTACCTCGGTACACGTGACAATAAACTAAACTAAACTCAAACACAACCTTTAGCCCACCAGGTTCATACCAACACTCATCTACTAGTGTTAGAGCCGCTGCCTCACAATGCCAGAGACCCGGGTTCGATCCTGACCTCGGGTGCTGTCTTTATGGAGTTTGTACGTTCTCCTCTTGACCTGCGTGGGTTTTCTTCAGGTGCTCCGGTTTCCTTCCACACTCCAAAGACGTACAGGTTCGTTGGTTAATTGGCTTGGTAAAATTGTAAACTGTCCCTTGTGTGTGTAGGATTGTGTTAGTGTGCGGGGATCGCAGGTCGGCGTGGACTTGCTGAGGCCGAAGGGCCTGTTTCTGTGCTGTATCTCTAAACTAAACTAAACCAAACTAAACACATTTATGGGATGACCGTGGGTCGGTGAGGACTTGGTGGGCTGAAGGGCCCGTTTCCACGCTGTATCTCTAAACTAAACTAAAACAAACTGCTACCCAACCCCATTTTGTGTCTAACTTCGGTTTAAACCATCATCCGCAGTTCCTACCTATGCGTTTCAACTGCTCTCCATAGTTGTAGTAGTTTAGTTTAGTTTAGAGGTACAGCGCGGAAACAGGCCCTTCGGCCCACCGTGTCCGGGCTGACGAGCTATCCATATCTGGAGTATTGTGTACAGTTTTCGTCTCCTAATTTGAGGAAGGACATCCTTGTAATTGAGACAGTGCAGCGTAGGTTCACAAGGTTAATTCCCGGGATGGTGGGACTGTCATATGGTGAAAGAATGGAATGACTGGGCTTGTGTTCACTGGAATTTAGAAGGATGAGAGAGGATCTTGTAGAAACATATACAATTCTTAAGGGATTGGACAGGCTAGATGCAGGAAACATGTTCCCGATGTTGGGGGAGTCCAGAACCAAGGGCCGCAGTTTAAGAATAAGGGGTAGGCCAATTAGAACTGAGATGAGGAAAAACTTTTTCACCCAGAGAGTTGTGAATCTGTGGAATTCTCTGCCTCAGAAGGCAGTGGAGGTCAATTCACTGGATACATTCTAAAGAGAGTTAGATAGAGCTCTTAGGGCTAGCGGAATCAAGGGATATGGGGAGAAGGCAGGAATGGGGTACTGATTGTGGATGATCACATTGAATGGTGGTGCTGGCTTGAAGGGCCGAATGGCCTACTCCTGCACCTATTTTCTATCTATCTATGTTCCTTAATCATTGCAATAGTCCCAGCCTCAACCACCTCCTCTGGCAGCTTTTTCCATACACCCACGACTCTTTGTGTGAAAGAGTTACCCCTCAGATTCCAGTTCAATTTTTTCCCCTTCACCTTAAACCTATGTCCTCTGGTCCTCGATTCACCTACTCTGCACTTAACTATTCATTGTTATAACAGTGGTAGAGTAACCTTCCTGCACCTATACCTCATTGAATTACTAAGTAAAAACACTCAAATAACTTTTCAGAAGAAATAATGTGATTAATAGTGCTAGTATAACCACCATGTCAACTTATCTGCCTTATGCATAAATGTTCAGCTGCCTCTCTCTCTAAACGGTCACTCGACTACATTGATCACTCTATACACAGTGAATGGCTCGATTGTAATCATGTATTGTTTTCTGCTGACTGGTTAGCCGGCAACAAAAGCTTTTCACTGTTCCTCGGTACACGTGGCAATAAACTAAACTAAACTAGGGAGAGAAGTGTGAAAATGCACAGCTGTTTGTTCCGAGCTGTTATCAGGCAACTGAATCATCCTACCACAAGCCGGGAGCGTTGCTGGTCAACTATCTACCTCATTGGTGACCCTCAGACTATTCTTGATCGGACTTTGCTGGCTTTACCTTGCACGAAACATTATTCCCTTATCATGTATCTATACACTGTAAATGGCTCGATTGTAATCATGTATCGTCTTTCTGCTGACTGGTCAGCACGCAACAAAAGCTTTTCACTGTACCTCGGTACACGTGACAATAAACTATGAACAGAATATCTAACTAACTGACATTCCTTTGAGGAAGGGTCTCGACCCGAAATGTCACCCATTCCTTCTCTCCTGAGATGCTGCCTGACCTGCTGAGTTACTCCAGCATTTTGTGAATAAATTCTTTCCAATCCATTACTGGATGTTGTGCTACAATGCTGAGAACTACTGTAAATTGTGCAGTCTGTATCTTTCCCTTTGCTCTTCCAACTGTACTTCATTCCACTCTCTCATTATTAATTTTAAATACCACAATAAGATTTCCGCCCAGCTTCCTCGGTTCCATACATGACAATAAACTAAACTGCAACCGGACTGATTGACTATATCTCTGCGTTTTTAATTCCTAACAGAATCAGACCGCGCAAGCAATCCTCAAGGACATTTGAAGCATGGGAAAGGGATGCTTTGCAGATTTATGTTGTTCAAACTTTTGATAAAAGCCAAACGCAGACATTCAAAAGTGGATTGGATACCTTCAAAGCTTTTCACAAACTGGCCAATAGATCAAACATACTTGCCATCAGCTTTCTGTAATCTCAGCAATAATTTCCAGATGCTTACGATTCTTCCAAAGAAATTGGATTGCTTCCACCAACTGTTCTGCATGGTTCATGTATATCTCCTGATTTGTCTTGTTCAAAGATTTCTGTCCTGGATCCCAGACCTGTCAGGGTGTTTAGTTTAGTTTAAAGATACAGTGTGGAAACAGGCCCCTTGGCCCACCGAGCCCGCACCGACCAGCGATCCCCGCGCATTTTACCCTGCACGAGGGACCGTTTTTACATTTATACCAAGCCCCAATTAACCTACAGACCTGTACGTCTTTGGAGTGTGGGAGGAAACCGAAGTTCTCGGAGAAAACCCACGCAGGTCACAGGGAGAACGTACAAACTCCGTACAGACAGTACCCGTGGCCAAGATTGGACCCGAGTCTCTGGCGGTGTAAGGCAGCAACTCTACCACAGCCCCACCATGCCACCCGTGTTCTGAAGCATTTTTCTTCCAATGAACGCCAGACATCAATGGAATGTAGATAGCATGGCAGTTTGTATGCAGTAAGGTACCATAAACAACAATGCAGGGTGGCATGGTGGCATGGTGGCATAGCGGTAGAGTTGCTGCCTTCCAGCGGCAGAGGCCTGAGTCCGATCCCGACCACGGGTGCTGTCTGTACGGAGTTCGTAAGTTCCCCCCATGACCTGCGAGGGTTTTCTCCAAGATCTTCAGTTTCCTCCCACACTCCAAAGACATACTCCAAAGGTAGGTTAATTGGCTTGGTGTAAATGTTTTTTTTTCAATTGTCCCTAGTGTATGTAGGATAGTATTAATGTGCAGGGGTCGCTGGTCGGTGCGGACTCGGTTGGCCGAAGGGCCTGTTTCCAAGGATTCAAAGGGCATTTTATTGTCAAGTGTACCAATTAAAGGTACAGTGAAACTCGATTTACCATACAGCCATACTAAAAAAAGCAACAAAACACACAACTACATAAAAGTTAACAGAAACATCCACCACATCGGATTCCCCACATTCCACACTGTGATGGAAGGCAATAAAGTCCAATCTTCTTCACTCTTTATTCTCCCGCGGTCAGGGCAGACGAACAATCCGCAGTCGGGGCGATCGAAGCTCCCGCAACCGGCGATCAAAGGCCCCACGTCGGGGCGATCAAAGCTCCCGCAATCGGGGCGGTCGAAGCTCCTGCGGTTGGAGCTCCCGAAGTCGGTCCCTAACCAAGGGACCGCCAGCTCCACGATGTTAAAGTCCGCAGGCTCCCGAAGTTGGAGCTCCCGAAGTCAATCCCCAGCAAGAGGCCGCCAGCTCCACGATGTTAGGCCGCAGCGCGGACGGAGATACGATACAGAAAAACTAAACTATCTCTAAACTAAACTAAAATAAACGAAACTAAATGTGAGTAAGTAAAGATAATGGTCCAGACTTCGTAGATTGAAGCAAAGCAATAGATGTCAGAGGTTGTTGTCAGATGTTATAATAATAATAATAATAATATATTTATTTTATATAGCGCCTTAACACATGCACAAAGCGCTTTACAAATACAATTAACATAGAAACAAACAGACAAACAGACAAACTATCCTGACGGAAAAGCGGCGAATACTCAACGCCAGCGTCCTCTCACGTCAGGGTCCGGCAGTAGACATTAAAGAACACAAGACACACAGATACAATTTTTTACACAAAACAGCCATCACAGTGATTGCTCTAGGCATACCCTCACTGTGATGGAAGGCAAAGTCTTGTCTCCTCCTCGTTCTTCTCCCGTGGCGCCACGAGGCGATCGAGGCTCCCAACCCCTTGAAGCCCCCACCGGGCGATGGAAAGTCCCAGGGTCGAGCCGAGCAGGCCGATGAAAGTCCTGAGCCCCCACCGGGCGATGGAAAATGCCGCGGCCGAGCCACGCAGGGCGATGAGAGTCCTGAGCCCCCACCGGGCGATGTAAAGTGCTGCGGCCGGGCCACGCAGGGCGATGAAGGGCCTGCGGGCGGGTTGATCGTGCCTCGTGCTTCGGGGCGGTCGAAGCTGCTACGGCTGGAGCTCCCAAAAGCCGGTCGCCAGCCAGGGACCTGCGAACTCCAGATGTTGCAGTCTGCAGGGCCCACGGCCGAGGCCTCCGAGATGGTAAGTCCAGGCCCTGCGACCGGAGTCTTCGAGGTCGATCCCAGCTGGAGGCCGCCGACTCCACGTTGTTAGGCCGTTGCGCGAACGGAGATACGACACGGTAAAAGTCGCATCTCCGTTGAGGAGGAGATTTAAAAAAAAGGTTTCCCCCAACCCCCCCACCACCCCCCTACATACACAGAATTAAAAATAAAACAAAACGTACATTTAACATCAACAATGACAAAAAAATTATCCAATTTTAAGTAACCCCTGCATCCCTCTCTTCCCCTTCTCCCCACCCGAGACATCCTGCCAGTTCCACTGTTCGGATCCCTGTATCCCTTCGTTATCACCTCTTCCCCAGCCAACAATGGGCCATTGTGGGCTCCATCCTTCCTTGGTCATCTGTTGCCGGCCTTGTTTTCTGGCCTCTTCCTGACCCCCCCCCCCCCTTGTCTGCACATGGTTAGACTACATATTGGGAGTCCACAAACGTTTTGGGTATTTGTAGAGTGGAGATTGATAGGTACTTGTTCTGTGCGGGTATACACTGGAATTTAGAAGGATGAGGGGGGATCTTATTGAAACATATAAGATAATTAGAGGATTGGACACATTAGAGGCAGGAAACATGTTCCCAATGTTGGGGGAGTCCAGAACAAGGGGCCACAGTTTAAGAATAAGGGGTAGGCCATTTAGAACGGAGATGAGGAAGAACTTTTTCAGTCAGAGAGTGGTGAAGGTGTGGAATTCTCTGCCTCAGAAGGCAGTGGAGGCCAGTTCGTTGGATGCTTTCAAGAGAGAGCTGGATAGAGCTCTTAAGGATAGCGGAGTGAGGAGGTATGGGGAGAAGGCAGGAACGGGGTACTGATTGAGAGTGATCAGCCATGATCGCATTGAATGGCGGTGCTGGCTCGAAGAGCTGAATGGCCTACTCCTGCACCTATTGTCTATTGTCTATTGTGTCAGGGGCTATGGGGAGAAGGCAGGAGAATGGGGTTAGGAGGGAGAGATAGATCAGCCATGATTGAATGGCGGAGTAGACGTGATGGGCCGAATGGCCTAATTTCTGCTCCGATGACTTATGAACAAGCAAACTAGCGAAACAGCACGCCATAGTCCACTGAGGTAGCTTAAAACCTAATAGTATGAACAATGAATTCTCCAAAGATAGAATTACTGAAGCCAATTGGCCTGCAAACTCTGCACAGACAGCACCCGTAGTCAGGATGGAACCCGGGTCTCTGGCGCTGTAAGGCAGCAACTCTATCGCTGCGCCACCGTGCCGCCCTGTTGATCTGCGATAGTTTCTCATGCCTGCCTTGATTGCTGTGAAATTTAGACTTTGTATCGTCAAAGAAAATGTCCAAAACGCCCCACACCGCCCTCCCCACCACCCTCAAACCCCCATGGATTTCCTGTTTCTTACCCCTGTCGTTTGGATTCTTTCTCCTTGAAGTCTTTAAGAGTCAGTCATGGAACGTTAGAAGGATATTAGCATGCAAAAATGTAATAACCGTGACTAAAAAATGAAAAAAATGTTTGTGTGTGTAGTTGAAAGCCGAGCCCAAGTGCTGACAGCAGCATTAGAGTCTGGGAGAAATGCTCATTATTCAAAGTTAATGGAGTATTAGAGGGCAGGAACTTTGCTAATGCACCATAACAGTCCTCTGTGTTACACCCAGGCAACTACTCAGCTTACTTTATGTTTTCATAAATTGCAAAACTTGTCTTTTCCTCTCTGATCTATTTGTAGTTAATTTGCCGAGTTTCTTCCGTGCAACCAAAGATTGAGAAATAACAATAAACAACAATTTTCCATTCTAGCTCAGTTTAGTTTGGAGGTACAGCACGGAAACAGGCCCTTCGGCCCATCGGGTCCACGCCGACCAGCGATCCCTGCACACTAACGCTATCCCACACACACTAGTGACAATTTACAATTATACCCAGCCAATTAATCTACAAACCTGTACGTTTTTGGAGTGTGGGAGGAAACCGGAGATCTCGGGGAAAACCCGCGTAGGTCACGGGGAGAACGTGCAAACTCCGTACAGACAGCACCCGTAGTCAGGATTGAACCCGAGTCTCTGGCGCTGTAAGGCAGCAACTCTACCGCTGCGCCACCGCGCCGCCCTTGCTACTGAGCTTACTTTATGTTTTCATAAATTATGAAAATTGTCTTTTCCTTGGTGATCTATTTGTTGTTAATTTGCTCAGTTTCTCTGGAACCAAAAATTACAAAATAACAGCAAACAAACATTTCTGATTTAAATGCACAATTATGCTCCGTTGTGAATAGCATTTGTTGATTTGGAGAAATTAAAACATAAATACTTGGTAATTTACTTGTGATGTTTAGTTTAGTTGTGTACTTTAGATTAGTTTAGTTTAGTTTAGAGATAGAGCACGGAAACAGGCCCTTCTGCCCACCGAGCCCGTGCCGACCAGCGATCCCTGCACACTAACACTCTCCTAAACACACTAGGGACAATTTACAATTATGCCAAGCCAATTAATCTACAAACCTGTACGTCTTTGGAGCTGTACAGTTTGTGCTCATAGAGAACGGAGTACATGGAAGTGTACAGCACAGTACCAGGCCCTTCGGCCCACAATGTCTGTGCTGAATATAATGGCAAGCTGAGCTAACCTCATCTGCTAACCTCACCTGAGGTTAACTTCACCTGCACCTCCTCCAACCTCATCTACTGTTTCCACTGTTCCAGGTGTGGACTCCTGTACATATGTGAGACCAAGCGCAGGCTCGGCGATCGTTTCGCTGAACACCTCCGCTCAGTCCGCCTAAACCTACCTGATCTCCCGGTTGCGAAACACTTTAACTCCCCCTCCCATTCCCACTCTGACCTTTCTGTCCTGGACCTCCTCCATTGTCAGAGTGAGGCCCAGCACAAATAGGAGGAACAGCACCTCATATTTCGCATGGGTAGCTTGCACCCCAGTGGTATGAACATTGACTTCTCTCACTTCAAGTAACCCTTGCTTTCCCCCTCTCTCCATCCCTCCCCATCCCAGTTCTCAGACCAATCTTACTGTCTCCTTGATTCAATTTTATCTCTGTTTGCTTCGTTGTCACCTTCTCCTATCAAACAATGGTCTATTGTACATTTTTCTTGACACCATCTCCTTTGATGTCTCATTTTCTCAACTTACCCTTCCTTATCTCTGTGTCTCCCTCTCCCCGAACTCTCGGTCTGAAGAAGGGTCTCGACCCGAAACGTCACCCATTCCATCTATCCAGAGATGCTGCCTGTCCCGCTGAGTTACTCCAACATTTTGTGTCTACACATGATCCATACCACTGCCTCTCTAAATGCCCCTGAGATACCAGTATAGTATCTGCTTCCATCACCACCCCTAACAGCGTATTCCAGGTATACACCATCTTCTGTGTAAAAAAAAATCCCACACATCTCCGTTAAATTTTGCCCCTCTCTTCTTAAAGTTGTGCCCTCCAGTCTTTAGCATTTCCATCTGAGGAGAAAGAATCCGATTGTTTACCTTAAGTGTGTTAATAGCATTAAATTCCTCTAATCAGTTTCAGTAGCATAGTTTATTTTTCTCCTGTATTATCCAAATTCAATGTGGAAAGACCCTAGCAATGCGTGGCTGATGTGATTCTTTACATTGAAACTTACCAACTTAGGGCAGCAAGGTGGCACAGCGGTAGAGCTGCCTTATAATGCAACAGACGGGTGCTTGTCTGTACGGAGTTTGTACGTTCTCCCCGTGACCGCGTGGGTTTTCTCCGGGCGCTCCGGTTTCCCCCCACGCTCCAAAGACATACAGGTTTGTAGGTTAACGTGTAGGAAGGAACTGCAGATGCTGGTTTACACCGAAGATAGACACAAAGTGCTGGAGTAACTCAGCGCGACAAGCAGCATCTCTGAAGAAAAAGGATGGGTGACGTATCGGGTCGGGACCCTTCTCCGGACGGGTCTATAGGTTAATTGACCGTCCTAAATTTTAGTTTAGTTTAGTTTAGAGATTCGGCGCGGAAACATGCCCTTCAGCCCATCGAGTCCGCACCGACCAGCGATCCCTGCACACTAAAACTATCCTCCACACCCTCGGGACAATTTACACTTATGCCAAGCCAATTAACCAACATACCTGTACGTCTTTGGAATGCAGGAGGCAACTGAAGATCTTGGCGAAAAGCCACGCAAGTCACGGGGAGAACGTACAAACTCCGTACAGACAGCACCCGTCGACAGTATCGAACCCGGGTCTCTGGCGCTGCAAGCGCTGTAAGGCAGCAACTCTACCACTGTGCCACCGTGCCGCCCTACAATTGTCCCACGTGCGTGGGATAGAACTAATGTACGGGGTGATCGTTGGGCTGAACGGCCTGATTCTACGCTATATCTCTAAACTGAACTAAACTACTAGGAAAAAGAAAAAGTTGTCTTCATGCAAAATAAAACAAATACGGATATTTATGGAGATTTATATCTGTGGTGACATTTTAAAAATGTTACTCTATAATTAGTTCCATCGAGGTCCCAACATACCCTGTGTGTCATCCACTGTAAAGATTAAAACTAATTGGCAAGACAGCTGGATCCAATATCTGAAAGTGCGATTTTTAGGATGAGTTTTTTTTTCTTTACCGCTCCTAAAAAAAAAAAGGATTCTACTTTGCTCTTTCCTCTGACAGTGTGCCAATGCTGGGTAGAAAAGAAAGAGGAGCAACTAATTTTTAAAAGAAATGGTTCAGGCTTTGCTATGAGACTTTAGACTTCTCTCCAGAGATGCTGCCTGTCTCACTGAGTTACCTCAGCATTTTGTGTCCCAATTTCAGACTGACAGGTGACGTTTCAGGTCAAGATCCTTCAGGGTTTCGTTTTAGCGTTTCGAGATACAACGGTGGAAATAGGACCTTCGGCCCACCGAGTTTGCAGTACGCTCGCACTATCCTACACACACGAGGGACAATTTTACAAATTGACAGAAGCCAAATGAACCGTACACCTGTGTGTCTTTGGAGTGCGGGAGGAAACCGGAGCACCCGGAGAAAACCCAAGCAGGTCACAGGGGAGAACGTACAAACTCCGTACAGGCAGCACCCGTGTTCAGGATCGAACCTGGGACTCTGGTGCGGTAAGGCAGCAACTCTACCGCTGCGCCACCGTGCCACAGTCACGATGTGAACTCGGGTTCCAGAATGGCACCGACCTTGTACGTTGAAGCCTGCAAGATGTTTGCGAATGTGAGCTCATGTCTTGGTGTTCTGTGACATGCCTAGAACATAGAAGAGTACAGCACAAGAACAGGCCCTTCGGCCCACAACGTCAGTGCTGAACATGATGCCGACCAACTCTTATGTGCCCGTGCATAATCCATTTATTCCCAGCCTACCCTGAGGTCTCTTAAATGCTACTATTGTATCTGCCTCCACCACCACCCCTGGCAATCCCCACCCTCTGTGTAATAAAAAACGCACCACGCATCTCCGTTGTACTCTGCCCCTTTCACTTTAAAGATACGTCCTCAACAGGGCGGCACAGTGGCGCAGAGGTAGAGTTGCTGCCTTGGAGGGCTTGCAGCGCCAGAGACCCGGGTTCGATCCCGACTACGGGTGCTTGCATGTCCGGAGTGTGCACGTTGTCCCCGTGACTGAGTGGGGTTTCTCCGAGATCTTCGGTTTCCTCCCACACTCCAAAGACGTACGGGTTTTGTAGGTTAAGTGGCTTGGTATAAATGTAAATTGTCTGCAGTGTGTGTAGGATAGCATGAGTGTGCGGGGATCACTGGTCGGTGCGGGCTCGGCGGGCCGAAGGGCCTGTTTCTGCGCTGTATCTCCAAAACAAAAGAAAACAGAATAAACATTGTCATTTCCAACCAGGGGTAAATGTTCTGACTGCCTGCCCTGCCTCTGCCCCTTCTAATTTTATATACTCAATGAGCGAGGCTCACCCTTCCTGACGTTTGCTTGTGATGATTTGATTGCATTTGTTGGAATGTAGGCATTCATAAGGTCATGTGATAGGAGCTGAATTAGGCCATTCGGCCCATCAAGTCTACTCCGCCATTCAATCATGGCTGATCTATCTCTCCCTCCCAACCCCATTCTCCTGCCTTCTCCCCATAACTTCTGACACCTGCACTATTCCAAAATCTATCTCTGCCTTAAAAATATCCATCGATTTCGCCTCCACAGCCTTCTGTGGCAAAGAATTCCACAGATTCACCACCCTCGGACTAAAGGAATTCCTGCTCATCTCCTTCCTAAAGGAACGTCCTTTAATTCCGAGGCTATGGCCTCCAGTCCTAGACTCTCCCACTAGTGGAAATATCCTCCCCACATCCACTCTATCCAAGCCTTTCACTATTCTGTACATTTCAATGAGGACCCCCCTCATTCTTCTGAACTCCAGCGAGTACAGGCCCAGTGCCGACAAACGCTCATCATATGTTAACCCACTCATTCCTGGGATCATTCTTGTAAACCTCCTCTGGGGCCCTCTCCAGGGCCAGCACGCCCTTCCTCAGATGTGGGGGCCAAAATTCCGTCGTTCTTCAAAGGAATCGGCAGCAAAATTCGGAAAAACGAGAGGGATGGCACGAGATTTATCGTTGTGTATTAGTGCTGGCAGATGGAAGAGATAATGTGATCGGGGGCCCCAAGCCGATAGTTGTTGTGCTCATGTTTTTACAACCCACCTGGTTCTTATTTTGTTTTGGAATTCTGACACTTAAGTCCAAAGGAAAGAAAAAAATGAAAAAATTAACTTTAATGGTCCTTACATTTTTGAAGTCTATAACGCAGCTCTTTCGTAGCTTGAAGTGCCCCCTTGCCTGGGATTCATCCAGAGCTTTTATCCGCCAACTGATAACGAGAGTATGGTGTGTGCCTGAGAATGATTTACTATCCCTGTCACAGGTCCAGCTGTTTGATGTGAAGAATGTAACAGATACATTAAAGAACAAAGAAGCTGCTCAGGCAGAGAACACCGACCGACTCATCCCAGATCTAGTCTACCCTTTTAATGTGTAGGAAGGAACTGCAGATGCTGGTTTGAGTTTAGTTTAGTTTACTGTCACCTGTCCCACGGTGCGGCGAAAAGCTTTTGTTGCGTGCTGACCAGTCAACGGAAAGACAATACATGATTACAATCGAGCCTTTCACAGTGTGCAGGTAGATACATGACATAAGGGATCGGACAGGCTAGATGCAGGAAAAGTGTTCCCCGATGTCGGGGGAGTCCAGAGCCATGCGTCACAGTTTAAGAATAAGGGGTAGCCCATTTAGGACTGAGATGAGGAGAAACTTTTTCAATAGACAATAGGTGCAGGAGTAGGCCATTCGGCCCTTCGAGCCAGCACCGCCATTCACTGTGATCATGGCTGATCATCCACAATCAGTACCCTGTTCCTGCCTTCTCCCAATTTCCTTGACTCCGCTATCTTTAAGAGCTCTATCTAAGTCTCTCTTGAAAGCATCCAGAAAATTGGCCTCCACTGCCTTCTGAGGCAGAGAATTCCACAGATTCATAACTCTGTGAAAAAGTCTTTCCTCATCTCCGTTCTAAATGGTCTATCCCTTATTCTTAAACTGTGGCCCCTGGTTCGGGACTCCCCCAACATCGGGAACATGTTTTCTGCATCTAGTGTGTCCAATCCCTTAATAATCTTATATGTTTCAATAAGATCGCCTCTCATCCTTCCAAATTCCAGTGAATACAAGCCCATTCGCTCTATTCTTTCAACATATGACAGTCCCGCCATCCCGGGAATTAACCTCGTGAAGCCACGCTGCACGCCCTCAATAGCAAGAATGTCCTTCCTCAAATTTGGAGACCAAAACTGCACACAATATTCCAGGTGCGGTCTCACAAAGGCCCTGTACAACTGCAGAAGGACCTCTTTGCTCCTTTACTCAACTCCTCTTGTTATGAAGACCAACATTCCATTGGCTTTTGTCACTGCCTGCTGTACTTGCATGCTTACTTTCAGTGGCTGATGAACAAGGACACCCAGATCTTGTTGAATGTCCCCTTTTCCTAACTTGACACCTTTCAGATAATAATCTGCCTTCCTGTTCTTGCCACCAAAGTGGATAGCCTCACATTTATCCACATTAAACTGCATCTGCCATGCATCCGCCCACTCACACAACCTGTCCAAGTCACCCTGCATCCTCATAGCATCCTCACAGTTCACACTGCCACTCAGCTTTGTGACATCTGCAAATTTGCTAATGTCGCTTTTAATCCCTTCATCTAAATCATGAATATATATTGTAAATAGCTGCGGTCCCAGCACCGAGCCTTGCGGTACCCCACTAGTCACTGCCTGCCATTCTGAAAGGGACCCGTTAATCCCTACTCTTTGTTTCCTGTCTGCCAACCAATTTTCTATCCATGTCAGTACCCTACCCCCAAGATCATGTGCTCTAATTTTGCCCACGAATCTCTTATGTGGGACCTTATCAAAGGCTTTCTGAAAGTCCAGGTACACTACATCCACTGGCTCTCCTTTGTCCATTTTCCTAGTTACATCCTCAAAAAGTTCCAGGAGATTAGTTAAGCATGATTTCCCCTTCGTAAATCCATGCTGACTCGGACCGATCCTGACACTGCTATCCAAATGTGCCGCAATTTCATCTTTTATAATTGACTCCAGCATCTTCCCCACCACTGATGTCAGGCTAACAGGTCTAGCATTCCCTGTTTTCTCCTTCCCTCCTTTCTTAAAAAGTGGGATAACATTAGCTGCCCTCCAATCCACAGGAACTGATCCTGAATCTATAGAACATTGGAAAATGATCACCAATGCTTCCACGATTTCTAGAGGCACTTCCTTGAGTACCCTGGGATGCAGACCACCAGGCCCTGGGGATTTATCAGCCTTCAGTCCCATCAGTCTACCCAACACCATTTCCCGCCTAATGTGAATTGCCTTCAGTTTGTCCGTCATCCTAGGACCTCTGGTCGCTAGTACATCTGGGAGATTGTTTTGTGTCTTCCTTAGCGAAGACAAATCCAAAGTACCTGTTCAACTCGTCTGCCACTTCCTTGTTCCCCATAATAAATCCACCTGCTTCTGTCTACAAGGGACACGCATTTGCCTTAACTATTTTGTTCCTCTTCGCATACCTAAAGAAGCTTTTACTATCCTTCTTTATATTCTTGACAAGCTTACCTTCGTACCTCATCTTTTCTCCCCGTATTGCCTTTTTAGTTATCTTCTGTTGCTCTTTAAAAGCTTCCCAATCCTCTGGCTTCCCGCTCATCTTTGCTATGTTATACTTCTTCTCTTTTATTTTTATACTGTCCTTGACTTCCCTTGTCAGCCACAGTTGCCTCTCACTCCCCTTAGAATCTTTCTTCCTCTTTGGAATGAACTGATCCTGCACCTTCTGTATTATTCTCAGAAATATCTGCCATTGTTGTTCCACCGTCTTCCCTGCTAGGGTCTCTTTCCAGTCAACTTTGACCAGCTCCTGCCTCCATAGTCCGCTTTGATCAACTGCAATACTGACACTTCCGATTTTCCCTTCTTCCTCTCAAATTGTAGATTAAAACTTATCATATTATGGTCACTACCTCCTAATGGCTCCTTTACTTCAAGTTCCCTTTATCAAATCTGGTTCATTACACAACACTAAATCCAGAATTTCCTTCTCCCTGGTAGGCTCCAGTACAAGCTGCTCTAAGAATCCATCTCGGAGGCACTCCACAAACTCCCTTTCTTGGGGTCCAGTACCAACCTGATTTTCCCAGTCTACCTGCATGTTGAAATCTCCCATCACTACCATAGCATTCCCTTTGCGACACGCCAATTTACCTTTTGATTCAACTTGCACCCGAAATTCAGGCTACTGTTTGGGGGCCTGTAGATAACTCCCATTAAGGTCTTTTTACCCTTACAATTACTCAGTTCTATCCATACTGACTCTACATCTGATTTATGTCACCCCTTGCAAGGGACTGAATATCATTCCTTACCAACAGAGCTACCCCACCCCCTCTGCCCACCTGTCTGTCTTTTCGATAGGTCGTATACCCCTGAATATTCAGCTCCGAGCCCTGGTCCTCTTGCAGCCATGTCTCTGTAATTCCCACAACATCATACTTGCCAATATCTAACTGAGCCTCAAGCTCATCCACTTTATTTTTTATACTTCGCGCATTCATATACAACACTTTAACTTCGGTATTCACCACCCCTCTCACACCGGTCACTACTGGCCCCGACCTTACTCTCTTATCCCTTCTCAAACTTTCCTTCCCATTAATTCAGCAGTCTTTTGCAACTTTTCCTGTACTCACTTCCCCTTTAACTCCATCTTTATACCCAATTTGTCAACCCCTCCCGCCCACTATTTAGTTTAAACCCACACGTGCAGCACTAGCAAACCTGCCTGCCAGAACCCTGGTCCCTCTCCAGTTAAGGTGTAACCCGTCCCTTTTTATACAGGTCACCCCTAACCCAGGAGAGATCACAGTGGTCTAGAAATCTAAATCCCTGCTCCTTGCACCAGCCTCTCAGCCATACATTCATATCCCCTATCTCCCTGTTCCTGCCCTCACCAGCACGAGGTACAGGAAGCAATCCAGAGATAACCACCCTAGAAGTCCTGATTTTCAGTCTTCTTCCTAACTCTAAACTCACTTGGCAGAACCTCCTTCCTCTTCCTCCCGACGTCGTTCGTGCCGACATGCACAACTACTTCTGGCTGTTTACCTTCCCTCTCGAGGATGTTCTGAAGTCAGTCCATGACATCTTTATCCCTGGCACCAGGGAGGCAACAGACCATCCTCAAGTCTCGCTTGCCGCCACAGAATCTCCTGTCCGCACCTCGGACAATGGAGTCACCCACTACTATGGCTCTGCCCGACGGCGGTCTCCCCGGTCGAGTCTCATCGCTAGGATTGGAGCCACCGACCTGTCCGCCGCTCGGACTGGAAGCGTCTTCTGCCCCAACAGCTCCCAAGAGGCTGTACCTGTTTTCATTTGGCACAGCCACCTCCTGCTCTCCACGTTTACTCCCCTTTCTCACAGTCACCCACCTTCTCTCTTCCTGTATCCTCAGTGTGACATCCTCACTGTAGGAAACTGTCCAGGAATCTCTCGTGGTCCTGGATGGCCCTGAGGTCATCCAACTGCTGCTCCAGTTTCCCAACACGTTCATTCAGGAGCTGCACCTGGACCAGAAGCTCCAGCGGTTACCCTGACCGCCCACATCCTGCAGGAAGCACACTGCACCAACTTGCCTGCCGTTTCTTCAGTGACAAAAATCACAAATATTAATCAAGTGTAGCCTCCTCGCCTCAGCCTCTTCGCCTCAGCCTCCTCGCCTCAGACTCTTGAGCCAAAGACTCACACTTTACTCACTAAGGCACTTCACCTCAACAAGGCCGCTCCCAACAAGGCCGCTCCACTCCCGCTGCACTTCTTTATCTGTTACCTAATCAACTACTTTAGGGCTGATTTGTAAATTACTCGAACCTGGGCCTTTGACGTTCTTTTTCAATCTTCTTTAAACCCTCTGACTCACCTATTTCCAGCTAATGCTCGCTCTTGCTGCTGCTTCTCTCTGACCTTCACCAGAGAGTTGTGAATCTGTGGAATTCTCTGCCACAGAAGGCAGTGGAGGCCAAATTCACTGGGTGTATTCAAGAGAGAGTTAGATTTAGCTCTTAGGGCTAACGGAATCAAGAGATATGGGGAGAAAGCAGCAACGGGGTACTGATTTTGGATGATCAGCCATGATCGCATTGGATGGCGGTGCTGACTCGAAGGGCCGAATGGTCTACTCCTGCACCTACTTTATGTTTCTATGTTTCTATGTAAATTGCCCCTCGTGTGTAGGGAGTGGATGCGAATGTGGTGTAACATAGAACATAGAAGTGCAGGTTTGTAAGTTAATCAGCTTCTGTAAATTGTCCCAGGGGTGTAGGATAGAACAAGTGTGAACTGGTGGTCACTGGTCGGCCTGGACTTGGTGGGCTGAATGGCCTATGTCCGTGCTATATCTCTTAAACTAAACTAAACTCACTCAACTCAACTAATAAAAGAACTAGGAAGAATGGGCGATCGCTGGTCAGCGTGACCAGGTGGGCCGAAGGGCCTGTTTCTGTGCTGTAATTCTAAACTAAACTAATCTAATAGGGGGTGTAAGCCAGGGTTCAGTTTAGTTTAATTTAGTTTAGAGATACAGCGCAGAAACAGGCCCTTCGGCTCACTGGGTCCGCGCCGCCCAGCGATCCCCGCACATTAACGTTAGCCTACACACCAGGGACAATTTACAATTGTACCAAGCTAATTGACCTACAAACCTGTACGTCTTTGGAGTGTGATGAGGAAACCGAAGAGGAACCCCACTTGGTCACGGGGAGAACGCGCAAACTCCGCGCAGACAGCACCCGTAGTCGGGATCGAAACCCAGGTCTCCGGCGCTGTAAGGCAGCAACTCTACCGCTGCGCCACCGTGCTACAGTTAGACCAACCGCACCTCAAAAGGACCAGCAAGCCTGTGCATGTTCAGCTTTAGACACAAAGTGCTGGAGTAACTCCACGGGTCAGGCAGCATCTCTGGAAGACATGGATGGGTGACATTTCAGGCCCCGACCCTTCTTCAATCCCTTTGTCTGCAGAAGGGGTCCTGACACAAAGCGTCACCCACCCTTTTTCTCCAGAGATGCTGCCTGACCCGCTTAGTTACCCCAGTACTTTGTGCCCATCTTTGTATAAACCAGGTATTTATTTCACAAAATGCTGGAGTAACTCAGCAGGTCAGGCAGCATCTCAGGAGACGTTTCGGGTCGAGACCCTTCTTCAGACTGATGTCAGGGTGGCGGGACTTTATATAAACACTTTGTATAAACCAGCATCTGTAGTTCTTCGTTTCTGCACGTTCAGCTTTGTGTTAGGATATTGTGGTGATCAAAAGGAGATGTTTTGATCTTGAACATTCCCGATCCGAAACCTCGCCTGTCCGTGTTCTCCAGAGATGCTGCTGGGTTATGCCAGTACTTTGTGTCTTTATAAAAAAGATATTTTAGGTGTAATTTGTCCATTTTAGAGTTAGATTGATAGACAGACTGAGTTGTGACAGCCACATATTGTAGCTTCATGCAACTTTTAACAGTGGAACAGGGAGATTATTTTTACACACGGCTAGGTTAGACTTAAAAGAGGTCGGCACCAACCCACTGCCTGGCCTCTGAAACATTTAAACAAGCATCTTCGGTTTCAACCAGCATCGGCAGTGTTCAGTTCTGGGCACCATGTTAACGGAAATATGTTGTCAGGCTGGAGAAGGTACTGAGAAGATTCACGAGGATGTTGCCAGGACCAGAGGGTGTGAGCTACAGTGAGAGGTTGAGCAGGCTGGGACTCTATTCCTTGGAGCGCTGGAGGATGAGGGGATGATCTTATTGAGGTGTACAAAATCATGAGATGATTAGATTGGGTAGATGCCCAGTGTAGGTGAATCGAGGACCAGAGGACACAGGTTTAAGGTGAGGGGGAAAAGATTTAATAGGAATCTGAGGGGTAGCCTTTTCACACAAAGGGTGGTGGGGGGGGGGGGTAGGGGTTATGGAACAAGCTGCCAGAGGAGGTAATTGAGGCAGGGACTATGGCAATGTTTACGAAACAGTTAGACAGGTACATGGATAAAACAGATTAGGAGTGATATGGACCAAACGCCGATAGGTGTGACTAGTGTAGCTGGGGCATGTTGGCTGTTGTGGGCAACTTGGGCCGAAGGGCCTGTTTTCACGCTGTATCACTATGACTGTGACTCTATCACTCTGTCACTCTATCACTCTCTCACTATCAGTCTATCACTATCACTATCACTCTATCACTATCACTATCACTCTCTCACTATCAATCTATCACTCTATCCCTCTATCACTCTATCCCTCTATCACTCTATCCCTCTATCACTCTATCCCTCTATCACTCTATCCCTCTATCACTCTATCCCTCTATCACTCTATCCCTCTATCACTCTATCCCTCTATCACTCTATCCCTCTATCACTCTATCACTCTCTCACTCTATCACTATCACTATCACTCTCTCACTATCACTCTCTCACTCTATCCCTCGATCACTATCACTCTTTTACTCTATCACTCTCTCACTCTATCACTATCACTTTCTCACTCTCTCACTATGAGAGGCAGGAACGGGGTACTGATTGAGAGTGATCAGCCATGATCACATTGAATGGCGGTGCTGGCTCGAAGGGCTGAATGGCCTACTCCTGCACCTATTGTCTATTGTCACTAACACTCTAACACTCTATCACTCTATCACTATCACTCTCTCACTATCCCTCTATCACTATCACTCTTTCACTATGATTCTCTCGCTCTATCACTATCACTCTATCACTATCACTCTATGACTCTCTGCAGTTCCTGCACATTCTCTTTCCAGTTTGGATGCACACTGCCTTCTCTCCAGTTTAATTTATTCTTCACAAAAGGAGTTGTATTGATAATCGCTCCTGAGGTTTCCATCAGCTCAGGCAATTCTTCGAGATTGTCCCTTGCTGGGTGAACTGCAGCGATGGCGATGTTGTTTTTTTAACACTGCACGCTGAAGCATTTACTACAGAGGGAATTATTCCCTGAGACAGCTCGGCACCAGAGGCACTTGAACGCTTCCCCCAGTTATCACGAAGACTGGATTTCTCATACGTGCTGTAGGCGACAATGTCCTTCATTACTGGAGATACTCTGGGGACTACGTCAGCATTGTTTAAACATCGTGACAGCACTTTAACAAAGTTTAAAATAAGATAAATAAGGCCTTCGCAATCTCCTCAGTTGCTGAACACTTTGACTCCCCCTCCCATAACCACACTGGCCTTTCTGAGGTGAAGTCTGAAGAAGGGTCTCGACCCGAAACGTCACCCATTCCTTCTCTCCAGAGATGCTGCCTGGCCCGCTGAGTTACTCCAGCATTTTGTGTCTACCGTCTACTTTGATCTGTTGTTTTCACATCTTGCCACTCCATATCTCTAGACTCCCTCTCCCCTGACAGTCTGAAGAACGATCTCGACCCGAAACGTCACCCATTCCTTCTCTCCAGAGATGGTGCCTGTCCTGCTGAGTTTTATGTCTATCTTCGGTGTAAACCAGCATCTGCACTTCCTAGCTACACAAGCTTTTCTTAAGGATGGAAGTGGTCTATTTGATTCTACTGTTGCAGTGAAGTGACCATTACATTCAATCTATGGAACATTGTACAGACCAGGAACTGCAGATGCTGGTTGATACCAAAGATAGACACAAAGTGCTGGAGTAACCCAGCGGGACAGGCAGCATCTCTGGAGAAAAATGATGGATGACGTTTTGAGAGTCTTCAGAGTCTGAAGAAGTATCTCTTTCCCAAAATGTCACCCATCCTTTTTCACCAGAGATGCTGCCTGGCCCGCTGAAATACCCCAGCATGTTGCTTGACACATGATGAAAGAATGGGTCGACTGGGCTTGTGTTCACTGGAATTTAGAAGGATGAGAGGGGATCTTATAGAAACATATACAATTCTTAAAGGATTGGACAGGCTAGATGCAGGAAAAAGGTACCCGATGTTGGGGGAGTCCAGAACCAGGGGTCACAGTTTAAGAATAAGGGGTAGGCCATTTAGGACTGAGAAGAGGAAAAACCTCTTCACCCAGAGAACTCTGTGGAATTCACTGGATGTTTTCAGGAGAGAGTTAGATTTAGCTCAAGGATGAGCTAAAGGAATCAAGGGATATAGGGAAAAAGCAGGAACGGGCTACTGATTTTAGATGATCAGCCATGATCATATTGAATGGTGGTGCTGGTTCGAAGGGCCGTATGGCCTACTCCTGCACCTATTTTTCAATGTTTCGATGTTTCTATGTTGTGTTTAATTCAGCTGCAGTGCTGGTTTACACAAAAGGACACAAAGTGCTGGAGTAACTCAGCGGGACAGGCAGCATCTTTACTTTACTTTAGTCCTTTACTTTCGTCAGAGAGCATGGAAATAGGCCCTTCGGCCCACCGAGTCCGCGTCGACCAGTGTACAGTAGCACTATCCTACACACAGTAGGGACAATCTACAATTCTACCAAAGCCAATTAACCTACAAACCTGTACATCTTTGGAGTGTGGGAGGAAACCAAAAATCTTGGGGGAAACCCACATAGGTCACGGGGAGTACGTACAAACTCCGTACAGACAGCATCTGTGGTCAGGATCGAACCCGGTCTCTGGCGCTGTAAGGCAGTAGCTCTACCGCTGCGCCAACGTGCGCCCTAACTGCAATATCTCCTCCAGCACTTTGTGTCTTGCTGTAATTTGGTTTAGTTTAGTTGAGAGATTCAGTGTGGAAATGGACCCTTCGGCCCGCCCAATCTGTGCTGACCATCGATCTCCCGTTCTCATTGGTTCTATGTTAACCCAGTATTGCATCCTGCACACTAATGGCGATTTACACAAACCAATTAACCAACAAACATGTACGTCTTTAGCACCCGGATAAATCCCACCCGGTCACGGGGGGAACGTACAAACGCCGTACAGACAGAGCCCGTAGTCAGGATCAAACCCGGGTCTCTGGCGCTGTGAGGCAGCAACTCTACCGCTGCGCCACCGCACCGCCCTTAGACTCTCTAATAGTAATAATTGCATTGGACAAATCAGGAAATCAAAGAAGCGCAAAATAATGTGACAGAATAATGGAACTTTTAATCTTCAATTTCACATAAGTAGATTGGAGGACAAGATCATGGAATCCAATTTCCCCGTACAATCTGTTGAGAAATCAACCAGGGGCAGGATGTTCCTGATCAAGTGCCGTGGTAATGAGACACGATTAATTAGCATCCTTATCACTAAGAATTCTTCAGGGAAGATCCATCAAAATGTACAATTTCATATTAAATTTAAGAGCGATGTGGTTAAATCTGAATCTGGAGATTCAACTTTGAACAAAGCCAATTAAGTAATGTGGTGGGACTAGAGTCATAGAGTCATAGGGTGATACAGTGTGGAAACAGGCCCTTCAGCCCAACTTGCCCACACCGGCCAACATGTCCCAGCTACACTTGTCCCTCCTGCCCGCGTTTGGTCCATTCCCCTCCAATCCTGTCCTATCCATGTACCTGTCTAACTGTTTATTAAAAGTTGGGATAGTCCCTGCTTCAACTATCTCCTCTGGCAGCTTGTTCCATACACCCACCATACCATCCTTAGTGTGAAAAAGTTTCCCCTCAGATTCCTATTAAATATTTTCCCCTACACTTTGAACCACTGTCCTCTGGTCCTCGATTTACTTACTCTGGGCAAGAGACTCGGTGCTGGTTGTGTTTCACTTTGCATCCTAATTCCTTTCATGAGTATTGAAACCAAAATAATGTTTCCCTTCGCTGTACACATGAAAGCTACTGGATAGGAACATGAATTGATGGCAGACACAAAGCAGGAGTAACTCAGCGGGACAGGCAGCATCTCTGGAGAGAAGGAATGGGTGACGTTTCGGGTCGAGACCCTTTTTCAGACATCTCGACCTGAAACGTCACCCATTCCTTCTCTCCAGAGATGCTGCCTGTCCCGCTGAGTTACTCCAGCATTTTGTGTCTTATCTTTGGTGTAAACCAGCATCTGCACTCCCTTCCTCCTCTGTGCATCTACCTGATCTATTCTTCTCAAGAGGATTGAGTTAGATCGGAAAGTTGCATTAAAATTGGGATGTGAGATAAGTAAGAGCAAACACTTTAAACAGTGATTCATTATTCTTAGTAATATACATTCACACGAATAATGAAACTCCGATGGAAAAATGCTGCTGCAAAGTTGTAGTTAGCCGGGGGAAGATTCTTCCCAGCTGTTATCAGGCAAATAACCATTATATCAAGAGCTGAAGAGCAGTCGTGAGCTACTATCTACCTCATTGGAGACCCTTGGACTATCTTTAATCAGACTTTACTGGACTTCATCTTGTGGGGTTTCTCTGGATGCTTCGGCTTCCTCCCACACTCCAAAGTTGTACAGGTTTGTAGGTCAATTGGCTTCGGTAAAAATTGTAAATTGTCCCTAGGGTGGGAAAGTGCTAGTGTACGGGGTGATCGCTGGTCAGTGCGGACTCGGTGGGCCGAAGGGACTGTGTGCGCTGTATCTCTGAACTAAACTAAACTAAGCTAAACTAGTTTAGATTAGTTTATTATTGTCACGTGTACAGTGTACAGTGAAAAGCTTTTTTGTTGCGTGCTATCCAGTCAGCAGGAAGACAATACATGATTACAATCGAGCCATTTACAGTGTACAGATACATGATAAGGGAATAACGTTTAGTGCAAGGTAAAGCCAGCAAAGTCCGATCAAGGATAGGCCAAGGGTCACCAAAGAGGTAGATAGTAGTTCAGGACTGCTCTCTGGTTGTGGTAGGATAGGAGAATAGAAGCATAGAAAAATAGGTGCAGGAGTAGGCCATTCGGCCCTTCAAGCCAGCTATTCGATATGATCATGGCTGATCATCCAAAATCAGTACCCCGTACCTGCTTTCTCTCCATATCCCTTGATTCCTTTAGCCCTAAGAGCTAAATCAAACTCTCTCTTGAAAACATCCAGTGAATTGGCCTCCACTGCCTTCTGTGGCAGAGAATTCCACAGATTCACAACTCTCTGGGTGAAGAAGGTTTTTTCTTATCTCAGTCCTAAATGGCCTACCCCTTATTCTTAAACTGTGACCCTTGGTTCTGGACTCCCCCAACATCGGGAATATTTTTCCTGCATCTAGCCTGTCCAATGCTTTAAGAATTTTTTGTTTCTGTAAGATCCTCTCTCATCCTTCTAAGTTCCAGTGAATACAAGTCCAGTCTACCCATTCTTTCATCATATGTCAGTCCCGCCATCCCGGGAATCAACCCGGTGAACCTAGCAATAATGTCCTTCCTCAAATTAGGAGACCAAAACTGCACACAATACTCCAGGTGCGGTCTCACCAGGGAGTATTGTGTGCAACTGCAGTAGGACCTACTTGCTCCTAAATTCAAATCCTCTCGCAATGAAGGCCAACATGGACGATTCAGTTGCCTGATAACAGCTGGGAAGAAAATGTCCCTGATCCTGGAGGTGTGTGTTTTCACACTTCGATACCTTTTGCCTGACCTAAACGAAACTAAAAAGAATGTGAGTCCACAGCGATATGCTGACATGTATTGTGGAAGCAGTTTTGTCAACAACTCCACCTGGGAACACTATCCCTCCAGATAAAATGAGGAAAGAAATTTCACCCAAAGAGTTGTGGATCGGATCTAGGGCAGTGGAGGCCAATTCACTGGATGTTTTCAAGAGAGAGTTAGATATAGCTCTTAGGGCTAATGCAATCAAGGGACACGGGGAGAAAGCAGGAATGGGTTACTGATTGCGAATGATCAGCCATGATCACATTGAATGGCGGTGCTGGCTCGAAGGGCCGAATGGCCTCCTCCTGCACCTATTGTCTATTGTCTATAATCTGATGATGAGCGGAAAATAAAGTGTTGGAATAAACGGGTTCATCTCAGGTTGGCAAGCAATGAGTGCCAGAGAGATCAGTGCTTGGGCCCCAGCTCTTCGTCTCGATGTCAATAGACAATAGACAATAAGTGCAGGAGGAGGCCATTCGGCCCTTCGAGCCAGCACCGCCATTCAATGTGATCATGGCTGATCATTCTCAATCAGTACCCCGTTCCTGCCTTCTCCCCATACCCCCTGACTCCGCTATCCTTAAGAGCTCTATCTAGCTCTCTCTTGAATGCATTCAGAGAATTGGCCTCCACTGCCTTCTGAGGCAGAGAATTCCACAGATTCACAACTCTCTGACTGAAAAAGATTTTTCCTCATCTCAGTTCTAAATGGCCTACCCCTTATTCTTAAACTGTGGCCCCTTGTTCTGGACTCCCCCAACATTGGGAACATGTTTCCTGCCTCTAACGTGTCCAACCCCTTAATAATCTTATACGTTTCGATAAGATCTCCTCTTATCCTTCCTGTCGACTGTTTGGCAGAGGAAGAGGCCAACTGCAATAGTTTGGGTTAGTTTTGTTTAGTTTGGAGATACAGCACGGGACACAGGACCTTCGGCCCACCGAGTCCTCGCCAACCAGCAATCCCCGCACAGAAATACTATCCTACACACACACACACGGGACAAACCAAGCCAAGCCAATTAACCTACAAACCTGTGTGGGAGGAAACCGAAGACCTCGGAGAAAACCCACGCAGGTCACTGGGAGAACGTACAAACTCCGTACAGATAAATTGTCCCTAGGTTGTGTAGGACAGTGTTAGTGTGCGGGGACCGCTGGTCGATGTGGACTCGATGGGCCGAAGGGCCTGTTTCCGCCCTGTATCTCGAAACTAAACTAAACTAAATTATCTAGGGTCTCGGTAATAACCATGCACTGTTGTGCACAGTTTAGATCTCATCTCTATAGATGGGGGCATGGCTGTGTTCTGCAGCTGCGGCTCACCGGCAGTCTCTCTGTCTTTTTTTTGTTTTTTTGTCTATTGTCATCGTTTAATGTACGTTTTGTTCTATTTTTAACTCTGTGTATGTGGGGGGTGGTGGTGGGGGGGTGGTGGTGGGGGGGTGGGGGAAACCTTTTTTCTAATCTCCTCCTCAGCGGAGATGCGACCTTTACCGTGTCGTATCTCCGTTCGCGCTACGGCCTAACATGGTGGAGTCGGCGGCTTCCAGCTGGGATCGACCTTGAAGACTCCGGTCGCAGGGCCTGGACTTACCATCTCGGAGGCTTCGGCCGTGGGCCCTGCAGACCGCAACATCGGGAGCTCGCAGGTCCCTGGCTGGCGACCGGTTTTTGGGAGCTCCAGCCGTAGCAACTTCGACCGCCCCGAAGCGCGAGGTACGATCGACCCGTTCGCAGGCCCTTCATCGCCCTGCGTGGCCTGGCCGCGGCACTTTCCATCGCCCGGTGGGGGCTCAGGACCTTCAACGGCCTGCTCGGCTCGGCCCTGGGACTTTCCATCGCCCGGTGGGGGCTCAGGACCTTCATCGGCCTGCTCAGCTTGGCCCTGGGACTTTCCATCGCCCGGTGGGGGCTTCAAAAAGTTGGGAGCCTCGATCACCTCGTGGCACCACGGAAGAAGAATGAGGAGGAGATAATGACTTTTCTTTGCCTTCCATCACAGTGAGGGTGTGCCTAGAGCAATCACTGTGATGGCTGTTTGTGTAAAAATTGTATCTGTGTGTCCTGTGCTTTTTGTTGTCTACTGCCGGACCCTGACGTGAGAGGACGCTGGCGTTGTTTATTCGCCGCTTCTCCGTTAGGATAGTTTGTCTGTTTGTTTTTATGTTATGACTGTTTTTGTAAAGCGCTTTGAGCTTCTGGTAAGGCGCTATATAAAATAAATGCTTATTATTATTATTATTATTATAAAGATATGTTTGTTATCGTAAGATTCACAAGGCTGGTTTCTGAGATGGCAAGTACGTTATGGAAGGAGGAATTGCCGTGGAAAGCATTCTATTGGGATGTATCGCAGCTTGCTCTGGGAACAGCTCCATCCAAAATCACAAGAAATTGCAGAGAATTGTGGACGCAGCCCAGACCATCACACAAACCAACCTCCCTCCCATTGACTCCATTTACACCTCACGCTGCCTCGGCAAAGCCAGCAGCATAATCAAGGACGAGTCGCACCCTGGCCACTCCCTCTTCTCCCCTCTCCCATCGGGCAAAAGATACAGAAGTGTGAAAACGCACAGCTCCAGGTTCAGGGACAGTTTCTTCCCAGCTGTTAACAGGCAGCTGAATCATCCTACCACAACCAGAGAGCAGTGCTGAACTACTATCTACAGGCTTTATCTTGCAGGCTTTATCTTGCACTAAACATTATTCCCTTGTCATGAATCTGTACACTGTACACAAAGCTGGGAAGAAACCATTTGTAATCATGTTTTGTCCTTCGGCTGACTGGCTAGCAGGCAACAAATGCTTTTCACTGTACCTCAGTACACGTGACAATAAACTAAACAACTGTGTAGACAAGAGGACACAAAGTGGTGGAGTAACTCAGCGGGACAGGCAGCATCTCTGGAGGAAAAGGATGGGTGATGTTTCTGGGCGTAACCCTTCTTCAGGCTGATTGTAGGGAGGTCACTTCTCTGCCTTGTGGCTAAGATCATTTGTAGTATCTGTTCTTATCAGTTTAATATTTTATACGTCCCTTATCTAGGGACCATATATTAAATTGGTTTTTGGCACTCACGGGCGGCACGGTGGCGCCGCGGTAGAGTTGCTGCCTTACAGCGAATGCAGCGCCGGAGACTCAGGTTCAATCCTGACTACGGATGCTGTACTGTACGGAGTTTGTACGTTCTCCCCGTGACCTGCGTTGGTTTCCTCCGAGATCTTCGGTTTCCTCCCACACTCCAAAGACGTACAGGTATGTAGGTTAATTGGCTGGGTAAAATGTAAAAATTGTCCCTAGTGTGTGTAGGATAGTGCTAATGTAATGTGCGGGGATCGCTGGGCGGCGCGGACTCGGTGGGCCGAAGGGCCTGTTTCCGCGCTGTATCTCTAAATCTAAAAAAAACAAAAAGATTATGCCACCATGGACAGCTCAATTGTAATCATGTATTGTCTTTCCACTGGCTGGATAGCACGCGACAAAAGCTTTTCACTGTACCTCGGTACACGTGACAATAAACTAAACTAAACTCAACTAACTGAATTAAACTAAGAATGCTGGAAGGCGGTAGAGGCAGGATTAAGTGTGGCACGCAATAGGTCAACATAGGCGAAGTGGCGAAGGGGGGGGTGATTGACAGGCAGATTGTTGGAACAAAGGCCAGAGAGAAGAAAAGAAGGTATGACACAGGTTTTGAGTCGTGGATTGTAAAGCCAGAGAGAGGGGGGGAGGGAGGTGTGGGGTGGGTGGAGGAGAAGTGGGTGGGAGTCTAGGTTGGGCACAGGGGAGGTGACGGTGGAGGGGGGAGAGAGAGAGAGGAGGGGAGGGGGAGTTGTGAGAGGTCAGCTGGAATTGTTGAATTCAATGTTCGTACCGTTAGGTTGTAAGCTACCCAAGTGGAATATGGGGTGTTGTGCCCTTCCTCCGGTTTTGTGCGTGGCCTCACTCTGGGAATGGAGGACAAGACATCTTGTGGCGCAGAGGTGGAGTTGCCGCCTCCCAGCGCCACTGACCCGGGTTCGATCCTGACTACGGGTGCTGCCTGTATGGAGATTGTACGTTCTCCCCGTGACCACGTCGGGTTTTCTCCGGGTGCTCCGGTTTCCTCCCACACTCCACAGACGTACAGGTTTGTCGGTTAATTAGCTTCGGTAAAATCGAAAATTGTCCCCGGTGTGTGTGTAGGATAGTACGGGGGGATCGCTGGTCGGTGCGAACTCGGTGGGCCGAAGGGCCTGCTTCCGCGCTGTATCTCTGAAATCTAAAGTCATTTTGAACTGAGATAAAGAAAAATCTCTTCACTCAGAGGCTGGTGGAGGTTTGGAGTTCATTACTCCAGAGGGCTGTGGAGGTTCAGCATTCTAAACCAAAATCAATATATCTCTGGATATTAAAGATTCAAGAGAGATGGATTGAGGGCAGGGAATTGCTGTCTGAGGTAAAAGACCGGGCAGGATACTGTTGAAGGCTCGGGCAGGCTCGAGGGCATGAATGGCCTTCTTTCTATTCTCTCTGTTCTTCTGCTCTCTATATTGCCCCAAGGCTTACACCATTTTGATGTGCATATACTGTAAATCACTTGTCAATATTCTGGATCTCCCTATCCACCTGTAAAAATACCATCATAGCAATCAGGATCACGTTCACAAGTTATAGGAGTAGAATTAGGTCATTCGGCCCATCGAGTCTACTCCGTCATTCAATCATGGCTGATCCCTGCCTCCTAATCCCATTTTCCTGCCCTCTCCCATAACCCTTGACACCCGTTCTAATCAAGAATTTGTCTATCTCTGCCTTAAAAGTATCCACTGACTTGGCCTCCACAGCCCTCTGTGGCAATGAGTTCCATAGATTCACCACCCTCTGACCAAAGAAGTTCCTCCTCACCTCCATTCTAAAAGAGCGCCCTTTAATCCTGAGGCCATGACCTCTGGTCCCAGACTCTCCCACCAGTGGAAACATCCTTGACATCCACCAGCTTCTCAGGAGCAATTGGGAGTCAGTTCAGTTCAGTTTTTGTTTATTGTCACGTGTTCCGAGGTGCAGTGAAAAGCTTTTGTTCCGAGCTAACCGGTCAGGGGAAGGACAATATGTGATAACAGTCGAGCCATTTGCAGTGTAGGAAGGAATTCAAGAGAGAGCTGGATCTGAATGCACTCAAGAGAGAGCTGGATAGAGCTCTTAAGGATAGCGGAGTCAGGGGGTATGGGGAGAAGGCAGGAACGGGGTACTGATTGAGAATGATCAGCCATGATCACATTGAATGGCGGTGTTGGCTCGAAGGGCCGAATGGCCTCCTCCTGCACCTATTGTCTATTGTCTATTGATGCTGGTTTAAACCGAAGATAGAAGAAAGAAGTGTGAAGAAGGGTCTTCACCCGAAACGTCACCCATTCCATCTCTCCGGAGATGCTGCCCGTCCCACTGAGTTACTCCAGCCTTTTGTGTCTGTCTTTGGAGACATTGACAGTGTTGCCAGTGTGACCCAGATCATTTCTACATGGAGTAAAAGGTGTAGGAACATGAAGTATAAACAATTTGTTTTGCAAATACAGGTTCACCACCTATTTTCCGGCACCTTCTTTAATCTGAAGAAAGTGGATAGTTGACGTTTTGGGTCGGGACCCTACTTCACACCCTCAAATCTTCTTCAGACCTTCCAGATGAGGTAGTTGAGTTTGGGTCCCGACCCCAAACGTCACCTCCTCATTTTCTCCAGAGATGCTGCCTGGCCCGCTGAGTTCCTCCAGCTTTTTGTGTCTTAACTTCAATGTAAACCAGTATCTGCAGTTTCTTCCTACGCGTGCTGTCTCACCTGCTGAGTTACCCCAGCACTTTGTGTCAATCTTTGGTATGAACCAGCATCTGTATTTCCTCGTTATTACATAGTGTTAATTCCCGGGATGGCGGGACTAACACATGATGAAAGAATGGGTCGACTGGGCTTGTATTCACTGGAATTTGGAAGGATGAGAGGGGATCTTATGGAAACATATAAAATTCTTAAGGGATTAGACAGGCTAGATGCAGGAAAAAAAATTCCCGATGTTGGGGGAGTCCAGAACCAGGGGTCACAGTTCAAGAATAAGGGGTAGGCCATTTAGGACTGAGATGAGGAAAGACTTTTTCACCCAGAGAGTTGTGAATCTGTGGAATTCTCTGCCGCAGAAGGCAGTGGAGGCCGATTCACTGGATGTTTTCAAGAGTGTTAGATTTAGCTCTTAGGGCTAAAGGAATTAAGGGATATGGGGAGAAAGCAGGAACGGGTACTGATTTTGGATGATCAGCCATGCTCATATTGAATGGCGGTGCTGGCACGAAGGGCCGAATGGCCTACTCCTGCACCTATTTTCTATGTTTCTATGTTTAGTGAAAGAGATAAGGTTCGGAGATGGGGCTGACGTGCTGGAATAGGTAGCATTCGTAACTTCTTAACAGCTTGCAAGGTTGTGAATTGCACATAATTGGGACCGAACGAACCTGAATATTTATTTCAAGCCTTCATGTTTTTGGAGAATTTGACGTTAATTGAAGTAATGAAAGCAGCTTTTCTTCTCAGCAGAGAAGTCTACCTAATAATACTGTAATGTATCAAAGAGTCCCAGTAAATGTTTTCCTTAACTCAGTGGCATACATATTCAGTTGCTGCAGCACTGCCAACCTTCCCTCCGGTGCTAATTTGAAGCGACCAGCAGTCAGTCCTAATCCTCTGTCTGCTTAATGAAGATAAATTGGGCACTGTTCTTTTCCTTCTTCCCTGCACCCCTTTTGTCTCACCCCCTCCACCAATGCACGCACTCACACACACACACACACACTCACACAGATACTCACACACACACTCACACAGATACTCACACACTCACACACACACATCCACATGCACACGCACACACTCACACACACACACTCACACACTCGTGACCTGCGTGGGTTTTCTCCGGGTGCTCTGGTTTCCCCCACACTCCAAAGACGAACAGGTTTGTAGGTTAATTGGCTTTGGTAAGATTATAAATTGTTCCGTGTGTGTGTGTAGGATAGTGTTGGTGCGCGGGAATCGCTGGTTGGCGCAGAATCAATGGGCCGAAGGGCCTGTTTCCGTGCTGTATCTCTAAATAAACTAAACTGACTCGAGTGACACTGAGTTTGCTGTGAGTATTGCCTACTGAGGCAACTCTTTTGCCACGACATTGCTGTTAGTGGGAAGCAGACTAACAGAGTGCAGATGCATACATCTCCAGGCATAAAACGAACCAAACCATATCTACATTTTTATCAGAGACCATCTGCTAAGACTGCCTTCGGATATGCATCGGGAAAATATGTGTTAGTTATTCCTTGTTGCTTGCAAATCTCAATTTATTATTAATATTGCCAATATGTCACCAGGATAATGGCATAGAGTTGGCACAGTGGTGGCACAGTGGCACAGTGGCAGACTTGCTGCCTCGCAGCGCCTGAGACCCGGGTTTCGTCCTGACCACGAGTGTTGTCTGTACGGAGTTTGTACGTTCTCCCCGCGACCCGCGTGGGTTTTCTCCGGGTGCTCCGGTTCCCCCCCCCCACATCCCAAAGACGTGCAGGTGTGTAGGTTAATTTGGCTTGTAAAATTGTAAATTGTCCTTAGTGTGTGTAGGATAGTGCGAGTGTACGGAGTGATCGCTGGTCGGCGCGGACACGGTGGGCCGAAGGGCCTGTTTCCGCGCTGTATCACTAAAGTCTAAAGTCTAAAAGGTCTTCTATCGTTGTATTGTGGAACAGATTTTTTAAAACATACTAATTAATATGAAATCAGGCCCAGAGGCAATGGCTTGTTCATCAGTAACTTCAAACATTCCCTCCAGAAGCTATTCTCTGTCATAGTTTTTCAGTCGTAACAAACAAAAACGTCTTCTGCTGAACCAAACTAGTTATGATTCCGCTGTAGTTTCAGTGGCGTGATCTCTCCATCTTATAATTAATTGAAGCATTACGGCTAAAGGATGATTTGTTATGTCCAGTTATGTTGAAAATGAACACAGAATTTGGAGCAGCAAAGCACAGGAACAGGTCCTTCGGCCCACAACCTCCATGCCGATACAGTGTGGAAACAGGCCCTTCGGCCCATCGAGTCCGTGCCGACCAGCGATCCCCGCACATTAACACTACCTTACACACACCAGGGTCAATTTTTACATTTATACCAAGCCAATTGACCAACAAACCTGTACGTCTTTGGAGTGTGGGAGGAAACCGAGGATTTTGGAGAAAACCCACGCAGGTCATGGGGAGAACGTGCTAACTCCATACAGACAGCACCCGTAGTCGGGATCGAACCTGGGTCTCTGGTGCTGTAAGGCAGTAGCTACACCACAGTGTCGCCCAGGTTAAACTAATCTCTTCTGTATAATAGCATCTCTTCTGTATAATAGCCATATGCACATCTAAAAGCTTAGAATAATAGTCATAGTGATACAGTGTGAAAACAGGCCCTTCGGCTGAACTTACCCACACCCACAAGGCAGAGATAGATAGATTCCTGTGTAGGAAGGAACTGCAGGTGCTGGTTTAAGCTGAAGATAGACACAAAAAGCTGGAGTAACTCAGCGGTACAGGCAGCATCTGGGTAGATTCTTGATTAGTACGGGTGTCAGGGGTCATGGGGAGAAGGCAAGAGAATGGGGTTAGGAGGGAGAGATAGATCAGCCATGATTTAATGGCGGAGTAGACTTGATGGGCCGAATGGCCTAATACTGCTCCTATTACTTATGAACTTATGAACGTGAAAACGAGTCTGAAGAGGGGCCCTGACCTGAAACCGCCTATCCATGTTCTCCAGAGATGCTGCCTGACCTGCTGAGTTACTCCTCAACTTTGTGTCTTTTTTTCGTAAACCAGCATTTGCAGTTCCTTGTTTCTCCATATAACTGCACGGTCAGAGAGTCATACCACACGGAAACAGGCCCTTCGACCCATCGAGTGTATGCCAACCAAGATGGCCCATCTAAGCTGGTCCCATCTGCCCCGTATCTTAAACCTTTCCGACCTATGTCTTTCAAATGCTGCCATAATATCTGCCTTAACTGCCTCCTCTGGCAGCTCGTTCCATACACCCACCACCCTCAGAGTGAAAACATTGCCCCTCAGGTTCATGGAGCTGGGAGTTTTCCCACTCTACCAGTTTCTTCCAACTGTGTAGGGACGAGCTGCAGATGCTGATTGAAACCGAAGACAGACACAAAAAGCCGGAGTAACTCAGTGGGCGAGGCAGCATCTCCGGAGAAAAGGAATGGGTGACGTTTCGGGTTGGGACCCTTTTTTCAGGCGACATAACTTGTTATCACCTCTCCCACAGCCAATAACGGACCATTTCATTTAATCATTTCATCAAATAATCATTTGTTGTGGGCTCCAGCTTTCCCAGATCATCATTGATTTTTGCAAAATCGTTCAATTGCTCCACGCACCGTCTATATCTCTGGTTTTCCGTTCCCCTGACTCTCAGTCTAAAGAAGGGTCTCGACCCGAAGCGTCACCTATCCCATTTTCTCCAGAGATGCTGCCTGACCCGCTGGGTTACCACGGCAGGTACAATAACAGCATTTTTGAAAGACATTTGGACCGGGACAAGGATAGGACATGTTTAGAAGGATATGGGCCAAATGCAGGGAGGTGGAACTAGTGTAGATGGAGCACCTTGGTCGGCATGGGGAAGTTGGGCCGAAGGGCCGGTTTCTATGCTTTATGATTCTATAACAGTGTGTATGCTGACTTCTTAAAACTGTATTTAAACGTGATCACTTATGAACTTGACCCATTAAAGAAAATGAGTCTGAGGAAGGGGTCCTGGCCTGAAACATCGCCTATCCATGTTCTCCAGAGATCCTGCCTGACCTGCTGAGTTACTCTAAAGCTTTGTGTCTTATTTTGTAAACCAGCAATATGACTCTACAGCAGAGTGTATGCTGACTTCTTAAAACTGTATTTAAACGTGATCACTGTATTCAAACGGGAGTCTGAAGAAGGGTTCCGACCCGAAACGTCACCTCTTCCTTTTCTCCAGAGATGCTGCCTGACCCGCTGGTTTACCCCGGCTTCTAGATTCTTCCAACTGTTGGGACAGCGAATTGCAATTTTCCAGATGTTTGAGAACGCCGCATATTTAAAATGGTCGTTTAGAGAAAGGTTGCAAACTCCTGTTTAGATTCAGGGATGATTGAACAGCCCTTTGTCCAGCTGTTTGAGTGGAAAAATCAATTTGATGGTTCACAGCCACCTGTGTAATACTAACTCTTGTGAGTTCACGCCAGAGATCCTGCAGGGACTGGGAATAAGATTAGTCTGAATAGTTGAACAAGGAACTGTCTTTCCACACAGTAGGAAGGCTTTCGGCCTGTTAGACTCCCTTCATCCCAAGCATTTTAAATGCCCATTCTGCAAAATACACGGCTTCTCCAAGGTTTTGCCTGATTGACGTTGATAAGCATTTAAAAGCACGGCTCACTAAAGAATTCAGTGTTGATGTTATACGAGGGGTTTCGCTTACTTGTCCCGTAGGACACACACTGGATCAAAACAAGATGGAACAATTCGGCGTGAAATCCGACCAAAGTGACGGCAACAAAAGATTGCAGTGAAGGATGCACCACAGCTTGGTTTGGGAACAGCTCCATCCAAGACCGCAAGAAATTGCAGCAAATTGTGGACGCAGCCAAGACCGTCACACAAACCAACCTCCCTTCCACTGACTCCGTTTACACCTCGCGCTGCCTCGGCAAGGCCAGCAGCACAACCAAGGACGAGTCGCACCCTGGCCACTCCCTCTTCTCCCCTCTCCCATCGGGCAAAAAGGTACAGAAGTGTGAAAACGCACAGCTCCAGATTCAGGGACAGTTTCTTCCCAGCTGTTATCAGGCAACTGAACCATCCTATCAAAACTAGAGAGCAGTCCTGAACTACTATCTACCCCTTGGATTAACTGATCGGACTCTGTTGGCTTTACCTTGCACTAAACATTATTCCCTTATCTTGTAAATATACAGTGTAAATGGCTCGATTGGCCTAATTCTGCTCCTATCACTTCTGACCTTATGACCTTATAATGAAAGTAGTAGTTAACATGGGGAACCATAGGTTCAGTTTCAGTTTAGTTTATTGTCACGTGTACCGAGGTACAGTGAAAAGCTTTTGTTGCGTACTATCCAGTCAGTGGAAAGACCACACATGATTAGAATTGAGTCCTGCACAGTGTACAGATGAACTTATAATTGCAATTGATAATGTAAATTTAGAATTTTTTTGTCAATTACATTGACATTGAAAATTATTCATTTAAAATACATTAATACAGTGAAAGTTAATTGCACATTTTATCATGTATGAAACATAGAAGAAAAGGACACAGAGTGCTGGAGTAACTCAGCAGGTCAGGCAGCATCTCTGGAGAACATGGATGTAGGTGACAGTTCAGGTTGGGACTATTCATCAGACTCAGTCTGAAAACTATGAACTAAATTCAACGGGAGATGGACACAAAATGCTGGAGTAACTCAGTGGGACAGGCAGCATCTCTGGAGAGAAGGAATGGGTGACGTTTCAGGTCGAGACCCTTCTTCAGACCTGAACGTCACCCATTCCTCCTCTCCAGAGATGCTGCCTGTCCCGCTGAGTTACTCCAGCATTTCATGTCTATCTTCGGTTTAAACCAGCGTCTGCAGTTCCTTCCTACACTAAACGAGTGTGCTTGAAAATGCCCCGGTTTCACACAAGTTGAGAAAGGGTATTTTCACGCACAGACCCTGTGGCATTTTCAACGCTGGGTACGTGCTTGAAAATACCCAGCTCGTACTCATGGGGATAATTCAAATACACGTCTACGAAGCTTCAGAACTCAACTGCTGTGAGCCCTGGATGAGGGCTGAGATGAATGGGTGATTTGATCTCACGTTCACACGGAGTGTCGGCTTTCAACTCACCATTCCCACTGTTGGGATGAAACAGATGTTGGAATGATTTGGAAAAACACATCTGCTGCCCTGACCTACAACGGGACCAGGAAGATAGGTTGAATGTTACCCGTATTGTATTCAAGAGAGAGTTAGACATAGTTCTTCGGGCTAACGGAATCAAGGGATATGAGGCGAAAGCAGGAACGGCGTACTGATTTTGGATGATCAGCCATGATCATATTGAATGGCGGTGCTGGCTCGAAGGGCCGAATGGCCTACTCCTGCACCTATTTTCTCTGTTTCTAGTCACACAGCGTGGAAACAGGCCCTTCGGCCCACACATGTCCAACATGTCCCATCTACACTAGTCCCACCTGCCTGTGTTTGGCCCCCTAAACCTGTCCTATCCATGTAGCTAACTTGAAATACACGGTCACACATTCATGTGAAGGGAGTTTCTAACATCTCTGTAATATTTAGAAGTTGGGAGGTCATGTTACAGTCATATAAGACGTTGGTGAGGCCGCATTTGGAGTCTCGTGTTCAGTTCTGGGCACCATGTTACAGGACAGATGTTGTCAAGATGGAAAGGGAGCCGAGAAGATTTACGAGGATGTTGCCAGGACTAGAGGGTGTGAGCTATCGGGAGAGGTTGAGTAGGCTGGGACTCTATTTCTTGGAGCGCAGGAGGATGAGGGGTGATCTTATAGAGGCGTATAAAATCATGAGTGGAATAGATCGGGTAGACGCACAGAATCTCTTGTCCAGAGAAAGGGAATCGTGAACCAGAGGACATAGGTTTAAGGTGAAGGGACAAAGATTTAATAGGAACCTGAGAGGTAACATTTTCACACGAAGTGTGATGGGTGTATGGAACGAGCTGCCAGAGGAGGTAGTTGAAGCAGGGACTATCGCAACGTTTAAGAAAGATACATGGATAGGACAGGTTTAGAAGGATATGGGCCAAACGCAGGCAGATGGGACTAGTGTAGCTGGGACATGTTGGTCGATGTGGGCAAGGTGGGCCGAAGGGCCTGTTTCCACACTGTATCACTCTAGAACTCTATTTGTCCTTTGTTTATGAAGGAACTGTAGATGCTGGTTTACACCAAAGATAGACACAACATGCTGGAGTAACTCAGCGGGACAGGCAGCATCTCTGGAGAGAAGGAATGGGTGACGTTTCGGTTTAAGTCTGAAGAAGGGTCTCGACCCGAAACGTCACCGATTCCTTCTCTCCAGAGGTACTGCCTGCCCGCTGAGTTACTCCAGCATTCTACCTGTGCTTTACTTTGTTTCCTGACTGCAAAGGGAATTAGAAGAACAAATGTGCCGGGAGATTGCAGACAGCTGCAGGTCAAATAAGGTTGTCGTAGTAGGGGATTTTAACTTTCCCAATATAGACTGGGAAAATCATAGCCTGAAGGGTTCAGATAATAATAATAATAATAATGCATTTTATTTATATAGCGCTTTTCATACACTCAAAGACGCTTTACAGAGATTTTGAGAACATAGGGAAATGAATAAATAGATAAATAAGTAAATAAATAAATGAACAGAGAAAGGAGACAGAAGGTGAGGTGACCTTCAGTGGTTGAAGGCAGTACTGAACAGGTGAGACTTCAGTGATGTTTTGAATGTGGTGAGTGTGGAGGAGTCTCTAACGGTTTGGGGTAGTGAGTTCCATAGGGTGGGAGCAGCGATGGAGAAAGCCCTGTCCCCCCAGGATCTGAGTTTGGTCCGGATGTGGGGGGATAGGAAATTGGCAGCGGCAGAGCGGAGGGTGCAGGTGGGAGTGTGCCTGTGGAGGAGGTCGGTCAGGTAGGATGGGGCCAGGTTATGGAGGGCTTTGTAGGTTATGAGGAGGATTTTGTACTGGATTCGCTGGGGGATGGGGAGCCAGTGGAGTTTATAAAGTACGGGGGTGATATGGTCACGGATCGAGGTGTGTGTGAGTAGACAGGCAGCGGAGTTTTGAATGTATTGAAGTTTATTGATGATTTTTGAGGGTGCGCCATAGAGGAGGCTGTTGCAGTAGTCCAGACGGGAGGTGATGAAGGCGTGGATGAGGGTTTCTGCAGCTGTGGAGGAGAGGGATGGACGGAGACGGGCAATGTTTTTGAGGTGGAAGAAGGCTGTCTTTGTGATGTGTTTGATGAGTTTGTCGAAGTAGAGGGTTTGATCAAGGATGATTCCAAGATTCCGGATGTGAGGTGAGGTGGATACTGGGAGACCATCAATGTTGAGGATGAAGTTTTGGGTGGATTTGGTGAGCGTTTTTGGACCAATGATGATGATTTCAGATTTGTTGCAATTGAGTTTGAGGAAGTTTGATTGAAGCCAAGATTTTATTTCAGTGATGCAGTTTGTCAGTGTAGAGTGTGTGGTGGTGGAGATTGACTTGGTGGAGATGAGGAGCTGGATATCATCGGCGAAGCAGTGGAAGTTGAGACCATGACGGCGGATTAATTGACCAAGGGGGAACAGGTAGAGGATGAAGAGGAGGGGGCCAATGACTGAGCCTTGGGGGACACCTTGGGGGAGGGGAGCGGTGGGGGATTTACAGTTGTTAATGGAGATGAACTGGTGTCTGTCAGAGAGGTAAGATTTGAACCAGGATAGGGCTTTTCCGGTGGTCCAATTCCCCAAAAGTGTTCAGGAGAGTTTTCCTAAGCAGTATGTGGAGGCCCCCATACGTGAGAGGGCAACGCTGGATCTAGTATTGGGAAATTGGGAAGGGCCAGTTAATGAAGTGTGTGTGGAGGAGCCTTTTGGGCCCAGTGGCCACAGTTCGATTAGGTTTAAGATAGTTATGGATAGGGACGGAGAGGGTCCAGGTGTTAAAATGCTCAACTGGGGTAAGGCCATCTTTGAGGGTATGAGAGAAGGTCTCGCTCAAGTTGACTGGAGCAGGTTTTTAGAGGGGAAAGGAACATTGGCCAAGTGGGATGTTTTTAAAAGTGTACTGAAGAAAGCTCAGGATGTGAGAGTGAAGGGCAAAGCAGGCAAACGCAAGGAAGCTTGGCTGACGAGGGAAATCGAGGTGTTGGTCAAAAACAAGATGGATGCACGGGACAGGTATAGGCAGCAGGGATCAAGTGCATCCCTGGAGGAGTTTCGGGAACTAAGGAGTAAACTAAAAAAAGGAGATCAGAAGGGCAAAAAGGGGCCAGGAGATAGCTCTGGCGGGTAGCATTAAGGACAATCCCAAAAGATTTTATAAATACATAAGGGGGAAAAGGGTAACTAGAGAGAGAGTGGGACCTCTCAGGAATCAAAGCGGTCACCTCTGTGTGGAGCCACAGGATATGGGCAAGGTCGTAAATGAGTATTTCTCTTCTGTATTTACCGAGGAGAAAGACAGTAGGACGGATGAAAATGGAGCAGTCACTGGAAGTGTCGTGAGAGCAGTCAGGGTTACTGTTGAAGACGTACTGAAGGTACTGTCGTGTTTGAAGCTAGACAAATATCCGGGCCTGATCTGATATATCCGAGGACATTGTGGGAAACTAGAGGGGAAATTGTGCGAGCCCTGGTTGAAATTTATGAGTCGTCCTTAAATACAGGAGAGGTGCCGGAAGACTGGAGGGTGGCAAATGTTGTACCTCTTTCCAAGAAGGGCTGCAGGGAAAATGCTGGGAACTATAGGCCGGTGAGCTTAACATCTGTAGTTGGTAAGTTACTGGAGAGTCTTCTGAGGGATAGGATATACAGGCATTTGGATGGGCAAGGGCTGATTAGGGACAGTCAGCATGGTTTTGTACGTGGGAGGTCGTGTCTCACAAATCTGATTGATTTTTTTGAAGACGTGACCAAAAAGGTCGATGAGGGCAGAGCTGTAGATGTTGTGTATATGGACTTCAGTAAAGGCGTTCGACAAGGTTCCACATGGTAGGCTGCTCTGGAAGGTTCAATCGCATGGGATCCCAGGAGAGATAGCTGAATGGATAGCAAACTGGCTCCATGGAAGGAAGCAGAGGGTGATGGTGGAAGGTTGCTTCTCAGACTGGAGGCCTGTGACTAGTGGTGTGCCTCAGGGTTCAGTGCTGGGCCCATTACTGTTTGTCATCTACATCAATGATTTGCATGAGAACATACAGGGCAAGATTAGCAAGTTTGCTGATGATACAAAAGTTAGTTGCTTTGCAGATAGTGAAGATCTGAAAGATTGTGAAAGATTGCAGCAGCATCTGGGTCGATTGGCCAGGTGGGCGGAGGAATGGTTGATGGAATTTAATGCCGAGAAGTGTGAGGTGTTGCATTTTGGGATATTGAACAAGGGCAGGACCTGCACAGTGAATGGTTGGCCTCTGGGTAGTGTTGTAGAGCAGAGGGATCTAGGAGTACACGTGCATGGTTCCTTAAAGGTCGTGTCGCAGGTAGATAAGGTGGTTAAAAAGGCTTCATCAGTCAGAATATTGAGTATAGAAGTTGGGAGGTCATGTTGCAGTTGTATAAGACATTGGTGAGATCGCATCGAGAATATCGTGTTCAGTTCTGGGCACCATGTTATAGGAAAGATATTGTCAAGCATGAAAGGGTTCAGAAAAGATTTATGAGGATGTTGCCAGGACTAGAGAGTGTGAGCTATAGAGAGATGGTTGAGTAGGCTGGGTCTCTATTCCATGGAGAGCAGGAGGATGAGGTGAGATCTTATAGAGGTGTACAAAATCGTGAGAGGAATAGACTGGGTAGATGCACAGAGTCTCTTGCCCAGAGTAGGGGAATCGAGGACCAAAGGACATAGGTTCAAGGTGAAGAGGAAAAGATTTCATAGGAATCCGAGGGGTAACTTTTTCATACAAAGGGTGGTGGGTGTATGGAACAAGCTGCCAGAGGAGGTAGTTGAGGCAGGGATTATCCCATCGTTTGAGAAACAGTTTGACAGGTACATGGATAGGACAGGTTTGGAGGGATATGGACCAAGAGTAGGCAAGTGGGACTGTTGTAGCTGGGACATTGTTGGCCGGTGTGGGTGAGTTGGGCCGTTTCCGCACTGTATCATTCCGTGACTCTATGACTCTATCTACCTCCTAACCCCATTCTCCTGCCTTCTCCCCATATCCTCTGACACCTGTACTAATCAAGAATCTACAGTATCTATCTCTGCCTTAAAAATATCCCATGTCTTGGCCTCCACAGCCTTCTGTGGCAAAGAATTCCATGGATTCACCACCCTCTGACTAAAGAAATTTCTCCTCATCTCCTTCCTAAAAGAACATCCTTTAATTCTGAGGCTGTGACCTCTAATCCCACTGGTGGAAACATCCTCTCCACATCCACTCTATCCAGGCCTTTCACTATTCTGTATGTTTCAATGAGGTCCCCCCTCATTCTTCTAAACTCCAGCGAGTACAGGCCCAGTGCCGACAAACACCCATAATAGGTTAACCTATTTATTGCTGGGACCTCCTCTGGACCCTGTCCAGAGCCAGCGCATGCATGGTGGTGCAGCGGTAGAGCTACTGCCAGACAGCGCCAGAGACCCGGGTTCGATCCTGACCACGGGTGCTTGTCTTTACGGAGTTTGTACGTTCTCCTGCATGGGATTTTTTTGTCTGAGATCTTCGGTTTCCTCCCACACTCCAAAGACGTACAGGTTTGTAGGTTAATTGGCTTGGTGTAAAACTAAAATTGAACCTAGTGTGTGTAGGGTAGTGTTCACGTGTGCGGGGATCGCGGGTCAGTGCGGACACGGTGGGCCGAAGGGCCTGTTTCCTGAACTAAAACTCCTTCCTCAGATATGGTGCCCAGAATTGCTCACAATATTATGCTTTTAATGCTACGATGTTTAAAAACAAACATATTTGTTTTAGTTAGAAGTGATTACAGTCCCCACAGGCCCTGCACGCATCTCACGCTGTACTGAGCAATTTAATAATAATCTGCTTCCAACTCACAGTCCACACAATCTCCTTTACATTATTATTATTCTGATGGCAGATTCCCAGGGAGAAGATTACAAAACAGCTTTCACCTGGAGGTGGCAAAGCAATTTAAAAATTCAACGGCCAATAAAGTCAACATGGAAAAAGTTGACGAGATTTAAATGTGACGTCGTTTTTAATTTTTTTTTTCTGAGTGCTGGTTCGTGGCAATTTTCTGCTCTCAGAGTCACAGAGTGGTACAGCGTGGAAACAGGCCCTTCGGCCCAACTTGCCCACACCGGCCAACATACCCCAGCTGCACTAGTCCCACTTGCCTACGTTTGGCGCATATCCCTCCAGACCTACCTTATCCATGTATCTGTCCAAATCTTTCTTAAACGTTGCGATAGCAACTGCCTCAACCACCTCCCCCGGCAGCTCATTCCATTCACGGTGGCACAGCGGTAGAGTTGCTGCCTTACAGCACCAGAGACCCGGGTTGGTTCCCGACTACGGGTGCTGTCTGTACGGAGTTTGTACGTTCTCCCCGTGATCTGTGTGGGTTTTCTCCGGGATCTCCGGTTTCCTCTCACATTCCAAAGACATACAGGTTTGTAGGCTAATTGGCTTGATAATATTGTAAATTAAACCTAGTGCATGTAGGATAGATGTGCAGGGATGGCTGGTAGGTGTGGACTCGGTGTGGTTCTGCGCTGTATCTAAACTAAACTGAACTAAACTAAACTAAACTAAACTAAACTAAATTAAACTCAACACCCTTTGTGTCAAAAGGTTACCCCTCAGATTCCTGTAAAATCTTTCCCTCCGCTCATCTTAAGCCTTGGGTTCACCAGGGATGCTGTCTGATCCACTGCATTTACTCCAGCACTTTGTGTCTGAAAAAGACCCTTTCGTCAGACTGCTGTGTTGCAATTGCAATTGCCAGATGTTTAAATGAACAACTTGCTCCTTAGATGTCTCTGCAACCCATCCCAGGGTGTGTTTAACATCACTTTAAAACATAGTCTACAAATATTCCTTTTGAATCACAATTGTCATAGAGTCATGAAGTCATACAGCGCGGAAACAGGCCCTTCGGCCCAACTTGCCCACACCGACCAACAAGCCCCATCTACACTATTCCCACCTGCCTGCATTTGGCCCATATCCCCCTAAACCTGTCCTATCCATTTATGTCTAAATGTTTCTTAAACGTTACGATAGTACCTGCAATTTTGCAAGCCTTTGCCATTGCAATAGAGTCCCATAGTCACAGGGCAGAGAAACAGGCCCTTCGGCCCAACTCGCCCATGTCAACCAAGTTGCCCCATCGAAGCTGGTCCCATTTCCCCACTTTTTGTCCCTCTAAACCTTTCCTATCCATGTCCCTGTCCAAGTGTCTTTAAGGCGGCACGGTGGCACAGCAGTAGAACTGTTGCCTTACAGCGCCAGACACCAGGGTTCAGACGTGACTGAGAATCTGTCTGTACGGAGTTTGTACCTTCTCCCGGTGACCTGTATGGATTTCCTCTGGTTTCCTCCCACACTCCAATGACATACAAGTTTGCAGGTTAATTGGCTTCTGGTAAATTGTCCCAAGTGTAGGATAGAACTGGTGCGTTGGGATCGCTGGTCAGAGCGGACTCAATGGGCCGAAGGGCCTGTTCACGCTTTATCTGTAAATCTAAATGTTGTCATGGTATCTGTCTCAACTACCTCAGGCAGCTTGTTCCAGAAACCCACCATCCTCTGAGTGAAAATGTTGCCCCTCAGGTTCCTATTAAATCTTGCCCATCACACTTTAAACATATGTGCTCTTGTTTTTGATTCCCCTATCCTGGATGAAATACTCTGTTCATAGCCTATCTATCCCCTTCATGATTTTATACGTCTCTAAATGATACCCTTCAGCCTCCTGCGTACCAAGGAATAAAACTCTAGGCTCTCCAGCCTCCCCCTATAGCTCAGGCCCTCGAGTCTTGGCAACATCCTCAATAAATCTTCCTTGCAAAATGACAACTGTAAGACAAAATCTTTTCTTGCTCGAATTTTAGGATGAGATTGGAAATGTATTCATATGTGATAAGACCAGCATTAGGCCATTCGGCCCATCGTCTACGCCGCCATTCAATCATGGCTGATCCATCTTCCCCTCTCAACCCCATTTAGTTTAGCTTAGTGCAGAGATACAGCATGGACACAGGCCCTTCGGCCCCTCCGAGTCCGCGCCGACCGGCGATCCCTGCACACCAGCACTATCCTACACACTAGGGTCAATTTACAATTATACCAAAGCCGATTAATCTACAAACTTGGAGTGTGGGAAGAAACCGGAGCTCCTGGAGAAAACCCACGTGGTCACAGGGAGAACGTACAAACACTGTACAGACAGCACCTGAGGTCAGGATCGAACCGGGGTCTCTGTCGCTGTAAGGCAGCCACTCTACCATCGTACTGTCCCCCCCCCCATTCTCCTGCCTTCTGACTACAATCCCTGACACCCTTACCAATCAAGAATCTATCTATCTCTGCCTTAAAAAATATTCACTGACTTGGCCTCCACAGCCTTCTGTGGTAATGAATTCCACAGATTCACCACCCCCTGGCTAACGGGGGCTTTTTCTTTTCTCCGGTTTTGGAAGGGGGTTTTGTTCGGTGCCTTGAGAGTTAATTATCCAGGCGGTTTAGGTACACGTCTGTAGAGTCCTGCTTCTCACTGTTATGAACTGCAGCAAGGTTACAGTGCAGGTCAATAGGGGCCGTCATTTTTCAAAGCTGTCATCACGCTGTCTGGCTCCAAAGGAGATGAAAACAAAGTAGGCTGGATTCTGGAAGAAAGGTCTGCCCTCTCCCAGCACCAAAGACCTCTCAAGTAACACATCACACAATGCCCCGTAACCAGCCACAGGCTCACGGTCACGGCTTTTACGTTTGGGTTTGAGTTTATTTTAAAGAAGATGGAAACAAAGCGCTGGAGGAAGAGCGGGACAGGCAGCATGTGTAGGAAAAGAACTGCAGATGCTGGTTTAAATCGAAGGTAGACACAAAATGCTGGAGTAACTCAGCGGGGGGACAGGCAGCATCTCTGGAGAAAAAGGGTGGGTGACATTTTGGGTCGGAACCCTTCTTCAGACTCAATAATAAGATTAATTTAGTTTAGTTTATTTCACTGTCACGTGTACCGAGGTACAGTGAATAGTTATTGTTGCATGCTAACCAGTCAGAGGAAAGACTATAGATGATTACAATCGAGCTGCCCACAGTACTCCCTTATCATGTATCTACTGTATCTATACACTGTAAATGGCTGGATTATAATCATGTATTGTCTTTCCGCTGACTGGTTAGCACGCAACAAAAGGCTTTTCACTGTACCTCGGTACACGTGACCATGAAAACTAAACTGAAAAGGACGCAAAATGTAACTCAGCGGGTCAGGCAGCATCTCTGGAGAACATGGATAAGTGATGTTTCTGGTCAGGGCCCAACTTCAGAATATAGTTCGATGTGTAATGGAATTATAAACTTGTACATAAATATTTGCTCTTGTATCATAAGAGCACTGTCTTTGATCTTTGATAAGACATCACAGATGGAGTACCATCATTGAATATTAAAGGTAGTGCTCCCTCTACTTCATTCGAGGTGTGGTCGGGCCATAAAGAACTCGAAAGGGGCAGCACGGTGGCGCAGCGGTAGAGGTGCTGCCTTACAGCGCCAGAGACCCGGGTTCAATCCTGATTATGGGTTCTGTCTGTAGGGTAGTTTGTGCGTTCTCCCCGTGACCTGCGTGGGTTTACTCCGGGAGCTCCAGTTTCCTCCCACACTCCAAAGACGTACAGGTTTGTAGGTTAGTTGTTTTTTTGTAAAAAATGGCGATTGTCCTTAGTGTGTGGGATAATGTTAGTGTACGGATTGATCGCTTGTTCCGCTGGTTGGCGCGGACTCGGTGGGCTGAAGGGCCTGTTTCCGTGCTGTGTCTCTAAATGAAAAAGCTGAACTAAACTAAACTCATATATGAATAAAAGTGACTTTGTATTCAGCATTCTACATTGCAGAGTGCAGGATATAATTCTCCGCATTGTAGCGCACCAGTTACTGAGACACGGTCCAATGTCCGCAATGGGGTGGAGATGAATTGGACACTACCCGTGCTCATGGAAGGAGCGGATGGAAGCCTGATAACAGAGGGGAAGAAGCTGTTCCATATTTTATAAACCACAGCACAGCCAACATGTGCAGATTGCTGTGAAGGTTTGTTAAGGATATGGGTTTTAAATTTGAGCACGGTTCCTTTGCTCCTCCATGGAGCGAAATCAAGCCAAACACAAGTTAAAATTCGCTCAACACCTTCGCTCAGTCCGCCTTAACCAACCCGATCTCCTGGTGGCTGAGCACTTTAACTCCCCCTCCCACTCCCAGTCTGACCTTTCTGTCAAGGGCCTCGTCCAGTGCCATTGTGAGGCCCACCGGAAATTGGAGGAACAGCACCTCATATTTCGCTTGGGCAGCTTGCAGCCCAGTGGTATGAACATCGACTTCTCCAACTTTAGATAGTTCCTCTGTCCCTCTCTTCCCCTCCCCCTTCCCAGTTCTCCCTCTATCTTCCTGTCTCCACCTATATCCTTCCTATGTCCCACCCCCCTGACATCAGTCTGAAGAAGGGTCTCGACCCGAAACGTCACCCATTCCTTCTCTCCTGAGATGCTGCCTGACCTGCTGAGTTACTCCAGCATTTTGTGAATAAATACCTTCGAGCGTAGGGAAAGATACAGAGTGCAGAATGTACATCAGAGAAAGAAACCAGGAACTGCAGATGCGGGTTTACACAAAAGGACACAAAGTGCTGGAGTAATAGAGTCAAACAGGTCCTTAGCCCAACGTAACCAACATGTCCCATCTACACTGTTTCAACAGCCTGCGTTTGGCCCATATCCCTCTTAACCTGTCCTATCCATGTACCTGTCTAAATGTTTCTTAAACGATACGATGGTCCCTGCCTCAGCTACCCACTCCGGCAGCTCGTTCCATACACCCACCATCCTTTGTGTGAAAAAGTTACCCTTCAAATTCCTATTAGATCTTTCCCCCTTCACCTTAAACCTCTGTCCTCTTGTCCTCGATTCCCTTACTCTGGGCAAGAGACTCTGTACATCTGCCTCCATCTCCATCTTATAAACCTATTGAATTTCTATAGTGTTTTGTTCTGATTAAAAACAACTGATTGGATCTGTTTAATCACTGAAAGCAAGAGGAAACAGAAAATGATGGTACATTTTAATGACTTGTGGAAAGAATTTTACAGGATTGTTTTACTTGTATTTTTGATGTGGCAACATGCTTGAATATGGTAATTCTGTCCGCACTCAGACACACATAGAGTCATAGAGTGATACAGTGTGGAAACAGGCCCTTCAACCCAACTTGCCCACACCGCCCAACATGTCCCAGCTACTCTAGTCCCACCTGCCCACGCTTGGTCCATATCCCTCCAAACCTATCCTATCCATGTACCTGTCTATCTGTTTCTTAAACATTGGGATAGTCCCAGCCTCAACTACCTCCTCTGGCAGCTTGTTCCATACACCCACCACCCTTTGTGTGAAAAACGTACCCCTCAGTTACCTATAAAATGCTTTCCCCTTCCCTTAAGCCTATGATATATACCCCTTTCCCCAGTTCCCGCTATTAAACTTTGACTTGGCCTCTGTAATCTTTAACGCGTAAGCATAAAACATTTTCTGTTCCCTTGTAAATCTTTTCACGCTTGATTAGGTGTCTGTGACTTCTCATACGAAACCTTCTGATCGTTGCAGAAACAGTCGGTCTCTATTTACTACCTGATAACACTCTGTGATATTGGAAGTCTCATTATTTTACCGTTAACCTTCTGACCTCCATTTCTCAAGTTCTATCTTCACAAGCCCTTGTTGATAATTACTTCCACTCAACTGAGGTAATATCTCAGTGGAACAACTCTGTACATACAGGATTTTCGATTGCTTTTGCAAACTCGCTACAATAGATTTTAATAGAAGAACCATGGACTATTTGTTGTTACCCAGAACCAGGGGTCACAGCTTAAGGATAAGGGGGAAGTCTTTTAGGACCGAGATGAGAAAACATTTCTTCACACAGAGAGTGGTGAGTCTGTGGAATTCTCTGCCACAGAAGGTAGTTGAGGCCAGTTCATTGGCTATATTTAAGAGGGAGTTAGATGTGGCCTTTGTGGCTAAAGGGATCAGGGGGTATGGAGAGAAGGCAGGTGCAGGTTACTGAGCTGGATGATCAGCCATATCATATCATATCATATCATATCATATATATACAACCGGAAACAGGCCTTTTTCGGCCCACCAAGTCCGTGCCGCCCAGTGATCCCCGCACATTAACACTATCCTACACCCACTAGGGACAATTTTTACATTTACCCAGCCAATTAACCTACAAACCTGTACGTCTTTGGAGTGTGGGAGGAAACCGAAGATCTCGGAGAAAACCCACGCAGGTCACGGGGAGAACGTACAAACTCCTTACAGTGCAGCACCCGTAGTCAGGATCGAACCTGAGTCTCCGGCGCTGCATTCGCTGTAAAGCAGCAACTCTACCGCTGCGCTACCGTGCCGCCATGATCATATTGAATGGCGGTGCAGGCTCGAAGGGCCGAATGGCCTACTCCTGCACCTATTTTCTATGTTTCTATGTTACACGTAGTTTAGTATTAGTTTAGAGATACAGTGCGGAAACAGGTCTTTCAGCCCACCGAGTCCACGCCGACCAACGATGCCCGCACACCTGCACTATCACTAACACTTTCTTGATGAGTACGGGTGTCAGGGGTTATGGGGAGAAGGCAGGAGAATGGGGTTAGGAGGGAGAGATAGATCAGCCAATGATTGAATGGCGGAGTAGACTTGATGGGCCGAATGGACTAATTCTACTCCTATCACACGACTGAAGGGCCTATTTCAATGCAGTATTTCTTTACTCCTATCATATATGACTTTGACTATCCTACCCACACTGGGAACAATTCACAATTTTACCAAAGCGTATTAACCTACAAACCTGCATGTCTTTGGAGTGTGGGAGGAAACCGGAGAAAGACATGACACAAAGTCAGGATGGAACCCGGGTCTCGGGCTCTATAAAGGCAGCAACTCTACCGCTGCGCCACCGTGCCACCCTTTTATCATGATGACAGCATATTAAAGATTCACTTAGATCTGAAGGGCGACCTTTTCACTCGGAGGGCAGTGAGTATACAGAGCATAGATTACAGAACGGCACAGTACAGCAATAGGAATCTGAGGGGCAAGTTTTTCACTCAGAGGCTGATGGGTGTATGGAACATGGAATACAGAGCAGAGAAGATACAGCAGTACAGCAGAGGAGCAGGCCCTTAGGCCCACAGAGTCTGTGCCGAACATGGTGCCAAGGCATGTGGGGCACGGTGGCGCAGCGGTAGAGTTGCTGCCTTACAGCGCTTGCAGCGCCAGAGACCCGGGTTCGATCCTGTCTTCAGGCGCCGTCTGTACAGAGTTTGTACGTTCTCCCCGTGACCACATGGGTTTTCTCTGAGATCTTTGGTTTCCTCCCACACTCCACAAAAACGGTACAGGTATACAGGTAAATTGGCTTGGCAAATGTAAAAAATATTGTCCCTAGTATTTGTAGTTTTGTGTTAATGTGCGGGGATCGCTGGTCGGTGCAGACCCGGAGGGCCGAAGGGCCTGTTTCCATGCGGTATCTCTAAGCTAAACTAAACTAAACCACCTCTGCACGTGCTCCATGTTCCTCCACTCCCTGCCTTTCCTAAGGTCTTCCCTGTGCCTTTCCTAAAGTCTCTTAAATGTCACAGTTGTGTCCACCACAGCTACCATGTTCCAGGCACTCACCATCCGCTGTGTAAAATACCTGTCCTGTACACCTGGCACGGGCTGCCAGTGGAGGTGGTTGAGGCAGATACTATAACACCATTTAAGAGAGACCTGGACAGGCACATGGATAGGAAAGGTTTAGAGGGATATGGGCCAAACTCGGGCTGACACTAGCTTAGAAGGGGCATCTTTTAGTTTTTAGTTTTAGAGATACAGCACGGAAATAGGCCCTTCGGCCCACCGAGTCCGTGCCGACCAGTGATCCCAGCACATTAACACTATCCTACACACACGAGGGACAATTTACACTTGTACCAAGCCAATTAACCTACAAACCTGTACGTATTTTGGAGTGTGGGAGGAAACTGAAGATCTCGGAGAACACCCAGGCGGACATGGCGAGAACGTATAGACTCCGTACAGACAGCACCCGTAGTCGGGATCGAACCTGGGTCTCCGGCGCTGTGAGGCAGCAACTCTACCGCTGCGCCACCGTGCATAACAAGAAGTTTCATTGTACATGGCAATAAAGTATCATCATTATCATCATCTTCGTCTCTGGAGAAAAGAAATAGGTCATGTGTAGGAAAGAACTGCAGATACTGGTTTAAATCAAAGATAGACACAAAATGCTTCAGACTGAAGAAGGGTCTCGACCCGAAACGTCACCCATTCCTTCTCTCCCGAGATGCTGCCTGACCTGCTGAGTTACTCCAGCATTTTGTGAATAAATACCTTTGATTTGTACCAGCATCTGCAGTTATTTTCTTATACTATTTAGTGTTAATGATGTCACTTTAAGATGGGCTGTTTTTGAGAATTTAGCACAGAAGCAGAGCAGTGCGGTTAAATCCCATAATATATCTTCCTTTCAGGTTAAAATTAATGGAGCAGAAGGCAAAGTTTGCACCACTCAATCTTTGTCTAAAATGACAGTCCGCAAGATGATAAATGCCATTAGTGGAACAATGGAGGCACCTCTAGATAAATGATCAGCCACACATAATGTGGATGACTTCACCTTTCACACTCCCTATTGATAGACCACAACGTGAAAACAATGCGTATACGCTCCATTGTAGAAACATTAACAATACAGTGTGTTCTGATTAGATGGCCGCAAGACTGCAAACAGACGACTTCTCGACCGCAGAGAATTATCATTGTAAAAGTCTCGACCTCGAAGGCAATCTTCAGAGGGCATTTGACCTATTGTCTATTGTCTAATGTCTATTGACCTTGTAGTTTGTCATTAATATCCCATTCGGGCTCACAATAGCAATGGTGGTGCAGCGGTAAGTTGCTGCCTTACAGCGCTTACAGCGCCAGACACCCGGGTTCGATTCCGGCTAAGAGTGCGTGCCTGTACGTTCTCCCCGTGACCTGCATGGGTTTTCTCCGAGAACTGGCACGGTGGCGCAGCGGTAGAGTTGCTGTCTTACAGCGAATGCAGCGCCGGAGACTCAGGTTCGATCCTGACTATGGGCGCCGTCTGTACGGAGTTTGTACGTTCTCCCCGTGACCTGCGTGGGTTTTCTCCGAGATCTTCGGTTTCCTCCCACACTCCAAAGACGTACAGGTTTGTAGGTTAATTGGCTGGGCAAATGTTAAAATTATCCCTAGTGGGTGTAAGTAAGTGTTAATGTGCGGGGATCGCTGGGCGGCGCGGACCCGGTGGGCCGAAGGGCCTGTTTCTGCGCTGTATCTCCAAATCTAAAAAAAAAACACAAAAAAAAACTTCTGTTTCCTCCCACACTCCAAAGACGTACAGGTTTGTAAGTTAATTGGCTTGGTGTAAATGTAAAAATTGTCCCTAGTGTGAGTAGGATAGTGTTAGTGTGCGGGGATCGCTGGTCGGCGTGGACTCGGTGGGCCGAAGGACCTGTTTCCGCACTGTATCTCTAAACTAATGTAAGCTAAACTAAACCGACATTGTTGAGCATGTAAGTTAAGTGTCTGAGCAGATTGCCTTTCACCTGAAGAGACTTTACAATGCCTGTGTAACCCTGATTGAGAATTAAGAGACGAAACTCTCAGGAATCATTTTCCCTCTTCTACTTTAAATTCATACACCAGTTGCAAAATGATCTCACAGAGTCATAGAGTGACACAGTGTGGAAACAGGCCCTTCAGCCCAACCTGCCCAGACCTGCCAACATGTCCCATCTACACTAGCTCCACCTGCCTGAGTATGGCCCATATTCCTCCAAACCTGTCCTAACCATATACCTGTCTAAATGTTTCTTAAACGTCGCGATAGAGCCTTCCTCAACTATCTCCTCTGGCAACCCGTTCCATACACCCACCACCTTTTTTGTGGGAAAAAGTTACCCATCAGGTTCCCAAAAAATCTTTCCCCCCCCGCACCTTAAACATATGATTAAACCTATTTATTACATTGTGGCATATATTCCTAAACATTTCTCAACACTGCACCCCGTCTACTTTTCTGAAAACACCTCCCTCAATCCAATTGTCCTTAATGTAGCGGAGTGTTTAGAAAGGAACTGCAGATGCTGGTTTATAGCGAAGATAGACACACAAAATGCTGGAGTAACTCAGCGGGTCAGGCAGCACCTCTGGAGAAAAAGGAATAGGTAACGTTTTGGGTTGGAAGGAGGGTCTCGGCCCGAAACATCGCCTACTTCTTTTTCTCCAGAGATGCTGCCTGATCGTCCGCTGAGTTACTCTGGCATTTGTGTGCAATTCTTGGTGAATGTTTGTTTAAAAAGAAATACTGTATGAAATTATCCTCAACCCCCTTGAATCTTTCAAAGATGGGGATGGGCAGCAGCCAAATATATGCACCCATGAAAATACAACTTTGCAGACTATATAAAGCATATTTTAATAAGGTAAGGGGCGACATAATGGCGCAGCAGTAGAGCTGCTGCCTTACAGCGCCAAAGACCCAGGTTCAATCCTGACTACAGGCGCTGTCTGTACGTTCTCCCTGTGACCGCATGGGCTTTCCCCGAGAGCTCCGGAGTTTCCTCCCACACTCCGAAGACGTACAGTTTTGTGGGTTAAGTGTCTTCTGTAAATTATAAATGATCCCGGGTTTGTAGGATAGAGCTATTTGTTGGTCGGCGCGGACTCGGTGGGCCGAAGGGCCTGTTTACACGCTGTATCTCTTAAACTAAACGACACTGAACTAAGTCTAGAATGATGCATTTTTTGAATTTACATTCCGGTCGGTGCTAGACGAAAAATGTAGCAGAATTAATTTAGTGGAATGGCGCCCCTTAATTCCTTTCATAATAGTGCATTGTTAGATTGGAGCATATTGTGGGAATATAATATTTTGCATTGTTGGGCCTTTGGCACTCACTCTCTACCTCCTGCTACCATGGCAGAAGTTAACAGAGTTTCTCCTGCCAAACCGTGGCTCATTCAAATGTTATTGTATGCAGTGCAACTAATCTCTTTAACAAGCCTATCAATCACGGAAGAGCTCGGGCAAATGTGGAGTGGGTTTGCCGCGCACTGGAGTATCACCGTTGATACTCATGGCCACAGAATTCATGGCCGCAGAAGACTGTGGAGGCCAAGTCTGAAGAAGGGACTCGACCTATTCCTTTTCTCCAGAGACGCGTCTGACCCGCTGACTTACGCCAGCTTTTTGTGTCTATCCAAGTAAATGGATATTTTTAAGGTGGAGATCACAATCACAATCACAATCACAATAAAACCTTATTAGCCAAGTATGTTTTGCAACATACGAGGAACTTCATTTGCCATACAATAGACAATAGGCGCAGGAGGAGGCCATTCGGCCCTTCGAGCCAGCACCACCATTCAATGTGATCATGGCTGATCATTCTCAATCAGTCATAACAGTAAAAAGCAACAGGACACACAAAATACATTTTAACGTGAACATCCACCACAGTGACTCTTCCACATTCCTCACTGTGATAGAAGGTGAAAAACCAGTTCAATCTCTCCCTTCTTTGTCCTCCAGCTGTCGGGGGCTCTAACCTTCCGTTGACGGGATGATCTTGATATTCTTTATATTCTTTCTCATATTCTTTATTGGTGCTGGTGTCAGGGGTTATAGGGAGAAGGGGGTAGGTAGGGAAAGATGAATCAGCCATGATTGAATGGCGGAGTAGACTTGATGGGCTGAATGGCCTAATTTAACTCCTAGATCTTATGAATTTAAGAAGTTATGAACCACTCAGCGTCATGAAACTGGAGAGTGTAGAATCAATATCCCTCGGGTTTTGAACTGTGATTTGCCATACAGAGCAATGCCTAATGGAGATTAGATTTACCTCAAAGAAAGTACCGACTATACTGCTTTGGTCTGAAGAAGGGTCTTGACCCGAAACGTCACCCATTCCTTCTCTTCTGAGATGCTACCTGACCCCCTGCGTTACTCCAGCATTTTGTGAAATAAATACCTTCGATTTGTACCAGCATCTGCTGTTATTTTCTTACATACTGCTTTGGTGGTTATCACTCATTCTACTCCTGCCATCGGGAAGAAGGTACAGGAGTCTGAATATTGGAATGTCCAGGTTCAGGAGCAGCTTCTTCCCAACAACAATCAGGCTATTGAACGCTATGAACTGGGATGGAGAGGGAAAGATAGATCAGCCATGATTGAATAGCAGAGTAGACTCAATGGGCCGAATGACTTAATTCTGCTCTTATGAACTAAACTCCGAACTACAAACTACTTTGTTTGCATTAGGGATTTTGCTCGTTTTTGCAGTGTATCGGTTATTTTTGAGACTTTTTAGACTTTAGAATTATAGCGCTGAAACAGGCCCTTCGGCCCAACGAGTCCGCACCAACCAGCGATCACCCTGTACATTAGCACTGTCCTACACACACTAAGAACAATTTACAATTTTACCGAAGCCGATTAACCTACAAACCTGCACGTCTTTGGAGCGTGGGAGGAAACCAGAGCACCCGGAGAAAACCCACGCAGGCCATTGAGAGTACAGGCAACGCCCATAGCCAGGATTGAACCCGGATCTGTGACGATGCAAGGCAGTAACTCTACCGCTGCACCACCATGCCACCCTCTGTATTGAGCTTTCTTTTGTTCGCTCATTATATAATCTATTGAGTTCTGTGTCCACAAAACTGTTGTTCTGTTGCTCATTGTTCCGCTCCAGATATGACCATATGGCAGGCACGGTGGCGCAGTGGGTAGAGTTGCTGCCTTGCAGCACCAGAGACCCGGGTTCAATCCTGACTACGGGTGCTCTCTGTACGGAGTTTGTACGTTCTCCCCGTGACCTGCGTGGGTTTCCCGGGAGGATCTCCGGTTTCCTCCCCACATTCCAAAGACGTACAAGTTTGTAGGTTAATTGGCTTGGTATGATTGTAAACTGACCCCAGTGTAGGTTAGTGCTAGTGTGGGGATCGCTGGTCGGTGTGGACTCGGTGGGCCGAAGGGCCTGTTTCCGCGCTGTATCTCTAAACTAAACCAGACAAAAATCTTGTTGACTCTGACTCTCTCTTGACCAATTATATCTTTTTGTTAATTGAAATGTCCTCCATGTCTAATGAACCCATGCTGATCTTTAAGATCAGGTGCCTGCACTCCAGTGCTGTGCAGTACATTGTTTTTGAGGTTACTATAAAGATACAGCACGCAAACAGGCCCTTCAGCCCATCGAGTCCATGCCAACCATCGATCACCCGTTCACACTAGTTCTATGTTATCCCACTTTCCCATCCACTCCCTACACACTAGGGGGCAATTTACAGAGGGCCAATTAACCTACAAACCTGCGCGTCTTTCGGATGTGGGAGGAAACCAGAGAGCCCGGAGGAGACCCACGTGGTCACAGGGAGAACGAGCAAACTCCACACAGCCAGCACCTGAGGTCAGGATTGAACCAGGGTCTCTGGCGCTGTGAGGCAGCGGCTCTACCAGCTGTGAAATCCATTTTTGAAAGCAATTTTTGTTTGAGTAAAGCATGGAGAATTGATCCTTAAATCCATTTTACTGCAATAGTCTGCCTTGAGCTACGGAACAAATAAGGTCATATTTTTGTAGGTTATAATACAATTGTTTCCCAATTTGAGAATGTTCTTACTGTGGAGTTAATCTGCTAGGATAAGAAGGTTAATATGGATAGGCGCAGGAAGGAACTGCAGATGCTGGTTTGAACCAAAGATAGACACAAAAAGCTGGAGTAACTCAGTGGGTTAGACAGCATCTCTGGATAAAAGGAATAGGTGGCGTTTTGGGTCGACTTGTTCAGACTGAGAGTCAGGGGAAGAGAAAATGAGAGATACAGACAGTGATATAGAGAGATGTAGAACAAATGAATGAAAGATATGCAAAAACGTAACGATGATAAAGGAAGCACGCCAATGTTAGAAGTGGGCAAGGTGAAAACATGTGGATAAATGTGAGGTTATGGTGGCAAGAACAAGAAGGCAGATTATTATCTGAATGGTGTCAGATTAGGAAAAGGGGAGGTGCAACGAGACCTGGGTGTGCTTGTACATCAGTTACTGGAAGTAAGCATGCAGGTACAGCAGGCAGTGAAGAAAGCTAATGGCATGTTGGCCTTCATAACGAGTACAGGAGCAAAGAGATCCGTCTGCAGTTGTCCAGGGCCCTGGTGAGACCGCACCTGGAGTATTGTGTGCAGTTTTGGTTTAATTTGAGGAAGGACATTCTTGCTATTGAGGGAGTGCAACATAGGTTCACAAGGTTAATTCCCGGGATGGCGGGACTGACATATGATGAAAGAATGGAACGACTGGGCTTGTATTTGCTGGAGTTTAGAAGGATGAGAGGGGTACTTATAGAAACATATAAAATTGTTAAGGGATTGGACAATCTAGGTGCAGGAAACATGTTCTCGATGGTGGGGGAGTCCAGAACCAGCGGCCACAGTTTAAGAATAAGGGGTAGGCCATTTAGAACTGAGATGAGGAAAAACTTTTTCACCCAGAGAGTTGCGAATTTGTGGTATTCTCTGCCTCAGAAGGCAGTGGAGGCCGATTTATTGGATGCATTCAAAAGAGAGTTAGATAGAGCTCTTAGGGCTAGCGGAATCAAGGGATATAGGGAGAAGGCAGGAACGGGGTACTGATTGTGGATTATCGGCCACGATCACATTGAATGGCGGTGCTGGCTCGAAGGGCCGAATGGCCTCCTCCTGCACCTATTTTCTATGTTTCTATGTTTATATGTTTACCGACAATGAGACTCAACAAGACGACTTTAAAACTAGTACAACGACTTGGGTGAAGGAGAAGGGATGCAAGGGTTACTTGAAGTTGGAGAAATCAATATTAATATCGCTGGTTTGTAAGCTGCCTAAGTGAAATATAAGGTGCTGTTCCTCCAATTTGTGTGTGGCCTCACTCTGACAATGGAGGAGACTCAGGACAGACAGGTCAGTGTGGGAATGGGAAGGGGAATACAGATAGGAACGGTTTAGAAGGATATAGAGCAAAAACAGGTATTCGGGACTGGCTCAATGTGCCAACTTGCTGGGCATGGACAAAGTGGGCCGAAGGGCCTGTTTCCACGATGTATGACTACAGCTCTCGGGAGACCAGCATTTCTTCAACATAAGGGTAGCACGGTGGCGCAGTAGTAGAGTTGCTGCCTTACAGCGCCAGAGACCCGGGTTAGATCCTGACTACGGGTGCTGGCTGTACGGAGTTTGTATGTTCCCCCTTGGCTTTTCTCCGGGTGCTCCAGTTTCCTCCCACACTCCAAAGACGTGCAGATCTGTAGGCTAATTGGCTTCTGTAAAATGTCCCTTGTGTGTATGATGGAACAAGTGTGTGAGGATCGCTGGTCGGCATGGACTTGGTGGGCCAAAAGGCCTGTTTCCACGCTGTATCTCTAAACTAAACTAAATAGAATGCTTGATTGTATATATCCAGACCTCTGTAGTGTTATGGTCACTGTACATTACTAGACTAGTCAGGGGTTATGGTGAGAAGGCAGAAGAATGGGGTTGAAAGGGAAAGATAGATCAGCCATGATTGAATGGAATGGACTTGATGGGCAGAATGGCCTCATTCTGCTCCTATCACATATGAACTTATGAACTTAATATTTAGAGTATTAATTCAGCGACATGTTAGAATCCCTCCTTGCCAGTGATTTAAGTAAACCGCGAATAAAAACCTGGTGTTAGTATGGTGACAGTGAAACTATTGGAAAATTGTTCAAAATCCATCTGGCTCATCGATGTTGTTTAGGAAGGCAAATCTACCATCCTAAGGCAATATAACTGCTCCTCGTTTCAGGATTAGAAAAAAACTGCCTGATGAGACATCCTCAGACATATGTCACTCTCAGCTGCTTCGAAGAGCTGTTTAAAACTGGAACCCATGAGATCTATGTGGAGGCATTGTGTAGGAAGGAACTGCAGATGCTGGTTCAAACCAAAAAGCTGGAGTAACTCAGCGGGGACAGGCAGCATCTCTGGAGAAAAGGAATCGGTGACGTTTCGGGTCGAGACCCAACTTCAGACTGAGTGTCAGGTGGAAAGGGAAACGAGAGATATAGACGATGATGTAGAGAGATTTGGAAGAAATGAATGAAAGATATGCAAAAAAGTAACAATGATAAAAGAAACAGGCCATTGTTAGCTGTGGGCTAGGTGAAAACGAGTTGCAGACAATGAGACTCACCAGGATGACATTGAAACTAGCACGACAACTTGGGTGGGGAGGGACACAGAGAGAGGGGATGCATGGGCTACTTGAAGTTAGATATGTGATGAATATGGGATCAACAGCATTTAGGATTACCTTCACCAAGACTCCGATGGTTGAAGGAGGCAATTAGGAATGAACAGTAGACGTTGGTCTCACCAACAAAGTCCAGATCCCAAGAATAAATTAGCAAAACATCGCCAATATTCCAGGCAATATCAATTATTTGTTTGCACACTTTCTGCTGAGCATTGGTGGGCAACCCCATTAATTTTGTTTGATTCCCACACTATTTCTTTCTGGGAAGAGTTTTTTCCTTGCTCCAGTTGGTACATTCACCACAAGGCACAAGGTAACTCAGCGGCTCAGGCAGCATCTCTGGAGAAATGGGCTGAAGTAGGGTCCCGACCCGAAACGTCACCTATTTCTTTTCTCCAGAGATGCTCCAAGGACGTACAGGTTTGTAGGTTAATTGGGTTGTTCCTAGCATGTAGGATGGTGCTAGTGTGTGGGGGCCGCTGGTCAGCACGGACTCAGTGGTCCGAAGGGCCTGTTTCCACGCTGCATCTTTAAACTAAACGAAACTTGTTTTTCACCAATGTCCTTTAGGATGCAGAAGAAATGCATGCATCTGTTTATTCATTGGCATGCAGACTACAGTGACACTATAGAAACATGGAAATATAGAAAATGGGTGCAGGAGTAGGCCATTCGGCCCTTCGAGCCAGCGCCGCCATTCAATATGATCATGGCTGATCATCCAAAATCAGTACCCCTTTCCTGCTTTCTCCCGATATCCCTCGATTCCGTTAGCCCTAAGAGCTAAATCTAACTCTCTCTCTTGAAAATAACCAGTGAATCGGCCTCCACTGCCTTCTGTGGCAGAGAATTCCACACTTTCACAACTATCTGGATGAAAAAGTTTTTCCTCATCTCGGTCCTAAATGGCCTACCCCTTTTTCATAAACTGTGACCCCTGGTTCTGGACTCCCCCAACATCGGGAACATTTTTCCTGCATCTGGCCTGTCCAATCCCTTAGGAATTTCATATGTTTCTATAAGATCCCCTCACATCCTTCTAAATTCCAGTGAATACAAGCCCAGCCGACCCATATACAGAAACGCTGGTATGTTTTGTCCATGGTAGCGTTAATTGAGAGTGAGCATTTGATGAAAGGGTTAGGAGTGGATTGTCACTGTGAGGGCTTTAACTAGTTGTTTGTTTAGCTGTGCAAATTTGAGATTCCCGGTCTGCCGTCCAAATGATGTGCGTGATTATCTAGATGGACTCTACATTAATGGCACCTTGTCGCTGTTTATTCTGCAGACCTACGCAAATGAAAAACTGGTATGTTTGTCGAACGACAAACTATTTGTGTTTAATCTCAAGGACTGCCGTCAGTCAATAATTCTCTCCCTTCCATCCTCTCCGGCTCTCCCCTTCACCCACCAACCGGCACTTCGCAGGCTGAAGGGAGAGGGTCTGAAGAAGGGTCTCAACCCCAAACTTCACCCACTCTTGCACGGTGGCGCAGCGGTAGAGTTGCTGCCTTACAGAGCCAGACCCGGGTTTGATCCTAACCATGGGTGTTGTCTGTACGGAGTTTGTACGTTCTCCCCGTGACCGAGTGGGTTTTCTCCGAGATCTTCGGTTTTCTCCCACACTCCAAAGACGTACAGGTTTGTAGGTTAATTGGCTTGGTATAAATGTAAATTGTCCCTAGTGTGTGTAGGATGGTGTTAGTGTGCGGGGATCACTGGTCGGTGCGGACTCGATGGGCTGAAGTGCCTGTTTCCGCGCTGTACCTCTAAACTGGACTAAGCGAAAAGAAGAGGTCAGCCTGTTTTTAACTCTGATCATTATATTCATGGCACACTTCCATTACTGGTGTCGCTGAGCCACTGATCATTCCTCAAAATGAAAAGGATTGGTGTTGCCAATTAAACAGCAGCATGCCCAGAGGAGATACATTCAAGGCTGGGAGCTCTGAACTGCGGTACGAGGACAATGGAAGAAAGGGGGCATGTTAATTAGCGCTGAATCCCATCAAGCAGATGGGCCTCTGTGGTTACGGAGAGCTGGCAAAGGGCTATTTTGTCCCAACAGCCACCTCCCACTGTGCGCTTTTCTTTGCCTCAAATTTGAGCGCTATCAAGACTCCATTGATTTCTAAAGCCCCGTGCTTCTGAAAGGAATGCGACTCCATTCTTTCCGAGCTGCTCAGTCCATCAAGGAGACCCTCTTCAAAAGCAGTTCACCTCATGAAATACCGAAGCCAGACTCAATCTGGGAATTAACGTCCACAGTTACCGTTAAAAAAATAAATGACTCTTCACCGGCAGCTGATGGGTCTACCAGCTGTCCGTGTCTGAGGCGCGGATGTCAATGCCTTTTTTATTTACTACTTTAAAAGCTCCTGTCCCAAATGAGATTTGAGGCTTGAAGTTCAAAAGATCACAGGAGTTACAATTTTTTTCTCACCCAGGTTGAATCCCAGAGGCATCGTACTGCTGCTTGTAACGTGAGTCTGAGAGATATCTCTTAATTTAGTTTAGTTTAGGGATGCAGCGTGGAAACAGGTCCTTTGGCCCTCGAGTCCACGCCGACCAGCGACCCCCCCGTTCCATCCTACGCACAAATAACACACAGAATAATGAAAGGCAGAGATAGAGTGGATGTGGAGAGGATGTTTCCACTGGTGGGAGAGTCCAGGTCCAGAGGGCAAAGCCTCTGAATTAAAGGACGCTTTTTTAGAAAGGAGGTGAGGAGGAACTTCTTCAGTCAGAGGGTAGTTAATCCGTGGAACTCATTGCCATGGATGGCCGTGGATATTTTTAGTGGATATTCAGTGGATATGTTTAAGGCAGAGATGGACAAATTCTTGATCAGAACGGGTGTCAAGGGTTATGGGGAGAAGGCAGGAAAATGGGATTAGGAGAGATCAGCCATGATTGAATGGGGGAGCACACTCGATGGGCTGAATGGCCTAATTCTACTCCTATAACTTGTGAACTTGTGAACACGAGGGACAATTTCCAGAAGCCAATTAACCTACAAACCTGCACATCTTTGGTATAGTATACTATACAAACACAGCATGGAGACAGCCCCTTCAGTCCACAGAGTCCACGCTGATCGTACAGTAGTCATACCCTACACACTGGGGACAATTTACAGAAGCCAATTAACCTAAAAACCCGCACGTCTTTGGAGTGTTGGAGGAAACTGGAGAAAACCCACACGGTCACAGGGAGAACGCACAAACTCTGTAAAGACAGCACCCGCGGTCAGGAACGAATCGGGGCCTCTGACACTGTAAGGCAGCAACTCTACCACTGCACCACCGTGCTACCCCATTCTTGCCATTAAATGTCATAATTGTCATTCCATTGCCTCAAGGGCGGTCACGGTGGCGCAGCGGTAGAGTTGCTGCCTTACAGCGAATACAGCGCCGGAGACTCAGGTTCGACCCTGACTACGGGCGCCGTCTGTATGGAGTTTGTACGTTCTCCCCATGACCTGCGTGGGTTTTCTCCGAGATCTTCGGTTTCCTCCCACACTCCAAAGACGTACAGGTATGTAGGTTAATTGGCTGGGCAAATGTAAAAATTGTCCCTAGGGTGTTAATGTGCGGGGATCGCTGGACGGCGCGGACCCGGTGGGCCGAAGGGCCTGTTTCTACACTGTATCTCTAAATCTAAAATCTAAATCTAAATCTAAATCTAAATCTGAATCTAAATCATCCTGAATATATATTTTTAGTCCCTTGTAACTCTCCTGCAATGGAACTGGGAAAGTAATTATTTTTCTTTTGCAGTCCATGGGTATCAACAATGGATTATTCACAATCCCATCACTTTAAAGCTGCACAGGTGAAGACTTACAACCAACTAGCACGGAAACAGGCCCTTTGGCCCAACTTGCCCATGCCAACCAAGATGCCCCACCTGCTTCTCACACATTGCATTGTCTAGAAAGGCCTAAAGATTATTACAGTCACAGAGTCAAATTTAGTGTCACACTTACGTCAACTTATTATTTAATAACCTTTCATAATATTTTTTTAACTTAATTGACTGAATATTACTGGCAAACCCATGAAAATTACAAACATCACTTCACGACCATCCAAAAGTCCAATATTTAAACACGGATTTCAGTTATTAAATAACTAAATAATAGTTGCGCAGCGGTAGAGTTGCTGCCTTACAGCGCCAGCGATCCGGATTTGATCCTGACTACGGTGCTGTCTGTATGGAGTTTGTACGTTCCCACTGTGACTGACCTGCGTGGGTTTTCTCCAGGTGCTCCGGTTTTCTCCCACACTGCAAAGAAGTACGGGTCTGTAGATAAATTGACTTCTATAAATTGTTGGATAGAACTAGTGTGCGGGTATCACAAAATGTTGGAGTAACTCAGCAGGTCAGGCAGCATCTAGGAGAGAGGGAATGGGTGACGTTTTGAGCTGACGAAGGGTCTCGACCCGAAACGTCACCCATTTCCGCTCTCTCCTAGATGCTGCCTGACCTGCTGAGTTACTCCAGCATTTTGTGATACCTTCGAGTTGTACCAGCATCTGCAGTTATTTTCCTACACTAGTCCCCGGGTGACCACTGGTTGGCGCGGACCCGGTGGGCCAAAGGGTCTGTTTCCATGCTGTATCTCTAAACTAAATTTGTTCATCAATCCTGCATCAGGTTAGACATGCTACAATCTTCAGAAACATTGACTCTCCTTCTGACTCCGATTAACCTGCTACCCAGTCTGCTGAGTATTTCCAGCATTTATACTCTTGTTTCAGATTTCTGGAATCTCTGGTACTTTTAGTTTAGTTTAGAGATACTGCATGGAAGCAACCTCTTCGGCCCACCGAGTTCCCTCCATCCACACTAGTTATCCCACAAGTTAGTTTTGTTTATTGTCACGTGTACCGAGGTGCAGTTTTGGTCTCCAAATTTGAGGAAGGATATTCTTGCTATTGAGGGCGTGCAGCGTAGGTTTACTAGGTTAATTCCCGGAATGGCGGGACTGTCATATGTTGAAAGACTGGAGCGACTAGGCTTGTATACACTGGAATTTAGAAGGATGAGAGGGGATCTTATCGAAACGTATAAGATTATTAAGGGGTTGGACACGTTAGAGGCAGGAAACATGTTCCCAATGTTGGGGGCGTCCAGAACAAGGGGCCACAGTTTAAGAATAAGGGGTAGCCCATTTACAACGGAGATGAGGAAAAACTTTTTCAGTCAGAGAGTTGTGAATCTGTGGAATTCTCTGCCTCAGAAGGCAGTGGAGGCCAATTCTCTGAATGCATTCAAGAAAGAGCTAGATAGATCTCTTAAGGATAGCGGAGTCAGGGGGTATGGGGTGAAGGCAGGAACGGGGTACTGATTGAGAATGATCAGCCATGATCACATTGAATGGCGGTGCTGGCTCAAAGGGCCGAATGGCCTCCTCCTGCACCTATTGTCTATTGTACAATGAAAAGCTTTTTGTTGCGTGCTGTCCAGTTAGCGGAAAGACTGTACATGATTATAATTGAGCTGTTACAGTGTAACAGTGTACTAGCGGCAATTTATAGAGGCCCATCAACCTACAAACCCGCACGTCTTTGGAATGTGGGAGGAAACCGGAGCACCCGGAGGAATCCGACGTGGTGACAGGGAGAACGTGCAAACTCCACTCAGGCAGCACCCGAGGTCGGGATCGAACCCAGGTCTCTGGTGTCGCGAAGCTGCAGCTCTACCGCTGCGTCACTGTGCTGCCCCTAACACTGAGTAGTTTTTGAAAGTAGATTGGAGGAACAGCACCTCATATTTCGCTTGGGTAGTTTACACCCCAGCGGTATGAACATTGACTTCTCTAACTCCAGGCAGTCCCTGCTTCCCCTCTCTATCCCCTCCCCCTTCCCAGTTCGCCCACTAGTCTTCGTGTCTCCGACTACATCCTATCTGTTGTCCCACCCCCTCCCCTGACATCAGTCAGATGAAGGGTCTCGACCCGAAACGTCACCCATTCCTTCTCTCCAGAGATGCTGCCTGACCCGCTGAGTTACTCCAGTATTTTGTGTCTACCTTCGATTTAAGCCAGCACCTGCAGTTTTTTTTTCCTACACACCTTGAGTCGTTTTTGCACACTCTTGCTTTCCTGCACGCAGTACTCTCGATGTGGCCTAATTAGTGTTCAATAGCCAGCCTTCCTGACTTGATTAACAAAAGCAAAATATTCTTTATAGCATCTTACGCAACCTTTTCTATGCTTTGCCTCTAATGCAAGTATATTCCTTCCCAAACAAGGCTAAAACCCTCTGTAGCTCACCAGATGTACCACGGTTATTGCATGACTTTCTTATAAATGACCTCCCCCCCCCCCCCCCCCCCCACCTTCCACTTGCAATAAATGGGGCAATTTGGCATATTCCTGCTCCTGCTTCTTATATTCACAAGAATATTCTTGTTGTAACTATTTGGCCCTACTGCTGAGTCTCGGACTGGCCTGAAATTATTCAGTAGACCGGCTTGGGATAATTATCGTCACATGTAATGAGGTGAATATATAAACAAGGAACTGCAGAGGCAGGTTTACAAAAAAAGGACACAAAGTGCTAGAGTAACTCAGCGGGCCAGGCAGCAACTCTGGAGGACATAGATAGGTGGCGTTTTGGGTCGGGACCCTTCTTCTGATTCAGTTTGAAGAAGGGTCCCGAACTGAAACGTTGGCTATCCATGTTCTCCAGAGATGGTGCCTGACCTGCTGAGTTACTGCAGTACTTTGTGTCGTTCTTTTGAGATACAGTAAAAAGCGTTGTTTTTCACGCTATCCAAACCGGTCAGGTATACCATACATAGATACAATCAAGTCAAACTCAAGTACAATAGATGGAGCAAAGGGGAAGATGCAGAGTGCAGAATATTGGAGGGCAGCATATTCCATTCTAAACATTGAGACCAATGGTGCTGGCTAGGCATTCAGACGTTTGAGATACAGTGTGGAAACAGGCCCTTCGGCCCACCGAGTCAGCGCCGACCAGCGATCACCCTGTTCACTAGCACTATCCTACACACCAGGGGCAATTTATAGAAGCCAATTAACTTATAAACATGTACCTCTTTAGAGTGTGGGAGTAAACCGGAGCACCCGGAGAAAACCCACAAGGTCACATAGAGAATGTATAGCCTCCATACCGATAGCACCGTGGTCAGGATGGAACCCGGGTCTCTGGCGCCGTAAGGCAGCAACTCTACCACTGCGCCACCACATGGTAGGTACAACATTTAGTGCAAAGTTATAACATTGATGTCTAATTTAAAATAGTTCCAAGGTCTCCAATGAGGTTGATAGGAGATCAGGACCACAATCGAGCTGATGGGAGGATGGTTCAGGTAGTATAAGAAAATAACTGCAGATGCTGGTACAAATCAAAGGTATTTATTCACAAAATGCTGGAGTAACTCAGCAGGTCAGGCAGCATCTCAGGAGAGAAGGAATGGGTGACGTTTCGTGTCGAGACCCTTCTTCAGACTGGTTCAGTTGCCTGATAACAGCTGGGAAGAAACTGTCCCTGAATCTGGAGGTGTGCGTTTTCAAACTCCTGTATTGAGTATTCAGTACTCTGTAAGGACTAAAAAAAATCAGTATTTTTTAATGTTTCATTTAATTTAAATGTTCATTAATTTTAATTAATTCTAATGTAGTCTTAATTAATTTTATTTTTTTCAGTAATTTTCGTTCAAATATTTAAAGCAATTATAACTGTTTTTAAATGCCTTCGCTTTGACAGAAGATGAAGCTTTGGCCTAGTTTTGCCAGATGTCAGATGCTGTCTGGATGTTTTTGGTAGTGGGGCCTCTCTGGTTTTCCCGCCTGGGGCCTGCTCACTACCGAAGCCTCACTCATTGTCTATCTCCCAGATGATCAATGAGTGAGCGTTTGACGGCACTGGGCCTGTATTCGCTGGAGTTTGGAAGGATGAGGGGGGACCTCGTTGAAACGTACAGAATAGTGAAAGGCCTGGATAGAGTGGATGTGGAGAGGATATTTCCACTAGTGGGAGAGTCTAGGATTAGAGGTCTTGGCCTCAGAATTAAAGGATGTTCTTTTAGGAAGAAGAGGAGGAATTTCTTTAGTCAGAGGGTGGTGAATCTGTGGAATTCTTTGCCACAGAAGGCTGTGGAGGCCATCAGTGGATATTTTTAAGGCAGAGACAGATAGATTCTTATGACTTCATGGCACCAGTTAAATATTATCAGGGGGGCATCTGGTTTGATGAGCCATGTCTTAAGGTCATAAGTTCTAGGAGCAGAATTAGGCCATTTGGCCCATCAAATCTACTCCGCCATTCAATCATATGTAAGAAGGAACTGCAGATGCTGGTTTAAACCGAAGATAGACACAAAGATAGTGTAAGATAAATTCAATACATCCCGATCAAATGTAGTCCGAGGGTCTCCAATGAGGTAGACGGTAGTTCAGGACTGCTCACCTGGTATTCTAGTCATCTCAAAATCAATGCGTAGGTCAGTAAGTGCCAGTGATGCATACATAATATTTTATTTAAGGACTTTATTCCAGAGAGCGGCACGGTGGCACAGCGGTAGAGTTGCTGCCTTCGAGCGCCAGAGACACGGATTCGATCCTGACTACGGGTGCTGTCTGTATGGAGTTTGTACGTTCTCCCCGTGACCACGTAGGTTTTCTCCGGGTGCTCCAGTTTCCTCCCACACCCCAAGGACGTCCATGTCTGTAGGTTAATTGGTTTGGTATAATTGAAAAATTGTCCCCAGCGCATGAAGGATAGTGTGAGTGTACGGGGATCGCTGATCGGCGCGGACTCAGTGGGCCGAAGGGCCTGTTTCCGCCCTGGATCTCTCAAGCGAACTAAACTCAACTAAACAAAGCAGGAAGGAACTGCAGATCCTGAAGATAGACACAAAAAGCTGGAATAACTCAGAGGGGTCAGGCAGCATCTCTGGAGATAAGGAATGGGTGACGTTTCGGGTCGAGACCCTTCTTCAGACTGGTTAGGGATAAGGGAAACGAGAGATAAGAGAGATAAAGAACAATGAATGAAAGATATGCAAAAAAATAACGATGATAAAGGAAACAGGCCGTTGTTAGCCGTCTGAAGAAGGGTCTTGACCCAAAGCGTCACCCATTCCTTGGCTCCAGAGATGCTGCCTGCCCCGCTGAGTTACTCCAGCTTTTTGTGTCTATCTTCGGTTTAAACCAGCATCTGCAGTTCCTTCCTGCACATTGTTAGCTGTGAGGAGCAGTGCAGCTTGCCAGCAGTGCCGTGCTCTCTCAAACCTGCATTGAAATGCCAGCTTAGATTACACTCTAGTCCCGGGTTGGGATTTGAATTGGTAATTGGCTGACTGAGGTTGGCATGTTATCACAGAACCAAACTCACACTTTCATGGAATCAGCCGGGACACAAACAAACGACACCGTGGCCAAATGAAAAAGAATGAGGGGAGATTAGACAGGCTTTAGCTTTGCAGTATGAAAAGATGCAATTAAGAAGGACCTTCACATGAATGTGTAAAATATTAAATAGAATAGATGAAATACAGATTATTATCCTTAATTAAGCCAGAAATGTAAAACTGGAGGACATACTGTACTTGAAAATAAGCTGGAAGTAAAATTTAAAATACCAGCTTCCTTGCATTCACAGAAGGATAAGTATATGAATTAATTTTACAGGCAGCATCAGTGTCATAGAAATCTTGGAGTCATTCAAGTGGAGACAGCATGCTGTGTATCCATAGAACAGTACAGCATAGGAACAGGCCCTTCATGCCAAGCAAAGCCATTTTGGGGCCCTTATCTGAGGAACAGGGTTGCCAACTTCCTCACTCCCAAATACGGGACAAGGTGACGTCACCACTCCACGCCCCACGTGTCCTCACCCAGCCAGCGGCCACGTGCTCCCGCTCCATCAATGGCAGCCGCCCGGGCTGGGAGGCAGGTTGCTATGCAACCTCCGTAAGGCGGTGCCCGGGCCTACACCATACGTTAAAAAAACTGCAGATGCTGGTTAAAATCGAAGGTAGACACACAATGCTGGAGTAACTCAGCAGGTCAGGCAGCATCTCAGGAGAGAAGGAATGGGTGACGTATCGGGTCGAGACCCTTCTTCAGACTCGACTCTTCAAGGTCTCGACCTGAAACATCACCCATTCCTTCTCTCCCGAGATGTTGCATGACCCGCTGAGTTACTCCAGCATTGTGTGTCTACCTGCACTGTCCGGGACTACCATGGCCCACGGGCTACAGTGTCCAGGCCTACAGTGAGCGGGCGTTAGGGGTGCCAACTATCTCAGTCGCAAATAAGGGACAAGGTGACGTCACCGCCCCGTGCCCCATGTGACCTCACCCAGCCAGCGGCCACATGCTCCCGCTCTACCAATGGCCGGGAGGCGGGTTGCTTTGCAACCTCCGTTAGGCGAACACACTCAGCCCCGCTCCCCAAACACACTCCATTAGCCGACAGCGGGCATGATCGTGAGGAGTCTCCAAAGAATCGTAGTCGATCTCGGCGCGTCGCTGAGAAATCAACCGGTTTGAAATCTCTCGGCGACAGCTGGCTTGTCGCCAGGTATCGTAGCTTATTGCGGGCGCTGTCGCATGCTGTCCCCAGGTTTGCTAGGTTGTCTTAGATGCATTTAGACGCACGTAATATTAAATTAAGTAAAGTCATTTGAAGATAACATAAAATACGTGTGTTTAACCAATTTATTTACCGTCAGGACATTTGACAGGTAGATTGGAGGCGACAGTTAGACGGTCAGGTAAGCGTGGGAATTTCGCGATGTTTATGGCCATCAGCGATTACATTTAAAGTAGGCTCCCAACCCAGATATGCAACCCAGAAACCAGATATGCATCTCCCGTACATTTTCAAAGAATGCCCACACTCCGCACAAAAATCCATTTAACCACGTTTAAAATTACGTTTCTTAATACTGCTATTAGTAAACTGGAAGTCAATCCAGTTTATGCCTTGTTACCGTGAAGCTTGGTTACCGTGAAGTAACCCGGGCAAGATGTTATATTTCAAAACTCTCAAGTAATTACAGACTTGTCAGTGATTTCAGCGAATATTAGGATGCCGGGGAAGCATTGATAAGCGTGGGAATTTCGCGATGTTTCCGAAGACGCTGTAATCTCGACCTGACTTGGCATTGTCGTGGTCATTGTCGTCGGGTAAAAGTAAATTTTGGCGATCTGCTACGACTTTGACAGTCGCCGGCAGTCGCCTATAAAATCGCCCCAAGTGGGACAGGCCCTTAACATATGATGAGCGTTTGTCGGCACTGGGCCTGTACTCGCTGGAGTTTAAAAAAATGAGGGGTGACCTCATTGAAACATAGAGAATAGTGAAAGGCTTGGGTAGAGTGAATGTGGAGAGGATGTTTCCACCAGTGGGAGAGTCTGGGACTAGAGGTCATCGCCTCAGAATTAAAGGATGTTCTTTTAGGAAGGAGATGATGAGGAATTTCTTTAGTCAGAGGGTGATGAATCTGTGGAATTATTTGCAACAAAAGGCTGTGGAGGCCAAGTCAGTGGATATTTTTAAGGCAGAGATAGATAGATAGATTCTTGATTAGTGCAGGTGTCAGAGGTTATGGGGAGAAGACAGGATTTTGGGGTTAGGAGCGAGAGATAGATCAGACATGATTGTATGGCAGAGTAGACTTGATGGGCCGAATGGCCTGATTCTACTCCTATTCCTTATGACGTAATGATGCCAGGTTGAAGGAATCTCCTCTCCCTGCACCAGAGTTGCTGCCTTACAGCGCAAGCGACCCGGGTTCGATCTTGACTACAATATTCTTACCAAAGCCAACTAACCTACAAACTTTTACGTCTTTGGAGTGTGGGGGGAAACCAGAGATCCCGGGGAAAACCCACGTGGTCACGGGGAGAATGTACAGACTCCGTACAGATGGCACCCGTAGTCGGGATTGTACCTGGGTCTCTGGCGCTGTAAGACAGCAGTGCTAATGCTGCGCCACTGTGCAGCCACATCAGAAGGTGGGGAATCTGTGGAATTCATTGCCAGATAGCAGGGGAGGCCAAGGGGAGATTGACAGGTTCTTTATTAGCGTTTTCCCAGCTGTTATCAGGTAACTGAACCATCCTGCCACAATCAGAGTGTGCATCAGTCTGAAGAAGGGTCTCGACCCGAAACATCACCCATTCCCTCTCTCCTAGATGCTGCCTGACCCGCCGAGTTACTCCAGCATTATGTGATACCTACCTCAATCAGAGAGCGGTGCTGAACTACTAACTACCTCTTTGGTGACTCTCGGACGATCTTTGATCGGACTTTGCTGGCTTTACCTTGCACTAAACGTTATTCCCTTATCATGTATCTATACTCTAAATGGCTCGATTGTAATCAAGTATTGTCTTTCCGCTGACTGGTTAGCACGCAACAAAAGCTTTTCACTGTACCTCGGTACATTTCACAATGAACTAAACAGAAACTGAAACTGAGCGTTAGGATTTAATTGGAAAAAAATTGCATAGGATGTAAGAAAGGTCATGATCTATTTGTGAGAAAAATGTGCTGTTTGTTGCAGGCGACGACTGGCACCTTTGCCATTTGACGATTAAGTTGTTGAGGGAAAGTTTTCCCGTGTGGACAATGCGGCTGTTCCCGTACTTAACAGTCGTGTCTCCGGATGCTATGAAGGCTACTCCAGTTTTCCAGCTTTCCGCCTGGGATGACTCCGATCACTCTGCCGATGGAATGGAATACTTTCTCACGGAAGGTAAGAAAGAAAGTCGGCCAATCGCATTAACAAAATCCACTGACTTGACCTCCACAGCCACCTACTCCGCCATTCAATCATGGCTGATCTATCTCTCCCTCCTAACCCCATTCTCCTGCCTTCTCCCCATAACCCCTGACACCCGGACTAATCAAGAATCTATCTATCTCTGCCTTAAAAATATCCACTGATGGCCTCCACAGCCTTCTGTGGCAAAGAATTCCACAGATTCACCACCCTCTGACTAAAGAGATTCCTCCTCATCTCCTTCCAAAAGGAACGTCCTTTAATTCTGAGGGTATGGGCCTCTGGTCCTAGACTCTCCCACTAGTGGAAGCATCCTCTCCACATCCACTATCCAGGCCTTCCACAATATGGTACATTTCAATGAGGTCCCCCTCTTCCTTCTAAACTCCAGCGAGTACAGGCCCAGTGCCGTCAAACGCTCATCATACGTTAACCCAATTATTGGCCCTCTGTACATTGCCCCTGATGTATAGGGTGTGGTTACTAAAAAGTGGGATAACATAGAACTTAGAGTGAATGGGTGACCGGTGTGGGCTCGGTGCGATGAAGGGCCCGTTTCCATGTTGCATGCCAAAACCAAACTAAACAAGACTGTGGGATATTGGACAAAGATGCTGTATCTTTCAATCAATTCACTCAATCAATTTTATATTTCCCTAACTTTCTATGATATCTCCCATGATGCCTCACTCACGGGTAGATATCCCTGTACCTCGGCCCATACCTTTCCTCATCCATCCACCAGTGTTAAGGACAGAGGTTGTTAGGTTGTCTTTCCATGCTCTGTTCTTTCCCCCCTCCTCATTTTACCACTAGGTTCCCCTTTCTCCATTCTTGTTTAGACTTTAGAGATACAGCATGGAAACAGGTCCTTCGGCCCACCGAGCACACGCCGACCAGCCATCACCCTGTACACACTAGCACTATCCTAGACACTGGCGGCAATTTACTATTTTACCGAAGCCAATTAAGCTACAAACCTGTGAGTATTTGGAGTGTGGTGGGAAATCGGAGCACCCGGAGTAAACCCACGCAGGTCATGGGGAGGACGTACAAACGCCATACAGGCAGCAACCGTAGTCGGGATCGAACCCGGGTCTCTGGCTCTGTAAGGCAGCAACTATACCGGTGCGCCACCGTGCTGCGCACAAACTCCCTGCTTTCTTGTTATGGTCGACCCCTCTACCAACACCCCTAATCCTGATGTGAAGGTGCCCTCTTCATGGGGTGGTGTTAGATGCTCTCTTGCTTTCTCCAAGTTGTCAGTTATTATATTACTATTAATGTTTTACTATTCGTTTTTTGTCCCCTGCCAGCACTTGGAGTCATAGAGTCATAGAGTGATACAGTGTGGAAGCAGGCCCTTCAGCACAACTTGCCCAAAACAGCCAACACGTCCCATGCTACACTAGTCCCACCTACATAGAAACGTAGAAAATAGGTGCAGGAGGAGGCCATTTGGCCCTTCGAGCAAGCACCGCCATTCATTGTGATCATGGCTGATCATCCACAATAAGTAACCCGTGCCTGCCTTCTCCCCACATCCCTTGATTCCACTAGTCCCTGGAGCTCTTTCTAACACCTGCCTGTGTTTGGTCCATATCCCTCTAAACCTGTCCTATCCATGTACCTGTTATTATGGGGAACAAAGAAATGGCAGACGAGTTAAACCGTTACTTTGGATCTGTCTTCACTGAGGAAGATACACACAATCTCCCAAATGTTCTAGGGGCCGGAGAACCTAGGGTGATGGAGGAACTGAAGGAAATCCACATTAGGCAGGAAATGGTTTTGGGTAGACTGATGGGACTGAAGGCTGATAAATCCCCAGGGCCTGATGGTCTGCATCCCAGAGTACTTAAGGAGGTGGCTCTAGAAATAGTGGAAGCATTGGAGATCATTTTTCAATGTTCTATAGATTCAGGATCAGTTCCTGTGGATTGGAGGATAGCAAATGTTATCCCACTTTTTAAGAAAGGAGGGAGAGAGAAAACGGGTAATTATAGACCAGTTAGTCTGACATCAGTGGTGGGGAAGATGCTGGAGTCAATTATAAAAGACGAAATTGCTGAGCATTTGGATAGCAGTAACGGGATCATTCCGAGTCAGCATGGATTTACGAAGGGGAAATCATGCTTGACAAATCTACTGGAATTTTTTGAGGATGTAACTAGGAAAATTGACAAGGGAGAGTCAGTGGATGTGGTGTACCTCGACTTTCAGAAAGCCTTCGACAAGGTCCCACATAGGAGATTAGTGGGCAAAATTAGGGCACATGGTATTGGGGGTAGGGTACTGACATGGATAGAAAATTGGTTGACAGACAGAAAGCAAAGAGTGGGGATAAATGGGTCCCTTTCGGAATGGCAGGCAGTGACCAGTGGGGTACCGCAAGGTTCGGTGCTGGGACCCCAGCTATTTACGATATACATTAATGACTTAGACGAAGGGATTAAAAGTACCATTAGCAAATTTGCAGATGATACTAAGTTGGGGGGTAGTGTGAATTGTGAGGAAGATGCAATAAGGCTGCAGGGTGACTTGGACAGGTTGTGTGAGTGGGCGGATACATGGCAGATGCAGTTTAATGTAGATAAGTGTGAGGTTATTCACTTTGGAAGTAAGAATAGAAAGGCAGATTATTATCTGAATGGTGTCAAGTTAGGAGGAGGGGGAGTTCAACGAGATCTGGGTGTCCTAGTGCATCAGTCAATGAAAGGAAGCATGCAGGTTCAGCAGGCAGTGAAGAAAGCCAATGGAATGTTGGCCTTCGTAACAAGAGGAGTTGAGTATAGGAGCAAAGAGGTCCTTCTACAGTTGTACCGGGCCCTGGTGAGACCGCACCTGGAGTACTGTGTGCAGTTTTGGTCTCCAAATTTGAGGAAGGATGTTCTTGCTATGGAGGGCGTGCAGCGTAGGTTCACTAGGTTAATTCCCGGAATGGCGGGACTGTCGTATGTTGAAAGGCTGGAGCGATTGGGCTTGTATACACTGGAATTTAGAAGGATGAGGGGGGATCTTATTGAAACATATAAGATAATTAGGGGATTGGACACATTAGAGGCAGATAACATGTTCCCAATGTTGGGGGAGTCCAGAACAAGGGGCCACAGTTTGAGAATAAGGGGTAGGCCATTTAGAACGGAGATGAGGAAGAACTTTTTCAGTCAGAGAGTGGTGAAGGTGTGGAATTCTCTGCCTCAGAGGGCAGTGGAGGCCAGTTCGTTGGATGCTTTCAAGAGAGAGCTGGATAGAGCTCTTAAGGATAGCGGAGTGAGGGGGTATGGGGAGAAGGCAGGAACGGGGTACTGATTGAGAGTGATCAGCCATGATCGCATTGAATGGCGGTGCTGGCTCGAAGGGCTGAATGGCCTACTCCTGCACCTATTGTCTATTGTCTATTGTCTATTGTCAAATGTTTCTTAAATGTTGTGATAGTCCCTGCCTCAACTACCTCCTCTGGCAGCTCATTCCATACACCCACCACCCTCTGCGTGAAAAAGTTATACCTCAGGTTCCTATTGTCTTTCCCCCTTCACCTTAAACCCATGTCCTCTGGTCCTCGATTTACCTACTCTGGGCAAGAGACTCTGTGATTAGTTCCCCTCATGATTTTATACAGCTCTATGAGATCGCCCCTCATCCTCCTGCGCTCCATGTAATAGAGACCCAGCCTGCTCAACCTCTCCCTATAGCTCACACCCTCTAGTCCTGGCAACATCCTCGTAAATCTCCTCTGTACCCTTTCCAGCTTGACAACATCTTCCTGTAACATGGGGCCCACTTTGCTGTCTACTTGAGAGCTCAGACATTAATATCAACGGGCAAGTAAAATATTGCGCGTTGAGAAATGAGACCGGGCTTGTCACCCAAGATGAACACACAGATCATTTCCAGGGGCCATTGTATATTAGTGGGGAACCTATACAGAAAATCAAGAAAATATTTTTAGTCGTGTTTTGTTGTCACTGAACCACATCATTGACATCATGCTGGCTAAAATAGAACAGTACAGACAGGAACAGGCCCTTCGGCCCACTATGTCTGTGCTGAACATGATGCGAAGTTAAACTAATTTGGTTTCCTCCCGCACTCCAAAGACGTGCATGTTTGCAGGTTAATTGGCTTCAATAAAATTGTCAAATTGTCCCTAGTGTGCGGAGATCACTTTGTTGGCGCAGACTCGGTGGGCCGAAGGACCTGCTTCCGAGTCGTATCTCTAAACTAAACATAGAACAGGTGTAAACAGGTGATCGATGGTCAGCACGGACTCGGTGGGCCGAAGGACCTGTTTCCCCGCTGTGTCTCTAAACTAAACTAAACTAAACTGACACATTTTGTAGATCTGTGGACACACGTCAATGGATATTTTTAAGGCAGAGATCGATAGATTCTTGATTAGTACAGGTGTCAGAGGTTATGGGGAGAAGGCAGGAGAATGGGGTTAGGAGGGAGAGATAGATCAGCCACGACTGAATGGTGGAGTCGACTTGATGGGCCAAATGGCCTAATTCCACTCCTATTCGTTATGACATTAATATTTAAACTCTGAGAATTTATAAAACACTTACCTTTTAAACATTTACAGCACAGTTTTGATAAATCAAAACAAAATAATGTTCCAACCTTTGAACTGGTACTAAATAGTTAATGACTTTGAGGTATTGCAAAATCAGAAGAACAACTATTTTTCTGATCATTTTCATGGATAACATTACATTGGTACTAGGACTCTGGTAATACGGTGTGGCAATGATACCACTGAGGCATCCTTAAGATGGGTAAATGATGGAATATCGAGGGTTTTCCAGGCTGATATTCACAGAAATCACGGGCTGGGTGGAAATGTAACATGATAAATATCTTCATGTAAGCCAATTGATTACTGTGAGTGGGTCAGGGACAAAATGATTGGGATCATTATTATTTTACGAAAAAAATCTAATATCCACATGACATTTGCATGAGGTTTTCAATAAAATTATTCTTTATGTATGCAATATCACTAACCCCTGCAGAAATAATATTGTTTGAAAAATGGTGATCCTTCTCGAACTACTGATTGTACTAATATCCCAAATTAGCTTTCACAATCTTTTTAGACAATGTTATAGACAATAGACAATAGGTGCAGGAGTAGGCCATTCGGCCCTTCGAGCTAGCACCGCCATTCAATTTGATCATGGCTGATCATTCTCAATCAGTACCCCGTTCCTGCCTTCTCCCCATATCCCCTGACTCCGCTATCCTTAAGAGCTCTATCTATGTTGAAGCTGATCCCGTGTTTTTACTCCTAAGGCCGGGATGGAGTGGATGCGGAGAGGATGTTTCCACTAGTGGGAGAGTCTAGGACCAGAGGTCACAGCCTCAGAATTAATGGGGGGGGATCCTTTCGGAAGGAGATGAGGAGGAATTCCTTTAATCAAAGTGTGGTGAATCTCTGGAATTCATCACCACAGAAGGCTGTGTTGGCCATCAATGGGTATTTTTAAGGCAGAGATAGATAGATTCTTGATCAGTACGGGTGTCAGGGGTTATGGGGAGAAGGCAGGAGAATGGGGTTGAGAGGGGAAGATAGATCAGCCACGATTGAATTGCAGAGTAGACTTGATGGGCCGAATGGCCTAATTCTGCTCCGATCACTTATGACCTGATGGATATAGAATGGACCAAACATCAAAGGCTAAGGTGACCTCTCATAAAGTATATAAAATTGTGAGACACTCAGAACCTTGTTCCCAAGGTAGAAATGTCCAACACTTGAGGGCATAACTATGAGAGGGGGAACGTTTAATGGAGATGCACAGGGTGGTTTTTACACAGAGGGTGGTGGGGCCCTGGAAGGCATTGCCAGGGGTGGTGTTGGAGGCAGGTAGGATAGTGATGTTTAAGAGGCTTTTAGATAGGCACATGGATATGCAGAAAAATGAGGGATAAGGATCACTTGCAGGCAGATTTAGTCTGAAGAAGGGTCTCGATCTGAAACGTCACCTATTCCTTCCTTCTCGCCAGAGATGCTGCCAGTCCCGCTGAGTTACTCCAGCTTGTTGTGTCTATCTTTGGTTTAAACCAGCACCTGTAGTTCCTTCCTATAAATTTAGTTTAGTTTAGAGATAGAGAGCGGAAACAGGCCCTTCGGCCCACCGAGTCTGCACCGACCAGCGATCCCAGCACATAGACACTGTTCTACACTAGGGACAATCTTTTACATTTATACCAAGCCAATTAACCTGTACGCCTTTGGAGTGTGGGAGGGAAACCATTCTCGGGGAAAGCCCACACAGGTCACGGGGAGAAGGTACAGACAAGCACCGGTAGCTGGGATCGAACCTGTTTCTGTAAGCGCTGTAAGGTAGCAACTCTACCGCTGCGCCACCGTGCCACCCTGGAGATGAGATGGGGTGAGTTTAGCCTTTGATTGGGCAAGTAGAATCGGCTCAGATGGGTCAGCACAGATGAGTTGGGCCGAAGGGCCTGTTCCCTCCGCGCTGTGGTGCAGAAACATAATCAGAATAACTCAATGGCCACAGGCTGGGACTGGCGTTGTGTTCTCTCTTCATGTGGCTAACCTGTCGTGACTTCTACCTGCAGGGGGAGAGGAGAGGTTTGAAGTTGACAGAAGCTCTGGCATCATCAGGACCACTGGCTTGCCTCTGGTGAGGAACAACGAGTACGTGTTGACTGTGCTGGCCGTCGATAAGCGCGGAAACAAAGGACCTCGTGCTTCCGTTTTCATCCTGGTCGGCTCCAGGCCCCCACAGTTCACCAACGTTTCCTACAACGTGTATGTTTCTGAAAATACCCCAGCAGGACTGCCGTAAGTAGTGACTGACAGAGCCTGATTGTGTACGGCACCGCCAACTTCAATAGCAGACCGCTCCCCTGACATGTCCCGGATATTGTCTATAAATGTCAAGTGTTATCTTGCACCTGCAGAAACGATATTCTCGGAAAGCACAGCTTGGACACAAAGTGCTGGAGCAACTCAGTGGGTCAGGCAGCATCTCTGGAGAAAAAGGATGGGCGATGTTTCAGGTCGTGACCCTTCTTCAGACTGGAGAAGGGTCCCGACCTCAAACATCGCCCATCCTTTTTCTCCAGAGATGTTGCCTGACACGCTGAGTTGCTCCAGCACTTTGTGTCTATCTTTGTTATAAACCAGAATCTATACAAAACATAGGTTAGTTTAGTTTACTTTACTTTACTTTAGTCTAGTTTAGTTTAGAGATGCAGTATGGAAACAGCCCACCGAGTCTGCACCAACCAGCGATCCCCTGCACACTAGTTCTATCCTACGCACTAGAAGCAATTTACAGAGGCCAACTAACCTACAAACCTATACGTCTTTGGAGTGTGGGAGGAAACCGAAGCACCCGGAGAAATCCCACGCGGTCACAGGGAGAACGTACAAACTCCGTGCAGACAGCACCGGTTGTCAGGGTGGAGCCCGGGTCTCTGACCCTGTAAGGCAGCAACTCTACCGCTGCGCCACCATGCTACTGCACTGGTTTTTTTAAGTGCTGGTAATGAATTTAAACCTCAATTCTAAGTGAAATTGTAATTAATTTGGTATTTTAAACCATTCTTAATTCCCTTTTTGAATGCTTTAATATTTTGCATCAACACAAACGGAGGCTAACTGCCCTCTGTCGCCAGAGATCTGGGTTCGATCCTGGCCTCCGGCTGTGTCTGTGTGGAGTTTGCACGTTCTCCCTGCGACCAGATGGGTTTCCTCCGGGTGCTCCGGTTTCCTCCCACATCCCAAAGATGTGCAGGTTTCTAGGTTAATTGGAATCTGCAAATTGCCCCGAGTGTGTAGCAAGTGGATATGAAAGTGGGATAACATGGAACTAGTGTAAACGTGTGATCGATGGTCGGCGTGGACTCAGTGGGCCGAATGTCCTGTTTCCATGCTGTATCGTTCAATCATTCAATTCACTCCTAGACACTCTTCACACCAGGCTATGTGAAAGAAAAACTCTGTGTCTAAATGATAAGGTATTCATTATAAAGTATTGAGGTGGATTCACTTCGAAGTATTGGGCAGTTAACATGTTTTCAGTCTGAAGAAGGGTCTCGACCCGAAACGTCACCCATTCCTTCTCTCCTGAGATGCTGCCTGACCTGCTGAGTTACTCCAGCATTTTGTGAAATAAATACCTTCGATTTGTACCAGCATCTGCAGTTATTTTCTTACATAGGGCAGTTTTACATAGTCATTTACACTGTCGGTAGGTGAGGGAAGAAAATTTGAGAGAAAAGAACTGTATTTTGTTAAGTGTATTATTAAAATGTTCATTGAGGTATAAATGTTTCAAGCAGGAATACAAATGACCACCTGGACTAATTCTTATTGATGCTGCAGGGGAAAAAAGTAAAACATTTAAATTAAATTGTGTTTTCACATCACGCCTTCATATATAACACAAGACCTCATGAAAAGATAGACACAAAATGCTGGAGTAACTCAGCGGAACGGGCAATATCTCTGGAGAGAAGAAATGGGTGATGTTTCGGATCAAGACCCAGATCCAAGATCCGCTGAGATACTCCAGCATTTTGTGTCTATCTCCAGTGTAAACCAGCATCTGCTGTTCCTTCCTATGACCTTATGAAACTTGAGTCAACTTGTACTTACAAAGATTTTGGAAAATCTCTATTCCTTTCCAAATTGTGTATCACGCACACTCCTGGTCTAATACATTTCGTATTTTTTAGTTTATCTTGTCCCTGAGATTCTAATAATGCGCATAATTGACTTTCATTTGCTTAATAAAATTAAAATACTTCTATCTGATGGGAATTGAAAGCTAAACAACCATTCTTTCCATTGCTAGACCTTTAATTCCAAAGCTGCATTTCACAGGTTTGCAGTATGACTTTTACACCACTTTCAGAATTGTTATTCATGTGATTGCATCAGCTGCAGTATTGAGTAGTTTATTTTAGTTTAGTTTAGATTAGTTTAGTTTATTGTCACGTGTGCCGAGGTACAGTGAAAAGCTTTTTTTGTAGCGTGCTATCCAGTTAGCGGAAAGACTATACACGATTGCATTTATTCACAAAATGCTGGAGTAACTCAGCAGGTCAGGCTGCATCTCAGGAGAGAAGGAATGGGTGACGTTTCGGGTCGAGACCCTTCTTCAGAGTGAAGAAGGGTCTCGACCCAAAACGTCACCCATTCCTTCTCTCCTGAGATGCTGCCTGACCTGCTGAGATACTCCAGTATTTTGTGAATAAATACCTTCGATTTGTACCAGCATCTGCAGTTATTTTCTTACTATACATGATTGCAATCGGTTTCTTTCCAGCTTTTATCAGGCAACTGACTCATCCTACTACAACCAGAGAGCAGTGCTGAACTACTATCTACCTCTTTGGACTATTTTTGATTGGACTTTGCCGGCTTAACCTTGCACTGAACGTTATTCTCTTACCACCCACCACCCTCTGTGTGAAAAAGTTACCCCTCGGATTCCTATTAAATCTTTTCCCCTTCACCTTGAACCTATGTCCTCTGGTCCTCGACTCTCCTACTCTGGGGTAAAAGACTCTCTGCATCTAGCCGATCTATTCCTCTCATGATTTTGGACGTGTTTTCTTTTGGTAGAATTACAGTGGTGGAAGCCATTTCATTCCAGAGACGATCTCTGTCCTATTCGCTGTTGATAAATCCCAGCAACATCTTCACGATAAACGCGCACAGTGGGGAGCTGAGCCTGATCCACAGCATTGATTATGAAAGCGAGCATCACCTCTACCATCTACTGGTGCGGGCACTGGAGGATGCAACCGGTCTCACCAGCGTCACTGAGGTACGTGAATCTGACACCAGCGAGTTAAATAGCCTCACTACCTTGCAGATACAAGCACGAGTTTCAAGTTCCGTTTCGGTGCATATGACAATTAAACACCCTTGACTTTTTTTGTGTCTATTTTAGGAATATTAACTTCTTGTATCTGATACATACACAACAATAGTAAAAACATTTAAACAATAGCACTTGGCCTATCAACACATTAATATAACCAGTTCCGCTTAGTTCATTGTCACGTGTGCAGAGGTACAGTGAAAAGCTTTTGTTGCGTGCTAACCAGCCAGCGGAAAGACAACACATGATTACTTTTGCGCCATTCACAGTGTACAGATACATGATGTATGATACATGATACAGATAAACCAGATTGTTCTACCATCCTAAGGCAAAGATCAACGCCTTTTCTCTATCTATTGTACTTGCGTTTGATTTGACTATGTTTGTTTAGTTTAGTTTAAAGATACAGCGCAGAAACAGGCCCTTCGGCCCACCGAGTCCGCACCGACCAGCGATCATGCCGCACACTAGCACTATCCTACACACTAGGGACAATTACATAGAAACATAGAAAATAGTTGCAGGAGTGGGCCATTCGACCCTTCGAGCCAGCACAGCCATTCAATATGATCATGGCTGATCATCCGAAATCAGTACCCCGTTCCTGCTTTCTCCCCGTATCCCTTGATTCCGTTAGCCTACAAACCTGTACGTCTTTGGAGTGTGGGAGGAAACCGGAGCACCTGACGATTTTACCTTGTCTGTACGGAGTTTGGACGTTCTCCCCATTACCTTTTAGTTTAGTTTAGTTTAGTTTGGAGGTACAACGGGAAACAGGCCCTTTGGTCCACCGAGTCCGCACCGACCAGCAATCCCCGCATTCTAACATTATCCTACACTCGCTGGAGACAATTTACTTTTATAACAAGCCAATTAACCGACATACCTGTAGGTCTTTGGAGTGCGGGGGGAAACTGAAGATCTCAGAGAAAACCCACGTGATCACGGGGAGAACCTACACACTCCAGACAGACAGCACCCGCAGACAGGATCGAACCCGGGTCTCCGCCACCACACATGGATTTTCTCTGAGATCTTCGATTTCCTCCCACACTCCAAAGACGTACATGGTTTGTCAGTGAATTGACTTGGGTAAAATTGCAAATTGCCGCACCTGGAGTACTGTGTACAGTTTTGGTCTCCAAATTTGAGGAAGGATATTCTTGCTATTGAGGGCATGCAGCGTAGGTTCACTAGGTTAATTCCCAGAATGGCGGGACTGTCATATGTTGAAAGACTGGAGCGACTAGGCTTGTATACACTAGAATTTAGAAGGATGAGAGGGGATCTTATCGAAACGTATAAGATTATTAAGGGGTTGGACACGTTAGAGGCAGGAAACATGTTCCCAATGTTGGGGGGGTCCAGAACCAGGGGCCACAGTTTAAGAATAAGGGGTAGGCCATTTAGAACTGAGATGAGGAAAAACTTTTTCAGTCAGAGAGTTGTGAGTCTGTGGAATTCTCTGCCTCAGAAGGCAGTGGAGGCCAGTTCTGTGAATGCATTCAACGGAGAGCTTGATTGAGCTCTTAAGGATAGCGGAGTCAGGGGGTATGGGGAGAAGGCAGGAACGGGGTACTGATTGAGAATGATCAGCCATGATCACATTGAATGGCGGTGCTGGCTCGAAGGGCCGAATGGCCTCCTCCTGCACCTATTGTCTATTGTCTATTGTCTATTGTCTAATGTGTAGGTTAGTGTGAGTGTACTTTGTGATCCCTGGTTGGCACAGGCCTGGTTGGCCCGAAGGGCCTGTGTCCACGCTGTACCTCTAAGGTCTAAAGACTCTTGACTTGTCTTCTGTTTTCTCAACTGCTACTTTGTAAAAATGCTGATTTTTGGATTTTTGGAGGATTTGTTAAGGATTTAGATTAAAGGATTTATATTTATATTTTTTAAATATTTAGAGCGATGGAACAGTTATTACTTGAATTATGTCACTGACAATCTTACATTTAAATTTAAAGTTATTTAATTGCCATACTGCAATTTAAGGAATATTGCATTCTCATCTCCCTGTGGTATTCACCATATACTTGAACCATACGAGACATATTCACGGTACTTGAATCATAGAGTCATTCAGCACAGAAACAGGCTCTGGCCCAACTTGCCCATGCCTACCAAGAATCCCCCATCTATGCTGGTCACACCTACCCCAATATTCATCAAAACCTTTCCTATCCATGTATCTGTCCAATGCCTTTTACGGATGACACGAAGCTGGGGGGCAGTGTTAGCTGTGAGGAGGATGCTAGGAGGCTGCAACGTGACTTGGATAGGTTAGGTGAGTGGGCAAAGGCATGGCAGATGCAGTATAATGTGGATAAATGTGAGGTTATCCACTTTGGTGGCAAGAACAGGAAAGCAGACTATTATTTGAATGGTGGCCGATTAGGAGAAGGGGAGATGCAACGAGACCTGGGTGTCGTGGTACACCAGTCATTGAAAGTAGGCATGCAGGTGCAGCAGGCAGTGAAGAAAGCAAATGGTATGTTGGCATTCATAGCGAGGGGATTTGAGTATAGGAGCAGGGAGGTTCTGCTGCAGTTGTACAGGGCATTGGTGAGACCACACCTGGAGTATTGCGTGCAGTTTTGGTCTCCTAATCTGAGGAAAGACATTCTTGCCATAGATGGAGTACAGAGAAGGCTCACCAGATTGATTCCTGGGATGGCAGGACTTTCATATGAAGAAAGACTGGATAGACTCGGCTTGTACTCGCTGGAATTTAAAAGATTGAGGGGGGATCTTATAGAAACTTACAAAATTCTTAAGGGGTTGGACAGGCTAGATGCAGGAAGATTGTTCCCGATGTTGGGGAAGTCCAGAACAAGGGGTCACAGTTTAAGGATAAGGGGGAAGTCTTTTAGGACCGAGATGAGAAAGGTTTTTTTCACACAGAGAGTGGTGAATCTGTGGAATTCTCTGCCACAGAAGGTAGTTGAGGCCAGTTCATTGGCTATATTTAAGAGGGAGTTAGATGTGGCCCTTGTGGCTAAAGGGATCAGGGGGTATGGAGAGAAGGCAGGTACGGGATACTGAGTTGGATGATCAGCCATGATCATATTGAATGGCGGTGCAGGCTCGAAGGGCCGAATGGCCTACTCCTGCACCTATTTTCTATGTTTCTATGTTTCTAAATGTTGTTATAATACCTGATTTAACTATCTGCTCTCAGCTTGTCCCATACACCCACCCACCCTCCGTGTGAAAAAGGTGCCCCTCGGATTCCTATTGAATCTTTCCCCTCTCACCTTATAAATTCAATAGAGATAGGAGCAGAATTAGGCCATTCGGCCCATCGATTCTGCTCTGCCATTCGAACATGGCTGGTCTCCATCATCTGCCTATCAGAACCCTCTCGTACCTGTTTCAACCTATTACTTGCCAGGCCTTGTCCTGCCCCTCATCCAGCTTTCTCTCCCCTCCCCACCTTGACCCCTACAATCAGATGGTGTCTGACCCGCTGACTTACTCCAGCATTTTGTGTCAATCTTTGAACAATACTTTCCATCCTACATTTTCCTTGGACTTTGCCCCCTTTGATCTCTCGTTTTCACACCATACCCTTCCATATCCCTATGTCTCCCTCTCCCCTGACTCTCAGTCTGAAGAACGGGTCTCGACCCGAAAAGTCGCCCATTCCTTCTCCCCGGAGATGCTGCCTGTCCCGCTGAGTTACTCCAGCACTTTGTGTCCATCTTCGGTGGTATTGTGTGGGAAACTGGTGGCTAAGTTCAAGCACTCTTTGTGGAGGGGTGGGGCAAATTGTATTCGCAACAAAGGCAAGGATTTTCCGATGAGACCTTCGTTGAGGGAACACTTTAGAGCTGCAGTAAGCCTATTCTCAAGCTGTTGTGCTGCTGATTAATAGACTCTTCCTCTCTTCCAATATTGACACCATCTGTGGAATCCACACTTAAAAGTGCCAGTAATCCTGCAGTGTAATGCTCCAGCTTGGACTAAATGGATCGCTGTGACATCCTGAGCTGATTTTAATGAATTTATTTGTCGTAAGGCCTGGGGAATTATTTTTCTTTTCTTTGGACTGATTTTGATTAAGGTTCTTTTCACCGTAAAAGATTTAAATTAGCGGATGAGAAAGGGAAAAATGAATTCTGGGCATAGCGGTATTTTATCTGATTGCGTCGATCTCTCTTTTTTCACAATTGGGCTCACTGTTTCCATTATCGTCACACCTGAGATCAAAAGTCAGCATTTTACGGGAAAAATATAAGTGACTTACCTCGAGCTATTCAGTGTCTTATTTTTTGCAGATATTACAAGGCCAAATCGCAGTGCGATTTTAATGCTCGGAAGTCTTTCAGCATTTATAATTGGCGTTTCAAGGAAGCAGGCGGTCGGTACATAGAGTGCATTCAGAAAGTATTCAGACCCCTTCACTTTTTCCACATTTTGCTACGTTACAGCCTTATTTTAAAATGGATTAAAAAAAAAATTGTTATCATCAATCTACACACAATATTCCATAATATAAAAGCGAAAACAGGTGTTTAGAAATATTAGCAAGGTAATTAAAAAGAATTGACTGAAATATCACATTTACATAAGTATTCACACCCTTTGCTATGACACTCAAAATTGAGCTTATGTTCATCCTGTTTCCATTGATTATCCTTGAGATGTTTCTACAACTTGATTGGAGACCACCAGTGGTAAATTAAATTGACTGGACATGATTTGGAAAGGCACACACCTGTCTATATAAGGTCCCACAATTGACAGTGCATGTCAGAGCAAAAACCAAGCCATGAAGATGAAGGAATTGTCCGTAGACCTCCGAGACAGGATTGTGTTGAGACACAGATCTGGGGAAGGGTATAAAACAATTTCTGCAGCATTGCAGGTCCCGAAGAGCACAGTGGCCTCTGTCTTTCTTAAATGGAAGAAGTTTGGAATCACCAGGACTCTTCATAGAGCTGGCCGCCCGGCCAAACTGAGCAATCGGGGGAGAAGGGCCTTGATCAGAGAGGTGACCAAGAACCCGATGGTCACTCTGACAGAGCTCCAGAGTTCCTCTGTGAAGATGGGAGAACCTTCCAGAAGGACAACTATATCTGCAGCACTTCACCAATCAGGCCTTATGGTAGAGTGGCCAGACGGAAGCCACTTCTCAGTAAAAGGCACATGACAGCCCGCTTGGAGTTTGCCAAAAGGCACCTAAATGGCTCATACCAAGAGAAACAAGATTCTCTGGTCTGATGAAACCAAGATTGAACTCTTTGGCCTGAATGCCAATCAGCAACGCTCATCACCTGACCAATACCATACCTACGGTGAAGCATGGTGGTGGCAGCATCATGATGTGGGGATGTTTTTCAGCGGCAGGAACTGGGAGACTAGTCAGGATCGAGGGAAAGATGAACGGAGCAAAGTACAGAGATATCCTTGATGAAAACCTGCTTCAGAGCGTTCTGGACCTCAGAGTGGTCCACCTTCCAACAGGACAAACATAGAAACATAGAAACATAGAAAATAGGTGCAGGAGTAGGCCATTCGGCCCTTCGAGCCTGCACCGCCATTCAATATGATCATGGCTGATCATCCAGCTCAGTAACCCGTACCTGCCTTCTCTCCATACCCCCTGATCCCTTTAGCCACAAGGGCCACATCTAACTCCCTCTTAAATATAGCCAATGAACTAGCCTCAACTACCTTCTGTGGCAGAGAATTCCACAGACTCACCACTCTGTGTGAAGAAATGTTTTCTCATCTCGGTCCTAAAAGACTTCCCCCTTATCCTTAAGCTGTGACCCCTGGTTCTGGACTTCCAGCAAGCAAGCCAGCTAGAGATGACCCTAAGTACACAGCCAAGACAACACAGGAGTGGCTTTGTGACAAGTCTGTGAATGTCCTTGAGTGGCCTAGCCAGAGCCTGGACTTGAACCCGATCGAACATCTCTGGAGGGACCTGCAAATTGCTGTGCATCGACGCTCCCCATCCAACCTGACAGAGCTTGAGAGGATCTGCAGAGAAGAATGGGCGAAATTATCCAAATACAGGTGTGCCAAGCTTGTAGCGTCATACCCAAGAAGACCTGAGGCTGTAATCGCTGCCAAAGGTGCCTCAACAAAGTACTGAGTAAAGGGTCTGAATACTTATGTAAATGTGATATTTCAGTTATTTCTTTTTAATTACCTTGCAAAAAATTCTAAACATCTGTTTTCGCTTTTTTATTATGGGGTATTGTGTGTAGATTGATGATTAAAAAAGTGAATTAAATCAATTTAAAAATAAGGCTTTAACGTAGCAAAATGTGGAAAAAGTGAAGGGGTCTGAATACTATCTGAATGCACTGTATATAGGTTTAGCATGATAGACACAAAAGGTGGAGTAACTCAGCGGGACAGGCAGCATCTCTGGAGGGAAGGAATGGGTGACAATGGACAATAGGTGCAGGAGTAGGCCATTCGGCCCTTTGGACGGCACTGCCATTCACTGTGATCATGGCTAATCATCCACAATCAGTAATCCCGTTCCTGCCTTCTCTCCATATCCCTTGACTCCACTATCTTTAAGAGCTTCGGGTCGAGACCCTTCTTCAGACTGAGGTCAGGGGGGAAGGGAGATACATGGATAAGGAAGTGTGAAGGTGTGAAAAAAGTGCAAAGGGAATGGAGATCAAGGAAAATGTAGAATAGAAGGGTCTCGACCCGGGAACGTCACCCATTCCTTCTCTCCAGGGATGCTGCCTACCCCACTGAGTTACTCCAGCTTTTTGTGTCTAAATCCGACTTAAACCAGCATCTGCAGTTCCTTCCCACACCGAATAAATCATTGTTAGCTGGGAGAAGATAACAACAGCAAAGCAAACAGAGAGAAAATGTAGTCGGAGACAGTAAGACTGGTCAGAGAACTGGGAAGGGGGAGGGGTGGAGAGTGAGGGAAAGCAAGGGCTACTTGAAGGAGGTGCAAGTGAACATCTGCCTCACCTGAAAGGACTGTCGGGGGTCTTGGGCAGAGTCGAGGGGGGAGGTATAGGGACAGGTGTTACATCTCCTGCGGTTGCAGGGGAAAGTACCTGGGGAGGGGGTGGTTTAGGTGGGAAGGGACGAGTTGACCAGGGAGTTGCGGAGGGAACATTCTCTGTGGAAAGCTGAAAGGTTTGGAGATGGGAAGAAGTGGCCAGTGGTGGGATCCTGTTGGAGGTGGCAGAAATGCCGGAGGATTATGTGCTGTATGCGACGACTGATGGGGTGGAAGGTGAGGACAAGGGGGACTCTGTCCCTGTTGCGACTAGGGGGAGGAGGAAGCAAGGGTGGAACCGCGGGATATCGAGGAGACCCTCGTGAGGGCCTTGTCGATGATGGAAGAGGGGAACCCCTGTTCCCTAAAGAATGAGGACATCTCTGATGTCCTGGTATGGAAAAAAGGTTTAGCATGAGTTTGTACACCTCGGCACGGTGGCGCAGCGGTAGAGTTGCTGCCTTACATCGAATGCAGCGCCAGAGACTCAGGTTTGATCCTGACTACGGGTGCTGTACTGTACGGAGTTTGTACGTTCTCCCCGTGACCTGCGTGGGTTTTCTCCGAGATCTTCGGTTTCCTCCCACACTCCAAAGACGTACAGGTATGTAGGTTAATTGGCTGGGCAAATGTAAAAAATTGTCCCTAGTGTGTGTAGGATAGTGTTAATGTGCGGGGATCGCTGGGCGGCGCGGACCCCTGGTTCTGGACTCCCCCAACATCGGGAACATTTTTCCTGCATCTGGCCTGTCCAATTCCTTAAGAATTTTATATGGTTCTCTTAGATCCCCTCTCATCCTTCTAAATTCCAGTGAATACAAGCCTCGTCGACCCATTCTTTCATCATATGTCAGTCCCACCATCCCGGGAATTAACCTGGTGAATCTACGCTGCACTCCCTCAATAGCAAGAATTCCCTTCCTCAAATTATGAAGTAAAAATCCCCAAAAGAGGGAATGACTGGGGTGAGAAAGGTCCTTGATTATGTTGGCTGCATTCCTGAGACAGTGTGATGTGCAGTGGTTTAAGAGTGATCTCTGATCAATTTTGAATCGTTGGAGGGACTTATTCAAAATGTGGGTGGTCATGGTGGAGCAGCGGTAGAGTTGCTGCCTTACAGCGAATGCAGCACCGGAGACTTGGATTCGATCCCGACTACGGGTGCTGCCTGTACGGAGTTTGTACGTTCTCCCCGTGATCGGCGTGGGTTTTCTCCGAGATCTTCGGTTTCCTCCCACACTCCAAAGACGTACAGGTTTGTAGGTTAATTGGCTTGGTAAATGTAAAATTGTCCCCGGTGGGTGTTAATGTGCGGGGATCGCTGGTCGAAGGGCCTGTTTCCTCACTGTATCTCTAAACTAAACTAAACTGAACGAAAAACAGATCTTGCCCCATTCCTTCAACTTGAATGGAAGTGAAGAAGAATCTTCATTGATGCATAAAAAGATTTTTCACCGTCCTTCTGGTGAGGAGAAACACTGATTTTTTTTTTTAATAGTTCCGAACTTGGCAGAACAGAGTTTAGCTTAGTTTAGAGATACAGCACGGAAACAGGCCTTTCGGCCCACCGCTTCCATACCGACCAGCGATCACACAAACCCTAGTTCTATCCGACACACCAGGGACAATTTACAGGAGTTAATTAACCTACAAATCTGCATGTCTTTAGTGTGTGGGAGAAACCAGAGCGCCAGGAGAAAACCCACGTGGTCACAGGGAGAACGCACCAATTCCAGACGGACAGCACCTGACGTCAGGATTGAACCGGGGCCTCTGATGCTGTGAGGCCCCAACTCTACCGCTGCGCCACTGTTGCGATATCTGCAGTGTGCTGCAGAGTTGAGATTTGTCCTAAGGCTGTTTGAACCAGCATTTTGACAGAGTGATAGATCAGAAGAGTTTAGTGCCATTGTTGTTTTTATAAATCTTTAATGGCACAATGCTCGCTTTCTTTTCCAAACCGAGGATAGAGTTTCAGGGGATTATCCTTCATCAACCCAGGCAGTGATCCCTTCCTCCCTCTGAGGTTGGTCAGTGATGGAGAGCAGATCGGCACTTCAATGGAGAAGAACCTCATCTAGGCAGGAATATTAACGTGTGTATCTTCAGATGCTGGTTTAAACCGAAGACAGACACAAAATGCTGGAGTAACTCAGCGGGACAGGCAGCATCTCTGGAGAGAAGGAATGGGTGACGTTTCGGGTTGAGATTAGTCTGAAGAAGGGTCTCGACCCGAAATGTCACCCATTCCTTCTCTCCAGAGATGCTGCCTGTCCCGCTGAGTTACTCCAGCTTTTTGTGCCTATTTTGAGGAATATTAACCTCTTGTATCTGATACCTACACAACAATAGTAAAAAAATGTGAACAATAGGTCTTGGCCTATCAACACATTAATATAAACAGTTCCACCTAGTTTATTGTCACGTGTACCGAGATACAGTGAAAAGCTTTTGTTGCGTGCTAACCAGTCAGCAGAAAGACAATACATGATTACTTTTGCGCCATTCACAGTGTACAGATACATGATGTATGATACATGATACAGATAAACCAGATTGTTCTACCATCCTAAGGCACAGAACAACCCCTTTTCTCTATCTATTGTACTTGCGTTTGACTTGACTGTATGTTTGTTTAGTTTAGTTTAGAGATACAGCACAGAAACAGGCCCTTCGGCCCACCGAGTCCACACCGACCAATGGTCATCGGCCATTAACACTATCCTACACACACTAGGGACAATTTACAATTTTACCGATGTCAAGTTACCTACAAACCTGGTCGTCTTTGGAGTGTGGCAGGAAACCGGACCTCCCGGAGAAAACCCACGCAGTTCACGGGGAGAACGTACAAACTCCGTACGGACAGCACCGGTAGTCAAGATCGAATCCGTGTCACTAGCGCTGTAAGGCAGCAACTCTACCGCTGCACCACTGTGAGGCTATCCACTTTGGTGGCAAGAACAGGAAGTCACATTATTATCTGAATGGTGTCAAGTTAGGAAAAGGGGAAGCACAACAAGATCTGGGTGTCCTAGTTCATCAGTCACTGAAAGGAAGCATGCAGGTACAGCCGGCATTGAAGAAAGCCAATGGCATGTTGGCCTTCATAACAAGAGGGGTTGAGTATAGGAGCAAAGAGGTCCTGCAATTGTACAGGGCCCTAGTGAGACCACACCTGGAGTATTATGTGCAATTTTGGTCTCCAAATTTGAGGAAGGACATTCTTGCTATTGAGGGAGTGCAGCGTAGGTTCACGAGGTTAATTCCCGGGATGGCGGGACTGTCATATTTTGAAAGAATGGAGCGACTGGGCTTGTATACACTGGGATTCAGAAGGATGAGAGGCGATCTCATTGAAACATATGAGATTATTAAGGGATTGGACACGCTTGAGGCAGGAAACATGTTCCCGATGTTTTGAGAGTCCAGAACCAGAGGCCGCAGTTTAAGAATAAAGGGTAGGCCATTTAGAACGGAGATGAGGAAGAACCTTTTCACCCAAAGAGTTGTGAATCTGTGGAATTCTCTGCCTCAGAAGGCAGTGGAGGCCAATTCTCTGGATGCTTTCAAGAGAGAGTTAGATAGAGCTCTTAAAGACAGCAGAGCCAAGGGATATGGGGAGAAAGCAGGAACGGGGTACCGATTGTGATGATCAGCCATGATCACAGTGAATGGCGGTGCTGGCTCGAAGGGCCGAGTGGTCTACTTCTGCACCTATTGTCTATTGTCTATTGCCCAACATATTTATGTATAGTATTATCTGATCTGTTTGGATACCAAGCAAAATGGGGCGGCGCGGTGGTGCAGCGGTAGAGTTGCTGCCTTACAGCACCACAAACCTGGGTTCGATCCTGACTACGGGTGCTGTCTATACGGAGTTTGTATGTTCTCCCCATGACCACGTGGGTTTTCTCCCGGTGCTCCGGTTTCTTCCCACACTCCAAAGACACACAGGTTTGTAGGTTAAAAAGACACAAAGTGGTGGAGTGGTAAAAATGTAAATCCGCTGGGTTACTTCAGCGTTTTGTGTCCTCTTTTGTAGATCAGCATCTGCAGTTCCGTGTTCCAACCCAAAACCTATTCTGTCCATTTCCCTTCGTAGATGTTGCCTGCCCTGGGGAGTTGCTGCAGACTTCTGCATTTGTAGTTTCTTGCGAATCTATTCCGCCACCCCAATGCTCCTGAACGGACACAAAGTGCCAGCCTAACTCAGTTTGACCCGCCGAGTAACTCCACCACTTTGTGTCTTTTTTTTTGTAAAGGCACACCTGCAGTTCTTTGTGAGAGATAGATGGCGCCCAACCCAGGCGACTATTTGCCTGCTAACCACAGAAGCAGATCTACAATCACACATTACAATCGCTCCACACTCTTAAACCTCTACTCCTACAGACACTGTAAATGACTCAATTGTAATAATGTTTTGTCTTTCTACTGAATGGATAGCATGCAACACAAAGCTTTTCACTGTACCTCGGTACACGTGACAATCAACCACACTGTACTGTTTGTACTGAACTGAAACTGTACTATGCTATATTTGTCGGCACTGGGCCTGTACTCGCTGGAGTTTAGGAGGAGGAGGGGGGACCTCATTGAAACATACAGAATAGTGAAAGGCCTAGATAAAGTGGATGTGGAGAGGATGTTTCCACTAGTGGGAGAGTCTAGGACTAGAGGTCACAGCCTCAGAATTAAAACACGTTCCTTTAGGAAGGAGGTGAGGAGGAATTTCTTTCATCAGAAGGTGATGAATCTGTGGAATTCTGTGGAGGTCAAGTCAACGGATATTTTAAGGCAGAGATAGATAGATTCTTGATTAGTACGGGTGTCAGGGGTTATGGGGAGAAGGCATGAGAGTGGGGTTAGGGGGGAGAGATAGATCAGCCATGATCGAATGGCAGAGTAGAATTGATGGGCTGAGTTACTTAATCTGCTCCTATTACTTATGACTATCACAATGACTATGACTATCACTTATCATTCATGAGAGGAATAGAACGGGTAGATGCACAGAATCTCAAGCCCAGTGTAGGGGAATCGAGGACCAGAGGATGTCGATTCAAGATGAATGGGAAAAGATTTAATAGGAATCTGAGGGGTAACTTTTTCACATAAAGGGTGGTGGGTGTATGCAACAAGCTGCCAGGGGAGGTAGTTAAGGCTGGGACTATCCCAACTTTTCAGAAACAGTTAGACATGTACATGGATAGGACAGGTTTGGAGGGATATGGACCAAACGCAGGCAAGTGGGACTAGTGTAGGTGGGACACGTTGGCCGGTGTGGGCAAGTTGGGCCGAAGGGCATGTTTCCACACTGTATCGCTCTATATGACTGTATACTGTACTGTACTGATTCTACTTTACACCGCTTGGCTTCTGATTCCAATTGTTTGCTCATTATATTTTCCAGGTAGTAATTCACATTGATGATGAAAACGACTGTACTCCAGAGTTCCTGCATCCTATCTACAGCTGCGACGACATTCCTGAAAACATTCCCATTGGCACCTCTTTGTTGCAAGGTAGTGCACACCCCTCTTCTAAAACAAGCATATGTGTGTCAGTGTGTCCATTTGTTTCCCCTCTTCCCTCTGAGTTAGAGTATTGGAAGGACAGCTCCCTCAAGATCTGAAGATTCAGTTTAGTTTATTGTCACGTGTACCGAGGTACAGTGAAAAGCTTTTGTTGGGTGCTAATCAGTCAGCGGAAAGACAATCCATGACTACAATCGATCCATCTACAGTGTATAGATATATAATAGGGGAGCAACGTTTAGTGCAAGGTAAAGTCAGTAAAGTCCGATCAAAAATAGTCAGGGGTCACTCATGAGGCAGATAGTAGTTCAGGACTGCTCTCTGGTTGTGGGATGGTTCAGTTTTAGATTTAGATTTTTTAGATTTTTAGATTTAGAGATACAGCGCGCCGCCCAGCGATCCCCGCACACTAACACCATCCTACACCCACTAGGGACAATTTTTACATTTACCCAGTCAATTAACCTACAAACCTGTACGTCTTTGGAGTGTGGGGGGGAAACCGAAGATCTCGGAAAAAACCCACGCAGGTCACGGGGAGAACGTACAAACTCCTTACAGTACAGCACCCGTAGTCAGGATCGAACCTGAGTCTCCGGCGCTGCATTCGCTGTAAGGCAGCAACTCTACCGTTGCGCCACCGTGCCGCCATGTGTACCGAGGTTCAGTGAAAAGCTTTTGTTGGGTGCTAATCAGTCAGCAGAAAGACAATCCATGACTACAATCGATCCATTTACAGTGTATAGATGCATGATACGGGAACAACGTTTAGTGCCAGGTAAAGTCCGATCAAAAATAGTCAGGGGTCACTCATGAGGTAGATTGTAGTTCAGGACTGCTCTCTGGTTGTGGTAGGATGGTTCAGTTACCTGATAACAGCTGGGAAGAAACTGTCCCTGAATCTGGAGGTGCTGAATGCAGTGCACCACTACAGGACGTCAATGGTTTAATGGTGTCTTTATTATCATGTGTACCAAGACACAGTGAAATACTTTTGCTTTGCACACTTTGTTCTTGATTAGTACGGGTGCCACGGGTTATGAGGCGGTGGCAGGAGAATGGGGTTGAGAGGGAAATAGAGATCAGCCATGATTGAATGATTTGATGGGCCAAATGGTCTAATTCTGCTCCTGGAACTTATGAATGTATAAACGTATACAGCTCAGCAGGACCACCACCGCACACAAGCACAACCCCCGGTTAGTGTAGCATGAACAGAGCAGCCCACTGAGGCCATTAGCAACACTATCACCGTACAAGAGCACAAACCCCCGGTTAATGTAGCATGCACAGAGCAGCCCACTGAGGCCGTTAGCAACACTATCACCGTACAAGAGCACAAACCCCCAGTTCATGTAGCATGCACACAACAGCCCACTGAGGCTGTTAGCAAGAGGAGCCATTTTGGCACCAATTTACAGTCCCATAGAGTCATAGAGTGATACAGTGTGGAAACAGGCCCTTCGGCTCAACTTGCCCACACCGAACAACATGTCCCAGCTACACTAGTCACACCTGCCCACGTTTGGTTCACATCCCTCTAAACGTGCCCTATCCATGTACCTGTCTAACTGTTTCTTAAATGTTGTGATAGTCCCAGCCTCAACTACCTCCTCTGGCAGCTTGTTCCATCCACCCATTATGTGAAAAAGTTAACCCTCGAGTTCCCTATTAAAACTTTTCCCCTTCACCTTAAACCTATGTCCTCTGGTCCTCAACCCTACTCTGAGCAAGAGACTCTACGCGTCTACCCGATCTATTCCTCTCGTGATTTTATACACCTCCATATTTAAACTAAATAGTGGGGGTGGTGTGTCAAATGGGATAGACAAGGATGGAGTTAAAGGGAAAGAGAGTATAGGAAAAGTTAAGAAAGACCCTGGAATTAACGGGACAGAAAGCTCGCGAAGGGATAAGAGAGTATGGCCAAGTGTTTTAATAGGAGTCACTGTGGATAGAGCTGAGGAATTGTAAAGGTAAGAAAACACTAATGGGAAAACACTAATCTACAGGCCCCCAAACAGTAGCCCGGATATAGGGTGTAAGTTGCAGCAGGAGTTAAAATTGGCATGTAACAAAGGGAATGCCACTGTGGTTATGGGGGATTTCAATATGCAGGAAGACTGGAAAAATCAGGTTGGTTCTGGATCCCGAAAAAGGAAGTTTGTAGAGTGCCTCCGAGAAGGATTCTTAGAGCAGCTTGTACTGGAGCCTACCAGAGAGAAGGCAATTCTGTGTTTAGTGTTGTCCAATGAATCAGATTTAATAAGGGAACTTAAGGTAAAGGAACCGCTTGGAGGTAGTGACCATAATATGATTAGTTTTAATCTGCAATTTGAGAGGGAGAAGGTTAAATCAGAAGTGTCAGTGTTGCAGTTGAACAAAGGGGACTATGAAGGCATGAGAGAGGAGCTGGCCAAGGTCGACTGGAAAAGGATCCTAGCAGGAATGACGGTGGAACAGCAATGGCAGGAATTTCTGAGCATAATCTAGAAGATGCAGGATCATTTCATTCGAAAGAGGAAGAAAGATTCCAAGGGGAGTAAGAGGCAACCGTGGCTGACATGGGAAGTTAGGGATGAAGACCAGGAGGGTTTGCGGGACTTCAGGCGCATGTTGGGCAGATTGTTCAAGTCAGCACGGATAGGAAGGTCAGGGTTGGCCTCGACAGTGCACCAATCTTTCAACATCCTCTCCCTTCTGCGTGTGCTGGGAGGGGCGATGTGACAGAGGACAGGGAGCCACTGCAAAGGCTCGGGTTACTGAATGTGGATGATCAGCCATGATCACAATAGACAATAGACAATAGACAATAGGTGCAGGAGTAGGCCATTCGGCCCTTCAAGCCAGCACCGCCATTCAATGTGATCATGGCTGATCATTCTCAATCAGTACCCCGTTCCTGCTTTCTCCCCATACCCCCTGACTCCGCTATCCTTAAGAGTTCTATCTAGCTCTCTCTTGAATGTATTCAGAGAATTGGCATCCACTGCCCTCTGAGGCAGAGAATTCCACAGATTCACAACTCTCTGACTAAAAAAGTTTTTCCTCATCTCTGTTCTAAATGGCCTACCCCTTATTCTTAAACTGTGGCCCCTGGTTCTGGACTCCCCCAACATTGGGAACATGTTTCCTGCCTCTAACATGTCCAACCCCTTAATAATCTTATACGTTTCGATAAGATTCCCTCTCATCCTTCTAAATTCCAGTGTATACAAACCTAGTCGCTCCAGTCTTTCAACATATGACAGTCCCGCCATTCCGGGAATTAACAATGAATGGAGGCGCTGGTTCAAAGGGGCTGAATGGCCTCCTCCTGCACCTATTTTCTTTTTTTATGTTTCTATAAGATCAGCTCCCTTCCTCCTCTGCTCCCTTTAGTGAGAGAGACACTAATAATTTTACAGTTTCACAAATGCCAAGGTGCACTTCAAATCATCTACTGTGGTTGGTCTTGTTCATTGGAACTGCAAACTAGGACATTGACAACCGGTTTAATGGAATTATTATCTACCATGGATTGACTAAAATCAGCTAAAATTATATTTTCCTTCCATTTTGCCCCAGTCCATAGAAAACCAGTAAAACTAGAGGGTTCCAGTCATTAAAGTCAGGCCCATGAATGGTCTAATATATAAGATGCTGCAGGCATCCTTGTTCCACAGAGCACCGGTGGCTCAGCTGGTCGAGCCACTGGCCGCGCCGTTGTGTTTGGCTGCCTGCCACTGTATGTTTCTTTTTTTTTTCCTAATCAGATGTGCAGCACTTTGGTCAACGTGGGTTGTTTTTAAATGTGCTATACAAATAAAATTGACTTGACTTGACTTGACTGTCTCACAGTGCCAGAGACCCAGGTTCGATCCTGAACTTTTTTTTTTTTTTTTTAAAGTTCGCTCTCCTTTTATTAATTTCATCAACCGGAAATTTGAATATGAAACTTGGATGAAAAGCAAATATGTTTCATTCTTATTTTAATGTTATTTTAGTAACAAGCATTGTGTACCATTCTAAAAATAACTGTCGGTATTTTTGATCTATTTCTCTAAGACTTTGAATGAAACTTTAAACTTATTTTGTGAGCTTATTATCAACTTCCAGCTTAGTGTTCAAATGTGATAGATGACCCTCGGGTGCTGCCTGTGTGGAGTTTGCACGTTGTCCCCGTGGCCCCGTGGGTTTCCTCCGGGTGCTCCGGTTTCCTCCCACATCCCACAGACGTGCGGGTTTGTCGGTTAATTGGCCCTCCGTAAATTGCCTCCAGTGTGCAGGGAGTGGATGAGAAAGTGGGATATCACGGAACCCGTGCGATCGGGTGATCGACGGTCAGCGTGCATTTGGTGGGCTACAGGGCCTGCTTCCATGAAGCATCAAACCTCATTGTCCAGGCAGGTTACAAGATACAAGATAAAGACACAATAATACAGCCCTACATATTCTCACCAAAAGAGGTCTGAAGAAGGGTCTCGACCTGAAACGTCATCCATTTCCTCTCTCCAGAGATGCCGCCTGACCCGCTGAGTTACTCCAGCATGTCGTGTCTATTTTCGGTGTAAACCAGCATCTGCAGTTCCTTCCCACCATAACACATGCTCCTCTCCCACAACTAATGTATAAGTTCCCTGACTGAAATGTGTCAGGCGCGTCCAGTTTCATATATAAATCTCTAAGAGTATTCAGGTTGTGCTTTTATATTGTGCTTTTATAATCTTTTTTAGCTTTTAGAGATACAGCGCGGAAACAGGCCCTTTGATTCACCGAGTCTGCGCCGACCAGCGATCCCCACACACTAACATTATCCTACACACACAATAGGGACAATTTACAATTTTACCAAGCCAATGAACCTACAAACCTGCACTTCTTTGGAATGTGGGAGGAATCCGGAGCACCCGGAGAAAACCCACGCAGGTCACGGGGAGAACGTACAAACTCCGTACAGACAGCACCCGTAGTTAGATGGAACCCGGCTCTCTGGCGCTGGAAGGCAGCAACTCTACCGAGCCTGGAAAGAAAGTGAAAAATTAGTGTTAATTGAGAGATCACAAATGTCAAAAAGATATATTTGCCCACATCATCATTATTCCTAAAAATCACACTGCTGAATTGTCAGGGTATTGTAAGTACTGATTAAAACAAGAGTTATTCTTGAGATGAAAGCATTTGAACATATACCAGGGGACTTGATACTCAATAGATTGTATGAAGTTATATTTTGATTGAATAATTTAAAACATTTTCTGGGATTAAGTCAACAAAAATTAAAATGATTGTTTCTGATCTGGTCCAGTTTTCTAAAGTAGAAATGTTTAGAACATTTACGGGTGGCATTTTGGCGCAGAGGTAGAGTTGCTGCCATACAGCACCAGAGACTCGGGTTCCATCCCGTCAAGGGGTGCAGTCTGTACAGAGTTTGTACGTTCTCCCCGTGACCTGCCTGGGTTTTCTCCAGGAGTTCTGGTTTCCTCCCACACTCCAAAGACGTGCAGTTTTGTGCAGGTTAATTGGCATTGGTAAAGATTGTAAATTGTCCCTAGTGTGCAGGATGGTGCTAGTGTACGGGGATTGCTGGTCGGCGTGGACTCGGTTGGCCGAAGGGCCTGTTTCCACACTGTATCTATAAACTAAGCACAGCAACAACACAAAACAATCCAAGTCTATCCAATTCCTGCAGCTGAAATTCTCTAATCCAAGCAACATTCTGGTAAATAGCTTTGTGTAGATCGTAATTTATTCACAAAATGCTGGAGTAACTCAGCAGGTCAGGCAGCATCTCAGGAGAGAAGGAATGGGTGACGTTTCGGGTCGAGACCCTTCTTCAGACTGTAAATCGTAAAGTGAATATACTCAGGGCTATTTTCAAACGTTAAGGTGAATTGAGGATCTAGTTTAGTATAGTTTAGAGATGCAGCATGGAAACAGGCCCTTCGGCCCACCGAGTCCGCGCCGACCAGTGATCCCCGCACACTAACACCATCCTACACACACTACGGACAATTTACAATTTTACCAAACCTATAAACCTGTACGTCTTTGGAGTTTGGGAGGAAATGGGAGATCCCAGAAAAAACTCACGCAGGTCACGGGGAGAACGTACAAACTCCATACAGACAGCGCCCGCAATCAGGATCGATCCTGGGTCCCTGGCGCTGGAAGGCAGCAACACTACCCCTGCGCCACCGTGCCACCCTTAGAACTGGAACTGGTGCCTGGTGCAGTTTTTTTCGTCAGGGAGGTGATCTTGGAGATGTATGTGGAATGAAGTTCTTGTCAAAATCTCATCTGGGCTCTTTACTCGGCCTGTGAAGTTACCTTGTTGTCTCCGCTGTGATTTGAATGTTGGCACATCTGCAAAGGCCGGGAGTTATTTGTTTGTGAGATTAAGGCTTTCATATCCATCAACAAAGACCAAAGCATTTTGCCTTTTACGGTTGCCATCTTGTCAAGTGCAAAATGAAGCGAGCTTTCTTTAGCACGGTGGCAAAGCTGACAGCAGTTTTAATACGGAAGCTTCCCCTTTGATTATTTTCAGGACACATTTGAACTAGAAATGTCAACGTTGACTCAATTGCCCCTGCTTCATTCATGTATAAATAAACGAGGATCGAGTTTTCGAGAGAAGGCGATTCTGGAAAAGTACATTTAATTAAACCTCCTTGCTCCATTAAAAGGAATATTTAATGAAAGATTATTCATGTCAGACAAAAATATGAGATTGATCAAATTATACTGTCTCGGCGGGAATGAAATGCTGAGATGCGCACACCAGCAAACTTTTTTGTTTTAATGAGATGGCATTTCAAGTTTGCTGAAGAATTTCCCCTTACCGCAAAACTTCCAAATAGCTGTCAGCTTGCTTCAGGGGTATCAGGTTCCATTTTCATGTGCATTAACTTCTGCTGTTCAACAGCAAGTTTGGAGCTGGCACCATGCTGATAACGAAGTGTACTTCAGCCAAATTTGTCATTAAAAAATCCAGTTGGACTCAAAAATATGAACATCCACACTGCTTATCTTATCGAAACGTATAAGATTATTAAGGGGTTGGACTTGTTAGAGGCAGGAAACATGTTCCCAATGTTGGGGGAGTCCAGAACAAGGGGCCACAGTTTAAGAATAAGGGATAGGCCATTTAGAACTGAGATGAGGAAAAACTTTTTCAGTCAGAGAGTTGTGACTCTGTGGAATTCTCTGCCTCAGAAGGCAGTGGAGGCCAATTCTCTGAATGCATTCAAGAGAGAGCTGGATAGAGCTCTTAAGGATAGCGGAGTCAGGGGGTATGGGGAGAAGGCAGGAACGGGGTACTGATTGAGAATGATCAGCCATGATCACATTGAATGGCGGTGCTGGCTCGAAGGGCCGAATGGCCTCCTCCTGCACCTATTGTCTATTGTCTATTGTCTATTGCTTCTCATAGAATCATAGTGTGGAAACAGGCCCTTCGGCCCAACTTACCCACACCGGCCAACCTGTCCTGGCCACACTAGTCCCACCTGCCCACGTTTGGTCCATATCCCTCCAAACCTGTCCTATCCATGTACCTGTCTCACTGTTTCTTACATGATGGGATAGTCCCATCCTCAACTACCTCCTCTGGCAGCTTGTTCCATACACCCACCACCCTTTGTGTGAAAAGGTTACTCTTCAGATTCCTATTAAATCTTTCCCCCCTTCACATTAAACCTGTGCCCTGTGGTCCTCGATTCCCTCTCTCTGGGCAAGTGACTCTGTGCATCTACCCGATCTATTCCTCTCTGTTGATGCTTTTAAGGCAGATGGCCTAGCAATGGGATAGCAGTGTCAATGCCACGCTGCTCTGAGTTTTGAAGAGAATTGATGTGCACTGCTCCAGGCATTTATAATATTGCCCTGAGAATGTAGCAGAGTTGGGCTTTTTTTTAAGACTAAAGCTACGTTCACAATATTTCCTGTCAATTTTCTTCCTTCTTCTGCTGAAGGGGTTGATAGCTTTCTGGTGGATGACTCCAGGGCACTGAGGAGCCTATTTAAGTGGTCCTCTTCGTACACACGCCTATTCCGTGAAAGCTGGCGGACGACCTGATTTACTCTTACTAAATATCCACACATCCATTGGGAACTACACGTTGGCAGTGGTGTTGAGGTTGGCCGGGCAACTGGGTCAATTTACGAGAACTGTTTAGTTTAGTTTAGTTTAGAGATACAGCGCGGAAACAGGCTCTTCGGCTCACCGAGTCCGCGCCGACCAGCGATCCCTGCACATTAACACTGCCCTACACACAAACTTGGGACAATTTACAATTACGCCAAGCCAATTAACCTACCAACCTGTACGTCTTCGGAGAGCAGGAGGGAGCCGAAGACCTCGGAGAAAACTCACACAGGTCACGAGGAGAACGTACAAACTCTGTACAGACAGCACCCGTAGCCAGGATCGAACCCGGGTCTCTGGCACTGTAAGGCAGTAGCTCTACCACGAGGCCACTGTGCAGCCCGTTGTAGAGTTATACTGGTATAGTGGTTATTTTATTATTCGGAGTTCTGCACTAATCAGTGAACATGAGCAAAGAAAACCCAAAGTGCTGGAGAAATTCAGCAGGTCAGGCAGCATCTGTGGAGGCAATGGATAGACGATGTTTTGGGTCAGGACCCATAGAGTCATAGAATCGTACAGCCTGGAAACAGGCCTATCGGCCCAACTTACCCATGCCGACTAACATGTCCCATCTACACTAGTCCCACTTGCCTCGTTTGGCCCAAATTCCTCTACACCTGGCCTATCCACGTACCTGCCTAAATGTTTCTTAAATGTTGCGATAGTCCCTGCCTCAACTCCCTCCTCCGGCAGATTGTTCTATAAACCATCAACCACCCTTTGTGTGAAAAAGTTACCCTCAGGTTCTTATAAATCTTTCCTTCCCCCCCATCACCTTAAACTTATGTCCTCTGGTTCTTGATTCCCCCATTCTGTATGGAACAAGCTGCCAGAGGAGGTAGTTGAGGCTGGGACAATCCCAACATTTAAGAAACAGTTAGACAGGTACATGGATTGGACAGGTTTGGAGGGATATGGACCAAACGCGGGCAGGTGGGTCTAGTGTAGCTGGGACATGTTGGCTGGTGTGGGCAAGTTGGGCCGAAGGGAACTGTTTCCACACTGTATCACTCCATGACTCCATGCAAACTCTGCACAGTTCAGTTTTCAGTTCAGTTTAGTTTATTGTCTCTAGTACTGAGGTACAGTGAAAAACTTTTGTTGCCTGCTATCCAGTCAGCAGAAAGACAATAGACAATAGGTGCAGGAGGAGGCCATTCGGCCCTTCGAGCCAGCACCGCCATTCAATGTGATCATGGCTAATCATCCACAATCAGCACCCCGTTCCTGCCTTCTCCCCATACCCCCTGACTCCGCTATCCTTAAGAGCTCTATCTAGCTCTCTCTTGAATGCATTCAGAGAATTGGCCTCCACTACCTTCTGAGGCAGTGAATTCCACAGATTTACAACTCTCTGACAATGCATGATTACAATCGATCCATTTGCAGTGTACAGATACATGATGAAGGAATAATGTTTAGTGCAAGGTAAAGCCAGCAAGTCCGATCACTTTTGCCACTTAATTGACCAGTCCCACATTAAGTTTCACTTCCCGATTTAGTTTAGTTTATTGTCACTTGAATGGTGAAAAGCTTTTTGTCGTGTGCTTTGCAGTCAGCGGAAAGACAAAACATGATTACAATCGATCCATTTACGGTGTACAGAGACAGGAGAAGGGAATAATCACGGTCTTGCCCTTGATTATGCTGCTGGCCTTGCCGAGGCAGCGTGAGGTGTAAATGCAGTCAAAGGAAGGGAGGTTGGTTTTGCGTGATGGTCTGGGCTGCGTCCACAATCCGCTGCGATTTCTTGCGTTCTTGGCTCGAACCCGGGACTCTGGCGCTGTAAGGCAGTAACTCTACCGCTGCATCACCTTTGCGCCCCATGCGCACGGTGGGTCTTGCAGCCTGTTTCCATGCTCCACCTCTAAACTAAAAGACTGTCAGATTAGAAATCTGTATGTAAAATGGCTTGGTATAAGCTTACAGTTACAGCGCTTGCAGCGCCGGAGACCCGGGTTCGATCCTGACTACGGGTGCTGTCTGTAAGGAGTTTGCACGTTCTCCCCGTGACCGCGTGGGTTTTCTCCGAGAACTTTGGTTTCCTTCCACACTCCAAAGACGTACAGGTTTGTTGGCTAATCGGCTCAGTATAAATGTAAATTGTCCCTCGTGTGTGTAGGATAGTGTTAATGTGCGGGGATCGCTGGTCGGTGTGGGCCGAAGGGCCTGTTTCCGCGCTGTATCTCTAAACTAAACTAAACGATGGTGAACAGGAACCCATGGGAGGATTGCAATAGGTGGAGGTAAGGCCCAGCTTGGTCCAGACCACACCAACATGCTTGAAGTGATCTACCTAGACTGCTTGAAGGTATTTATTCACAAAATGCTGGAGTAACTCAGCAGGTCAGGCAGCATCTCAGGAGAGAAGGAATGGGTGACGTTTCAGCACTTTATGAATAAATACCTTCGATTTGTACCAGCATCTGCAGTTATTTTCTTACACTACCTAGACTGCTTGCTCAACTACTAGTGGGAAGTAAATGTCAGCCTCATCAGCAGTGCACCGTCTTTGACTGTTTAGAAAAACACTCCCATTTTTCTATCTAGCCAATTAAACTGCAATTACCACCATCCAATGCGAATTAACTAAATTAGTCGAGACTGGGATCAAATGGTTGTGAACTCATGAATATTAATTTCATATTTAAATTCACGGCATAGAATTAACGCGAAAAAATCACGTCGTGAATAGCTTTGCCATTAATAAATCTGCGACTATTTACATTGATAAATATGACAGGGCACGTGCTGACACAACGCAGAATGTGAACGAACGGAGTTTTAGTTTTTGGTTTCTAGTCGAAGGGATTCAGCACGGAAACAGGCCCTTCGGCCCACCGAATCCACGCCGACCAGCGATCACCGCACAGATAGCACTATCCTATACATTAGGGACAATTTACAATCTTTACTGAAGCCAATTAACCGATTAATTAACGCAGTACAAACTCAGTACAGACAGCATCCGTAGTCAGGATCGAACCCGTTCACACTAGTTCTATGTTACTCACTTTCCCATCCACTAGGGGCAATTAACAGAAGCCAATTAACCCACAAACCTGCACGTCTGTAGGTTAATGGGTGGAAACCGGAGTACCCGGGGAAAACGTACAAACTCCGTACAGACAGCACCCGTGGTCAGGATCGAACCCGGCCCTCTGGCGCTGTGAGGCAGCAACTCGACTGCTGCACCACCATGCTGCCTAATACTTATACTTTATAAAGTATACTCATACTTATACAGTATAAAATATAATTGGACATTCTTATAATATGGAGACACAAGAAGTCTCATAGCTGGAAATTAAAAAAGCCTGAATTATATTTTATCAAAAGATTAGGGTTCAAAGTTGTTTGTAATTATAATTTCCAGTCATTACATTGCGGGCCAAAAGGTCTGTTCTTTGCTACACTAACACCCTTCATTATAACCTAAAGAGGTAGAAGGGTCGGTGTGCTATCTTGGCCATTGTTTCCATATGGGTGGTCCAGGAATGTAATTCACAGAATTCTATGACTATAAATGGTTCAATGGTGCTTTAATAAGTTCCTAAGTCATAGGAGCAGAATTAGGCCATTTGGCTCATCAAGTCTACTCCGCCATTCAATCATGGCTGATCTATCTCTCCCTCCTAACCCCATTCTCCTGCCTTCTCCCCATAACCCCTGACACGGCACGGTGGCGCAGCATAGAGTTACAGCCTCACAGCGCCAGAGACCCGGGTTCCATCCTGACTACGGGCGCTGTCTGTATGGGCTTTGTACGTTCTCCCCGTGACCTGCGTGGGTTTTCTCCCAAGATCTTCGGTTTCCTCCCACACTCCAAAGAAGTACAGGTTTGTAGGTTAATTGGCTTGGTACAAATTTAAACTGTCCCTAGTGTGTGTAGGATAGTGTTAGTGTGCGGGGATCGCTGGTCAGTGGGGGCTCGGTGGGTGATAGTGCCAGTTTCTGCGCTGTATCTCTAAACTAAACTAAACTAAACCCATGCTAATTCCACAGTGTGGAAACAGACCCTTCGACCCAACTTGCCCACACCGGCCAACATGTCCCAGCTACACTAGTCCGTGTTTGGTCCATCTCCCTCCAAACCTGGCCTATCCATGTACCTGCCTTACCGTAGATGGACACAAAAGCGGCAGAAACTCAGCGGGACAGGCAGCATCTCTGGAGAGAAGGAATGGGTGACGTTTCGGGTCGAGATCCTTCTTCAGTCTTGAGTCCTTCTCTCCAACGATGCTGCCTGTCCTGCTGAGTTACTCCAGCGCTTTGTGTCTTTCTTCACTTTAAACCAGCATCTGCAGTTCCTTCCTACACACATACGTGTCTTAATTGTTTATGGGCGTTGCTTTTGGTCCCAACTCCCAAGAGTTAGATAGAGTTAGATTTAGCTCTTTGGGCTAACGGAATCAAGGGGTGTGGGGTGAAAGCAGGATGGTTTTGGATGATCAGCCATGATCATATTGAATGGTGGTGAAGGGCCTACTCTGCCACCTGTTTTCTATGTTTCCATGTTTGTAACTGAAGTGCCGTTTTGTTTTTGCACACACGCACACACACACACACACAGTGCTTGCCCAGGACTGCGACACGGGGCCCAACGCGGAGATCTCCTACTTCACCCAGGCCGCCGAGTTTGCCGTCACCGCGCAGGGCCTCCTGGTCCCCAAGCAGCCGCTGGACTACGAGAAACCCAACCACATGTACGAGTTCGTCGTGGCCGCGGTGGACAGAGGGCAACCCCCGCGCACCGGAACCACGTCCGTGCGGATACGGATCACCAACGTCAACGACCGGAGTCCCGTGTTCTCACAGAATGTGTAGGTGGACCTCCGTCTGCGGAGACGTACTCATTTCTTTCTGAACGGGGAAAGGAAAGCAAGGGAGTTTAGATAGGCAAAGCCGGCCCTCTTCATCTCTTAGGCAAAAATCACATTGAATTGGTGTCGAACGGTTTACACAAATATTGGTATTGCTTTATTATTGTCAGGTGCAACAAGATACAGTTCTTCTTATCGTGCCCACGCATGCTAGATATTGTGTTTCAGCCAAAACTGAACACAACTCTCAGCAAGAGGTCTGGGATTTTTTTTTAATGAGGGAACGGTCTGGAGGCAAGCAAGTTTCCGATCCTTCAGTCTGAAGAAGGGTCTCGACCCGAAACGTCACCCATTCCTTCTCTCCTGAGATGCTGCCTGGCCCGCTGAGTTACTCCAGCATTTTGTGTCTACCTACAACTCTTAGCAATGCCATTGTTCTCTGCGAGTTGCTCAGCTTTGCTTTGCTCCATCAGAGGACATCTCAATAGGTGCTCCATAGTTTGTGGATCAGTGCCACATATAAGCAGGTGATGTCTTCATTGTCTATATAACCCCACTTCTTGAGAGTGGTTTTACAGCGACCAGTACCAGCTCTCAGTCTGTTGAGGCGTTTCCATCCAGCCCAGCTTGATTCGGCCCCAGGGGGAAGTTCTGTTTTGGCACTTGTGTCAAAAACCTGTACGGTGAAAAGCTTTTGTTCGTTTTCTTTCCAGTCAAATTGAATCATACTATACATGAGGGCAATCAAAGATAGACACAAAATGCTGGAGTAACTCAGCGGGTCAGGCAGCATCTCTGGAGGAAAGGAATAGGTGACGATTCGGGTCGAGACCCTTCTTCAGACTGAGGGCTCTTAGTCTGAAGAAGGGTGTCGCCCGGAAACGTCACCCATTCCGTTTCTCCAGAGATGCTGCCTGTCCCGCTGAGTTACTCCAGCATTTTGTGCCGATATTTGGTGTAAACCAGCATCTGCAGTTCCTTCCTACGCACGGAGAGAGTTTAATTTATGTAGTAAAAGAACTGCAGGTGCTGGTTTACATCGAAGGCAGACACAAAATGCTGGAGTAACTCAGCGGGACAGGCAGCATCTCGGGAGAAGGAATGGGAGACGTTTCGGGTCGAGACCCTTCTTCAGACTGATGTCAGGGGAGTAGGCGGGACAAAGATAAGATGTTGTCGGAGACAGGACGACTAGTGGGAGAACTGGGAAGGGGCGGGGATCAAGAGGGAAAGCAAGGGCTATCTGAAGATAGAGAAGTCAATGTTCATACCACTGGGGTGTAAACTGCTCAAGCGAAATACGAGGTGCTGTTCCTCCAATTTGTGCTAGGCCACACTTTGACAATGGAGGAGGCCCAGGACAGAAAGGTCAGATTGGGAATGGGAGGGGGAGTTGAAGTGCTGAGCCACCGGGAGATCAAGTAGGTTAAGACGGACTGAGCGGAGGTGTTGAGCGAAACGATCGCCGAGCCTGGGCTTGGTCTCGCCGATGTGGAGAAGTTAACACCTGGAAGGGCGGATACAATAGATGAGGTTGGAGGAGGTGCATGTGAACCTCTGCCTCACCTGGAAAGACTGTTTGGGTCCTTGGACGGAGTCGAGGGGGGAGGTAAAAGGACAGGTGTTGCATCTCCTGCGGTTGCAGGGAAAAGTACCAGAGGAGGGGGTGGTTTGGGTGGGAAGGGGCGAGTGGACTAGGGAATCTTGGAGGGTACGGTCTCTGCGGAAAGCAGAAAGGGGTGGAGATGGGAAGATGTGGCCAGTAGTGGGATCCCGTTGGAGGTGGCGAAAATGTTGGAGGATTATAGGCTGTGTGCGAGGGCTGATGGGGTGGAAGGTGAGGACAAGGGGGACTCTGTCCTTGTTACAAGAGTTTAATTTAGTTTAATTTAGTTTATTGTCATGTGTTCTGAGGTACAGTGAAACGCTTTTTCGATGCATGCTATCCAGTTAACGGAAAGACTATAGATGATTACAATCATGCCGTGCGTCCGCAGTGTACATACAGGATAAAGGGAATCCTGAAGGATAAAGGGAAGGGAAGAGATGTTTACGTGGGGAATTCATCCCATTGTTATTAGTCACTGGCCGGCATGGTGACACAGCGGTAGAGTTGCTGCCTTACAGCGCCAGAGACCCTGGTTCGATCCTGACTACGGGTGCTGTCAGTATGGAGTTTGTACATTCTCCCCGTGACCGCGTGGGTTCCCTCCGGGTGCTTCGGTTTCCTCCCACGTACAAAAGACGTACAGGTTTGTAGGATAAATGGCTTAGCAAAATTGTAAATTGTCGCTAGTGTGTAGGATAGTGTAAGTGCAGGGATTGCTGGTCGGCACGGACTCAGTGGACAATTGTGGGCAATTTTGGGCCCCATATCTGAAGAAGGATGTGCTGGCTCTGGAGAGGGTCCCGAGGAGGTTTATAAGAATGATTCCAGTAATGAGTAGGTTAACATATGATGAGCGTTTGACGGCACTGGGCCTGTACTCGCTGGAGTTTAGAAGAATGAGGTGGGGACCTGGTGAAAGGCTCGGATAGAGTGGATGTGGAGAGGATGTTTCCACTAGTGGGAGAGTCTCGGACCAGAAGTCATAGCCTCAGAATTAAAGGATGTCCCTTTAGGAAAGAAATGAGGAGAAATTTCTTTAGTCAGAGGATGGTGAATCTGTGGAATTCTTTGCCACGGAAGCCTGTGGAGGCCAAGTCAATGGATATTTTTAAGGCAGAGATAGACATTGATTAGTGCGGGTGTCAGGGTTATGGGGAGAAGGCAGGAGAATGGGGTTAGGAGGGAGAGATAGATCAGCCATGATTGAATGGCAGAGTAGACTTGATGGGCCGAATGGCCTAATTCTACTCCTCTCATTTTTGACCTAATAACTGAAGGGCCTATTTCCATACAGTATTTCTATGCTATTCTATTTGTTTAGTTTAATTTAGTTTAGAGATACAAGACCAGAGAAAACCCACGCAGGTCACGGGGAGAACGTACAAACTCCGTGCAGACAGCGCCCGTAGTCAGGACCGAACCCGGGTCTCTGGCGCTGTAAGGCAGCAACTCTACCGCTGCGCCGCCGAGCCGCCCCTTGGCTGCTTTGCTTCGCTGTTTAGAAAATGCGTAAATAATAGTGCGGTTTTAGGAACAATCTTTCTTCCACCTCCTCCGGGGAGGGGTGATTTTTTTCGTGTCCCTCCCGGAACGGCCGCCTTGTGGAGTCGTGTGGGAAAGTTAGGGCCTCACAGAGCATGCCGCCTGAGCTGGAAGCAGTCCAGGGAAGAAAAGAAAAAGTAGCCTAGCTTGAGGTACTGCCGGGTATTCAAAGGATTGCTTCTCCCAGGTGGATTTCCGCTGAATCAGTCAAAGCATTCATTCCTGCAAAGATGCTCAGATGGGACATCATTTTTCCATAAAATGAATCTTTAAAGCAGTTCTGGGGCTCCACAGCACAAAGCATTAGTGTTTAAGACTGCTGCTGTTTCTTGAGATTTGTTCAATTTTTCAAAAATACTACCCACAGAGGATTTCTTTCTCCTGCGAGCTTGCCCTCAATACCACTCTCTTCCCTTAAATAATTCCAAAAAGTTTTTTTTCCCTTCCCTTTTGTAAGTGGCAGCATCTGAAACAGATGTTCACAAACACTGGCCTTTATTCATAAGGCGCAGGATCTCGAAAGCCTTTGAAACGCAAACGTGATGCTTATTAAATCTAGCGCGATGATTTTCAATTACTCTCATTCCTTGACACCGAATATAGATTGGATTGCACTTATGGTAATTATATATCTGTGTGGTAAACATTTGGACCTAAATTTAATGCTTGAGAAAATTGTTGTTGGTGAAAAAAAAAAAGAACATGGAAATTCTCCAAGTGCTCTGAAAAGAGCAGCTCTTGTGACTTAATTGGTGACATTCACTTCTCTCAATGAGAAGGTTGTGTTTGAGAATCCACCCTGGAAATATAAGCCCAGAATCCAGTTCAAGGCAGTTGGAGTTAATGGTTGTTCAGTATTTTTCAGCTGGTTCAGAACATTCTAGGGGCGGCACAGTGGCACAGCTGGTCCTCACAGGTTATAGGCACAGAATTAGGCCATTCGGCCCATTGAGCCTACTCCGCTGTTCAATCATGGCTGATCTGTTGTTCCCTCTCGAAGGTATCGCAAAATGCTGGAGTAACTCAGCAGGTCAGGCAGCATCTAGGGGAGAAGGAATGGGTGACGTTTCGGGTCACGACCCTTCTTCAGACTGACCCGACCCGACCCAGACTGGAAAAGTCACCCATTCCTTCTCTCCTAGATGCTGCCTGACCTGCTGAGTTACTCCAGCTATTTGTGATACCTTCAATTTGTACCAGCATCTGCAGTTATTTTCCTACCCAACTTGTCGTTCCCTCTCAACCCCGTTCTCCTGCCTTCTCCCCATAACCCCTGACAGCCTTAGGGGTGAGGAAACATTGGCTCACAGTGCCAGAGACCTGGGTTCGATTCTGACTTCTATGTTGAGTTTGCATGTTCTTCCTGTGACCACGTGGGTTTTCTCCCAGGTGCTCCAATTTCCCCATACTTCCCAAAGACATGCAAGTCTATGGGTTAATTGGTCCTCTGAAAATTGCCCCCAGTGTGTAGGGAGTGGGTGAGAAAGTGGGATAGCATAGAACTGGGTGATTGATGGTAGGTGGGCCGAAGGGCCTATTTCCATGCTGTGATCTTTCAATCAAGCAATCAATCCGACTAACATGCTTTAAAAACAATGTCATTCCAAATCTGACAGAGCGACTGTAAGCTTGAGATAATTATACCATTGAGAATAACTCAAGCCCGACAGTGGAACTAATATGAATGAGTGATCGATGGTCGGTGTGGACTCAGTGGGCCAAAGGGCCTGTTTCCATGCTGTGTATCTTAATCAATCAATCAATTCTGAGTTATTTTCATGATCTCGAGTACGGGTGTCAGGGGTTGTGGGGAGAAGGCAGGAGAATGGGGTTAGGAGAGAGAGATAGATCAGCCATGATTGAATGCTGGAGTAGATTTTATGGGCTGAATGGCCTCATTCTGCTCCTATCACTTATGACCTCAGTCTGAAGAAGGGACTCGACCCGAAACGTCACCCAATCCTTCTCTCCTGAGATGCTGCCTGTCCCGCTGAGTTACTCCGGCATTTGTTGTCTACTTATGACCTTATGATCATTTATGATCTCCCTGATGTTTTGGCCAATATTTATCAATATCGTAGCAATCTGTGAAGTATTGATTATCACATTACTGCCTGTGAGAGAGGAACGTGTGCAAATTACCCGTCAGATTTCTGACATATTGACTACATTCACAAAGCATTTGAATAACTTTAAAATGCGTTGAATAGTTTGTTGTCAATGTTTTCTCTTCCCTGCCTGTTTTTTTGTAAGCTTTTCCTTTCCCTGTGAAGCTTTTGAACTATGTTTTTTCTAGATAGATTTCCCTGAAACATAATGTACCTTCAGCCTTTAGACTTCAGAGATACAGTGCGAAGACAGCCCCCTTAGCCCACTGAGTCCGCGTCGACCCTGTACACTAGCACTATTCTACACACCAGGGACAATTTACAATTTACATCAGCCAATTAACCTACAAACCTGCACGTCTTTGGAGTGTGGGATGAAACCGGAGCACCCGGGGAAAACCCACACAGGTCACAGGGAGAACGTACAAACTCTGTATAGACAGCACCCGTAGTCAGGATTGGACCAGGGTCTCTGGCGCTGTAAAGCAGCAACTCTACCACTGCGTCAATGTGCCACCCGAACGCTAATAGGGCGTCAAAGGTAATGGGGAGGATGCAAGAGAATGGGGTTGTGAGGGAGAGATAGATCAGCCAACTCGATAGGCCGAATGGCCTAATTCTGCTCCGATGTCTTACGATCATGATAGATTTTTCTCATCCTTCACATACAGATACAAGACGTTTCTATCTGAAGATGCTGGACCTAATAGTCTTGTTGCTACAGTGCATGCGAAGGATGCTGATGGCGACAATGTTATCTATACAATCACTGGAGGAAACGAAGAGAAAAACTTTGTACTTGACAACCAAAAAGGTAAAACTATTAAAATATTTATGGCCCCATTTGTCCACATATGAGTTTACAGCTCTACTAAAACCATTTGTATTTTTAGGTTTTAGTTTTGGAGATACAGTGTGGAAACAGGCCCTTCGGCCCAACTTTCCCACGCCGGCCAACATGTCCCATCTACACTAGTTCCACCTGCCTGCGTTTGGCCCATATCCCGCCAAACCTGTCTTATCCATGTACCTGTCTAACTGTTTCTGAAACATTGGGATAGTCCCAACTGCCTCCTCTGGCAGCTTGTTCCATACACCCACCACCCGATGTGTGAAAATATTACCCCTCAGATTCCTATTAACAGAGACAGTCACCATCCCCAATCTGTTACCATCACTTAGAGCGGGGGTATCCACTTGGAAAAGCTAAAGGTAATTAGGCAAATCAGCATGATTTTTGTTTGAACAGAAAACAAGTGCTGTGGATAAAGGGGAATTAAATATTTCCCGAAGGCATTTGATAAGGTGCCACATCAGTTTGTTTAGTTTAGTTGAGTTTATTATTGTTACTTGTACCGAGGTACAGTGAAATGTATTTTTGTAGCCTGCTAGCCAGTCAGTGGAAAGACTGTACATGATTACAATCAAGCCGTCCACAGTGTGCAGATACAGGATAAAGGGGATAACATTTAGTGCAAGATAAAGTCCGATTAAAGATAATCCGAGGGTCCCATATGAGCTAGATGGGAGGTCAGGACTGCTCTCTGGTTGGTGGTAGGATGGTTCAGTTGCCTGATAACATCTGGGAAGAAACTGTCCCTGAATCTGGAGATGTGCATTTTCACACTTCTGTGCCTCTTGGCAGATGGGAGAGGGGAGAAGAGGGAGTGGCCAGGGTGCGACTGGCCCTCGATTCTGCTGCTGGCCTTGCCGAGGCAGCGTGAGGTGTAGATGGAGTCAATGGAAGGGAAGTTGGTTTGCGTGACGTTGCCAGATAACAGCCGGGAAGAAACTGTCCCTGAATCTGGTTTGGAGCTGATCCAAAGTGAACGTTAATCATGGTAATGATTTTGACCCACGGCAGGAATAATTAAACTGCGGAAGAGCCCGCCGCCGAGACTTCAGGGGCCGCAGTATGTGCTGAACATCACGGCGACGGATGACAACGCCTCGGGAGGGCCCAGGCCCCTCAGCAGCAGCGCCCGCGTTATCGTGGGCATCAACGACGTCAACAACAACAAGCCCCTGTTCACAGAGGTACCTGCATCCCCCACTGGGTGCTCAGATGTAAGGGGAAAATATACGGTTAATGCATGACCCTTTGCGGCATTGGTAAACAAAGGGATCTTGGGGTAAAGTCCATAACTCCATGAAAGTGGCCACACTTAGTTAGAGTGAGAAAGAAGGCAGATGGTATGCGTGCTTTTCATATGAGGTCATAGAGTCAACACAGTGTGGAAACAGGCCCAACTTGCCCACCCCAGCCAACAAGTCCCATCTACATACAGACCATATACCGGTCTGAAGAAGGGTCTCGACCCGAAACGTCACCCATTCCTTCTCTCCCGAGATGCTGCCTGACCTGCTGAGTTACTCCAGCATTTTGTGAATAAATACCTTCGATTTGTACCAGCATCTGCAGTTATTTTCTTATATTATATCCCATCTACACCAGTCCCACCTGCCCACATATGGCTCATATCCCTCTAAGCCCATCTTATCCATGTACCTGTCTAACTGTTTCTTAAATATTGCGATAGTTCCTGCCTCAACTACCTCCTCGTTCCATACACCCACCACCTATTGTGTGAAAAGGTTACCCCTCAGGTTCCTGTTGAACCTTTACCCCCCTCAGCTTAAACTATTGTCCTCTGGTTCTTGATTCCCCTACTCTAGACAAGAGACACACCTACCCAATCTATTCTTCTCATGACTTTGTACATCTCGATAAGATCACCCCTCATCCTCCTGCACTGCAAGGAATGGAGTCCTAGCCTGCTCAACCTCTCCCTTTAGCTCAAGTCCTCAGGTCCGGGCGAATGCAGGAAATACTCAGCAGATACTCAGCAAATACTCTACCACATTCTGATGATAGAACTCGGATCATTGACCTGACACAATCTGACTTGCTGAGCATTTCCGGTATTTTAGAGTCGTACAGAATGGAAACAGGCCCTTCGGCCCAATTCGTCCGTGCCGACCAAGATGCCCCATCTAAACTCGTCCCATTAGTGCCCTCGTTTGGTCCATACCCACCTGAACCTTACCTCTCCACGCACCTGTCCAAGTGTCCTTAAATGCTGTTACAGTACCTGGCTCAACTACCTCCTTTGGCACTTGTTCATAAGTTCATAAGTTCTCGGATCAAAATTAGGCCATTCGACCCATCGTCTACTCCGCCATTCAATGATGGCTGCTCTATATCTCTCCCTCCTAACCACATTCTCCTGCCTTCTCCCCATAACCATCGACACCCGTACTAATCAAGAACACCCATATACCATACATTTCCATACACCCACCACCAGTATTTATTTTTCAAGTCACACAGGAGCTCAGAAAAGAGTACAAAAGTAACATATTTCATAAGGCAAGTATATGTGTTAGAGTGTATAAGAAAATGCATCACTAGTGCTTGCAGGGTGTTGTTCAATTGCAGTCTGATCCTATGTTGAACGCTGTGCTTTAAGAGAGGTGGCAGCCTCGTAGTCATGAAAAGACGACTGAAGCAGTCTTCAAAAACACTTTATGCATCTCCCAAAGGAATGAGACCAAAATATTACAAAGAATATCACAAAGAAATGTCTGCTGTCCACTCCCTCCACACGTGCTGCCTGACCCGCTGAGTTCCTCCAGCACTTTGTAATTTGCTGCAGATTCCAGCATCTGCAGTCTCTTGTGTCCTTGTATTTAAATTGAGTCAATTTAAGCAAACCACAAGGTGGCGCTGCGGATAGAGTTGCTGCCTTACAGCGCTTGCAGCGCCGGATACCCGGGTTCGATCCCGATTACGAGTGCTGTCTGTACGGAGTTTGTACGTTCTCCCCGTGACCGCGTGGGTTTTCTCCGAGATATTTGGTTTCCTCCCACACCCCAAAGACGTACAGGGCTTGTGGGTTAATTGGCTTCGGTACACATGCAAATTGTCCCAAGTGTGCGTAGGGTAGCGTTAGTGTGCGGGGATCGCTGGTCGGCGTGGACTCGGTAGGCTGAAAGGCATATCTCTAAACTAAACTAAAATAAACTAAGTTCTTTAAGTCGACCCAAGAAGAGACACAAAGTGCTGGAGTAACTCAACGGGTCAGGCAGCATCTCTGGAGAACACGGAGAGGTGACTTTTCGGGTCAGGGCCTTTCTTTATACCTTTCTTTAAATCAATCATGTTGTTCAATTGCACTACTGAACCAGAGTTACTTAGTCCTGTATTTTCCATTTTAACAGATTCCCTGCAAGTCAGACAGATGCAGATAAGCGATAGTGATACAGTTCACAAGTTGATAAGACATAGGAACAGAATTAGGCCATTCGGCCCATCAAGTCTACTCCGCCATTCAATCGCGGCTGATCTATCTCTCCCTCTCAACCCCATTCTCCTGCCTTCTCCCCATAACCGTTGACACCCGTACTAATCAAGAACCGATCAATCTCCACTTTAAAAATACCCAATGAAGTACATGGGTAGGAAGGAACTGCAAATGATGGTTAAAACCGAAGGTAGACACAAAAACCTGGAGTAACTCAGCGGGACAGGCAGCATCTCTAGAGAATAGGAATGGGTGACGTATCGGGTCGAGACCCATCTTCAAGTTTTCGCTGATTGTTTAATTAACAGGAAAAAAATCTTGACGACATTTATATTTCTGTTTTTTTATATTAGTGTTTAAAGTACAGTGAAGATGCTTGTGTCTTGGAGAACCAGCCCCCTGGAACCTTCGTACTACAAGTCAAGGCTCATGATGCTGATCTTGGAGTGAATGGACAGGTGAAATATGGACTGATGATTCGAGAAGGGACTACTCCAGGTTTCCGTATTAATCCTGACACTGGTGAGTATAATGTTTAGTTTCGCTTAGTTTTTGTTTTTAGTTTTAGACAGCACAGAAACAAGTCCCTTGGCCCACCGAGTCCGCACCGACCAGCAATCCCCGCACGCTAACACTATCCTACACACACTTGGGACAATTTACATTTATACCAAGCCAATTAACCTACAAACCGCTGCGTCTTTGGAGTGTGGGAGGAAACCAGAGATCCTGGAGAAAACCCACCCAAGTCACGGGGAGAACGTAAAAACTCCATACAGACAGCACCTATAGTCAGTGATCGAACCTGGGTCCCTGGTACTGTAAGGCAGCAACTCTACCACTGCACCACCTTTAGTTCAGTTTATTGTCACGTGTATCGAGGTACAGTGAAAATCTTTTTTGTTGCTTGCTATCCAGACCACGAAAAGATTACTAGTCATTACATTCAAGCCATCAACAGAGTACAGATACAGGATAAAAGGAACAATGTTTATTGAAGGCCTAAAGTGAGGTAGATGGGAGGTCAGGACCGCTCTCTAGTTGGTGATAGAATGGTTCAGTTGCCTGATAACAGCTGGGAAGAAACTGTCCCTGAATCTGGAATTATTAAGGGGTTGGGCACGTTAGAGGCAGGAAACATGTTCCCAATGTTGGGGGAGTCCAGAACAAGGGGCCACAGTTTAAGAATAAGGGGTAGGCCATTTAGAACTGAGATGAGGAAAAACTTTTTCAGTCAGAGAGTTGTAAATCTGTGGAATTCACTGCCTCAGAAGGCAGTGGAGGCCAAGTCTCTGAATGCATTCACAATACATTTTTTTAATCATTAATGTTTAAAAAAAAAAAGCTACTGAACCTCATCATTTACAATCTTTTAAGCAAAGCCAATTAACCTACAAACCTGTACGTCTTTGGAACTTTGGAATAAGAAGGTAGATTATTATCTGAATGGTGCCAAATTAGGAAAAGGGGACGTACAACGAGACCTTGGTGTCCTAGTACATCAGTCACTGAAAGGAAGCATGCAGATACAGCAGGCAGTGGAAAGCCAATGGAATGTTGGTCTTCATAACGAGGAGTTGAGTATAGGAGCAAAGAGGTCCTTCTGCAGTTGTAGAGGGCCCTAGTGAGACCGCACCTGGAGAACTGTGTGCAGTTTTGGTCTCTCAAATTTGAGGAAGGATATGCTTGCTATTGAGGGCGTGCAGCGTAGGTTTACTAGGTTAATTCCCGGAATGGCGGGACTGTTGTATGTTGAAAGACTGGAGCGGCTAGGAATTTAGAAGGATGAGAGGGGATCTTATCAAAACATATAAGATTATTAAGGGGTTGGACACGTTAGAGGTAGGAAACATGTTCCCAATGTTGGGGGAGTCCAGAACCAGGGGCCACAGTTTAAGAATAAGGGGTAGGCCATTTAGAATGGAGATGAGGAAAAACTTTTTCAGTCAGAGAGTTGTAAATTTGTGGAATTCACTGCCTCAGAAGGCAGTGGAGGCCAAGTCTCTGAATGCATTCAAGAGAGAGCTAGATAGAGCTCTTAAGGAGCTCTTAAGGATTCTAGCTCTCTCTTGAATCCAAGGACCTCTTTGCTCCTATACTCAAGAGAGAGCTGGATAGACAATAGTCAATAGACAATAGACAATAGGTGCAGGAGTAGGCCATTCAGCCCTTCGAGCCAGCACCGCCATTCAATGCGATCATGGCTGATCACTCTCAATCAGTACCCCGTTCCTGCCTTCTCCCCATACCCCCTCACTCCGCTATCCTTAAGAGCTCTATCCAGCTCTCTCTTGAAAGCATCCAACGAACTGGCCTCCACTGCCTTCTGAGGCAGAGAATTCCACACCTTCACCATTATAACATATATAACATATAACAACTACAGCATGGAAACAGGCCTGTCCGGCCCTACCAGTCCACGCCGACCATTCTCCCTGACCTAGTCTCATCTACCTGCACTCAGACCATAACCCTCCAATCCCCTCCTATCCATATACCTATCCAATTTACTCTTAAATAATAAAATCGATCCAGCCTCCACCACTTCCTCCGGAAGCCCATTCCATACAGCCACAACCCTCTGAGTAAAGAAGTTCCCCCTCATGTTACCCCTAAACCTTTGTCCCTCAATTCTGAAGCTATGTCCCCTTGTTGGAATCTTCCCCACTCTCAAAGGGAAAAGCCTACCCACGTCAACTCTGTCCGTCCCTCTCAAAATTTTAAAAACCTCTATCAAGTCCCCCCTCAACCTTCTACGCTCCAAAGAATAAAGACCCAACCTGTTCAACCTCTCTCTGTAGCCTAAGTGCTGAAACCCAGGCAACATTCTAGTAAATCTCCTCTGTACCCTCTCCATTTTGTCGACATCCTTCCTATAATTTGGCGACCAGAACTGCACACCATACTGCAGATTCGGCCTCACCAATGCCCTGTACAATTTCAACATTACATCCCAACTTCTATACTCGATGCTCTGATTTATAAAGGCAAGCATACCAAACGCCTTCTTCACCACCCTATCCACATGAGATTCCACCTTCAGGGAACAATGCACAGTTATTCCCAGATCCCTCTGTTCCACTGCATTCCTCAATTCCCTACCATTTACCCTGTACGTCCTATTTTGATTTGTCCTACCAAAATGCAGCACCTCACACTTATCAGCATTAAACTCCATCTGCCATCTTTCAGCCCACCCTTCCAAAAGGCCCAAGTCTCTCTGTAGACTTTGAAAATCTACCTCACTATCAACTACTCCACCTATCTTAGTATCATCTGCATATTTACTAATCCAATTTGCCACACCATCATCCAGATCATTAATGTAAATGACAAACAACAGTGGACCCAACACAGATCCTTGGGGCACTCCACTAGACACTGGCCTCCAACCTGACATACAATTGTCAACCGTTACCCTCTGGTATCTCCCATTCAGCCATTGTTGAATCCATCTTGCAACCTCACTATTAATACCCAACGATTTAACCTTCTTAATCAACCTTCCATGTGGAACCTTGTCAAATGCCTTACTGAAATCCATATAGACAACATCCACAGCCTTGCCCTTATCAATTTCCCTGGTAACCTCTTCAAAAAATTCAAGAAGATTAGTCAAACATGACCTTCCAGGCACAAATCCATGTTGACTGTTTCTAATCAGGCCTTGATTATCCAAATAATTATATATATTGTCCCTAAGTATCTTTTCCATTAATTTTCCCACCACAGACGTCAAACTAATAGGTCTATAATTGCTAGGTTTACTTTTAGAACCTTTTTTAAACAAAGGCACAACATGCGCAATGCGCCAATCTTCCGGCACCATCCCTGTTTCTAATGACGTTTGAAATATTTCCGTCATAGCCCCTGCTATTTCTGCACTAACTTCCCTCAATGTCCTAGGGAATATCCTATCAGGACCTGGAGACTTATCCACTTTTATATTCTTCAAAAGTGTCCGTACCTCCTCTTCTTTAATCCTCCTAATTTCCATCACTACTCTACTTGTTTCGCTTACCTCACATAATTCAATATCCTTCTCCTCGGTAAATACCGAAGAAAAGAAATTGTTTAATATCTCCCCCATTTCTTCCGGCTCAGCACATAGCTGTCCACTCTGACTCTCTAATGGACCAATTTTATCCCTCACTATCCTTTTGCTATTGACATATCTGTAGAACCCCTTGGGGTTTACTTTTACATTACTTGCCAAAGCAGTCTCATATCTTTTTTTCGCTTTTCTAATTTCCTTTTTAAGATTCCTTTTACATTCTTTATATTCCTCAAGAACCTCATTTACTCCCTGCCGCTTATATTTATTGTATATCTCCCTCTTTTTCCGAACCAAGTGTCCAATTTCCCTGGAAAACCACGGCTCTTTCAAATTATTATTCTTTCCTTTCCACCGAACAGGGACATAAAGACTCTACTCTCAAAATTTCACCTTTAAATATCCTCCATTTCTCTATTATATCCTTTTCATAAAACAACAATTTCCATTTCACTCCTTTTAAATCCTTTCTCATCTCCTCAAAATTAGCCTTTCTCCAATCCAAAATCTCAACCCTTGGTCCAGATTTGACCTTCTCCATAATGATATTGAAACTAATGGCATTATGATCACTAGACCCAAAGTGCTCCTCAACACATACCTCCGTCACCTGACCCCATCTCATTTCCTAACAGGAGGTCCAACACTGCCCCTTCTCTGGTAGGCACCTCTACGTATTGCTGCAAAAAACTATCCTGCACACATTTTACAAACTCCAAACCATCCAGCCCTTTAACAGAATGTGATTCCCAGTCTATATACGGAAAATTGAAATCACCCACAATCACCACTCTGTGCTTACTACTAATATCTGCTATCTCCTTACATATTTGCTCTTCCAATTCTCGTTCCCTATTTGGCGGTCTATAATACACCCCTCTGACTGAAAAAGTTCTTCCTCATCTCCGTTCTCCAATCCCCTAATTATCTTATATGTTTCAATAAGATCCCCCCTCATCCTTCTAAATTCCAGTGTATACAAGCCTAATTGCTCCAGCCTTTCAACATACGACAGTCCCGCCATTCCGGGAATTAACCTAGTGAACCTACGCTGCACGCCCTCAATAGCAAGAATATCCTTTCTCAAATTTGGAGACCAAAACTGCACACAGTCTCCAGGTGCGGTCTTACCAGGGCCCGGTACAACTGTAGGGGGTATGGGGGTATGGGGAGAAGGCTGGAATGGGGTACTGATTGAAAATGATCAGCCATGATCACATTGAATGGCGGTGCTGGCTCGAAGAGCCGAATGGCCTCCTCCTGCACCTATTGTCTATTGTCTATTGTCTTTGGAATGTGGGAGGAAACCGGAGCACCCGGAGAAAATCCGCGCGGTCACGGGGAGAAAGTGCAAACTCCGTACAGACAGCACCCGAGGTCAGGATTGAACCTGGGTCTCTGGCGCTGTAAGGCAAGATTGTAAATTGTAACTAGTGTGTAGCATAGTGTTAGCGTGCAAGTGATTGCGGGTCTGCATGGAATCGGTGGGTCAAAGGGCCTGTTTCTGCGCTAAAGTCTAAAGTAAAGGGATATGGGCCAAACGCCAGCAAGTGGGACTAGTGTAAATGGTCAGTGTGGGCAATTTGGGCCGAAGGGCCTGTTTCCATGTTCTATGACTGAGAATCTATGCTATTAGCTAATATAAAATGGATGTTTATTTTCAGTAGAAAGCAGTTGATTATATAAAGTCTGAAGGGTCCCGACCCAAAACGTTGCCAATCCAAACATCATCTGACCCACAGAGAAACTCCAACACTTTGTGTTCCTTACAAGATTTCAGCATCTGTGGTTCCTTGTGTTTCCATAACACCTTCTTGCACAGTGCATTCCACACCAGCAACAGTGTGGAAAATGTTTTGCCGATGGTTCTGAATCCATGACTCCAGCCAACTGACACACTTCAAGGCAGAAACCATGATGTAATAATTCCTCCTTGTGCAAACAGCTAATGTGCACCACTATATTTCCACCAGTGGGACCAGAGACCGTGGCCTCAGAATAAAAGGAGGTACATTTAGGAAGGAGATGAGGAGGAATTCCTTCTGTCAGAGGGTGGGGAATTCATTGCCACAGATGGCCGTGGAGGCTACGTCAATGGATATTGTTTAAGGCGGAAATTGATAGATTCTTGATTAGTACGGGTGTCAGGCTTTATGGGGAGAAGGCAGGAGAATGGGGCTGAGCGGGAAAGATAGATCAGCCACGATTGAATGGCAGAGTAGACTTGAAATGCCAAATGGCCTAATACTGCTCCTATCACATGAACTTATGGGGAGACTATTGCCCTTTACAACTCTTTTTGTGGATATCATGCCTTTATCGCTGTTGGTGCTCAAAGTATTAATGTGTGACAATATGTGAAGATCTAGCAATCCTGGGAAGGAATATATCTCATGCATCATCCTCAGATTATCCGACTATCACAACTTCTCTGTCCCTTCAAATGATACTAAGCTGGGGGGTAGTGTGAATTGTGAGGAAGATGCAATAAGGCTGCAGGGTGACTTGGACAGGTTGTGTGAGTGGGCGGATACATGGCAGATGCAGTTTAATGTAGATAAGTGTGAGGTTATTCACTTTGGAAGTAAGAATAGAAAGGCAGATTATTATCTGAATGGTGTCAAGTTAGGAGGAGGGGGAGTTCAACGAGATCTGGGTGTCCTAGTGCATCAGTCAATGAAAGGAAGCATGCAGGTTCAGCAGGCAGTGAAGAAAGCCAATGGAATGTTGGCCTTCGTAACAAGAGGAGTTGAGTATAGGAGCAAAGAGGTCCTTCTACAGTTGTACCGGGCCCTGGTGAGACCGCACCTGGAGTACTGTGTGCAGTTTTGGTCTCCAAATTTGAGGAAGGATATTCTTGCTATGGAGGGCGTGCAGCGTAGGTTCACCAGGTTAATTCCCGGAATGGCGGGACTGTCGTATGTTGAAAGGCTGGAGCGATTGGGCTTGTATACACTGGAATTTAGAAGGATGAGGGGGGATCTTATTGAAACATATAAGATAATTAGGGGATTGGACACATTAGAGGCAGATAACATGTTCCCAATGTTGGGGGAGTCCAGAACAAGGGGCCACAGTTTGAGAATAAGGGGTAGGCCATTTAGAACGGAGATGAGGAAGAACTTTTTCAGTCAGAGGGTGGTGAAGGTGTGGAATTCTCTGCCTCAGAAGGCAGTGGAGGCCAGTTCGTTGGATGCTTTCAAGAGAGAGCTGGATAGAGCTCTTAAGGATAGCGGAGTGAGGGGGTATGGGGAGAAGGCAGGAACGGGGTACTGATTGAGAGGGATCAGCCATGATCGCATTGAATGGCGGTGCTGGCTCGAAGGGCTGAATGGCCTACTCCTGCACCTATTGTCTATTGTCTATTGTCTATTGACTTCCTAACGATAAAATGCAAAGTCAATGGTCAGTACTCTAAGAAGGATCCTAGATTTATCACATTTGGACAGGTACATGGATAGGAAAGGTTTAGAGGGATGTGGGCCAAACCCAGACAGGTGGGACTATCATAGATGGGGCATCTTGGTCGGCACATAGAAAATAGGTGCAGGAGTAGACCATTCGGCCCTTCGAGCCTGCATCGCAAGTAAGGCCGAAGGGCCTGTTTCCGTGCTGTGAGACTCTATGACTCGAAGTTGGGCCTAAGGGCCTGTTTATATGACTATGACTCTATTTGAAATAATTCGGGTTCATATATAAAATTAATTAATTGAATGCAGAATGCACAGAAATGCCTGTTGACTAGAATTTTCCTCTAACGTTGCATTCATTTGCAGGATCCATTACCACGACCCAGAGCTTTGACAGGGAGAGGCAGCGAGAGTACACCTTGTCAGTAACTGCAACTGACCAGGCCCAGGAGCCACTGATCGGCATTTGCCAGCTGACCATACTCATAGCTGATGAAAATGACAATGACCCAAAGTTTGAGAATAGCCGCTACCAATGTAAGTGTCAAACTTCGCAAAAAGCTTCTAGCATACAAGTGGCTCCGCAATGTTGAATTTTTAATCTCTATAATTTTTGTTTTGTACTTCATAAGGTCATAAGTGATTGAAGCAGAATTAGGCCATTCGGGCCCATCAAGTCTACTCCGCCATTCAATCATGGCTGATCTATCTCTCCCTCGTAACCCCATTCTCCTGCCTTGTAACCCCATTCTCCTGCCTTATCCCCATAACCCTTGACACAAGTACGAATCAAGAGTTGATGTTGGACTTCTGTACAACTGTCAGTGTTTGGGTCCTGTTGCTTCTTAAACCCTGTTCCACGTTTCGGTCCAAGTCTAGTTTAATTTAGTTTTAGAGTCACAGTGCGGTAACAGGCCCTTCGGCCCACCGAGTCCGCACCGACCAGCCATCCCAGCACACTAACGCTATCCTACACACACTGGGGACAATTTACAATTGTACCAAGCCAAGTAGCCTACAAACCTGTACAGCTTTGGAGTGTGGGAGGAAACCGGAGCACCCGGAGAAAACACACGCGGGTCACGGGGAGAACGTACAAACTCCGTGCGGACAGCACCCGTAGTCAGGATCGAACCTGGGTCTCTGGCGCTGTAAAGCAGCATCTCTACCACTGCGCCACCGTGCCGCTCCAAAACCCAACGGAGAATGCAGGCATCGATCCCGCTAACTCTCGCATGCTAAGCGAGCGCTCTACCATTTGAGCTACTTCCCCAGTGGAACTAAATGTCTATGATTAAAGAATAATCATATTGCAACTTGGATACATAGCACAGCTAAGGAAACTATTCCTCAGAGTGTTTGCCCTTTACAAATACGGGACTGTTATCTGCGCCCTTCTGAAGATTGAAAGCTAGATTACTTCAGGTGAGAAGCCTCTATAGTCCCAGGGAAGTGCTGCAGAATGTTTTCCACGGCTCGATTGTAATCATGTATTGTCTTTCCGCTGACTGGCCAGCACGCGACAAAAGCTTTTCACTGTACCTCGGTACACGTGACAATAAACTAAACTGAAATAAAATAAACTAAACTGCAAACAAAACAGACGTGATATTAGTTGCCTCCCCTGGAAAGGGCCGGCGACCAGTAATCCCTGCCCTCATGGGCACACATTACGGTGAAGTTAATTCAGGATCTGAACGTTAAACACTTTTTCTGTGTGTCAAAACCAAAACACTGCTGGCAATCTGAAGCAAGAAAGTTAACCTTATTCTACAACTGGAGGTGGCGCAAGGGTGGTGCAGCGGGTAGTGCTGCTGCCTCACAGCGCCAAAGACCAGGGTTCAACCCTGACCTAGGATCTGTGGAGTTTGTGTGGAGTTTGCATGTTCCCCCCTGGGACCGCGTGGGTTTCCTCGGGTGCACCGGTTTCCTCCCACACTCCAAAGACATGCAGGGGTGCAGGTTAATTGGCTTCTGTAAATTGTCCCTGGTGTGTAGGATAGTGCTAGTGTGCGGGTGATCGCTGGTCAGCGCGGACTCGGTGGGATGAAGGGCCTGTTTCTATGCTGTATCTCGAAACTAAACTAAACTAAACATGCTCAGGGATACAGCCACCGATGCTGCACATTCTTATTTAGAAAACATTTACCAACATTTAGAGTGGGGGAATCAAGAACCAGGGGACATAGGTTCAAGGTGAAGGGGGAAAGGTTTAACAGGAACCTGAGGGGTAACATTTTGACACAAAGGGTGGTGGGTGTATGGAACAAGCTGCCAGAGGAGGTAGTTGAGGCAGGGACTATCGCAACATTTAAGAAACAGTTAGTGTAAGAAAATAACTGCAGATGCTGGTATAAATCGAAGGTATTTATTTCACAAAATGCTGGAGTAACTCAGCAGGTCAGGCAGCATCTCAGGAGAGAAGGAATGGGTGACATTTCGGGTCGAGACCCTTCTTCAGACAGTTAGATAGGTACATGGATAGGACATGTTTGGAGGGATAGGGACCAAACGCAAGTAGGTGGGACTAGTGTAGATGGGACATGTTGGCTGGTGTGGGCAGGTGGGACTAGTGTAGATGGGACATGTTGGCTGGTGTGGGCAGGTGGGACTAGTGTAGATGGGACATGTTGGCTGGTGTTTTACCGTATTCATGGAGACGACCTCTTCACCCTCTTTTGTACCAGAGATTTAGTGTGCACTCTTTTCATTCAATTATTGCTCCTCTGTTGCTGGGAATTACTAACCTCCACTGCATAACTCTAATGAACAGAATCTTTGCCATTGCTCCACGTCTATCCTGCTGCACACTGAAGCAATAACAGGCATTACCGTCTTTAATCTCCTGTTCAAATGAGTATAACCTAAGGACATAATTAGTAAGTGAGACGAGGAGGAATTATGTGTAGGAAGGAACTGTGGATGCTGGTTTATACCGTATGTAGACACAGTATGGTGGAGCAACTCAGCGGGTCAGGCAGCATCTCTGGAGAAGGGGAATAGGTGACGTTTCGGGTCGGAACCCTTCTACAGATTCCCGTTTAAATACAGTGATCATGTTTAAATACAATTTAGTGAAGTCAGCATACACGCTGTTATAGTCATAAACCATAGAAACCGGCCCTTCGGCCCAACTTGCCCATTCCGACCAAGGTGCCCCATCTACACTAGTCCCACCTCTCTGCATTGGGCCCATATCTTTCTGAACATTTCCTATCCATGTCCAAATGTCTTTTCAATGCTGTTACAGTACCTGCCTCAACTACAATGGCAGCGTGTTCCCTATAACCACCACCCTTTGTGTGAAAAAGTTGCCCCCTCAGGTTCCTATTAAATGTTTCAGGGGTGCAAACTTCCACACTCCCAAATACGGGACAAGGTGATGTCACCGCCCCACGCCCCACGTGACCTCACCCAGCCAGCGGTCAAGTGCTCCAGCTCCAACAATGGCGGCCACCCGGGCCTGGAGGCGGGTTGCTACGCAACCTCCATTAGGCGGCGCCCGGGCCTCCGGGCCTACACTGCCCGCACCTACACTGTCCGGAAGGTAGACACAGATTTTAACCAGCATCTGCAGTTTTTTTCCTACTACACTGTCTGGACCTACACTGCTTGGGTTTACAGCGTCCGGGCCTACAGAGCCCCCCGGGCCTAATACAGGACAAGGGCGGTCCCCTATGGGACAATCCAATTGTCCCTATGGGACAAATAAAGTTATAGTTTGCCTAACCTCTCCCTACAGCTCAGGCCCTCGAATACTGGCAACATCCTCGTTAAGCCTCTCTGCACTCTTTCCAGCTTAATGACATCCTTCCTATAGCAGTTTCAGTTTCAGTTTCAGTTTAGTTCATTGTCACGTGCACCGAGGTACAGTAAAAAGCTTTTGTTGCGTGCTATCCAGTCAGCGGAAAGACTGTGTTGGGCGCCATCTTGGAAGTGACCAGGGTGACCCAAGCTGAGCGCAATGCTCCAAGTGTAGCCTCACTCATTTCTTGTACAAAGAAGGCAAATGCTAGCATTTATATCAAGAGGACTGGAATACAAAAACAGAGATGCAATGCTGAGGCGATGATCGGGCCGCATTTGGAGTACTGTGAGCAAATCTGGGCCCCATATCTGAGGAAGGATGTGCTGTCTCTGGAGAGGGTTCAGAGGAGGTTTACAAGAATGATCCCAGGAATGAGTGGGTTAGCATATGATTAGCGTTTGACGGCACTGGGCCTGTACTAGCTGGAGTTTAGAAGGTTGTAGGGGGGACTTCATTGAAACTTACAGAATAACGAAAGGCCCAGATCGAGTGGATGTGGAGAGGATGTTTCCACTGGTGGGAGAGTCTAGGACCAGAGGTCATAGCCTTAGAATTAAAGGGCGCTCTTTTAGAAAGGAGGTGAGGAGGAACTTCTTCAGTCAGAGGGTAGTTCATCTGTGGAACTCATTGCCACAGAGGGCTGCAGATGCCAAGTCAGTGGACAATTTTAAGGCAGGGATGGACAAATTCTTGATTAGAACAGATGTCGAGGGTTATGGGGAGAAGGCAGGAAAATGGGATTAGGAGGCAGAAATCAGCCATGATTGAATGGCGGAGTAGACTCGATGGGCGGATTGGCCTAATTCTACGCCTATAATGTGAAGTTGTGAACAAGTCGAATGACTGCGTCCTTCTGTTCTTAGACTACCTGCGGGAAGACACGTCGGTTGGCAACAGCTTCCTCCGGGCAGCGGCCCACGATGACGACCATGGGAGCAATGCGGTCATCACCTACTCCATATCACGGCAGCAGCCAGAGTACTTCCAGATCAGCCCCAGCACCGGCTGGATCTACGTCAACCACCCCATCTCCCAGGTGAGAGCGTGTCACATTGACGTCCAAGAGAGGCCAATTGGAGGGACGGCATCTCATATTTCACCTGGGCAGCTCGCAACCCAGCGGTATGAATATTGAAGACAGCCGCGAGAAAGCTGGAGGAACTCAGCGGGTCAGGCAGCATCTCTGGAGAAAAGGGAATTGGGGGTCGTTTCAGATCGAACCCCTTCTTCAGACTGAGAGTCAGGGGTAAGGGAAACGAGAGATATAGACGGTGATGTAGAGAGATGTACAACAATTAAATGAAAGATAGGCAAAAAAAGTAACGATGATAAAGGCAACAGGCCTTTGTTAGCTGTGGGCTAGGTGAAAACGAGTTGCAGACAATGAGGCTCAATGGGACGACTTTGAAGCTGGTACGACTTGGGTGGGAGAGGGATGGAGAGAGGGATGATGCAAGGGTTACTTGAAGTTGGAGAAATCAATATTCATACCACCGGGTTGTAAGCTGCCCAAGCAAAATATGAGCTGCTGTTAACATAGAAACATAGAAAATAGGTGCAGGAGTAGGCCATCCGGCCCTTCGAGCCCTTCAATATGATCATGGCCGATCATCCAACTCAGTATCCCGTACCTGCCTTCTCTCCATACCCCCTGATCCCTTTAGCCACAAGGGCCACATCTAACTCCCTCTTAAATATAGCCAATGAACTGGCCTCAACTACCTTCTGTGGCAGAGAATTCCACAGATTCCACAGATTCACCACTCTCTGTGTGAAAAAAAACTTTCTCATCTCGGTCCTAAAAGACTTTCCCCTTATCCTTAAACTGTGACCCCTTGTTCTGGAAGGGGACCAACTGTTCATCCAATTTGCATTTGAATATTGATTTCTCTAACTTCAAGTAACCCTTGCATTCCCTCTCTCCGTCCCTCCCCCATCCAAGTTTGACTAGTTCTACTGTCCTCCTGATTAAATATCACTGATTGTATGCCTGGTTGTCCCCTTCAGCTAACAATGAATCATTCCACATTTACTTATCCACATCTGCTTTGATCTGTCGTTTTCACACCTTACGCTTCCATATCTCTAGTCTCCCTCTCCCCTGACTCTCAGTCTGAAGAAGGATCTCGACCCGAAACGTCACCCATTCCTTCTCTCCAGAGATGCTGCCTGTCCCGTTGAGTTACTCCAGCATTTTGTGTCTATCTTCAAAGTCCAATAGCGACAGTGCTACCTCATTGGTACAGTGTTTAATCAGACTTTATCAGACTGTTGCACTAAATGTTGTACCATTTATCCTTTCTCTGTTCACTGTGGACGGCTTAATAGTCTTCATGTATCGTCTTTTCTTTGACTGGATGCAACACATACAAAAGCTTTTCACTGTATTACGGTACACGTGACAATAATAAATTCAACTAAACTAAAATAAGAGAATTCGAACTGTAGCATCGGTAGCAAAATTGGACAGAGCATCTAAAGAGTCCTGCCCTTTCTAATGTGTTGTGTAGAAACGAACTGCAGATGCTGGTTTATACCGAAGATAGACACAAAATGCTGGAGTAACTCAGCTCAATGCTGGGTGGAGTCATTCAACTCAACACTGACTAGTTTTAGAGATACGGCGCGGAAACAGGCCCTTCGGCCCATAAAGTCCGCACCGACCCATACACCAGCTCTATCCTACACACCAAGGACAATTGTTCCAGAAGCCAGTAAACCTACGAACCCGCACGTCTTTGGAGTGTGGGAGGAAACCGGGGGAGCACCCGGAGAGAACCTACGCGGTCACAGAGAGAACGTACAAATTCCGTACAGACAGCACCCGTAGTCAGGATCGAACCTAGATCTCTGGCGCTGTAAGGCAGCAACTCTACCGCTGCGCCAACGTGCCACCACGTAACTTGTATTTCTTTGAAAACAAAACAATGCGGTTACTTTTCAGTCTCTTTGGAATAATAAAGATACAAATCATTTATTTTCAAAATACATTATCATCGTAATTATCTATTTTATTTTCATTACATCTAGAATTTGTAGATGAATGGAAGTCCATTTAATATTTTTGAATGCATTTTGCTAATGTTCTTGCGGCTAATGACATGCCAAAAAACAGTGAAATTGTCTATAGTCAATGGTTTTACAACCATTCCTGTTAGTCTAAAGATGCCTTCAGGCGCGCCCATTATCTATTTAGATATCTATAATTTTATGTTCTGATTTTATATAGATATTGGCTTGTTTGAGGACCTGGTTACATTTCCCATGGCAGATAAAATGCCATTCAAATTGACGGGACCATTTCCATTTCAGCGTGTCTTTGTGTTCCAGGTCTCACGCATCAGTCGTCAAATTGCAGCCACTGACGGAGGAAATCGAAGCAGTGATGTGGAACTAACGGTTATCATCACCAATATACACAACCAGCCACCGCAGTGGAAGCAAGAACAATATCGGATAACAATCCCGGAGAACACTACCCGAGACTTGAGGATTGTGGTATGTAGTTCATGTCATATCATATCATCATATCATATATATACAGCCGGAAACAGGCCTTTTCGGCCCACCAAGTCCGTGCCGCCCAACGATCCCCGTACATTAACACTATCCTACACCCACTAGGGACAATTTTTTACATTTACCCAGCCAATTAACCTACAAACCTGTACGTCTTTGGAGTGTGGGAGGAAACCGAAGATCTCGGAGAAAACCCACGCAGGTCACGGGGAGAACGTACAAACTCCTTACAGTGCAGCACCCGTAGTCAGGATCGAACCTGAGTCTCCGACGCTGCATTCGCTGTAAAGCAGCAACCTACCGCTGCGCTACCGTGCCGCAAATTTAGTTCAAGATAGACACAAACTTTCTTTAGACAGAGGGTGGTGAATCAGTGGAATTCATTGCCACAGAAAGCTGTGGAGGCCAAGTCAATGGATATTTTTAAGGCAGAGATAGATAGATTCTTGATTAGTACGGGTGTCAGGGGTTATGGGGAGAAGGCAGGAGAATGGGGTTAGGAGGGAGAGATAGGTCAGCCATGATTGAATGGCGGAGTAGACTTGATGGGCCGAATGGCCTAATTCCTCTCCCATCACATGAACTAATGAACCTATGAATGAAATGCTAGAGTAACTCAGCGGGACAGGCAGCATCTCTGGAGAGAAGGAATCTCTCCCTCCTTCTCTCATCCTCTCCAGAGATTCTGCCCGTCCCGCTGAGTTACTCCAGCATTTTGTGTCTATCTTCGGTGTAACACAGCATCTGCAGTTCCTTTCTGTAAATTTAGTTCAGTATAGTTTTAGTTTAATGACACAGTGTGGAAACAGGCCGATCTGCCCACTGAGTCCGCGCCGACCAGCGATCACCTCGAAAACTAGTTCTATCCTACACACGGGGGACTTTTTTACAGAAGCCAATTAACCTACAAACCCACACCTATTGGGAATTTGTTTTTAGTTTTAGAGACACAGCATGGAAACAGGCCCTTCGGCCCACCGAGTTCACACTGACCCACGATCACACGTACACACTACCTCTATCCTACACACCACGGACTCTTCTACAGAAGCCCAATTAACCTACAAACCCACACGTCTTTGGAATTAGATTTTAGTATTGTGTGTTTGAGAGGCAGCAAGGACTCAGGCCCTTCGGCCCATCAAGTCCACGCTGACCCGTTCACACTAGTTCTATCCTACGCACAAGGGATAATTTTACAGAAGCCCAATTAACCTACAAACCCACACTGTGGGATGTGGGAGGAAACCCACTTAGTCACAGGGAGAACGTACAAACCTCCTCCAGTTTGTAGAGAACTGTTTTTCCCTTATCTAAATCTTTTCTGACGTGCAGTCTGTGCAGAAAACAAACCTGTTTCCCTTCATCTCTTATTTTTTATGATTTTTTTTTAAAAAAAATCTTTTCACTGTACCTCGGTACACGTGACACTAATAAAATAATAAACCCCCTCTTCTTTCAGTCCGAAGGGTTCCGACCCGAAAGATCACCTGTTCCTTTTATCCAGAGATGCTGCCTGACCCACTGAGTTACTCCAGCACTTTGTGTCTCTCAACTAAACTAAACTAAACTAAACTAAACTAGTTTCCGTTGTGAGGGTGGACTGTAGTGTCAACCTTTCCAAAAAACTGTTAGCTCTTTGGTGTTATTGTTGGCTTATTCATGACATCTCCAACCAAAATAAGTGTGAAATTGAACGCAAACATTCCTTCGTTCAGATGGGGCGAATGAAATTCAGACTTAGCCCAGACTGTGATAGCACATCCTCTAGTGGTTGACTGTGAAACAACGGCTTCTGTGACAAAGCTTGTCGGAAGGAACTGCAAATGCTGGTTTACACCGGAGAGAGACACAAAGTGCTGGGGTAACTCAGCGGGTCAGGCAGCATCTCTGGAGAAAAAGGAATAGGTGATGTTTTGGGTCGGAACCCTTCTTCAGACTTGCTGTAGATGGGACATGTTGGTTGGTGTCGGCAAGTTGGGCCTGTTTCCAGGCTGCATATGTCTATGAACTCTATCTCCATTTTGCAAGTGGCTTTTGTCTGCATTGATGCGATGGATTGTAAAATCATAAGCAATCATGAACCGAGAGGAAATGAACTAAAACACAATTTTATTTAAGATGCCATGGTTTAGTTTCGATTAGTTTAGGAATACAGGAAGCAGGCCTTTCGGCCCACCGAGTCCGCGCCGACCAGCGATCACCGCGCACTAACACTGTCCTACACACACTAGGGACAATTTACAATGATACCAAGCCAATTAACCTATAAACCTGCACGTCTTTGGAGTGTGGGAGAAAATCGGAGATCCCGGAGAAATCCCACGCAGGTCACGGGGAGAACATACAAACTCCGTACAGACAGCACCCATAGTCAGGATTGAACCTGGGTCTCTGGGGCTGTAAGGCAGCAACTCTACCGCTGCGCCACCGTGCCGCACGTCTTGTTTCCCTAGTAACAGACACAAAATGCTGGAGCAACTCAGTGGGACAGGCAGCATCTCTGGATAGAAGGAATGGGTGATGTTCGGGTCAAGACCCTTCTTGTAGTCTGAAAAAAGGCTGAATGAAGGGTCAAGTGTGAAGAAGGGTCTCGACCTGAAACGTCACCCGTTCCTTCTCTCCAGAGATGCTGCCTGTCCCGCTGAGTTACTCCAGCATTTTGTGCAAACCAGCATCTGCAGTTCCCACCCACACATATTGTTCCCCTGGTGCTACCAGCACGCTCAACACACTCCTGCAGCATCTCCTGCCAGTATTTATTCTCCATCTCTGAGCCAGGAGACTAATTGTCAACGGGCTCAATGGGAAGTCCCAAATCCAATCTAATCTTATCCCCATCCAATTTCTTCTGTGCGTTTTCCAGCAGGAGACTCTTGATAGCAACAGAAGTGTACAAGATGTGTGGAATATTCCTCCAGCCGAGCTATTTGAAAAAAAAAAAAATTTAACATTTTATTTCGTTTGGAAATAAAATTCATGAAGTATATTAAATCCACGCAGTCAAGTAATGTAGCGCAGTGGGAAAACAAAACAATTTAAAAAAAAATCTAATGTATAAATTCGAACAGCACCCCACAGCTATAAAAAAAAAGCAGATGAGTACTTCAATCATTAAACCATATAAATAAACTATCATATTCCCCGAATAAGTAGAAGAGGGGCAGCCTAACGAGAAAAAAACCTGCAGGTTCATGCCCAAACATAAGAGCAAGAATGAAAAGCTATTTAAAATCCCAAGTGATAACCCTGATTGGAGTGCCATTTGCATTAATGCATTTTCAATTTTTTGTTTCTGCTGTATCCTTCATTTGGAGTGATGTTGATGTCTGACAACAAACTGACAGCCTGTTTTACATTTCTCCTGATGTTCATTTCCTTTAATCTCAACGGGGGGGGGGGGGGGGGGGGGGGGGGGGGTGGGTGTTATTTCCAGTTTGTACCTCCTCACGCAGTCAGTACTGGGTTTGGGAGTTATTTACCTAAATACCAGTGAAACCTACCAGTGTACATAACAAGTTCTGACAGGACTGAAGCCTTCTCATGCAATTATTGAATGAATTCATATATTGGGAATTTCTCCTCTTGGTAAGAAACTCTTTGTTCTTTTGTTGGAGTTGGTGCCTAGAAATTCAATGATATAACTTACTAGACCAAGTGGACCCGTTGGGCCCAAAACTCTACTGCATTGGTGCAGCACCCACTCCTCCCCCCATTCCCCTTCCCCTCCCCCCTCCTCCCCCCCTCCATCCACCCTTCCCCTCCCCCCCACTCCATCCCCCTCAACCTCTCTTATCCACCCTTTCTCTCCCTCTCCCCCCTCCACCCCCCTCCCTCCCCCTCTCTTCCTCTATTCCAAGAGGATAGATTTAAGCTTTAAAATGTGAATAACTTTAAAAATATAACACCGATTTCAATGAAACTTCTTCCATTAGCACCAAAGGGACGATGGTGAGTAAGGTGGGCCTAGAAGTGTCGCACTATCGTGCACTGTTTTGGCTGTAGTTCAGGAGCAAACAAACAAACAAACGAGAGTTTTAGTACATAGATTTCATGTTTAGTTTAGTTTAGTTTAGTTTAGAAATACAGCGCACCTTTTTGGGATTAGTGCCCAGAAATTCAATTATATAACTTATTCAGTGTTTAGTTTAGTTTAGAGATACAACGCTGTAACAGGCCCTTTGGCCCACCGAGTCCACGCCAACCAGTGATCCTCATACACGAGCACTATCCTGCACACTAGCCTCAATTTATAATCTTTACCAAAGCCAGTTAACCTACAAACCTGTACATCTATTGGTAGAATGTGGGAGGAAAACTCATGCGGTCACAGGAAGAATGTTGAAACTCCGTACAGACACGCACCTGAGTCAGGATCGAATTCTGGGTCTCTGGCGCTGTGAGGCAGCAACTCTACTGCTGTGCCCAAGTTACACCTTCAGTTACGCAACTGAAAATCAGTGAATTTTACCACAGTGAATTTCTGGGTTATTTTGCATAATTCCAATTTTTTTTTTCCCTATCTTACACATTAAGACAGCAATTGAATGATTGAAAGACCTTAAGTTCATAAGTTGTAGGAATAGAATTAGGCCATTCGGCTCATCAAGTCTATTCCGCCATTCAATCACGGCTGATCTTTTTTTCCTTAACCCTATTCTCCTGCCTTCTTCCCATTACCCCTGACTTCATTACTAATTAAGAAGTTCTTGGATGCAGCTGATCTTTCCTCTGGACCCTGGTTGCCAATATCCTAGAGCTTTGGGAAATCAAGTTTCCTTGTTGACTTTGCTGGATGTTTTCATCGGGGAATACTCAATACTAAACATTTCCTCCTCCTCCTCATTAACTAAGTCAGGTAATGGAATATTTATGCCTCAAAAGATTTGATGGCATTATTTTCCGAATTACATCCTTTGAGGGTTCACCTTATACAAAGTGTATTTTACTAAATAGTAATTTGAAAGTTCGTTTTAAAATCACAATTGCAATATTTTCTTAATGATCTATTAATTATGCGAGCGAGCGCAGGCTCATTAATCTGCATAAAATTAGTTCTTAAACATCTAAAATATTCCTTGTCAAAACTAATGAGGCTCTTAGGGTGCATTGTGAGTCTAATTAGACAATATCATGGCTGCATTTTAAATGAGTCTTTCATGGCATATAGAAAGGTCAGAGTGCATGGTAGAAATTCCCAAAAGTGAAGGGGGGAATGAGGGAATAGTGAACAGAATATTTATTAACCCAATGCAAAATGATCATGTTACAATGCTTAGGCCTACGCGATCTCCCGGTCGCTAAACACTTTAACTCCCCCTCCCATTCCCACACAGTGACAACTCCAGCACCTAAAAAATTAGTACTACACACTGCCAAGTGGTACGAATACTGATTTCTCCAACTTCAAGTAACCCTTGCATCCCCTTTCTCTCCGTCCCTCCCACTTCCCAGTTCTCCGACTAGTTTCAGTCCTTCTGATTAATTCCACTGATTGTATGCATCCTAGTCACCCTCTCCTCGGTCAACAACGAACCATTCTACATTTCCTTGAACATCGTCTGCTTTGATCTGTCGTTTTCACACCTTGCCCCTCCATAGCTCGAGACTCCCTCTCCCCTGACTCTCAGTCTCGACCCGAAACGTCTCCCATTCCTTCTCTCCAGAGATGTCGCCTGTCCCCTCTGAGTTACTCCAACATTTTGTGTCTATCGTCGGTGTAAACCAGCATCTGCAGTTCCTTCCTACACATGTTAAAATGCGGGATAGGCTTTCAATATTTCCCATGTTTTTTTTGCAATGGCAGTAAATTTTCATTGTGAACATAATTGAAGCTGTCACAGTCGGGACTTTTTTGGGTCATCAAAGGTCTATTAGCCTAATTAAAATAAATGGGACCATACTTTTCCCTGATTTCCAGTTCTTTTGTGCTTCCCCCGAGGCACAAACTGGGTTGTCTGGCAGCTGAGTCCGCACTCACTGTTTGGCCCATCTTGTTGTTCTACAGTTGCAAGACGAGACAGTAAATGAGGAGGAATTTCTTCAGTCAGAGGGCGGTGAATCTGTGGAATTCTTTGCCACAGACGGCTGTGGAGGCCAAGTCAGTGGATATTTTTAAGGCAGAGACAGATAAATTCTTGATTAGTACGATGTGTCATGGGTTATGGGGAGAAAGCAGGAGAATGGTGTTAAGAGGGAGAGGCAGATCACCCAGTCTTGAAAGGCGGAGTAGACTTGATGGGCCGAATGGCCTAATCCTGCTCCTATCACATATGACCTTATGCCCCATCTGAAGCAGGATCTCGATCCGAAAGGTTACCTATTCCTTTTCTCCAGAGATGCTGCCTGACCCGCTGAGTTACCCCAGCCTTTTGTGCCTTATGCCCCATCTACACTTGTCCCACCTGCTTTTGGCCGAAAACCCTCTAAACCTGCCCAAATAGTTTATAAACATTGTGATTGTACCTGCTAAACATTGTGATAGTTTAGTTTAGTTTAGTTTAGTTGAGAGACACAGCGTGGAAACCGACCCTTCGGCCCACCAAGTCCACACCGACCAGCGACCCCCACACATTAACACTATCCTACACGCACTGGGGACAATTTTACATTTATACCAAGCCAATTAACCTACAAACCTGTACATCTTTGGTGTGTGGGAGGAAACTGGAGATCTCAGAGAAAACCCACGCAGGTCATGGGGAGAACATACAAACTCCGTACCGACTCCATACGAACCCGGGACTCAGGCGCTGTAAGGCAGCAACTCTACCGCGCCACCCTAGTTACCTGTATATTATGTTGTAAACTCGGCAGATTTTTTTTTGCCCCAGAGAACTGTAAGATGAGAAGACAAGAGCCACAGGATAACATAAGAAAGAGAAGCCGGTTGTTCCATCTTTCAACAAGATCTTGATCTACTTAACCATCCTTCCACTGGTGGGAGAGTCTGGGACCAGAGGTCATAGCCTCAGAACTAAAGGACGTGCTTTTAGCAAGGAGGTGGGGAGGAACTTCTTTAGTCAGAGGGTAGTTAAACTGTGCAACTCATTGCCACAGAGGGCTGTGGAGGCCAAGTCAGTGGATATTTTTAAAGCAGAGATTGACAAAGTCTTGATTAGAACGGGTGTCACGGGTTATGGGGAGAAGGCAGGAAAATGGGATTATGAGCGAGAAATAAAGCAGCCATGATTGAATGGGGGAGTAGACTCGATGGGCTGAATGGCCTAATTCCACTCCTATAACTTGGGAACGTGAAGATTGTGGCGGATCTGTACCTCAGCACAATTTGCCTGCACTAACCCCACACCTCGTCCTCTTATTATTAAGAAATCTTCATTATATTCAATGATTGAGTCTTCACTCTATTCTTGTACATTTTGATTAGCAAGGGTGGCAGGGGTTATGGGGAGAAGGCAGGAGAATGGAGTTGAGAGGGAGTGATAGATCAGCCATGATTGAATGGCGGAGTAGACTCGAATGGGCCGGATGGCCTACATCTGCTCCTATCACTTATGTACATAAACTTAGTTCCTAGCACCAATTAAAACTCAGAGAAAGCTATTCAAATTCCATCACAATATAAGACATACAGTCTGACCTCTCAAGGTCCGATCAGATGGTGAGAAATATAATATTCAACCTCTGCTTTTCAGTACTCTAAACTATTGATCTTAGTTGTCCACCATCTGCCTGTCAAGAAACCCCCTCGCCCCTTTCAACCTGTTACCTGCTAAGCCTTGTCCTCCCATCCAGCTTTCCTACCTCTCCTGAAATCAGTTTGAAGAAGGGTCCCGACCCCAAAACATCACCTATCCATGTTCTCCAGAGATGCTGCCTGATCCACTGAGTTACTATAGGCAATAGACAATAGACAATAGGTGCAGGAGTCAGCCATTCGGCCCTTCGAGCCTGTACGCACCGCCATTCAATGTGATCATGGCTGATCATTCTCAATCAGTACCCCGTTCCTGCCTTCTCCCCGTACCCCCCTGACTCCGCTATCCTTAAGAGCTCTATCTAGCTCTCTCTTGAATGCATTCAGAGAATTGGCCTCCACTGCCTTCAGAGGCAGAGAATTCCACAGATTCACAACTCTCTGACTGAAAAAGTTTTTCCTCATCTCCGTTCTAAATGGCCCACCCCTTATTCTTAAACTGTGGCCCCCGGTTCTGGACTCCCCCAACATTGGGAACATGTTTCCTGCCTCTAACGTGTCCAACCCCTTAATAATCTTATACGTTTCGATAAGATCCCCTCTCATCCTTCTAAATTCCAAGCCTAGTCGCTCCAGTCTTTCAACATACGACAGTCCCGCCATTCCGGGAATGAACCTAGTCACCTGGGTCTCTGGCGCTGTAAGGCAGCAACTCCACGGCTGCACCACCGTGCCGCCCTAACCTGCGCGTCTTTGGAATGCGGGGGGAAACCAGACCCCACTTTTTTTGTTGTCTTTGTTAGCCAGTATCTGCAGTTCCTTGTTTCTATATCCAACCTGAGACGTATGTTTAGTCTATGCAGAGTAAGGAAGGTAAGTCCTATTTTTCCTTTTGTAAACAGAGTTGATCGAGATGACAATGGGGGTTGAACGTTAACGCCTGACTTTTTGTCACTGTAGACCATCAAGGCTACATCTCCGCTTGGCGATCCCAGAGTCACTTACAATCTGGAAGAGGGACAAGTCCCCGAAACAAATATGCCTGTCCGATTCTACCTTAAACCCAACCGAGAAAACGGATCTGCCTCCATTTTAGTGGCAGAACCATTGGACTTTGAAGGGACCAAGTCTTATACACTTCGTGTCAGGGCTCAGAACGTGGCTGCAGTACCCTTAGCCTCATTCACCACCATCTACATCAATGTGACAGGTATGTTTCAGTTGTTCCGAGGTCAATCAACAGTTCAATGGTGCTTTATTTGTCACCCATGCAACTGCACTGTGACATTTTCTTAGCATATATTACACATGCGGGCTCGACGCCAATTTTGACGCTATTTTCCAAAGTCCCGAGTCCGGTCGGCCTGCACGCTCGATGTACTGGAGCTGTCAAAGCCGCCACAGCCAGACATAAAAACAGCTTTTTTCCATGAGCAGTAGTTCTACTCAATAACCAAAAGTCTGTAGCCTCCTTTTGCTCTGGTATTTTATTTCATTCACATGTTTAAACTATAATGTTTTATTCTTAATGTTTTAATGATTTATGTTTTATTCTTAATTGTTTACTGGATGTCGTATTGTTACTTGCGAGCGGAGCACCAAGGCACATTCCTTGCATGTGTACATACTTGGCTAATAACATTTATTCAATTCAATTCAATTCAATTCAATTCAATTCAATTCAATTCACTTCAATTCAATTAATTCATTTCAGTTCCCGCCAAGCGAGCCCCTCTCCTCTCCTCGCCCGGCCATCTTTGTGTCCCACAGCCGACCTTGAAGGCGCTGGATGCGTTACCCCGGTTCACCCTCCCACCGGCCCTTGCTCCTCGCGCCCGACGTCTCCAGCTCCCTCCCGGTTACGCTGGCCGCCCGCCCAGCCTTCAGGCATGTTCCCGGTCCCACTAGGGACCGCGGCGGGCGAGCCCGGCCTATCGGGCAGGTCCTCCAACTATAGATGGGGCCTCCGGGAACAAAGGGGGGCCCGGCCTGGAGGGGGCGCCAAAAACAAAGGGGGGACTGACTGCAGGGGGAAGGCTGATGGGAGAGCTGTTAACAGGCAACTGAACCACTCTATCAACAACTCAGAGCGGTCCTGAACTAACATCCACCTCATTGCAGATCCTTGGACTATCCGTAATTGGACTTTACCTTTCACTAAATATTACTCCCTTTATCCTGCATCTAAACACTGTGGACGGATTGATTGTAATCATGTCCAGTCTTTCCACTGACTGGATAGCACGCAACAAAAGCTTTTCATTGTATTCACTGGATATGGGGAGAAGGCAGGAATGGGTTACTGATTGTGGATGATCAGCCATGGTCTCTGGTGAGACCACATCTGGAGTATTGTGTGCAGTTTTGGTCTCCCAATTTGAGGAAGGACATCCTTGCTATTGAGGCAGTGCAGCGTTGGTTCACGAGGTAAATCCCCGGGATGGCAGGACTGTCTTATGAGGAAAGATTGGAAAGACTGGGCTTGTATTCACTGGAATTTAGAAGGATGAGAGGGGATCTTATAGAAACGTATAAAGTTATAAAAGGACTGGACAAGCTAGATGCAGGAAAAATGGTCCCAATGTTGGGGGAGTCCAGAACCAGGGGCCACAGTCTAAGAATAAAGGGGAGACTATTTAAAACTGAAATGAGAAAAAACCTTTTCACCCAGAGTTGTGAATTTGTGGAATTCTCTGCCACAGAAGGCAGTGGAGGCCAATTCACTGGATGAATTTAAAAGAGAGTTAGATAGAGCTCTAGGGGCTAGCGGAATCAAGGGATATGGGGAGAAGGCAGGCACGGGTTACTGATTGTGGGTGATCAGCAATGATCACAATGAATGGTGGTGCTGGCTCGAAGGGGCGAATGGCCTCCTCTTGCACCTATTTTCTATGTTTCTGTGTTTACTGTCTTTGCACCTGCCCCGACTACCTCCTCTACAGGTCGTTCCAAACACCCACCATTGTGTGAGTGGAAAAAGTTGCCCTTCGGGTTCCAGTTAAAATTTGGGAATGTAGAAACGATGAACTGAAGTGTGTGGCCTCCAAATGCACCTATTTTCTAAATTTCTTTGTTTCTATGTTACCTTGGTACATGTGAGAATGAACTAAACTGAGACCAGTGATGTGCAACAAAGCACCTCAGATTCATTGGTATCATTGATCATTTTCCAGATGTGAACGACAACGTCCCTTTCTTCACCTCGTCTACGTATGAGGCCACAGTGCCCGAGGGTGCGGCAGTGGGCATGTCGGTCGTGCAGGTCTCAGCGACTGACCTGGACTCTGGTCGACATGGAAAGGTGAGTGATTGTTCGGTGTGCGTCTCCAAGTATTGCTTTGTAAGGTTGGAGTATTTCAAATGTGAACACAGCAGGGCGGCACGGTGGCGCAGCGGTAGAGTTGCTGCCTCACAGCGCCGGAGACCCGGGTTCCATCCTGACTACGGGTGCTGCTGTACGGAGTTTGTACCTTCTCCCCGTGACCTGCGTGGGTTCTCTCCGGGCGCAGGGATCGCTGGTCGGCGCGGATTTGACGGGCCGAAGGGCCTGTTTCCGTGCTGTTTCTCTAAAGTCCAAACTCAATCGATTTTATATTGCAGAGTTTATTTTACATGTTGGTGTAATTGTAGCCATTTTGCTCCATTTTACTTGGTGTCATTTTCTGGAATTGACAGAGAAATCAGAACCCACGCTTTGGCAGTAATTAGGTTGATACAGCATGTATCTTCATCTCCAGATTGAGGCTGTGCATTCAGACCAGAAAGTGAAAATGTCCTTTTCTTGGTGACAGAACGATATGGGTGTACTGGAGTTTCCCCAGCAAAAAAATTATGAAAAACAAAAAGGGTCACAATTTCCTCCTATCTATACACCAGATTGAGGTATTAGCATAGTTCGGGGCTGCACGGTGGCGCAACGGTAGAGTTGCTACCTCACGGCGCCAGAGACCCGGGTTCCAGCCTGACTACGGGTGCTGCCTGTACGGAGTTTGCACGTTCTCCCCATGACCGCGTGGGTTTTTCTCCGGGTGCTCCGGTTTCCTCCCAAGCTACAAAGACGTACAAGTTTGTAGGTTGACACAAAAAGCTGGAGTAACTCAGCGGGACAGGCAGCATCTCTGGAGAGAAGGAATGGGTGACGTTTTGGGTCGAGACCCTTCTTCAGACTGGTTAGGGATAAGGGAAACGAGAGATAGAGACGATGATGTGGAGAGATAAAGAACAATGAATGAAAGGTATGTAAACAAGTAACGGGGTTAATTATACGTTAATTGGCTGCTGTAAAATGTAAGGTGTGTGGGATAGTGCTGGTGGAGGGGGTAATTGCTGTATCTTCCACGCTGTATCTCTAAAGTCAAAAATCTTTTAAAAAGTCATAAATGGGCGGCACGGTGGCGCAGCGGTAGAGCTGCTGCCTTACAGCGAATGCAGCGCCGGAGACTCGGGTTCGATCCTGACTACGGGCGCCGTCTGTACGGAGTTTGTACGTTCCCCCCCTGACCTGCGTGGGTTTTCTCCGAGATCTTCGGTTTCCTCCCACACTCCAAAGACGTACAGGTATGTAGGTTAATTGACTGGGTAAATGTAAAAATTGTCCCTAGTGTGTGTAGGATAGTGTTAGTGTGCGGGGATCGCTGGGCGGCACGGACTCAGTGGGCCGAAGGGCCTGTTTCCGTGCTGTATCTCTAAATCTAAAATCTAAAAAAAAATCATAAATGGTAGGAATTTTTAAACTGGTAGAATATCTGATTTTATGAACATTGACTTCTCTAACTTCAAATAGCCCTTGCTTTCCCTCTCTCTCCATCCCCTCTGCCTTCACAGTTCTCCCACCAGTCCTACTGTCTCCGACTACATTCTATCTCTGTCCCGCCCCCTCCCCTCCCCTGACCTGAAGAAGTGTCTTGGCCCAAAAGGTCACCCACTCCTTCTCCCCAGAGATGCTGCCTGTCCCACTGAGTTACTCTAGCATTTTGTGTCTACCTTCGATTAAACCAGCATCTGCAGTTCTTTCCTACACAGAGTATCTCATTTGTTAGACTGTTGTTGGTTTTGATCCCACTCAGTTTTCCAGTTGGCTTCGAGAGAGTCGCAGAAGCTTCTGAATGAGGCAGACGGAGGTCCATTAGCCAAAGTGAAAGGAGATGCAAAGAGGTTTGCTAACTGTCAACTTTGCTGTACCCCTTGCAAAACTAATAGTAAAACTCGGTTTACTGCGAATAAACCCTTTGCTCAGGCTTGCGCTGTTGGCAGCACTAGTTCTGCTGGGAGGGATATTTGAGGCTGGCATATTAAGAGGGGGTAGAGTCCTAGAGCTTTAGAGTCATAGTCATAGAGTGATACAGTGTGGAAACAGGCCCTACAGCCCCTACAGCCCAACTTGCCCACACCGGCCAACATGTCCCAGCTACACTAGTCCCACCTGCCCCCATTTGGCCCATATCTCTACAAACCTGTTCTAACCATGTACCCGTCTAACTGTTTCTCAAACGTTGGGATAGTCCCAGCCTCAACTACCACCTCTGACAGCTACCACCCTTTGTGTAAAAAAGTTAACCCTCAGATTCCTATTAAGGGCGGCACGGTAGCGCAGCGGTAGAGTTGCTGCTTTACAGCGAATGCAGCGCCGGAGACTCAGGTTCGATCCTGACTACGGGTGCTGCACTGTAAGGAGTTTGTACGTTCTCCCCGTGACCTGCGTGGGTTTTCTCCGAGATCTTCGGTTTCCTCCCACACTCCAAAGACGTACAGGTATGTAGGTTAATTGGCTGGGTAAATGTAAAAATTGTCTCTAGTGGGTGTAGGATAGTGTTAATGTACGGGGATCGCTGGGCGGCACGGATTTGGAGGGCCGAAAAGGCCTGTTTCCGGCTGTATGTGTATGGTATGGTAAATCTTTTCCCCTTCACCTTAAACCTATGGTCCTCGATTCACCTACTCTGGGCAAGAGACTGTGTGCATCTGCCCGATCTATTCCTCTCATGGTTTTATACAGGGGAGGGGATGGGGGGAAGGTTGAACTGACCAGCTACAAGGTTGGGCTGACCGGCAGATGGCCCATGGACCTCACCACAAAACGGCATTTGGATCACTACATCTGAACTGAGCGTGTGAACCCTACATATGAACAAGACAATGTGGATGGGACATGTTGGCTGGTGTGGGCAAGTTGGGCCGAAGGGCCTGTTTCCACGCTGTATCACTCTATGACTCTATGATAGAACTAGTGTATGGGTGATCTTGGTCGGCTCGGACTCAGAAGGCTGTGGAGGCAAAGTCAGTGGATATATTTAAGGCAGAGACAGATAGATTCTTGATTAGTATGGGTGTCAGGGGTTATGGGGAGAAGGCAGGAGAATGGGGTTCAGAGAGAGATATAGATCAGCCATGATTGAATGGCAGAGTGGACTTGATGGGCCGAATGGCCTAATTCTACTATCTCTTATGATCTCTTATGTTAGATAGAGCTCTTGGGGATAGTGGAATCAAGGGATATGGGGAGAAGGCAGGCACGGGTTACTGATTGTGGATGATCAGCTTTGATCACAATGAATGGCGGTGCTGGCTCAAAGGGCTAAATGGCCTCCTCCTGCACCTATGTTTCTATGTTTATGTTTCTATGATCCTATGACTCGGTGGGCCGAAGGGCTTGTTTCCGCGCTGTATCTCCAAAGTCTAAACAATTGGACAGGTCTGTGTCAAAGTTGTCTCACTTGCTTTACCTTCCCTCCGATCCCAGGTGAATTACGCGATCGTGAAGGACAACAGTGGCGATTACCATTACTTCAGCATTGACTTTGAAACGGGGGTGATATTCACACAGATGTCCTTTGACAGGGAGGTGAAAGGGTCCTACCTGATAGAGGTCCAGTCTCAGGACAACTCTGAGTCTGCAAGGCCCGGCAAGCAAGGACAGCCCAATACAGGTACACACCTCAAAGCCAGCAACTCTTAACATATGATGAGCGTTTGTCGGCACTGGGCCTCTACTCACCGAAGTTTTTAAAAGGATGAGAGGGGATCTCATAGAAACCTACCGAATAATGAAAGGCCTGGATAGAGTGGATGTGGAGATAATTTTTCCACTAGTGGGATAGTCTAGGACCAGAGGCCATAGCCTCAGAATTAAAGGACGTTCCTTTAGGAAGATGAGGAGGAATTTCTTTAGTCAGAGGGTGGTGAATCTGTGGAATTCATTGCCACAGAAAGCTGTGTGAGGGCCAAGTCAATGGATATTTTAAGGGCAGAGTTTCTTAATATGGGTGTCAGAGGTTACGGGGAGAAGGCAGGAGAATGGGATTGACAGGGAAAGATTGATCAGCTATAATTGAATGGCGGAGTAGACTTAATGGGCTGAATGGCCAAATTCTGCTCTTAGAATTTATGAACATGAGGTGGCAGAATCGATGCCTGCATTCTCCATTAGTCTTTGGGGCGGCACGGTGGTACAGCGGTAGAGTTGCTGCCTCACAGCGCCAGGGACCCGGGTTCCTTCCTGACCACGGGTGCCGTCTGTACGGAGTTTGTATGTTCTCCCCGTGACCGCGTTGGTTTTCCCCGGGTTCTCCAGTTTCCTCCCACACTCCAAAGACGTGCAGGTTTGTGGGCTAATTGGTTGGGTGTATAATTGTAAATTGTGCCTAGTGTCAGTGTGCGGGGATGGCCGGTCGGCACGGACTCGGTGGGCTGAAGGGCCTGTTTCTGCGCTGTATCTCTAAACTAAACAGAACTTCTATCTGTTCACAGACATGGCTTATGTGCGGATCTTTGTGAGTGATGTGAATGACAATGCACCAGTCTTCCCACAGCAGACCTACACGATCAGTGTGGACGAGGACAAAGACATTGGGTTTGTGGTTATCACCGTGTCTGCTAACGATGGAGACGAAGGTGTGTCTCTATCAATCTTCCTCCTATCCCTCCCAACTTTTGACGAGCAGGTGACGGCACTGGGCCTGTACTGGCTGGGATTTAGAAGGATGAGGGGGGACCTTATTGAAACGTACAGAATAGTCAAAGGCCTGGATAGAGTGGATGTGGAGAGGATGTTTCCACACGTGGGAGAGTCCAGGACTAGAGGTCACGGCCTCAGAATTACATTTTAGGAAGGAGATGAGGAGGAATTTCTTTAGTCAGAGGGTGGTGAATCTGTGGAATTCTTTGCCACAGAAGGCTTTGGAGGCAAAGTCAGTGGATATATTTAAGGCAGAGATAAGATAGATTCTTGATTAGTACGGGTGTCAGGGGTTATGGGGAGAAGGCAGGAGAATGGGGTTAGGAGGGAGAGATAGATCAGCCATGATTGAATGGTGGAGTAGACTTGATGGGCCGAATAGCATCATTCTCCTCCTGTCACTGATGTTCTAATGATTCCTTCACACAAACCCAGTCCAGGCACTCCCCGACCTACGTAATAGGTGACTTAAATAAACCCATGGCAACGTAAATAATTCTTTAAGCCCACTGCTTTATTTCTGAGTCACTCGTCTCGGTAGCAGTACATCGCTGCCATCACATGCAAGCCAGTCAGCTGTTCTCATGGATGCTCCACCCGTGGTCTCCACGCCGGAGCTCCCCCAATGTCTCCGCGTCGGAGCTCCCCCCCATGGTCTCAGCACGGAGCTCCTCCATGATCTCCACGTCGGAGCTCCCCCCACGGTCTCCACATCAGAGCTCCCCCATGGTCTCCATTTCAGAGCTCCCCCCGTGGTCTCAGCACGGAGCTTCCCCATGGTCTCCATGTCAGAAGTCCCCCCATGGTCTCAGAACGGAGCACCCCCATGGTCTCCATGACAGAGCTCCACCGTGGTCTCCCGACTTACGGAACATCTGACATATGCAAGGCTGCACGGAACATGACCCTTACCTACGTCCGGGAGCACCTGTAGTTACACTTGAACTCCAGAGTTGCTGCCTCTCAATCCCGTTCTCCTGCCTTTGATCTCCTCTTGGAAACCAGGGTATATTACATGGAAAATCGTAATGAAAATAATCTGAAATAAAAATGTAAAGATGTATGTGAAGGATGCAATTCAATCTCTCCCTCATGACAGGTGCAAATGCCAAACTGAGGTATCAGATTGCATCGGGAAATGTTAAAGGCATGTTCGATGTGGAGCCAGAGGTTGGGACGATCTTTATAGCTCAGCGGCTAAACTATGAAGAAGACCAACATTATGAACTGCGGCTTGTGGCATCCGATGGCAAATGGGAAAACCAAACTCTGGTGACTGTCAACGTCATCAACCAGAATGATGAGGCACCAGTCTTCACGCAGAATGAGTATCACAGCAGCATCTTGGAAGAGCTACAGGACTTGCCAGTGTTCGTCCTACAGGTGTGTGACCTATATAGAGTCAAACAGGCCCTTCAGCCCAACTTGCCTACACCGACCAACATGTTCCATCTATACTAATCCCACCTGCCTGCGTTTGGCCCTTATCCTTCCAAACCTGTCCTATCCTTGTACCTGTCCAACTGTTTCTTAAATATTGCGATAGTCCCAGCCTCAACTACCTCCTCTGGCAGATCGACCTCTCAGATTCCTGTTACATCTTTTCCCCTTCTCCTAAAATCTATGTCCACTGATCCCCGATTCACCTACTCTGGGCAATAAACTACACGATCTATTCCTCTCATGATTTTATGCACCTCAATAAGATAACCCCTTATACTCCTGCGCTCCAAGCAATAGAGTCCCAGCCTACTCAACCTCTCTCTATAGAGGGTGGGTTTTCTCTGGGGTCTCCAATTTCCTCCCACACTCCAAAGATGTGCAGGTTTTGTAGGTTCATTGGCCTCGGTAAAAATTGTAAATTGTCGCTAGTGTGTAAGAGTATTTGTGTACAGGGATCGCTGGTCGGCACGGACTCGATGGGCCGAAGGGCCTGTTTCCATGCTGTATCTCTAAACTAATTGTGTTGTTTATCATATCATATCATATCATATACATACAGCCGGAAACAGGCCTTTTCGGCCCTCCAAGTCCGTGCCGCCCAGCAATCCCCGTACATTAACACTATCCTACACCCACTAGGGACAATTTTTACATTTACCCAGCCAATTAACCTACATACCTTAGTTCAGAGATGCAGCGTGGAAACATGCCCTTTGGCCCACCGAGTCCGTGACAATTTACCAAGCCAATTAGCATATAAACCTGCATGTCTTTGGAATGTGGGAGCAAACTAGAGCACCCAGAGAAAACCCAGGCGGTTACGGGGAGAACGTATAAACTCCGTACAGACAGAACCCATGGTCAGGATCGAACCCGGGATGTTTGCCATTTTGTTGAATTTACACGGGTTCCCATTGGTTTTCAATCAATAATTAAGTTGAATAATGGAAGTATGTTAGTACAGCTTCAAACTATACTCTGTTCATGCAATTATATATGGTGTTATATTTATTAATTTGTTCTAAAGAGTTAATGCCAATTCTAAGCTTGGATTCCTCAGAATGCATATTGGAGTTTTAAATAATTAACTATCTCATCTAATGTCTCCAATGAAGACATGCATGCCTTAGTATTGTCCAAGTGGCTTCGAGACGATATATTTAAAATCAAATTACTGTGCATTCTTTCAAGCATTCTGAAATCTGAGTATTTCACTTAGCAGACATAAGAAACTGCACATTACTGGTTTACACAAAAGGACACAAAATTCTCCACATATTAGTAGTCATAGAGTCTACAGCGTGGAAACAGTCCCATCTACCTGTGTTTGGCCCATGTCCCTCTAAACCTGTCCTATCCGTATACCTGTCCAAATGTTTCTAAAACATTGCGATAGTACCAACTACCTCCTCCAGCAGTTCGTTCCATACACCCACCACACTTTGTGTAAAAAAAGTTACCCCTCAGGTTCTTATTAAATCTTTTCCCCTTCACCTTAAACCTATGTCCTCTGGTTCTCGATTCCCCTACCCTGGGCAAGAGACTCCGTGCGTCTACCAGATCTATTCCTCTCATGATTGTACACACCTCTGTAACATCACCCCTCATCCTGCTGCGCTCCAAGGAATAGAGTCCTAATCTGCTCAACCACTCCCATTAGCTCAGGCCCTCGAGTCCTGGAAACATCCTCGTGAATCTTCTCTGCACTCTTTCTTTTGTTTAGTTTAGTTTAGAGATACAGCGCGGAAACAGGCCCTTTGGCCCACTGAGACTGCGCGGGGCAGCGATCCCCAATGTTAACAGTATCCTACCCGTACCAATCAAGAATCTATCTATCTGTCTTAAAAATATCCATTGACCTGGCCTCCACAGCTGTCTGTTGCAATGAATTCCACAGATTCACTACCCTCTGATCTAAAAAATTCCTCCTGATCTCCTTCCTAAACGAACGTCCTTTAATTCTGAGGCTGTGACTTCTGGTCCTAGACTCTTCCACTAGTGGAAACATGAAATGTGTTAAGAGTAACCTAGTTTATTTGTATTCAGGATGATGTTAGTCTATTCTGATCCCAGTCAATGATTAGGAAAGTAATTCGTTTTGAAACCAAGTAGAGATCGAGGTAACATCAAAGATAGAAAGGGGATGAGGAGAAATGTCTTTAGCCAGAGTGTGGTGAATCTGTGGAATTCATTGTCACAGACGGTTGCGGAGGCCAAGTCTTTGGATGTCTTTAAAACAGAGATTGATTTGTAGGTTAATCGGCTTTGGTAAAAATTGTAAATTATCCCTAGCGTGTAGGATAGAACTAGTTTAGTTTATTGTCACGTGTAGGAAGTACAGTCATGGTCATAGAGTGATACAGTGTGGAAACAGGCCCTTCGGCCCAACTAGCCCACACCGGTCAACATATCCCAGCTACACTAGTCCCACCTGCCTGCGTTTGGTCCATATCCCTCCAAACCTGTCCTATCCATGTACCTGTCCAACTGTTTCTTAAACACTGGGATAGTCCCAGCCTCAACTACCTCCTCTGGCAGCTTGTTCCATACACTCACAAGTTTCACAAGTTATAGGAGTAGAATTAGGCCATTCGGCACATCGAGTCTACTCTGCCATTCAATCATGGCTGATCTCTGCCTCCTAATCCCATTTTCCTGCCTTCACCACCCTTTGTGTGAAAATGTTACCCATCAGATTCCTACATTACTATATCCTGTTCCTAGTGAAAATATTTTTTTCACCATTATCAAAATGGAATGGATAAGCTTCTTCAAATGGATTTTAGTTTACTTTAGAGATACAGCGCGGAAACAGGCCCTTCGACCACCGAGTCCGCTCCGACCAACGATCCCCACACATTAACACTATTCCACGCACACTAGGGACAATTTACACATACACCAAGCAAATCAACCTGCAAACCTGAATGAATTTGGAGCGTGGGAGGAAACCAGAGACCTCGGAGAAAACCCACGCGGGTCACGGGGAGAACGTACAAACTCCGTACAGACAGCGCCCGTAGTTGGGATCGGACCCGGGTCTCCGGCGCTGCAATCGCGGTAAGGCAGCAACTCTACCTCTGCGCCAACCATAACCGCCCCAACACAGCTTTTTTTTCTCGCCCCATCTTCTTCAGGTTTCAGCGACGGACCCGGACCAAGAGGCGGATCAGAGCGCCTTGCGATACTCCCTGCACGGACAAGGGGCGAACAGCGAGTTCGCCATCGACGAGCTCACCGGCAGGATCTACACGAGGAAGAGTTTGGACCGCGAGGAGCGATCCGTGTGGCGCTTCTTGGTCCTCGCCACCGACGAAGGCGGCGACGGCCTCACGGGTTTCTCCGACGTGATCGTCGAGGTGCGGGATGTGAACGACAACAGGCCCTCCTTCCTGTGCGCGGCGGAAGGCTGCTTCGTGGGACACGTTCCGGAAAATTCCCCGGCGGACACTTCCGTCATGGAGATGGCGGCGACGGATCTGGATGACCCCAAGACCGGGGGGAACGCCGTCCTGACGTACAGAATAATCCAGAACGTTCGCAACAGAATCAATCTCAACTTGTTTTCCATCAACGCGCTGACCGGCACGGTCTACACCGTGTTGGGTTCTCTGGACCGAGAGAAAGAAGACACGTACCTGGTGGTGGTGGAAGCTCTAGATGGAGGCGGGTTGGCGGGAACAGGGACGGCCACCATTTTGGTCACCGACGTGAACGACCACGCCCCGGTTTTCACCCAGGACCTCTTCGCGGCAAAGATCTCGGAAAACACCCGGGTGAACACCGACGTCCTTGTCCTGTCGGCGACGGACGGGGACGAGGGGGACAATGCCCGGGTGACCTTCAGCATCGTGGGCGGCGACGACGAACACAAATTTCTCATCGAGACCGATCAAGTCGAGAAGCACGGCGTCATCAGGTTGAAGAAAGGGCTCAACTACGAGAAATCTAACGAGAGGAGGTTCAACTTAACTGTCAAAGTAGAAGACCCGGACTTCTTCAGCGTGGCCACGTGCGTCATTGATGTTGAGGACTACAACGACCATCCACCGGTGTTCCGCCCGCAGCTTTACGAAGCTGAGCCGCTGCTGGAAGATGTCTTCGTTGGGACGAGAGTTGTCCGGGTAACGGCCTCGGACGAGGATTCTGCCCAGAACGGCCAGTTCTCGTACACGTTCGCCAACGATTCGGACGCGCTGGGGCAGTTCGCCGTGGACGGAGACGGCTGGGTTACGGTGGCCGGTGGTCTGGATCACGAGTCAACGTCGCAATACCAGCTGGTGGTGCTGGCCATCGACCGGGGAACCCCGGCTCTCACTGGGAGCGCCACCGTCCTTTTAGTCGTGCACGACGTCAACGACAATGGACCGGAGTTTGAGGTGGCGTACGCCCCGATTGTTTGGGAGAATGTGCCCCCGCCCCAGGCTGTGCGGTTGAACGAGTCCTCGGCCCTGATTTACGCCCGGGACAAGGACAGCCCGATGAACGGCGCCCCCTTCTCCTTCACGCTCTTGGCCCACCGCGGCAGTTCCACCGGCTTCGCGTTGAAGGATCACGGCAACGGCACCGCGGGGCTGACGGCGCTCCGCGTGTTCGACAGGGAAGACCAAAAGGTCTTCTACCTGCCGGTCAAGATCAGTGACAGCGGGTCCCCACCAATGAGTTCCACAAGCACCTTAACCATCACCATTGGAGACGTCAACGATCACCCCCACTCAGCTGGCTGCATGGAATTTCAGGTCTACAGTTACAATGGTATGGTGTTCTCCACTGGTAATCTGCACTCTGTACCTTCCCCAATGCTCTACCTGGTGCACTTGAGTTTGACGTGACCTAGTCACATAGATACATAAACAGGGGTGTAATGCTGAGGCTCTATAAGGCGCTGGTCAGGCCTCATTTGGAATATTGTGAGCAGTTTTTGGCACCATATCAGAGAAAGGATGTGCTGGCTCTGGAGAGGGTCCAGAGGAGAATGATTCCAGGAATGAGTGGGTTAACGTATGATGAGCGTTTGACAGCACTGGGCCTGTACTCGCTGGAGTTTAGAAGGACGAGGGGGGACCTCATTGAAACATACAGAATAATGGAAGACTTGGATGGAGTGGGTGTGGAGAGGATGTTTCCACTAGTGGGAGAGTCTAGGACCAGAGGTCACAGCCTCAGAGTTAAAGGACATTCCTTCAGGAAAGAGATGAGGAGGAATTTCTTGTCAGAGGGTGGTGAATCCGTGGAATTCTTTGCCACAGAAGGCTGTGGAGGCCGTCAATGGATATTTTTAAGGCAGAGATAGATAGACTTGTTTAGTACGGGTGGCAGGGGTTATGGGGGGGGGGGGGGGAAGGCAGGAGAATGGGGTTAGGAGGGAGAGATGGATCAGCCATGATTGAATGGTGGAATAGACATGATGGGCTGAATTGCTTAATTCTGCTCCTATCACATGAATTATAACTCTCCCATGTCTCCAAGGACTGTTAGAAATGTAAATAAAACATTAAAAATTAACAAAGTAAACAATTAACTCTTTCAGGATGGAGGCACGCACCCCAAAATACCATGCGCTACACACAATGCTCTCATCATTCTTTTAGATTAGTTTAGTTTCGTTTATTGTCACGTGTACCGAGGTACAGTGAAAAGATTCTGTTGTGTGCTATCCAGTCAGCGGAAAGACAATACATGATTACAATCGAGCCATTCACAGTGTACAGACACCTGATAAGGGAATAACTTTTGGTGTGATATAGGAGTAGAGGTTTAAGAGTGTGGAGCAATTGTAATATGTGATTGTAGATCTGCTTCTGTGGCTAGCACCCAAACAGTTTTGCCTGGGTTGGGCGCCATCTTGGAAGCAGTGGGTGCCAGACCATCAGTTGCCGGAAGGTTGGTGGAGGACGGCACGGTGGCGCAGCGGTAGAGTTGCTGCCTTACAGCGTCAGAGGCGCGAGATCGATCCCAACTACGGGTGCCTGTACGGAGTTTGTACGTTCTACCCGTGACCCGCGTGGGTTTTCGCTAAGATCGGTTTCCTCCCACACTCCAAAGACACCCAGGTTTGTAGATTGATTGGCTTGGTATGAATTTAAATTGTCTCCAATGTGTGTAGGATAGCGTTAGTGTGCGGGGATAGCTAATCGTTGCGGACTTGGCGGGCAGAAGGGCCTGTTTCCGTGCTGTATCTCTAAACTAAACTAAACTAAAGCTGTACAATGTTTGCCGATGTTAGACATTAATGATGCACATTACAATTGATCAATGAACACTGCTGTATTGAAGATAGACACAAAATGCTGGTGTAACTCAGCGGGGCAGGCAGCATCTCTGGATAGCAGCAATGGGCGACATTTTGGGTTGAGACCTTTCTCCAGACTGAGAGTCGGGGGAAATGGAGACACAGAGATAAGGAAATGTAAAGCGTGAAAACGAGACATCAAAGGGGGTGAAGGTCAAGGAAAATGTAGAATAGATCATTGCTAGCTAGGAGAAGGTAACAACACAGCAAACAGGGAGAAAATGTAACTGGGGACAGTCAGACTGGTCGTAGAACTGGGAAGGAGGAGGGATGGATGCAACTGCAGGAGATACAACACTTCCACCCCCTTTAATGTCTCGTTTTCACACCTTACGCTTCATTATCTCTGTATCTCCCTCTCCTCTGACTCTCAGTCTGAAGAAGGGTCTCGATCCGTGAGGTTAATAGATAAATGCTAAAAAGGTGGCGCCTCATTTGTTTTCACTGTGAGCTATTTTCCTTCACTAACCACCCCATCCCCTCCCCTCATGGCATTACCCCTCTGATTCTACCACTCCCCTACGGGCGGCACGGTGGCACAGCGGTAGAGTTGCTGCCTCACAGCGCCAGAGACCCGGGTTCAATCCCGGCTACGGGTGCTGTCTGTACGGAGTTTGTACGTTCTCCCCGTGACCTGCGTGGGTTTTTTTCTGGGATCTCTGGTTTCCTCCCACACTCCAAAGAGGTACAGGTTTGTAGGTTAATCAGCTTTGGTAAAAACTGTAAATGTTCCCTAGAATGTTGGACAGTGCTAGTGTACAGGGATCGTTAGTCGGCACAGACTCGCTAGGCCAAAGGACATGTTTCCACACTGTATCTCTAAACTATTTATGGTCAGTTTAGTTTAGAGATGCAGAGTGGAAACATGCCCTTCGGCCCACCGAGTCCTTGACAATTTACCAAGCCAATTAGCCTATAAACCTGCAAGTCTTTGGAGTGTGGGAGGAAACCAGAGTACCCGGAGAAAACCCACGCGGTCACGGGGAGAACGTACAAACTCCGTACAGACTGTACCCGCAGTCATGATCATGACCGTGTTTTTAGCCATTTTGTTGAATTTACACTTGGGTTCCCATTGGTTTTCAATCAATAATTAAGTTGAATAATGGAAGTATGTTTGTACAGCCTCAAACTATACTCTGTTCATGAAATTATGTCTGGAGTTACATTTATTAATTCACTCTAAAGAGTTAATGTGAATTCTAATCTTGGATTCCTCAGAATGCATATGGGAATTTTAAATAATTAACTATCTCATCTAATGTCTCCAATGAAGACATGCATGCCTGAGTATTGTCTGAGTGGCTTCCAGACGGTATATTTAAAATCAAATTGCTGTGCATTCTTTCAAGCATTCTGAAATCTGAGTATTTCTCCACTTAGCAGAAAGCTCTGTACCTCCCTCTCCCCTGACTCTCAGTTTGAAGAAGGGTCTCGATCCAAAACGTCACCCATCCCTTCTCTCCAGAGATGCTGCCTGTCCCGCTGAGTTACTTCGGCATTTTATGTCTACGGTTTAAACCAGCATCTGCTGTTCCTTCCTACACACTGTGATGTGTTGCTTTCATTTTAGGTCGACTTGCTACGACCGAGTTGGGGAAGGTACGAGCCCCGGATCTGGATGACTGGGATGATAAAAAGTACAGGTTTATCGGAACACCTCCAAGGTAAGGCAGTCTAGCGTATGTCGGAGAGCAGAAGGGAACATGCTGCTAGAAAGAAAATGCATTGCAAGATCCGTTAACACAGAAATCCGTTATGTTATCTTATCGAAACGTATAAGATTATTAAGGGGTTGGACACGTTAGAGGCAGGAAACATGTTCCCAATGTTGGGGGAGTCCAGAACAAGGGGCCACAGTTTAAGAATAAGGGGTAGGCCATTTAGAACTGAGATGAGGAAAAACTTTTTCAGTCAGAGAGTTGTGAATCTGTGGAATTCTCTGCCTCAGAAGGCAATGGAGGCCAATTCTCTGAATGCATTCAAGAGAGAGCTAGATAGAGCTCTTAAGGATAGCGGAGTCAGGGGGTATGGGGAGAAGGCAGGAACGGGGTACTGATTGAGAATGATCAGCCATGATCACATTGAATGGCGGTGCTGGCTCGAAGGGCCGAATGGCCTCCTCCTGCACCTATTGTCTATTGTCTATTGTTATCTGTGTGTGCTGATAGTTTGCAGTGTGACTTCACACTGTTGATATGGGAATGTGTCACTGATACATTTATGCCCTCTTTTGATCTTTCAAATATATCTTAGCTCACCTTATCTTTAGACTGCCGTGCAACATCCTGACGGAGGTCACTGTGCTCCAGGCTGCTTTGAAGCCTTTTCCAATTCAGCGGTGCCTTACAGCATCGGAGACACGGGTTCGATCCTGTCTACGGGTGCTGTCTGTACGGAGTTTGTACGTTCTCCCCGTGACCCGCGTGGGTTTTCCCCGGGAGCTCCGGTTTCCTCCCACTCTCCAATGACGTACAAGTTTGTGGGCTAATTGGCTTCGGTAAAAATTGTAAATTGTCTCCAGTGTCCAGAATTGTGTTTGCGGACAGGATTATCGCTGGTCAGCGCGGACTCTGTGGGCCGAACGGCCTGTTCCCGCTCTGTATTTCTAATGTTTGACATGTCTCCAAGGACCCTAACCAGCTTCTACCGTTGCTCCGTAGATTGGGTTCCATCATAACGCCAAGGGTTATGAAGCAGAATGCATGGTGCTCAATTCTTTTTTATTAATTACTCGATTATGCACGTTTGTTTCAGATATTTTGCCCTCAATGAAGATTCTGGTGTCCTGAGTATTATTGAAGGCACGCCCTCTGGAGTTTATGGCTTTGAGGTCAGAGTTGCAGATGGCATTTGGCCCGATGTCATTTCAACAGTGAAGGTAGTTGTCAAAGATCTGGAGGAAGGTGCCGTATATACAGCTGGTTCCCTCAGACTGAATGGTGAGCATTTAACCATTTACTTATCACAAAGATGTTTATGGAACGTTAACATAATTTTCTACACGTTTCTTAACAACGTGAAAATACTGCAGACTTTAGGCTTTGGAGATATGGCGTAGAAACATAGAAACATAGAAACATAGAAAATAGGTGCAGGAGTAGGCCATTCGGCCCTTCGAGCCTGCACCGCCATTCAATATGATCATGGCTGATCATCCAGCTCAGTAGCCTGTACCTGCCTTCTCTCCATACCCCCTGATCCCTTTAGCAAAAAGGGCCACATCTAAATCCCTCTTAAATATAGCCAATGAACTGGCCTCAACTACCTTCTGTGGCAGAGAATTCCACATACTCACCACTCTCTGTGTGAAGAAATGTTTTCTCATCTCGGTCCTAAAAGACTTCCCCCTTATCCTTAAGCTGTGACCCCTGGTTCTGGACTCCCCCAACATCGGGAACAATCTTCCCGCATCTAGCCTCTCCAACCCCTTAAGAATTTTATATGTTTCTATAAGATCCCCCCTCAGTCTTCTAAATTCCAGCGAGTACAAGCCCAGTCTATCCAGTCTTTCCTCATATGCAAGTCCCGCCATCCCAGGGATTAATCTGGTGAACCTTCTCTGTACTCCCTCTAAGGCAAGAACGTCTTTCCTCAGGTTAGGAGACCAAAACTGTACACAATACTCCAGGTGCGGTCTCACCAAGGCCCTGTACAACTGCAGCAGAACCTCCCTGCTCCTAAACTCAAATCCTCTTGCTATGAATGCCAACATAACAGGCCCTTCAGCCCACCGAGTCCATGCTGACCAGCAGTCACCCCCCCTCCATGCACCAACACTATCCTACACACTAGCGAATTTTTTTACAGAAGCCAGTTAACCTAGAAACCTGTACATATTTGGAGCATTTTGTGTTTTAGTCGAGATTCCAGCATCTTTGGGAAGAATGGCTTGTATACACTGGAATTTAGAAGGATGAGAGGAGATCTTATCGAAACGTATAAGATTATTAAGGGGTTGGACACGTTAGAGGCAGGAAACATGTTCCCAATGTTGGAGGAGTCCAGAACAAGGGGCCACAGTTTAAGAATAAAGGGTAGGCCATTTAGAACTGAGATGAGGAATTTTTTTTTCAGTCAGAGAGTTGTGAATCTGTGGAATTCTCTGCCTCAGAAGGCAGTGGAGGCCAATTCTCTGAATGCTTTCAAGAGAGAGCTAGATAGAGCTCTTAAGGATAGCGGAGTCAGGGGGTATGGGGAGAAGGCAGGAACGGGGTACTGATTGAGAATGATCAGCCATGATCACATTGAATGGCAGTGCTGGCTCAAAGGGCCGAATGGCCTACTCCCGCACCTATTGTCTATTGTCTTTCTGCTGACTGGATAGCACGCAACAAAAGCTTTTCACTGTACCTCAGTACTAGAGACAATAAACTAAACTGAACTGAAAATTGAACTGTGCAGAGTTTGCATGGAGTCATGGAGTGATACAGTGTGGAGACCTCCTCCTGCACCTATTGTCTATTGTCTATTGTCTAAACAGGAGCACCCGGAGAAAACCCACGTGGTCACAGGGAGAACGTACAAACTCCGTACAGAATGTACCTCAGTGCACGTGACAATAATAAACTTAAATTCAACATGGGCTGAAGGCACTGCATCTGTGCTGCATGGCTGAAAATTTGAAGATTTTAAGTTTTAATTTGAATGAATTTTTTTAAAAAATCATGGTAGCTATTACAATCCAGGCCATGCCATTTTTAAACATCATAATCAGCTAAATGTCACAATTGCCAATCTATGTTAGACTAGTTCATTCATTAGTGCGGCACGGTGGCGCAGCGGTAGAGTTGCTGCCTCACAGCACCAGAGGCTCTGGTTCGATCCTGACTACGGGTGCTGTCTGTTCTGAGTTTGTACTTTCTCCCTGTGACCTTGTGGGGTTTCTCCGTGTGCTCTGGTTTCCTCCCACACTCCAAAAGCGTATGGGTTTGTAGGTTAATTGGCTTAGGTAAAAGAAAAGAAAATTGTAAATTGTGCCTAGTGTGTAGGATAGTGCTAGTGTACCAGGTTAAGTTTAGTTTAGAGATAAAGAGCAGAAACAGGCCCTTCTGCCCACCGAGTTCGCACCAACCAGCAATCCCCACACATTAACACTATCCTACACACACTATGGACAATTTACATTTATACCATGTACACAAACACAAGCCAATTAACCTACAAACCTGCACGTCTTTGGATTGTGGGAGAAAATCGAAGATCTCGGAGAAAACCCACGCGGTCACGGGGAGAACGTACAAACTCCGTACAGACAGCACCTGTAATCAGGATCGAACCCGGGTCTCTGGCGCTGCAAGCGCTGTAAGGCAGCAACTCTACCGCTGTGCCACCATGTTCACTGGTCGGCGCAGACTCGTAAATCTTCTCTGCACTCTTTTCAGCTTAATGACATCCGTCCTCTGGCAGGGTGGCCAAAACTGAACACAATACTCCCAATGCAACCTGATCCTCAAGAAATACAAAAGACAATGTTGTCAAGCTGGAAAGGGTACAGCGAAGATTTATGAGGACGTTGCCAGGACTAGACGGTCTGAGCTATCGGGAGAGGTTGAGAAGGCTGGGTCTCTATTCCTTGGCATGCAGGAGGATGAGGATGAGGGGTGAGGGGAGGATGCAGGAGGATGAGAGGTGTACAAAATCACGAGAGGAATAGATCGGATAGATGCACAAAATCTCTTGCCCAGAGTAGGTGAATCAAGGACCAGAGGACATAAGTTTAAGGTGAGGGGGAAAAGATGTAATAGGAATCTGAGGGGTAACTTTTTCACACAAAGGGTGGTGGGTGTATGGAACGAGCTGCCAGAGGAGTTAGCTGAGGCAGCGACTATCCCAATGCTTAACAGTTGGACAGGTACGTGGATAGGACATGTTTAGAGGATCTGGGCCAAACGCGAGCAGGTGAGACTGGTGTAGCTGGGACATATTGGCCACTGTGGGCAAGTTGGGCTGAAGGGCCCGTTTCCACACTGTATCACTCTATGACTCTAATTGGTATTTATTACTGGACAAGTTTCCAGCGCCATAAAACGTAGAGCTGAGAATGATTCATATTGTGGCACATATTGTGGCTATCCTTTGATGGAAATGTATATTTTTAATATATTATACAGGAACCACAGCTGAAGAGTTTATCTCCAAGCCTGCCACCGAAGAAAGTAAATACACCAAATTAAGAAGGATGTTAGCAGAGATTATTCCGGCACAACTAGACTATGTTGATATTTTCAGTGTTGTGAATGTCGCTGGTCGTGTGGGAGAAGTAGATGTCTGGTTTGTGGCACAAGGGTCTCCATTTCTCAAGGCGGAGAAGATCAACGGCAACGTGGCAGCTTTCAGAGCCGAGGTGAGCTCCTCTCAGAGTTTAGGAAGTTAAGCAAATTGAGGACGCAGCTCAGACCATCACACGAACTAGCCTCCACTTCCATGGACTACATTTGTACCTCACCCTGCCATTTGTTCCTCCATTTCTACCTTGGTTTGGGAACAGCTCCATCTAAGACCGCAAGAAATCGCAGTGAATTGTGGACGCAGCCCAGATCATCACACAAACCAACCTCCACTTCCATTGACTCCATTTACACCTCACTACTGCCTCGGCAAGGCCAGCAGCACAATCAAGGACGAGTCTCGCCCTGGCCACTCCCTCTTCTCCCCTCTCCCAAAGGTACAGAAGTGTGAAAACGCACACCTCCAGATTCAGGGACAGTTTCTTCCCAGCTGTTATCAGGCCATTGTAAATGGCTCGATTGTGGTCATGTATTGTCTTTCCACTGACTGGATAGCACGTAACGAAAGATATCACGGTACCTTGGTACATGTGACAATAAACTAAACCAAACTAAACTAAACAAGTGAACCATCCTAGTGTGGGAGGAAACTGAAGGTCTCGGAGAAAACCCACACGGTCACGGGGAGAACGTACAAATTCCGTACAGACAGCACCTGAAGTCGTGATCGAACCCGGGTCTCTGGCGCTGCAAGAGCTGTAAGGCAGCAACTCTACCTCTGCGCCCTTTAGATTAGTTTATTATTGTCACGTGTACCGAGGTATAGTGAAAAGCTTTCTTGTTGCGTGCGGGGATCACTGGGCGGCACGGACTTGGTGGGCCGAAAAGGCCTGTTTCCGGCTGTATATATATGATATATGATATGATCCAGTCAGAGGAAAGGCTGATCAGTCTGAAGAAGGGTCTCGACCCGAAACGTCACCCATTCCTTCTCTCCCGAGATGTTGCCTGACCTGCTGAGTTACTCCAGCATTTTGTGAATAAAAACCTTCGATTTGTACCAGCATCTGCAGTTATCTTCTTATACTACAGAGGAAAGACTGTACATGATTACAATCAAGCCGTCCACAGTGTACAAATACGGGATAAAGGGAGTGACAGTTAGTGCACTGGCCACTAGGGGGTGCAAGAAAGCAAGCAAAGTCATCTCTAATACATCTCAATAGGAAGGATTCTTTCAAGACATGCAAAGAAAGTATGGGAACTATTAGATTGAAATCAAGCTCCTTAGCTCTTCTTTGTAGTTAGCACATAGAACAGAAAAGCAGAGGAATAGGGACTTTGGCCCACGATGGCTTTTAGTTTAGATTAGTTTAGTTTAGAGACACAGCGTAGAAACAGACACTTTGGCCCACTGTGTCCACGCCGACCTGCGATCCCCGCACATTAACGCTATCCCACGCACACAAAGGACAATTTCCCATCTATACCAGGGGAAACCGAAGATCTCGGGGAAAACCCACACAGGTCAAGGGGAAAACGTACAAACTCCGTACAAACAACACCCTTAGTCAGGATCAAACCTGGGTGACTGGCGCTGTAAGACAGTAGCTCTACCACCACTCCTCTGTGCCATCCGCCCCTATCAATTCAGATAATAATGCCTCAATAAACGAATCTCCACTGCCTGCCGTGATCCATATACCACCATTCCCTGCATATCCTTGTGCCTGTATAAAAGCCTCTTCAATGCCACTATCGTATCTGCCTCCTCCACCACCCCCTGGCAGAAGGCTGCGTGTTCGAATCACGTCGAGGTCACCAATGTAGTGGGCCAGTAGGCCAAAATAACGACAAGTAGGCAAGGTTAACGAAGGCGTGTTTACTGTATCTCTGGAACTCCAAAAGGGAATGAGAGTCATGCGGTCCTTGACCTTTATACTCCCGGCCGAAGTCCGCCTCCTTGGCTCGACCCATTCCCGTGCCGAGGGGTCGTGAGTGGTATGGCCCGACCCTCGGGAGCCGCCACATTACTAGCTTTAACTTGCACTAAAGGTTATTCCCTTATCATGTGTCTGTACACTGTAAACGGCTCGATTGTAATCATGTATTGTCTTTCCGCTGACTGGTTTGCAAGCAACCAAAGCCTTTCACTGTACCTCGGTACACGTGACAATAAACTAAACTGAACTGATAGAATCGTACAGCGTGAAAACAGGCCTTTCGACCCAACTTGCCCATGCCGACCAACGTGCCTCATCCACACCGTGCCAACCAAGACGCCCCATCTATGCTGATCCCACCTGCCTGTGATTGACCCATATCTCTCTACACCTACCCTATCCATGTACCTTTCCTCATAAAAAATCTTGCCCCGCTCATCTCCGTTAAACTTTCCACCTCTCAACTTAAAGCTATGCCTCCTACTCTTTGACATTTCCACCCTTGGAAATAGAAGTTCAAGTTGTATACCTTCTCTATGCTTTTCATAATTTTATATCTTTCTGTCAGGTCTCTCTGATAGAAATAACACGGTGACCTATATTTCAGCATTCTCCGCCCTTGCCCTTCTACAGATAGTTTGATGAAGGTCCCGACCCGAAATGTCATCTGTCTATTCCCTCCACAGATGCTCTCTCCATCCCACCCCTATCCTAGTTTTCCGACCAGTCTGACTGTCCTCCTGATTAAATTATATCTTTGTATGACCTGTTGCCACCTTCCCCAAGTTAACAATGATCTATTCTACATTTTCCATGAGCTTCGTCCCCTTTAATCCTTCATTTTCACGCCTTGCCCTTCCACGTCTCTTTGTCTCCCTCTCCCCTGACTCAGTCTAAAGAAGGGTCTCGACCCGAAATGTCATCCATTCCTTCTATTCAGAGATGCTGCCTGTCCCACTGAGTTACTCCTGCATTTTGTGTCTACCTCGCCAGATGATGCTGCTGAGTTTCTTGAGCACTTTGTGTTTCGCTGAGTGGTAACTTACCATATTTGTTGATTATCGGCCCTTTTTAATTCATGAGGGCATATAATTTTACAAAATAAGTTACGTAAATGCATAGGAAGGAACTGCAGATGCTGGTTTATACCGAAGATAGATACAAAGTGCTGGAGTAACTCAGCGGGTCAGGCAGCATCTCTGGAGAAAAGGAATAGGTGATGTTTCGGATCAGGGCCCTTCTTCAGACTGCAAGATAGAGCTGGGGGGGGGGGGGGGGGGGGAGTGGAGGAGGCCCAGGACAGAAAGATCAGTGTGGGAATGGGAGGGGCACCTTATCAAACGCTATCTGAAAATCTAGGTAAACAACGTCCACTGACTCTCCTTTGGCTGTCCTACTATTTACGTTCTCAAAGAATGCCAGCAGATTCGTCAGGCAAAATTGCCCTTCACAAAGCCATGCTGACTTCGGCCTATTTTATCATGAACTTCTAAGTACTCCGCGACCTCATCCTTTATAATGGACTCTAAAATCCTACCACCCACCGACGTCAGACTAACCGGCCTATAGTTCGCACTGTTCTGCTTTGCTCCCTTCTTGGGTTGTAAGCTGCCCAAGCGAAATATGAGGTGCTGTTCCTCCAATTTGCATTGGGCCTAGGGTTGCCAACTCCCAAATAAGGGACAAAAGGCGACGTCACCGCCCCGCGCCCCATGTGACCTCACCCAGCTAGCGGCCACGTGCTCCCGCTCCATCAATGGCGGCCGCCCGGGCTGGGAGGCGGGTTGCTATACAACCTCCATTAGGCGGCGCCCGGGCCTCTGGGCCTACACTGTCCGGGCCTACAGCGGCCCCCGGTCCTAATAGCGGACAAGGGAGACAAACCGAATTAGCCCAATATATGGGATGTCCCGGCTAATACGGGACAGTTGGCAACCCTAATTGGGCCTCATTCAGACAATGGAGGAGGTCCAGGACAGAAAGGTCAGTGTGGGAATGGGAGGGAGAGTTAAAATGTTGGGCAACCGGGAGATGGCGTTGGTGAAGGCAGACTGAATGTAAGTGCGTAATGTAGGCATTTTTATCTCCTTGCAGCTGGAATTCACCTTGAACGTGAGCATCTCGCAGGTCGGTGTGGACGAGTGTGTGAATGCGGCCTGCGAGACGGCGACGGGATGTATGAGCAGCACCGGCTTCAGCCCAGCTCCCACCGTGCTGAACGGTGGAGAGGTTGCCCTGGTCTCCATAACAACCTCCACCAGCGCTCAGTGCGTTTGCTCAGCCCGCGAAGGCCGGCGGTACTCCTGCTCCTCCTATCCCATGAACCCGTGCCTCAATGGAGGCACTTGTGTAGATGTTGACTGGGGTTACAGGTGAGTCAGCCCACAAGTTACGCTTACGCCACTTAATTGACAGGTCCCAAGAGAGAGCTTTCAAGAGAGAGCTAGATAGAGCTCCTATTGATAGCAGAGTCAGGGGGTATGGGGAGAAGGCAGGAACGAGATACTGATTGTGAATGATCAGCCATGATCACATTGAATGGCGGTGCTGGCTCGGTGCTGAATGGCCTACCCCTGCACCTATTGTCTATTGTCTATTCCATGTTAAGTTTCACTTCCCATGGAAGGCAGTGGAGGCCAATTCACTGGATGAATTTAAGAGAGAGTTAGATAGAGCTCTAGGGGCTAGCGGAATCAAGGGGTATGGGGAGAAGGCAGGCACGGGGTACTGATTGTGGATGATCAGCCATGTTCACAATGAATGGCGGTGCTGGCTCGAAGGGCCAAATGGCCTCCTCCACCTATTTTCTATGCTTCTATGGTTATTTTTTCCCGATCTAGTTTGGTTCAGTTTAGTTTATTGTCACGAGGTACATTGAAAAGCTTTTTGTTGCTTGCTATCCAGTCAGCAGAAAGACAATGCAGGATTATAATCGAGCCATTCACAGTGTACAGATACATGATAAGGAGAATAGCGTTTAGTGCAAGTTAAAGCCAGCAAAGTCCAATCAAGGATAGTCCGGAGGATCACCAACTAGGTAGGTAGTAATTCAGAACCGCTCTCTGGTTGTGGTAGGATGATTCAGTTGCCTGATAACAGCTGGGAAGAAACTGTTCCTGGATCTGGAGGTGTGTGTTGGTAAGAGAACGTGCAAGCTCTGTACAAACAAGCACCGGTAGTCAGGATGGAACCCGGGTCTCTGGCGCTGTAAGACAACAGCTCTACCGCTGCGCCACCGTGCCACCCTTTGATTATGCAAGTATTAATCCCGTCCTTCTGTGTACAAACAGGTGTCAGTGCAGTCCAATGTTTGACGGACCGGAATGCCAGCAGACACGATACACATTTAAAGGACATGGTTACGCATGGTTTCCTCCCATCAAGGTTTGCTTTAAGAGTTTGATTTCCCTGGAATTCCTCACTGAAACTGCTGATGGGCTTCTACTTTACAATGGCCCACTCTCACACCTCCGTTCTGGAGAACCCGAAGACTTCATTGCGTTAGGTACAAATATCTCGCACTTTTGTGAATTTTCTTGCAGTTTTTTGAATTAAATGTTGTTTCTAGTACAGACTTTTTTCTTTTTTACCGTCTTGCAAAATTCAGATATTTGGACAGGTACATGGACAGGAAAGGTGTAGAGGGAAGATAAGACACAAAGACCTGGAGTAACTCAGCGGGTCAGGCAGCAGCTCTGGGGAAAAAGGATTGGAGAAGTCTGAAGAAGGGATCCGACCCGAAACTTCACCCATTCTTTTTCTCCAGAGATGCTGCCTGACTTGCTGAGTTATTCCAGCACTTTGTGTCCATCTTCGGTATATATCATCATCTGTAGTTCCTTTCTACACAAGGTTTAGAGGGATATGGGCCAACTGATAATATGGTCAGGTGGGACTAGTGGCGCAGTGGTAGAGTTGCTGCTTTAAAGAGTCAGAGATCCGGGTTCGATCCTGACTACGGGTGCTGTCTGTACAGAGTTTGCACATCCTCCCTGTGGCTGCATGGGTTTTCTCCAGGTGCTCCAGTTTGCTCAACCTGTAGGATAATTGGCTTTGTTAAAATTTGTAAATTGTCCCTAAAATAGGGTAGTGCTAATGTAAGGGGTGATTGTTGGTCGAAGAGGGTTCGGTTGGCCGAAGGACCTGTTTTCGTACGCCCGCACTATCCTGCACACTAAGGACAATTTACAATTTACAGAAGTCAATTAACCTACAAACCTGTATGTCTTTGGAGTGTGGGAGGAAACCTGAGCACCCGGGGAAAACCCACACAGTCACAGGGAGAACGTACCAACTCCATACACACAGCACCCCTTAGTCAGGATGGAACCTGGGTCTCTAGCGCTGTAAGGCAGCAACTCTACTACTGTGCCACAGTTCCGACGTATGTCCTTGTGTTATAATCTGAATGCCTCCCCATAAATAATTTATGACCTTCGGCCATCAGTATGTTCTTTTCAGCTTCTTTTCATTTTCGGTTTAGTTCAGAGATATAACGTGGAAACAGGCCCTTCCGCCCACCAAGTCCGCACCGACCAGCGATCCCCGCACACTAATACTATCCTGCACACACTCGGGTCAATTTAGAATTTTACCAAAGCCAATTAACCTACAAACCTGTACGTCTTTGGAGTGTGGGAGGAAACCGGAGCACCCGGAGAAACGCCATGCAGTCACATAGAGAACGTGCAAGCTCTGTACAGACAGCATCCGTAGTCAGGATCGAACCTGGGTCTCTGGCGCTGCAAGGCAGCAACTCTACCGCTGCGCCACCATGCCGCACTAAGTTATTTTCAGCTGCTGATGTATTGGGATATCTGCTCACTTGACATAGAGTCATAGAGTGACACTGCGTGGAAACAGGCCCTTCAGCCTAACTTGCCCGCGCCGACAAACATGTCCCAGCTGCACTAGTCCCACTGACCACTGCCCGCACTTGGTCCATATCCCTCCAAACCTGTCCTATCCATGTATCCGTCTAACTGTTTCGTAAACGTCGGGATAGTTCTACTCGTAAAACTTGTGTTCTAATCATCCTGTTTTCCCCACAGAGTTGAGGAATGGAGTTCCCTCTCTCAGCATTAATCACGGGACAGGATCGCTTCATCTCCAGCTGCCGCCCGGTGTCTTTGTTGCCGACCGACATTGGCACAGGTTGGACATAATGAGCGATGGGAAGGTATGTGTGAACGTGCTGATATCTGGAAGAGCAGAATATGTGTCAGTACCCGACTGATTGCATGAATGACTTGCATTGTTTACTTAAATAAGATGGTAATTGGAGTCATGGAGTCGTACAACACAGAAACAGGCACTTCTGCCCAACCCGACCGTGCCGACCAACATGCCCCATCTACACTAGTCCCACCTGCCTGCATTTGGCCCATATCCCTCTAAATCTTTATAGAGAAGGGTCTCATCTCGGTGGGGCATGTTGGTCGGCATGGTTGGGTTGGGCAGAAGGGACTGTTTCTGTGTTGTATGACTCCAGAGATGCTGCCTGTCCCGCTGAGCTACTCCAGCATTTTGTGTCTATCCTCTAAACACTTCCTGTCCATGTACCTGTCCAATTGTCTTTTAAATGCTGTTAGAATACCTGCCTCAACTACCTCCTCTGGCAGCTCTTTCCTTACACCCACCACCCTCTGTGTGAAAAAGATGACCCTCGGATTCCTATTAAATCTTTCCCCTCTCACCTTAAACCTATGTCCTCTGGTTCTTGATTTCCCTACCATGGCTATTCCATCTATTCCCCTCATGATCTTATACATCTCCATAAAATCACCCCTCTTCCTCCTGCACTCCACAGAATGAACTCCTAGCTTGCCCAACCTCTTCCAAAAGCTCAGGCCCCTCAAGTCATGGCAACATCCTCATTATTCCTGAAAATAGTACTACATTGTTGAATCTGAGAAGATATCAAAAATACACTTAAAAAAATCAATTAATTTTATATTTTAATCTTGATTAGGTGAGGGCGCATTGCACAAATGTAATCTTCTGAATATTTGGAAAAGTTTTTCCATTCCCTCTCCAGATGCTGCCTGACCCACTGAATTCCTCCAGCACTTTGGGTTTTGCTCCTGATTCTAGCATCTGCAGTACCTTGCGTCTCCACTTGGCTACCAGATAATTCTCACGTCATATTGACAAAGAAACATAGAAAATAGATGCAGGAGTAGGCCATTCGGCCCTACAAGCCAGCAACGCCGTTCAATATGACCATGGCTGATCATCTAAAATCAGTGCCCCGTTCCTGCTTTTTCCCCAAATCCCTTGATTCCTTTAGCCCTAAGAGCTAAATCTAACTCTCACGTGAAAACATCCAGTGAATTGGCCTCCACTGCCTTCTGTGGCAGAGAATTCCACAGATTCACAACTCTCTGGGTGAAAAAGTTCTTTCTCATCTCAGTCCTAAATGGCCTACCCTTTATTCTTAAACTGTGAATCCTGGTTCTGGACTCCCCCAACATCAGGAACATTTTCCTGCATCTAGCCCGTCCAGTCCTTTAAGGATTTTACATGTTTCTATAAGATTCCCTCCCATCCTTTGAAATTCCGGTGAATACAAGCCCAGTCGACCCATTCTTTCATCATATGTCAGTCCCGCCAACCCGGGAATTAACCTGGTGAACCTACGCTGCACTCCCTCAATAGTAATAATGCCCTTCCGCAAATTAGGAGACCAAAATTGCACACAATACTCCAGGACTAAAAGACAAATCCAATGTTTTGATATTTCTAGACACCTTCCCCTCCTCCCCACCTTGAAACTTCATATCAGTGTCCTCCTCCCCCCCACTCCCTCGAAACACACCAGTTTTCCCCCCTCCCCTTCCACGTACAATGCGTACGGAATTCGTAACTTTACAATCCCTGAGCTTAACAATTCACAACTCTTCTCGAGCTCACACCCATCTCTTCACATAGACAGAGACAGAGACATTGAAAATAGGTGCAGGAGGAGGCCATTTGGCCGTTCAAGCCAGCACCGCCATTCATTGTGATCATGGCTGATCATCTACAATCAGTAACCTGTACCTGCCTTCTCCCCATACCCCTTGATTCCACTAGCACCTCTGTGCCCTTTGTCCAAAAATCTGCTGATCGAATAACCCCCTTGCCTGTGTTCACCTATTACCGGCCACGTTCTGACTTGCCCCTTCTCTATTCCAGTTTCTTTCCTCCCCCCCCCCCCCCCCCCTAGAATCTGTCTGAAGGAGGGTCCCGCCCGAACCCATGTTCTTCAGAGATGCTGCCTGACCCCGCTGAGTCAGTCCAGCACTTTGTGTCTAACTTTGATATGTACCAGCATCCACAGTTCCTTGTTATTACAATGGTTTAGTGCACTGGTTAATTGAATTCATAGGCATACTATGTATTATGCAGTACGATGGTGTTGAAATAAATCTTCATTTAATTACAGAGAGTGAGTTTGATCCTTGACCAGTGCAACAGTGCTGTTGTGAATGAGAAAGAAGGCACAGGCAGAGGATCATCAGAAATGGACCGCAATGTGTGTGAAATTTCAGGGGAAACGCCTGGGGAAGCAAGGTAAAAAGTATTTTAATGTATAATGTATATGTTTAGTTTAGAGATAGGGTGGCACGGTGGCGCAGCAGTAGAGTTGCAGCCTTACAGCGCCAGAGACCCGGGTTCGATCCTGACTATGGGTGCTTGTCTGTACGGAGTTTGTACGTTCTCCCCGTGACCTGCGTGTGTTTTCTCCGAGATCTTCAGTTTTCCCCCCACACTCCACAGACGTACAGGCTTGTAGGTTAATCGGCGTGGTGTAAATGTAAAATTGTTCCTATTGCGTGTAGGATAGTGTTGGTGTGCGGGGATCGCTGGTCGGCGCAGACTCCATTTCCACGCTGTATCTCTAAACTAAACTAAACGAAACTAAGATACAGCAAGGAAACAGGTCCCTCGGCCCACTGAGTCCATGCCATTGATCACCCGTACACTAGTTCTATCCTGCACACCACGCCAGGGACAATTTACAGAAGCTGATTAACCTCCAAACCTGCACATCTTTGGGATGTGAGAGAAAACCGAAGTACCCGGAGAAGCACCCACAAGGTCACAGGGGGAGCCTACAAACTCCGTACAGGCAGCACCTGTGGTCAGGATTGAACCCGGGTCCCTGGCGTTGTAAGGCAGCAATTCTACCGCTGCGCCACCGTGCCGCACCATGTTCTGTGTCTGAAGAAGGGTCTCGACCCGAAACGTCACCCATTCATTCTCTCCTGAGATTCTGCCTGACCTGCTGTTATTTTCTTACACTACATGTTCTGTGTTTAGGTTAGTAACCACCCCTGGATCGTACATTCAGTCACTTTTTAATGATTCCTTGTACAATTCAATGTCAGAGTTCCACGGCAGGTACATGGATAGGACACGTTTGGAGGGGTATGAGCCAAACGCAGGCAGGTGGGACGTGTAGATGGGACATGTTGGCCAGTGTGGACAAGTTGGGCCGAAGGACCTGTTTCCACACCGTATCACTCGATAAGACGATAAGAACATTAGATATAAGAGCAGAATTAGGCCATTCAGAACACTGCCCGGTCCATCACAAGTAATGACTTCCCCACCATCGAAGGGATCATATTGTTCATGCTTACAACCCAGCGGTATGAATATTAATTTCTCTTACCTTCAAGTAACCCTTTCTTTCCCTCTCTCTCCGACCATCCCCAAACTTAGGTCTCCAACTAGTTTCACTGTCTTCCTGATTAAAGTTTGCTCCTTGTACGCCTCATTGTCACCTTCCCCTCAGCCAACAATGAACCATTCTACATTTCCTTGACCATCGTCTGCTTTGAGCTGTTGTTTTCACACCTTACCCTTCCATGTCTCTATTCTATCTCTCCCCTGACTCTCAGTCTGACGAAGGGTCTCGACCCGAAACGTCACCCGTCCCTTCTCTCCAGAGATGCTGCCTGTCCCACTGTTACTCCAGCTTTTTGTGACTATCTTCGGTGTAAACCATCGTCTGCAGTTCCACCGTGCACATATTGTTCGTGTTTGTGGAGAATGGTTTTGAGCTGTTCTTTCATTTCTGTCAGGTTTTTAAATGTTCAGCAACCACTTCAGCTGGGCGGAATTAAGAAGTTACGACCACATCTTAATGACCAACTGGACTACACAGGGTTCACGGGCTGTGTAAGGAACCTAAACGTCGATAGCAAGGTAAGTGTTGAAAAGATTCGGCGGGTCAGGCAGCATCTGTGGAGAGAGAAACAGAGTTAACGTTTTGGGTTGATAATCATTATTCAAACACAGTGGTGTTGCTGCCACAGAAGGCTGTGGAGGCCAAATCAATGGATATTTTTAAGGTGGAGATTGACAGATCCTTGATTAGTACGGGTGTCAGGGGTTATGGGGAGAAGGCAGGAGAATGGGGTTAGGAGGGAGAGATAGACCAGCCATGATTGAATGGCGGAGTAGACTTGATGGGCTGTTTCCTCTCAGTATTTCTAAACTAAACTATATTCTGCATCTTTGCTTTGCTCTACCTATTGTACTTGTGATGAGATTGTATTTTGGTATAGTATTATCTGATCTGTTTGGATAGCATGCAAAACAAAGATTTTCACTGTACACGTGACAATAATAAACCTAAACCTAAACTTTCAGCATCAACCCCATATCCCTTACTTTTATTAATATCTGTAAAGCTATCTCTCTCTCTCTCTGTCTTTGTCGTGCCTCCATTGTTGGGTAAAGCAGCAAATTCCAAAGATTACTCATTCTCTGGATGAAGAAAAATATTGTCGTCCCTGTCCCGAATGACTAGCCCCTTTGTTTAGTTTAGTTTAGAGATACAGTGCAGAAACAGGCCCTTTGGCCCACTGAGTCCGCACCGACCAGCGATCCCCGCACACTGACACTATCCTACACTCACTAGGGACAATTTACAATTTTGCCAAAGCCAATTAGCCTACAAACCTGGACGTCATTGGAGCGTGGGAGGAAACTGGAACTCCATGAGAAAACCCACGTGGGTGACGGGGAGAATGTACGAACTCCGTACAGACAGCACCCGTAGTCAGGATTGGACCCGGATATCTGGCGCTGTAGGGCAGCAACTCTCCCGCTGCGCCACCGTGCTGCCCTTCACATTTCATCACTTTTAGAAACATAGAAAGTAGACGCTAGAGTAGGCCATTCGGCCCTTCGAGCCTGTACTCCGCCATTTCATATGATCATGGCTGGTCATCCAAAATCAGCAGCCCGTTCCCGCTTTCTACCCATATCCCTTGATTCCTCGGTACACGTGTCAAACCATAGAGGTGTAAATGTGTTTGTAACTGGATGATGTTTGTGGGCAGATAACTGACTGGCGGTTTGTCCCTGGTGCCAGGTGTATGACCTGGGGAGTCCCGCGGAGTCCCTCGACAGCGGCCCAGGCTGCGCAGCGACTGACGAGGTGTGTCACAGCGCCGGGACGTATTCCTGTGGTATCCATGGAAAGTGTTTAGGAGAATGGGGATCGTTCAGCTGTGACTGCAGACCTGGCTACACCGGATACAAGTGTGAGAAAGGTAACGGCCGCAGAAAGGGAATTGTCATGAGGTCATATGGAACAGGAGCAGAATTAGGCCATTCGGCCCATCGTCCTCTCCGCCATTCAATCATGGCTGATCTATCTCTCCCTCCTAACCCCATTCTCCTGCCTTCCCCCCATAACCTCTGACACCCGCACTGATCAAGAATCTATCTCTGCCTTAAAAAATATCCATTGACTTTGCCTTCACAGCTGTGGAGGCCGTCAATGGATATTTTTAAGGCAGAGATAGATAGATTCTTGATTCTTAGATTTAGATTTAGAGATACAGGCCCTTCGGCCCACCGGGTCCGCGCTGCCCAGCGATCCTCGCACATTAACACTATCCTACACACACTAGGGACAATTTTTTACATTTGCCCAGCCAATTAACCTACATACCTGAAGGTCTTTGGAGTGTGGGAGGAAACCGAAGATCTCGGAGAAAACCCACGCAGGTCACGGGGAGAACGTACAAACTCCATTCTTGATTGAATGGTGTAGACGGAGTAGCAAAGAATTCCACAGAGTCACCACCCTCAGACTAAAGAAATTCCTTCTCATCCCCTTTAAGGCTATGACCTCTAGTCCTGGACTCTCCCACTAGTGGAAACATCCTTTCCACATCCACTCAATACAAGAGTGCTCCATTTTTCAGGGGACAAGAGGAGAAAATTAATTTTCCTCTCTGTTATTAGGCCTCTGTACAGTCCTTCCATAAGCTGGTGTACTGTCTGATTCACCTCTCTTGCGGGCATTGGACTTTGTCTGTGGAACCGGTGCGCTACAATGCTGAGAACTATATTCTGCACCCTGTATCTTCCCCTTTAGTTTATCATATCATATCATATCATATACATACAGCCGGAAACAGGCCTTTTCGGCCCTCCAAGTCCGTGCCGCCCAGTGATCCCCGTACATTAACACTATCCTACACCCACTAGGGACAATTTTTACATTTTACATTTTACATTTACGTTTAGTTTAGAGATACAACGTGGAAACAGGCCCTTTTGGCCCACCGGGTCCGCGCCGACCAGCGATCCCCGCACATTAACACTATCCAATACCCACTAAGGGGATTTTTAAAAAAACATTTACCAAGCCAATTAACCTACAAACCTGTACGTCTTTGAAGTGTGGGAGGAAACCGAAGAACTCGGAGAAAACCCACGCAGGTCACGGGGAGAACGTGCAAACTCCGTACAGACAGCACCCGTAGTCGGGATCGAACCTGGGTCTCCGGCGCTGCGTTCGCTGTTAGGCAGCAACTCTACCGCTGCGCCACCGTGCCATCCACAGTCTTGATGGGCCGAAAACCTATGAACTTTTGAAAAGGCTTTTACGTTCAATTCTTTGTCTTGTGTTGTCCTGCTGAATGTTTCATGGCTTGCCATCCTTCTGTTTCACCCGCAGCTCTGCCTGAATGGTCATTTGGGAAGGACAGCGTCATTCAGTACCAGCAGAAGGGGGCGCTGAGTGCCCGCAGGACCCAGGTGCAGCTGATGTTCCGTACCCGCGGCACCAACGCCTCCCTCTTCACCCTAACGTCCAAGGACACGAGCGAATACATCGTACTGGAGGTGACACACAAAAACCTGTCCAGTACTAAATGCACTAGATAATCGATCGTCAATAGACAATAGGTGCAGGAGGAGGCCATTCGGCCCTTTGCCCCAGCACCGCCACTCGCTGTGATCATGGCTGATCATCCACAATCAGTATCCTGCCTTCTCCCCATATCCCTTGACTCCGCTATCCTTAAGAACTGCACCTAACTCTCTTGAAAGCATCCAGTGAATTGGCCTCCACTGCCCTCTGAGGCAGAGAATTCCACAGATTCACGACTCTCTGGGTGAAAAAGGTTTTCCTCATCTCCGTTCTAAATGGCCTACCCCTTATTCTTAATAAGTCAATAGAGCTCTTAAGGATAGCGGAGTGAGGGGGTATGGGGAGAAGGCAGGAACGGGGTACTGATTGAGAATGATCAGCCATGATCACATTGAATGGCGGTGCTGGCTCGAAGGGCCGAATGGCCTCCTCCTGCACCTATTGTCTATTGTCTATAGTCAATGGTGCTTTATTTGTCACATATGCAACTGCACAGTGGAAATCTTTTTGCAGATATCACACGTGCACATACTACACTTGCACAAATATTACACATGCGAGCGCCGCCATCTTTGGCGCCATTATTCAAACTCCAGTCGGCCCGCGCGATCGATGTACTGGAGCAGTTCCCATGAACCGTCTTTCTCCTCTCCTCTCCTCTCCTCTCCTCTCCTCTCCTCTCCTCTCCTCTCCTCTCCTCTCCTCTCCTCTCCTCTCCTCTCCTCTCCTCTCCTCTCCTCTCCTCTCCTCTCCTCTCCTCTCCTCTCCTCTCCTCTCCTCTCCTCTCCTCTCCTCTCCTCTCCTCTCCTCTCCTCTCCTCTCCTCTCCTCTCCTCTCCTCTCCTCTCCTCTCCTCTCCTCTCCTCTCCTCTCCTCTCCTCTCCTCTCCTCTCCTCTCCTCTCCTCTCCTCTCCTCTCCTCTCCTCTCCTCTCCTCTCCTCTCCTCTCCTCTCCTCTCCTCTCCTCTCCTCTCCTCTCCTCTCCTCTCCTCTCCTCTCCTCTCCTCTCCTCTCCTCTCCTCTCCTCTCCTCTCCTCTCCTCTCCTCTCCTCTCCTCTCCTCTCCTCTCCTCTCCTCTCCTCTCCTCTCCTCTCCTCTCCTCTCCTCTCCTCTCCTCTCCTCTCCTCTCCTCTCCTCTCCTCTCCTCTCCTCTCTCCTCCCCTCCCCTCCCCTCCCCTCCCCTCTCCTCCCCTCCCCTCCCCTCCCCTCCCCCGGCCATCTTTGTGTCCCAGGGGCGCCTCCTGCAGCCGACCTTGAAGGCACTGGAAGCTTTGCCCCGGTTCACCCTCCTACCTGCCCTTGCTCCTCGCGCCTGACATCTCCAGCTCTCTCCCGGTTACGCCGACTGCCCAGTCTTCGGGCGGGTGAGCCGGGCCTACCGGGCGATTCCTCCGAGCTTGGTCTGCGGCGCGTGAGTCCACATTGCGGATAGAATAAGCACAGACAAAGATGTTCGGGTTTGAGAACTGCCAATTTATCAGAGATTCCAATTAAAATATTCCACTGAGATTGTCGGGATATTGATCATTGTCCAAGTATTAGTTCTGCAATTGTGCAGGGATTAAGGTGGTCCATTGTGAAGCCACAAAAGGACTTAGGGCGGCACGGTGGCACAGCGGTAGAGTTGCTGCCTCACGGCGCCAGAGACCCGGGTTCGATCCTGACTACGGGTGCTGTCTGTACGTGACCTGCGTGGGTTTGAAGGTTAATTAGTAACATTGTAAATTGTCCCGAGTGTGTGTAGTATAGTGTTAGAGTGTGTGGATCACCGGTCGGTGTGGACTCGGTGGGCCAAAGAGCCTTTTTCCTTGCTGCATCTCTAAACTAAACCAAGTTACACAGTATATGAGTGGATAAAGGGACATATAAAAATTGCCATGTATCCGGCCACAAAAAAGTATGGCGGCACGGTGGCGCAGCGGCAGAGTTGCTGCTTTACAGCGAATGCAGCGCCGGAGACTCAGGTTCGATCCTGACTACGGGCACCATCTATACGGAGTTTGTACGTTCTCCCCGTGACCTGCGTGTGTTTTCTCCGAGATCTTCGGTTTCCTCCCACACTCCAAAGACGTACAGGTATGTAGGTTAATTGACTGGGTAAATGTTAAAAAAATTGTCCCTAGTGTGTGTAGGATAGTGTTAATGTGCGGGGATCGCTGGGCGGCGCGGACCCGGTGGGCCGAAGGGCCTGTTTCCGCGCTGTATCTCTAAATCTAAAAAAATCTAAAAGATTTCTCCTTCGGTTTTCCTTCCCCTTTAAGTCGTTAAATATTATTGTTTTAATACTTTAATGTTTTAAGTCATATTTTGTCCTCTCCTCCTAATTTAATTTTCTTGTCTGAACCAGATTGTCAGTGGTTATTTTGGCATCCGAGTTAACCTTGGTGATGGGGAGTATTCACTGAAGGTGCTGACCTCACGTGTGGACGGTGGCCAGTGGACTCTGGCAAACATGGAGCGTCACGACAATGAATTCACGCTGCGTCTCAACGGTGGGGGAGGAGGCCTGGAGGTGGCATCTCCACTGGGAACACACCGGGAAATCCTGACGGATGCTCCCACTCTGGTTTTGGGAAAGAGCCTCCATGAGGTTTCGCCTGGCGACTTTCAAGGTGTGATACAGAAGACAACCGTGCAGAAAATAAATACGTTGCGGAGAAATACTTAAACCGCTATGGTACAAAAATAACCGAGCATTTCAAAGGGACACTTTGGCTCAGTCTGACCTTCTGAGAAACAATGGCTTTAAATACACAAAAGCACAAGTTGACGGAGTTTCGAAGGATGAAGTGGAACCTCATTGAAACTTTCCGAATAGTGAAAGGCCTGAATAGAGTAGATGCGCGGAGGATGGGAGAGTCTAGGACAAGAGGTCATGGCCTCAGAATTAAAGGACGTTCCTTTAGATATATTGATATTGATATACAATAAAGATATATTGTATTGTATTGTATTGTAGAAAGGAGATGAGGAGAAATGTCTTTTGCCAGAGGGTGGTGAATCTGTGGAATTCCTTGCCACAGAAGGCTGTGGAGGCCAAGTCAGTGGATATTTTTACGGCAGAGATAGATAGATTCTTGATTTGTACGGGTGTCGGGGGTTATGGGGAGAAGGCAGGAGAATGGGGTTGAGAGGGAGAGATAGATCGGCCATGATTGAATGGCGGGGTAGACTTGATGGGCAGAATGGCCTCATTCTGCTCCAATCACATGATGTATAATGCTTGGCACTGGATCAGAACATTAGACTTTAGTTTTACTGGTACAGCATTGCAACAGGCCCTTCAGCCCATGCCGGACATCGATCACCCATTCACACCAACGAACAGCGGCACAGTGGCACAGCGGTAGAGTTGCAGCCTCACAGCGCCAGAGACACAGGTTCGATCCTGCGTTCGGGCGCTATCTGTCCAGGGTTTGTACGTTCTCCCTGTGACCACTTAGATTTCCTCTGGGTGCTCCGGTTTTCCCCCACACTCTTAAAGACGTGCAGATTTGTACATTAATAAGTTCATAAGTTATCGGAGCAGAATTAGGCTATTCGGCCCATCAAATCTACTCCACCATTCAATCATGGCTGATCTATCTTTCCCTCTCAACCCCATTCTCCTGCCTTCTCTCCATGACCCCTATGACCCGTACTAATCAAGGTTAATTGGCTTCTGTAAATTGTCCCTAGTGTGTAGGATAGTGCTAGTGTACGGGCTGATCGCTGGTTGGCACGGACTCAGTAGGCCGAAGGGCCTGTTTCCATGCTGCATCTTTAATGTAGAGTCTAAAGAAACTTTCTCTCAAAAATATCTAATTTTGTGAAAAGACCAAGTGAGAACAAAGGTGTGGGAGTTCTGAAGAAGGGTCTCGACACGAAACGTCACCCATTCCTTCTCTCCCGAGATGCTGCCTGACCTGCTGAGTTACTCCAGCATTTTGTGAATAAATACCTTCGATTTGTACCAGCATCTGCAGTTATTTTCTTATACAAGGTGTGGGAGTTAAACTGCTTTTCCTTTGCTTGAATTTAGGCTGCATGAGTGACGTTCGATTAAATGGTCATCTGTTGCCGATGGATGGAAGGAATACAATGTTAACTGCTACCCTGGACCGAAGGGGTGTATCAAATGGCTGCCATTCAAATGCCTGCAGCGGCAGACCCTGTAATATCCCCTATTATTGTGTAGATGTGTGGAGAAAACATGAGTGCAGGTAAGTGATTATTAACACTTTATTAATGCAGGCACGGGTTACTGATTGTGGACGATCAGCCATGATCACAATGAATGGCGGTGCTGGCTCGAAGGGCCGAATGGCCTCCTCTTGCACCTATTTTCTATGTCCGTGTCCAGGTCCACCACCCATTTTCCGGCACCATCGGTTCCAGAGCCTCTCTGGATTATCCGTTTTGCCAGACCAACGGAGGTCAATGATGGAATTCTTTTTGAGGGTAAGGACTCCGAGAGGAGTCCAACGGTGCCGGAATGTTCCGCCTAGGCCGCCGGGGGGGCTGAGATACCAGCTCGTAAAGTCCGGCCTAGGAAGTCGGCTATGGGAACGGATCTGCCGGCTCCGTGGCCATGGCCGCAGGCGACAAACTCGACCCGACGATCGGTCGCGGGAGTCTCGATGAGGTGGCGATCGGCCGCCTCACCCGGCCTAGGGGACTCATTTTAGTTCGGTTTCAGTTGCAGTTTAGTTTATTGTCACATGTACTGAGGTAGAGTAATACGCTTTTGTGGCGTGCTAACTAGTCAGTGGAATGACAATGCATGATCACAATCGAGCCATTCGCAGTGTACCAGACACATGGTAAAGGGAATAACGTCTAGTGCAAGTGAAAAGCCAGTAAAGCACAATCAAAGATAGTGCAATGAGGTAGATAGTAGTTCAGGACTGCTCTCTGGTTGTGATAGGATCGTTCAGTTGCCTGGTAACAACTGGGAAGAAACCGTCCCTGTCACTGAAAATGGGACTAGCTTAGAAGGAGCATCTAGATCAGCATGGATGGGTTGGGCTCAAGGACCTGTTTGACTCTTTGACTCCAACATGAGAAATTGAAGTGGGGCAAAGCCAACAGAGCCAATTTACTGTACTAACCCCATATGCCTTGATTCCTTTAATATTTTAGAAGGATGAGGGAGGACCTCATTGAAACTTACCGAATAATGAAAGGTTGGATAGAGTGGATGTGGAGAGGATGCTTCCACTAGTGGGGGAGTCCAGGGCCAGAGGCCGAGGCCTCAGAATAAAAGGACGTGCCTTTAAAAAAATGAGGAGGAATTTCTTTAGTCAGTGGGTGATGAATCTGTGGAATTCATTGCCGCAGATGGCTGTGGAGGCCGTCATGTGATATTTTAAAGGCGGAAATTGACAGATTCTTGATTAGTACGGGTGTTAGGGGTTATGGAGAGAAGGCAGGAGAATGGGATTGAGAGGAAAAGATTGATTAGCCATGATTGAATGGCGGAGTAGACTTGATGGGCCAAATGGTTTAATTCTGCTTCTTGTACTTAGCGATTCATGTATAAGAAACTAATGCAATAGACAATAGACAATTGACAATAGGTGCAGGAGGAGGCCATTCGGCCCTTCGAGCCAGCACCGCCATTCAATGTGATCATGGCTGATCGTTCTCAATCAGTACCTCGTTCCTGCCTTCTCCCCATTCAACGTGATATGCAGTGAAATCAGTTTGCCAAATGTGACTGGATTCATCCTAACACTTTCATTCATGGATATCCCCCTTTCAATTGGCCTGCCCTGTCAAAGTTTTCAAAAAAAATTAAGAAGTGAATGTTTAAAGACTGTGGATCAGAGCAGCGTTTGAAATGTATCAGCTGTTCCTACAGACACTCCAAAAGACACGCTAACTTCGCCCAATCAGTCCTTCCAGAGAAGCTGCCTGACTCGCTGAGTTACTCCAGCACTTTGTGTGTTTTTTTGGTAAACCAATATCTGCAGTTCCATGTGTGTCTACACTCATAGAGTCATACAGCATGGAAACAGGCCCTTCGGCCCAACTTACCCACGCCGACCAACATGCTCCATCTACACTAGTCCCACCCACCTGCGCTTGGCCCACAACCCTCTAAACCTATCCTATCCTATTTGGGCAGCACAGGGGTGCAGTGGTAGAGCTGCTGTCTCACAGCGCCAGAGATCCGGGTTCGATCCTGACTACGGGCGCTACCTCTACGGAGTTTGTCTGTTCTCCCTCTGACCGCGTGGCCTTTCTCCGGGCGCTCCGGTTTCCTCCCACACTCCAGAGACGTGCTAGTTGTAGGCTAATTGGCTTGGTAAAATTCTTGTCCCAAGCGTGTGTAGGATAGTGCTAGTGTCAGGGGATCGCTGGTCAGCGCGGACTTGGTGGGCCGAAGGGCCTGTTTCTGCACTGTATCTCTAAGCTAAACTAAACTAAACCATTCACATGTTGGAAGAAACTGCAGATGCTGGTTTAAACCGAAGACAGGCGCAAAAAGCTGGAGTAACTCGGCGGGCCAGGCAGCATCTCTGGGGAAAGGGAATACGTGATGTTTTGGGTCAAGACCAATTCTTCAAACTATTCATGTGTCTGTCCAAATGTCGCTTCAGCATCATGATAGTACCTTTTGATTCCATTCTGACAGGTTACAGTTTTTGTTCCGATCTCTCACATGCAGGTGCCCGGTAGGCCAGGTGTCAGTGAGGAGTAATGAGACTGGTCTCGAGGGCTGTGCAATGTCACCTTGTGGGCCATGGACGTGTCGCAATGGAGGCACCTGTGTCACCCAAACAGCCCAGCAGTTTGCCTGCCACTGTGCAGAGGGATACAGAGGGCAGCAGTGTGAGACCAGCATGGTGACATTGGCAATGCCAGTAGGGCTGAACATCACCTCCATCTTGGCCATCAGCATCTGCCTCATCCTCTTAATAGGTACTGCTTTAATATATTGCCTACACACGGGGCGGCGCGGCGGCGCAGCGGTAGAGTTGCTGCCTCGCAGCGCAAGGGACCCGGCTTCGATCCTGACTACGGGTGCTGTCTGCACAGAGTTTGCACGTTCTCCCCGTGACCTGCGTGGGTTTTCTCCGGGTGCTCCGGTTTCCTCCCGCACTCCAAAGGCTTCGGTATAAACCTATCTGGTTTTGAAATATAGACATTTGATGCATGATGCAGCTTCATTGTAGTCGTAAAAAGACCCTGCTCTCGTATTCTGCCTAGTTTTATTATGCACCTTTATATACTGACAAATAAATATGCGCTGACACACTAACGTCACTGGGTGGTAGATTTGCATTACCATTAACCCAATTACCTTCATGATTTTTTTTTGTGAGGTAAATAACAGTGATTGGAATAACTCGATTGCTCTGTGCCCACCAGCGATCGCCCCGCACACCGGCACTATCCAACACACACTAGGGACAATAACAAGTTTACCAAAGCCAATTAACCTACAAACCTGTACATCTTTGGAGTGTGGGAAGGAAACCAGAGCATCCGGAGAAAACCCACACAGGTCACAAGGAGAACGTACAATCTCCCAGCAACCGCAGTCTGGATGGAACCCGAATCCCTGGCGCTGTAAGGCAGCAACTGTACCGCTGCGCCACCCTGCCGCCACAAATTATTTTCTCTAAATAATTCTTTGTTTCTTGATTTTTTCTTTCTGTTTATTATATTATCTATGTGTTTATCAAACTGTTAGGCTACAACAAGTATGAATTTCATTGTTCCGTTGTCGGTACGCATGACAATTAAACACCCCTGACTCTTGAAATAGAGCTGATTTTCTGATGTTCGAGCCAACTTGCGACTGAAACCCTCTCGTATCTTCCGATGTTTCAGTTCTGGCGATCGGCGTCAGCGTATGGGGTGTGTGTGGAAGAGCCAAATTCCAGAAAGGAGGAGTTTACCACATTCCTGTTGAGCGAGAGAGCTGGGAGGATGTACGAGAAAACATCCTCAACTACGACGAAGAAGGAGGCGGAGAGCAAGATCAGGTACCCCGATGCAAGATAGGCCCAAGGTGCCGGAGTAACTCAGCGGGGCAGGCAGCATCTCTGGAGAGAAGGAATGGGTGGCCCTTCTTCAGACTGAGAGTCAGGGTAGAGGGAGACACAGAGATAAGGAAGGGTAAAGTGTGGGAATCAAGGAAAATGTAGAATAGATCCTCGTCAGCTGGGAGAAGGTGACAACGAAGCAATCTGATGCAATGTAGGTTCAGCTTCCAACCCCGTGGAAACAGGCTCTTCGGCCCACCGAGTTGATGCCATCCAGTGAGCACCCCATACACTAGCTCTATCCTACACACTAGGGACAAATTTAGCGAATTCAATCATGGGCAATCTATCTTTCCCTCTCAACCCCATTCTCCTGCCTTCCCCCCATAACCCCTGACACCCGTACTAATCAAGAATCTCCACCTTAAAAATATCCCTTGACTTGGCCTCCACAGCCTTCTTGTGGCAAGAATTCCACAGATTCAACACCATCTGACAAAATAAATTTCTCCTCATCTCTTTTCCAAAGGTACGTCCTTTTATTCCGAGGTTGTGGCCTCTGGTCCTGGACTCTCGCTCTGGTGGAAATATCCTCTCCACATCCGCTCTATCCAGGCCTTTCCATGTTTCAATGAGGTCCCCGCTCATCCTTCTAAACTCCAGCGAGTACAGGCCCAGTGCCGTCAAAAACTCATGATATGTTAACCCAATCATTTGTGGGATCATTCTCCTAAAGCTACTCTGACCCGCTCCAACTCCAGCACATCCTTCCTCAGATATGGGGTTCAACACAGCTCACAATGCTCCAAATGCACTAAACGTTATTCATGTTAGTCCCTATATCATGTATATCTATCTGTACACTGTAAATGACTAGATTGCAATCATGTACTGTCTTTCCGCTGACTGGTTAGCACGCAAGAAAGCTTTTCATTGTACCTCGGTACACGTGACAATAAACGAAACGAAACTCGTAAACTGAACTAACTGCGGTCTGACCATTGCCTTATAAAGCCTCAGCATTCCATCCTTGTTTTTATATTCTAGTTCTCTCTAAATAAATGCTACATGACCTTTTCTGCTGTTTGAATCTCACAATGGCGGAGGTCGAGTCACAGGTAGATCGGGTGGTTGAAAGGCTTTTGGCACATTGGCCTTCGTCAGTCAGAGTATTGAGTATAGAAGCTGGGAGGTCATGTTGCAGTTGTGTAAGACGTTGGTGATGTCACACTTAGAATATTGTGTTCAGTTCTGGGCACCATTTTATAGGAAAGATGTTGTCAAGCCGGAAAGGTACAGAGACGATTTACAAGGATATTGCCATGACTAGGGGATCTGAGCTACAGGGAGAGGTTGAGTAGGCTGGGACTCTATTCCTTGGTGCAGTTAGGATGAGAGGTGATCTTATAGAGATGTATAAAATCGTGAGAGGAATAGATTGGGTAGATGCACAGAGCCTCTTGCCCAGAGTAGGTAAATCGAGGACCAGAGGATATAGGTTTAAGGTAAAGTCAAGTCAATTTTAGTCAAGTCAATTTTATTTGTATAGCACATTTAAAAACAACCCAAGTTGACCAAAGTGCTGTACATCAGTTCAGGTACTAAGAAAACGAACATACAATGGCACACAAACATAACAGCACATACATAAACAGTTCACAACGCCCCCTCAGAGGGCCTCAAACGCTATGGAGTAGAAATAGGTTTTGAGCCTGGACTTAAAGGAGTCGATGGAGGGGGCAGTTCTGATGGGGAGAGGGATGCTGTTCCACAGTCTCGGAGAAAGATTTCTTGGGAAAAGATTTAATAGGAACCTGAGGGGTAACATTTTCATACAAAGGGCAGTGGGCGTATAGAATGAGCTGCCAGAGGAGGTAGTTGAAGCAGGTACTTTCGCAATGTTTCAGAGATAGTTAGACAGGTACATGGATAGGAGAGGTTCAGAGGGATATGGGCACAAACATGGGCAGTGGTAGCCGGGACATGTTGGCCGGTTTGGGCAAGTTGGCCGAAGGGCCTGTTTCCACGCTGTATCACTCTCTGACTTTAATGTAGTTAGTGACACTTTTACATCTCTCCTAGAACGGCTACGACATCAGTGAATTGAAGAAACCTTTGCGTGCGAGTCTGAGTCAGTCCTCGTCCACAACAAGTGCTCCTGTGGTGAAAGGCTCCTCTGATTCTCCCGAAGAGAAGCTGCTCAACAGGAGAACTCACCCAAACGTGATTTTTTCTGAACCCCTGCAATCTGGCGTCCCGGACTTCAAGAACTACGTGTCGCAGATTATTTGGGATGCGGACCACGACCTGAGGGCTCTCCCGGAGGACACGGTTCACATTTACTGCTTCGAAGGGCAGGGCTCGCCCACAGGAAGCCTGAGCACCGTGGGCACGGTCAACACAGACGAGGACTTGAACTACGACTATCTCAGCAACTGGGGCGCCAAGTTCGACAAACTGATGGAATTCTGTGCCCAGAAACAGACCGACGGCCTGCAGAAATAGAAATTGCTGGATCATGTTGAGAATCCTAAATGAGAAATTATTGGCAAGGTCATTTAGCGATCCACTTTCCAGATGTTTGTTTAAATAATCGAAGACGTTGAGAATCAAAACAAACCTGGAAATTTATTTTAATAACTCATTACTCACACCTCCAACTTCCACCTTCACGTGGTAAAGATCAATCAAAAAAATGTAAATGAAAATATGATCCAGTTGAGTAATCTACTTCAAAATAACCACAAGAATGTGTTGAAGAGCAGGCCAAACTGCAAATTATGCCTCTTTTGAGGTAAATCCTTGAGGAAACGACAGTATTTACTGTAGAAACAAAGATGCTGGTTTCGACCAAGGATAGATACAGAGTGCTGGAGTAACTCAGCGGGTCAGGCAGCATCTCTGGAGAAAAAGGAACAGGTGATGTTCTGTGTCAAGTCAAGTCAAGTCAACTTTATTTGTCACATACATATACAAGATGTGCAGTGAAATGAAAGTGGCAGCGCCTGCGGATTGTGCTAAAATTACAAAACAGAATAGAAAAAAAAATTTAACACAAAAAATAAATTAATTTAGTAAATTAAATTAGTCCCTGGTGATATGAGAGTTAACAGTCCTGATGGCCTATAGGAAGAAACTCCGTCTCATCCTCTCTGTTTTCACAGCGTGACAGCGGAGGCGTTTGCCTGACCGGAACAGTCCGTTGCTGGGGTGGTAGGGGTCCCCCATAATGTTGCTGGCTCTGGATCTGCAACTCCTGATGTATAGGTCCTGCAGGGGGGCGAGTGTAGTTCCCATAGTGCGTTCAGCCGAACGCACTACTCTCCGCAGAGCCTTCCTGTCCTGGGCAGAGCTATTCCCAAACCAGACTGTGATGTTTCCGGACAAGATGCTTTCTACAGCCCCAGAGAAGAAGCACTGAAGGATTCTCAGAGAGACTCTGAATTTCCTCAACTGTCTGAGGTGGTAAAGGCGCTGCCTTGCCTTACTCACCAGTACGGCAATGTGTGTTGTCCATGTCAGATCCTCTGTGATGTGGTCTCCCAGGTACTTAAAGCTGCTTACCCTATCCACATTAGACCCATTTATTTCCAGTGGCGTGTACGTCCTCGGATGTTGAGCCCTTCTAAAGTCCACAATCAGCTCCTTAGTCCTGACACCAGAGTGCCAGATCAGCCACCTCCTCCCCGGTAGGCCTCCTCGTTATCGGAGATCAGGCCCACCACCACAGTGTCGTCAGCAAACTTGATGATGGAGTTGGAGCTGAACCTGGCCACACAGTCATGTGTGTACAGGGAGTACAGTGTCAGGACCTGTAGAAGAGTCTGAAGAAGGGTCCTGACCTGAAACGTCACCTATCCTTTACCTCCAGAGATGCTGCCTGGCCCGCTGAGTTACTCCAGTACTTTGTGCCTATCTTTTGGCTTCACTGTATTCTAATGCTTTGTGCCAGTTGTGCAGATCTGAGAGACTTGTGCAGACTTAGTTTCTGCATTCACTTCAGCTTTACAATGGAGCATTCACAGTTTTACTGCTCTGCTGCCTTCCAGACAGTAATAACTAAGCAGGAAGGTATAAAGTGACCATAGAATTCATTTTGGTTGCGATAGGGTCGGATCGTTTACACAATGTTATATAAGCTGTGAAGAACGATCTCAAGATAACTGGTCTTCTAATTAATTTTAATTCCTTTGGAGAAAAAGTGGTAAAATGCAAACTGTTTCAGCCAGTGTTAGCTGCCCTGAAGTCACTAATTGTGACATTTAAGTTCCACCTGTCTTTTCTTGATGAAGAGTAAAGCATTTACTCTACATCGCCGCGGTAGAGATACATTTAACATGAAATGCAATTATAATTTTTTTTTTACAAAGCATGAGTCAGCCAAGACGTGTAATCCAACACACTGTAGTCCATTCCATAAGATCATTCGTGATAGGAGCAGGATTAAGCCATTCGGCCCATCAAGTCTACTCCGCCATTCAATCATGGCTGATCTATCTCTCCCTCCAAACCTCGTTCTCCTGCCTTCTCCCCATATCCCCTGACACCCGCACGCCTTCCGAAAAGAATGTCCTTTAATTGTGAGGCTATGACCTCTGGTCCTAGACTCTCCCACCAGTGGAAACATCCTCTCCACATCCACTCTATCCAAGCCTTTCACTATTCAGTAAGTTTCAATGAGGTCCCCCCTCACCTCATTTTTCTAAACTCCATCAACTTGTGTTTTTATGCATTTAAAGCTATTGTTTCTCAGAAAGTCAGAATGAGCAATGTATTCGTTGAAATGCTAAATTATTTTTGTACTATAGCAGTTTAAATATTTCTTTGCAATTTTTTTTTTTTTTTTGCGTGGATGTCTTCTGTATTGAATTAGAATGAATTCTGTCGTATTGTTGATTTGATATAATCAAAGGGCATTGCACGATGCTCTGACAGCCTGAACATTTGATACACTATTGCTGAGATTTACTAACAAAAAAAGCAAAGATCATGAACTTCTAAACGTCATTGTACCATCGCACCCAAGGAATACTGATGGGATTCCTGTCTTGAACTTAATAATTGAACAAATGAAATGCGGTGATCAAGGATACGAAGGCAGTGTTTTTTTCCCATTAATGGAATGGAAAGTAGTAGAAATGATGAAGGATAACTGGAACGTACATTGTATTCCTTCCCTCCCCCACTCAAGTCGTACTAGCTTCGAAGTCGTCTTGTTGAGACTCATTGTCTGTAACTCGTTTTCACCTAGCCCACAGCTAACAATGACCTGTTTCCTTTATCGTCGTTACTTTTTTGCATACCTTTCATTCATTTGTTTTATATCTCTCTACATTACGGTCTATATCTCTCGTTTCCCTTTCCCCTGACTCTCAGTCTGAAGAAGGGTCTTGACCTGAAACGTCACCTATTCTTTCTCTCCAGAAATGCTGTCTGACCCGCTGAGTTACTCCAGCTTCTTGTGTCTATCTTCAAAATAATTGATAGTCATTTCTATGCATAGATATATATTAGTGTGGTCAAATGGCAGCATCCATGTTGTTTATCTTGCCTTTCTTTTAAATCAGAATTTTTTTCCCAGAGGGTATCATTTCTAACCGGTCCCTTAAGTCAACAGTTTACACCCAAGGCAATGTGCCACAAACGCTGCCCCAAGTGAATTCAGTCTGAAGCAGGGTCTCGACCTGAAACGTCACCCATTCCTTCTCTCCAGAGATGCTGCCTGTCCCACTGAGTTACTCCAGCTTTTTGTGTCTATCTTTGATTTCACTCCGATAGCCTATTTATCCTGAAACCGAGTTTCAACCACGAAAATAGAACAAGTAAATGGCAACTAATGGATGGGAGTTTAATTTAGTTTAGTTTAGTTTAGAGATACAGCGTGGAAACAGGCCATTCGCCCACCTACACACACAAGACAATTTTTTACATTTATACCAAGCCAATTAACCTACCGGTTTAAACCAGCATCGGCAGTTCCTTCCTACACATTATATTTTACTTTGCTTGATCCCCTGCTTTGATAGTCTGTTACACAAATCACATTCATTGCAATGTTTAGTAAATCTCCTTTCAACATCTTTGTGCATCATATACCAGAGCACGTTTTAGTAAAATGATCGCCATGCTGGCCAGACTGAAATAAATGATTCATTGATGTATATTAGGCAAGGATATCCGTTATCCTTGACTGGATCTAGTCTGTCTATGACTACAGCTACGCACAGTGGGCAACTCTAATTACACTTGAAATCGGCCTTGCGTCCGTTGCGAAACTACTACAAAGAATTTCAAGAGACTCAGGGTTATTTGAGATGGGGAAATCAATGTGGATTTTACCAGAGATGTGCAAGATAAAATAAAAAGTTATTGCAAAAATTGCAGAAGGTCCTTGAATAAAGTGCTTCCCTTTGCAGCTCTATTCGCGGCCTACACAGAGCAAAAGCATCAACATTAATGCAAGCTGCATTTATTGGTGGATTCGTAATTTAAATCCGTCACATTAAATGGAAGAGATATTTATTATTTGTAGATAGACACAAAATGCTGGGGTAACTCAGCGGGGGACAGGCAGCATCTCTGGATAGATGAAATGAGTGACGTTTCGGGTCGAGACCCTTCTTCAGACTGAAAGTCAGGGGAGAGAGACACACAGAAATAAGGAAGGGTAAGGTGTGAAAAACAAGACATTAAAAGAGATGCTTGGAAGGAACAGCAGATTCTTGTTTAAACTGAAGATAGACACAAAAAGCTGGAGTAACTCAGCGGGACAGGCAGCATCTCTGGAGCGAAGGAGTGGGTGACGTTTCGAGTTGAGACCCTTCTTCAGAAGAGATGAAGTTCAAGGAAAATGTGGAATAGATCATTGTTAGCTTGGAGAAAGTGATGAAAGCAAACAGAGATCAAATGCAATCGGGGACAGTCAGACTGGTCGTAGAACTGGGAAGGGGAAGGGATGGAGAGAAAGGAAAAGCAAGGATTACTTGAAGTTAGAGAAGTCAATATTTATACCGCTGAGGTATAAGCTGCCCGAGCAAAATATGAGGTGATGTTCCTCCAATTTGTAGATCAACTTTCGTGAAGGCAGCTCGCAATACCAACAGTGGCCAGCTGGTGGCTCTGCACCATCATATTTATTCTACCCAAATAAAGGGCATCTTCCTACCTAAGAAAGACACAGAGTTTTGGAGTAACTCAGCGGGTCAGGCCGCATCTCACAATTACATGGGTAGATGGCGTTTCAGATCAGGACTCTTCTTCCCATTTATTCCTGACAACATTGTAAAGGAGCAATTACCACTCTTTCACAATCCACTGTCACACTCTTCCCATCCATCAGCTTCCAAGATGGCGCCCAACCCAGGCGGCCCTTTGTGTGCTGGTCACAGAAGCGGATCTACAATCACACATTACTACTGCTCCACACTTTTAAATCTACCCCTCCAACAGCATTTCTTACTTTAACTATGATCTTAACCTCCTCACAGGTCTGTCCATTCTACCCTCAAACTATCCTTGATCGCACTTTGCTGATTTTACCTTGGACTAAACGTTATTTATTCTCTTATCATGTAACTGTACACTGTAAATGGCTCGATTGTAAACGTGTATTGTCTTTCCGCTGACCGGTTAGCACGCGACAAAAGCTTTTCACTGTACCTCGGTACATGTGGCAATAAACTAAACTGAGCTGAACTGAATCCAATCATTGAAAATCCGCATACTACCCGCATCTCAATGAGATATTTAATAGCTCCTGATGTCTCATTTTCATAAATTCATACGTTCTAGTAGAATTAGGCCATTCGGCCCATCAAGTCTACTCTGCCATACAATCATGGCTGATCTATCTTTCCCTCAACCCCATTTTCCTGCCGTCGCCCCTTAACCTCTGACATCCGGACTAATCAAGAATTTTTTTTGCCTTCCCCAATAACAATTGTTGATTATTTGGGGCTCTCAGCTATAACATCAATCTTGTGAATTGATGGCAATTGTATTCATAAGAAATGTTGTTTCCTCTTTGTACTTCTGTACTCCCTTCCCTCCTGACCACCCACCCCCCCAAACCCCACCAGCTCTCTCACCCTGGCAATCGATGCAATAAACAATACAGCGACAAATTAACAAGAATGGCACAATCTGTCCCTTTGCATTCATGATTAGCATAGAACAGTACAGCACAGGAGCAGGCCCTTCAGCCCACAGTGTCCGTGCCGACCATGATACCAAGTTAAACTGATCTCATCTGCGTGCACATTATCCGTATCTCTCTATTCCCTGCACTATCGTGCGCTCATCTAAAAGCCTCTTAAACACCACTATCATATCTGCCTCCACCACCAGACCCCCACCACCCTCTTGTGTAAAAAGCTTACCGTGTACAATTACATAAAACCTTCCCCCTCTCACCTTATAACTACGCCCTCTGGTGTTGGATATTTCCACCCTGGGGAAAAAGGTTGCTGACTGTCTACACTATCTATGCCTCTCACAACTTTAAATACTTCTCTGAAAGTCTCCCATCAACCTCCGACGTTCCAGAGAAAGCAATCCAAGTCTATCCAACCTCTCTGGAGCGCAGGAGGATGAGGGGATGATCTTATCGAGGTGTACGAAATCATGAGAGCGATAGATCAGGTAGACCCACAGTCCATTGCCCAGAGTAGGGGAATCGAGAACCACAGGCATAGGTTTAAGGTGAGGGAGTAAGGATTTAATAGGAACCTGAGAGGTAACTTTTTCTTGTAAAGGGTGGTGGGTGTATGAAACAAGCTCCTGGAGGTGATATTGCAACATTTAAGGAACATTTAGACAGGTACATTGATAGGACAGGTTTAGAGGGATATGGACCAAATGCAGGCAGGTGGGACTAGTGTAGATGGAAAATGGTGGCCAGTGCGGGCAAGTTGGCCTGAAGGGCCTGTTTCCACACTGTATCACTCTGTAGCTGAAACCCTCTGATGGATTCTTCGGTATGAATTCTTCTCAGTCCAGTGCCATTGACACGGTGGTGCAGCTGTAGATTTGCTGCGCTTACAACGCTTGAGACCAGGGTTCAATCCCGACTACAGGATCTGTTCTGTGTGGAGTTTGTACGTTCTCCCTGTGACCTGCGTGGGTTTTCTCTGAGATCTTCGGTTTCCTCCCACACTCCCAAGAGGTACAGGTTTGCAGGTTAATTGGCTTGGTTATAAATATAAAATTGTCCCTAGTGCATGTAGCGTAGTGTTAATGTGTGGGGATCACTGGTCAGTGCAGACTCAGTGGGCCTGTTTCCGTGCTGTGCTTCTAAACGAAACTAAAATTGACTGAGAAATTTTGCTTTCCACCATTTTGTTCTTTGTGCATTGGACACAGGGTAAAAGAGGTTTGCCATGAAAAGCACATGGTCCCACATATCGGAACAATCAGACTGACCAGCACCAATGTCATGCCATACTTTGTACTACTTGTGAAGTAATTAATAATCTATGTGACAGTTATGCAGTGACAAGTTCTCAAACGAAAGTGGTTCTATTGGGTTGTAAATATAAATGTAACCCTTTTTTTTACACAATAAAATGTTTATATTTCTCGTCATTCTTGAACATCAATGAAATGTCATTGTTCATTTCTTGTTAGACTGAAAGGTAGACGGATCGTGTAGGAAGGAACTGCAGATGCTGGTTTACAACAAAGATAGACACAAAATGCTGGAGTAACTCAGCGGGACAGCATTTTGTCTCTATGAAAGGTCGATGGGTTGGTTGGTAAGTAGTTGGTTTGGCGACACAGTGGCACACCGGTAGAATTGCTGCCTTACAGCACCAGTGGCCTGGGTTTCATCCTGACTATGGGTGCTGTTTCACTGGTTACCTTCACTGGGAAGATGCTGCCAAAGAATTATAGTCATCCAGCACGCAACAGGCTCTTCGGACCAACTGGTCTATGCTGACCAAGATGCCCCATCTAAGCTAGTCCCATTTACTTGCATTTGGCTCATATCCATCCATGTACAGTGCCCTCTATAATGTTTGGAACAAAGACCCATCATTTATTTATTTGCCTCTGCATTTCACAATTTGAAATTTGTAATAGAAAAAAAATCGCATGTGGTTAAAGTACACATTGTCAGATTTTAATAAGGGCCATTTTTATACATTTTGGTTTCACCATGTAGAAATTACAGCAGTGTTTATACATAATCCCCCCATTTCAGGGCACCATAATGTTTGGGACACAGCAATGTCATGTAAATGAAAGTAGTCATGTTTCATATTTTGTTGTATATCCTTTGTATGCTTTGACTGTTTGAAGACTGCGATTCATGGACATCACCAGTTGCTGGGTGTCTTCTCTGGTGATGCTCTGCCAGGCCTGTATTGCAGCCATCTTTAGCTTATGCTTGTTTTGGGGGCTAGTCCCCTTCAGTTTTCTCTTCAGCATATAAAAATCATGCTCAATTGGGTTCAGATTGGGTGATTGACTTGCCATTCAAGAATTGACTATTTTTTAGCTTTGAAAAACTCCTTTGTTGCTTTAGCAGTATGTTTGGGATCATTGTCAGACTGAAGAAGGGTCTCGACCCAAAACGTCACCCATTCCTTCTCCCGAGATGCTGCCTGACCCACTGAGTTACTCCAGCATTTTGTGTCTACCTTCGATTTAAACCAGCATCTGCAGTTTTGTTTCCCCGACTCCTGAAGAGTGTTTCTGATCTGCCGGACAGGTGTTTGGGGATTTTCCTTTATTATAGAGAGAATTCTTTTGTCATCAGCTGTGGAGGTCTTCCTTGGCCTGCCAGTCCCTTTGCGATAAAATAATGTAAGCTCACCACTGTTCTCTTTCTTCTTAATGATGTTCCAAACAGATGATTTTGGTAAGCCTAAGGTTTGGCTGATGTCTCTAACAGTTTTATTGTTTCTCAGTCTCACAATGGCTTCTCTGACTTTGGTCCTCATGTTGATAAACAGCAGTAAAAGTTTCCAAAGGTGATGGAAAGACTGGAGGAAAGACGAGGTGCTGAGAGCTCTGTTATACCTGCATTAAGGAGGCATTTAAACGCACCTGAGTAATTACAAACACCTGTGTTCCAAACATTTTGGTGCCCTGAAATGGGGGACTATATATAAACACAGCTGTAATTTCTACACGGAGAAACCAAAATGTATAAAAATACCCTTTAATAAAATCTGACAATGTACATTTTAACCACATTTTTATTTTTTCTATTATCTCAAATAGAATCTCAAATTGTGGAGTGCAGAGGCAAATAAATAAATGATGGGTCTTTGTCCCAAACATTATGGAGGGCACCGTACCTTTCCTATCCATGTACCCGCCCAAACGTATTTTAAAATGTACCTATCTCAACTCCCTCCCCTGGCAGCCCGTTCCATATATCCATCACCTTTTGAGTGAAAATTTTGCCCCTTAGGTTCCTATTAAATCTTTCCCCTCTCAGCTGAAACCTCTGTCCTCTGATTCTTGATTCCCCTATCCTGGGTAAATCTGTAAATAGCAATATAAATGTTATAACTCTCTCCCCTCCCTCCCTCTCTCCCCTTTCCCTCCCCTCCCTCTCGACCTCCCCCACTTCTTTCCTCCCTCCCCTCCCTCGTTTTCTTGATTCCGCTACCCTGGGAAAATCTGTAAATAGTAATATAACTTTAATGATACTTCTGTGGACTTCTACGGAAATTAAATGAATACATGAAAATGAATACGTATAAATGTATATGCATTAATTTTCATGTATTCATTTACTTATTTAAACCACCATCCCCAGCAAATGTCTTTCTCTTTTTGATTGCTTTGCGGTGCATTCAGTGACTGACATGTTGAATGCAATGTGTAGGGAGGAACTGCAGATGCTGTTTTAAACCGAAGACAGACACAAAACGCTGGAGTAACTTAGCTAGTCAGGCAGCATCTCAGGAGAAAAGGAATGGGAGGGGGAGTTAAAGTGTTTGGCAATCAGAAAGATCGCTTAGGTGACTGAGCGGAGGTGTTCAGAAAAATATATAGGAGTCCACACAGTGGATACAGTAGATAAGGTTCGAGGGAATGCAAGTGAACATCTGAGGTAGACACAAAAAGCTGGAGTAACTCAGCGGGTCAGGCAACATCTCGGGAGAGAAGGAATGGGTGATGTTTCGGGTCAAGACCCTTCTTCAGACTGATGTCAGGGGAGGGGGCGAGACAAAGATAGGATGTAGTAGGAGACAGGAAGACTAGTGGGAGAACTGGGAAGAGGGAGGGGAAAGAGAGGGACAGAGGAACTATTGAAGTTAGAGAAGTCAATGTTCATACCGCTGGGGTGTAAACTGCCCAAGCGAAATATGAGGTGCTGTTCCTCCAATTTGCGTCGGGCCTCACTATGACAATGGAGGATGCCCAGGACAGGAAAGTCAGATTGGGAATGGGAGTTGAAGTGCTGAGCAACCCGGGAGATCAGGTTGGTTAAAGCGGACTGAGCGAAGGCGTCAGCGAAACGATCGCCGAGCCTGCGCTTGGTCTCACCGATGTAGAGAAATTGACATCTGGAACTTCCTACACAAGTGAACATCTGCCTCACCTGAAAGGACTTTGGACCGAGTTGAGGGAGGAGGTATAGGGAGGTAGGTTTTGGTACAGAAGATATATGTCTTCTGGTTCTTGATTCCCCTATCTTTGACAAATTTGTAAATAGCAATATAACTTTTATGATACTTCAATGAAAATTAAATTAATACATGAAATGAATACAACATGTAAATGAAAATTAAAAATACAAGAAAATGAAAAGATTACATGATTACATGACTGCGTGAGGTGCAGGCCAGCAGTGTACATGCATGCACATCAGCAGTAGGCAATGCAAGTCAGCAGCTGTTGTTGTTGTTCGTCCTTCGGGTTCGAAGATGACCATGACTTTACTTTCAATCTTATTATTGCGACCGCTGATTGGGATCGCCGCCAGCCCTGGTATGCTGGCCAAGGTTGAAGTCATGACTTGCGCTTGACTTGGATTTAAGTGAGGGGGAGTTGCGCAGATCGTCGGCCTCACTCTCTCGTCCCGGCCTATCGGGCCCCAGCAGCAAGACATAGTCGAGACGGCTGGGGACAGGTCGGGATGCAGTGGATGGACAGAAGTGCCCTACGTATCTCACTCTGCCCTGTTTGCGCTCCACGACGCTTTGCTGGGATCGTCTTTCTGCCCGTTGAACCTTCTGGTGGTTTCCTCCGCGCAATTCGCCGAACCCAGGCTTCACACGCTAGGTAGACAAGCCCTAAAGCCGCTGGAACCAACGACTTGCCGACTGTACATGTGGCATGCACACAAGACAGTGGAGACATCGTGGGGGCGGGGGTAGTCCTGCGGCTGATCCCACGGCTTGGGGGGACCGTCGAGACCGGGGCGGTTCTCTCTGGGCGGTGGTCCGTAGCCCCACGGGCGGGGAGGGGAGCGCCGTCCGCTGCTCCTCCTCAGGCCCCGGGTACGGGCCCCAGGCCGCCGGCTCAAGTCTCCCCGGGGCGCCGGCGAGGCTTCCAGTCGCCTCCAACCCGGCTGCGCTGCCCCCAGGAGGCAGGGTCGTCCTGGCCCTGCCCGCCCGCGTTGTACGAGGAGTGGCGGCCATGGCAGTGCGGCGGGGCGAAGCGAAGGCGGCGGCTGCCGGAGGCCCGCGGTAAGATGGCGGCACCCACTCCATGGCCGACTCCGCCGCCGCCCGCTAACTGGACCGGACGCTCGCTTCCCTCTCCCTCAGCAGTAGGCAATGCAAGTCAGCAGCATGCATGCAATGCAAGTCAGCATTAGGCAATGCAAGTCAGCATTAGGCAATGCAGGTCAGCATTAGGCAATGCAGGTCAGCATTAGGCAATGCAGGTCAGCATTAGGCAATGCAGGTCAGCATTAGGCAATGCAAGTCAGCAGCATTAGGCAATGCAAGTCAGCAGCATTAGGCAATGCAAGTCAGCAGCATGCATGCAATGCAAGCCAGCAACGTGTCATGCAAGTCAGCATGGATGCCATGCAAGCCAAGAGCGTGCAAGTAGTATAAGAAAATAACTGCAGTGCAATGCAAGTCAGCAGGAGGCAATGCAAGTCAGCAGTGTGCATGCAAGTCAGTCAGCAGCATGCATGCAATGCAAGCCAGCAACGTGTCATGGATGCAATGCAAGCCAGCAACGTGTCATGGATGCAATGCAAGCCAAGAGCGTGCAATGCAAGCCAGCATGGACGCAATGCTAGCCCGTGGACATGTGAGCCAGCCGGGTCGCCGCGGGGGCGGCACCAGCAGCAGCAGCAGCACCAGCAGCCGCCACCGCCGCGCGCTCCGGGCCAGTCCGCGCGCGCGCTCCGGGCCAGTCCGCGCGCGCGCTCCGGGCCAGTCCGCGCGCTCCGGGCCAGTCCGCGCGCGCGCTCCGGGACAGTCCGCGCGCTCCCGGCAGCGCGACCAAGATGGCGGCGCCGAGACCGAGGCCGTGAGTGAGAGTGAGGGGCCCTCACCGCCCCCACAGCCGCCCTCCCTGGGTGCGGGCGGGTAGGCCCCACGTCTACACCTCCCCCCTCTACCCCTTCATTCTCTACCCCACTCAATCCTTCCCTCTCTCTCCCCTTCCCTCTCTCCCCTTCCCTCTCTCCCCTTCCCTCTCTCCCCTTCCCTCTCTCCTCTTCCCTCTCTCCTCTTCCCTCTCTCCCCTCTCCCCTCTTCCCTCTCTCCTCTCCCCTCTCCCCTCTCTCCTCTCCCCTCTCTCCTCTCCCCTCTCCCCTCTCTCCTCTCCCCTCTCTCCTCTCCCCTCTCTCCTCTCCCCTCTCTCCTCTCCCCTCTCCCCTCTCTCCTCTCCCCTCTCCCCTCTCCCCTCTCTCCTCTCCCCTCTCTCCTCTCCCCTCTCCCCTCTCTCCTCTCCCCTCTCCCCTCTCTCCTCTCCCCTCTCCCCTCTCTCCTCTCCCCTCTTCCCTCTCTCCTCTCCCCTCTCCCCTCTCTCCTCTCCTCTCTCTCCCCTTCCCTCTCTCCCCTTCCCTCTCTCCCCTTCCCTCTCTCCCCTTCCATCTCTCCCCTTCCCTCTCTCCCCTTCCCTCTCTCCCCTTCCCTCTCCCCTCTCCCCTCTCTCCTCTTCCCTCTCTCCTCTCCCCTCTCCCCTCTCTCCTCTCCCCTCTCCCCTCTCTCCTCTCCCCTCTCTCCTCTCCCCTCTCCCCTCTCTCCTCTCCTCTCTCTCCCCTTCCCTCTCTCCCCTTCCCTCTCTCCCCTTCCATCTCTCCCCTTCCATCTCTCCTCTTCCCTCTCTCCTCTTCCCTCTCTCCCCTTCCCTCTCTCCCCTTCCATCTCTCCCCTTCCATCTCTCCTCTTCCCTCTCTCCCCTTCCCTCTCTCCCCTTCCATCTCTCCTCTTCCCTCTCTCCCCTTCCCTCTCTCCCCTTCCATCTCTCCCCTTCCATCTCTCCTCTTCCCTCTCTCCTCTTCCCTCTCTCCCCTTCCATCTCTCCCCTTCCATCTCTCCTCTTCCCTCTCTCCTCTTCCCTCTCTCCCCTTCCCTCTCTCCTCTTCCCTCTCTCCCCTTCCATCTCTCCTCTCCCCTCTCTCCCCTTCCCTCTCTCCTCTCCCCTCTCTCCCCTTCCCTCTCCTCTCCCCTCTCTCCCCTTCCCTCTCTCCTCTTCCCTCTCTCCTCTTCCCTCTCTCCTCTTCCCTCTCTCCTCTTCCCTCTCTCCCCTCTCCCCTTCCCTCTCTCCTCTTCCCTCTCTCCTCTTCCCTCTCTCCCCTCTCCCCTCTTCCCTCTCTCCTCTCCCCTCTCCCCTCTCTCCTCTCCCCTCTCCCCTCTCTCCTCTCCCCTCTCCCCTCTCTCCTCTCCCCTCTCCCCTCTCTCCTCTCCCCTCTCTCCTCTCCCCTCTCCCCTCTCTCCTCTCCTCTCTCTCCCCTTCCCTCTCTCCCCTTCCCTCTCTCCCCTTCCATCTCTCCCCTTCCATCTCTCCTCTTCCCTCTCTCCTCTTCCCTCTCTCCCCTTCCCTCTCTCCCCTTCCATCTCTCCCCTTCCATCTCTCCTCTTCCCTCTCTCCCCTTCCCTCTCTCCCCTTCCATCTCTCCTCTTCCCTCTCTCCCTTCCCTCTCTCCCCTTCCATCTCTCCCCTTCCATCTCTCCTCTTCCCTCTCTCCTCTTCCCTCTCTCCCCTTCCATCTCTCCCCTTCCATCTCTCCTCTTCCCTCTCTCCTCTTCCCTCTCTCCCCTTCCCTCTCTCCTCTTCCCTCTCTCCCCTTCCATCTCTCCTCTCCCCTCTCTCCCCTTCCCTCTCTCCTCTCCCCTCTCTCCCCTTCCCTCTCCTCTCCCCTCTCTCCCCTTCCCTCTCTCCTCTTCCCTCTCTCCTCTTCCCTCTCTCCTCTTCCCTCTCTCCCCTTCCCTCTCTCCTCTTCCCTCTCTCCCCTCTCTCCTCTTCCCTCTCTCCCCTTCCCTCTCTCCTCTTCCCTCTCTCCCTTTCCCTCTCTCCTCTTCCCTCTCTTCCCTCTCCCCTCTCCCCTCTTCCCTCTCTCCTCTTCCCTCTCTCTCCCCTTCCCTCTCTCCCCTTCCCTCTCTCCTCTCCCCTCTCTCCCCTTCCCTCTCTCCCCTTCCATCTCTCCTCTTCCATCTCTCCTCTTCCCTCTCTCCTCTTCCCTCTCTCCTCTTCCCTCTCCCCTCTCCTCTTCCCTCTCTCCTCTTCCCTCTCTCCCCTTCCCTCTCTCCTCTTCCCTCTCTCCCCTTCCATCTCTCCTCTCCCCTCTCTCCCCTTCCCTCTCTCCTCTTCCCTCTCTCCCCTCTCGTCCTCTTCCCTCTCTCCCCTTCCCTCTCTCCTCTTCCCTCTCTCCCTTTCCCTCTCTCCTCTTCCCTCTCTTCCCTCTCCCTCTCCCCTCTTCCCTCTTCCCTCTCTCCTCTTCCCTCTCTCCTCTTCCCTCTCTCCCCCATCCCTTCCTCTCCTCTTCCCTCTCTCCCCTTCCCTCTCTCCTCTTCCCTCTCCTCTTCCCTCTCCCCTCTTCCCTCTCTCCTCTTCCCTCTCTCCTCTTCCCTCTCTCCTCTTCCCTCTCTCCTCTTCCCTCTCTCCTCTTCCCTCTCTCCCCTCTTCCCTCTCTCCCCTCTCCCCTCTCTCCTCTCCCCACTCTCCTCTCCCCTCTCTCCCCTCTCTCCTCTCCCCTCTCTCCTCTTCCCTCTCTCCTCTTCCTCTCTCCTCTTCCCTCTCTCCTCTTCCCTCTCTCATCTTCCCTCTCTCCTCTTCCCTCTCTCCTCTCCTCTCCCCTCTCTCCTCTTCCCTCTCTCCTCTTCCCTCTCTCCTCTTCCCTCTCTCCTCTTCCCTCTCTCATCTTCCCTCTCTCCTCTTCCCTCTCTCCTCTCCTCTCCCCTCTCTCCTCTTCCCTCTCTCCTCTTCCCTCTCTCCTCTTCCTCTCTCCTCTTCCCTCTCTCCACTTCCCTCTCTCCACTTCCCTCTCTCCACTTCCCTCTCTCCGCTTCCCTCTCTCCTCTTCCCTCTCTCTACCCTGCCCCCCCCTCCCCGCTCTCTCCTTGTGCCCTGTGTTCTCCCTCTATCCCCAGCTCTCTACTGTTTTCTTTCTCCCACTTTGTCCTACCCTCTCCCTCCTTCCTTCCCTCCCTACCTCCTTCCTTCCCTCCCTCCCTCCTTCCTTCCCTCCCTCCATCCCTCTTTCCTTCCCTCCCTCCCTCTTTCCTTCCCTCCCTTCTTCCCTCCATCCCTCCTTCCTTCCCTCCCTCCCTCCTTCCCTCCTTCCCTTCCTCCCTCCTTCCCTCCCTCCTTCCCTCTCTCCCTCCTTCCTTCCCTCCCTCCCTCCTTCCCACCCTCCTTCCCTTCCTTCCCTCCCTCCCTCCTTCCCTCCCTCTTTCCCTCTCGCTGCTCCCCTCTGTGGGTCGGTGTGGGGAAGTTGGGCTGAAGGGCATGTTTCCAGTTTCTTCGCTGTATGACTCTATGGTGCACTGGTGGTACAGAGAACGAATGTTTAGGGTGATGCATGTAGCGTCAGCCAGGCAGGCTGTTTTACCTGGATGGAGTTGAGCTCCTTGAGTGTTGGTGCAGTATTTGTTCAGAGTGAATTCTGCCAGGCTTCTGTCTTGTAGATGTTGATGATGGGGAAACTCCAGGATAATGCCAGTGAACATTAAGTGGATGGTAGATACAAAATGCTGGAGTAACTCAGGAGGACAGGCAGCCATTCCTTCTCACCAGAGATGCCTGCCTGTTCTGCTGAATTACTCCAGCATTTTGCATCTATCTTTGGTTTAAACCAGCATCTGCAGTTCCTTCCTACACATCAAGTAGGGTGATTATCTTTTTCAATGGCAGGGCACATGGTGCACATATTATCCTCAAATTAATCAGCCCATGCCTAAATCTGAGTCACAGTCACACTGCATGAAAACTGCCCCTTCAGCCCAACTTGTCCACAGCGACCAAGGTGCCTTGCTAGTCCCACCTGCCACCTTCGGTGCAAACCAGCATCTGAGGTTCCTTCCTGCACATTCACTCTAAACTTATCCAACCTTTTGTACTTGTCTAAGTGTATTTTAAATGCTAAATGTAGTACCTGCCTCAGCTACCTCCTCTGGCAGCTTGTTCCCTATACCCACCACTTTCTTAGTGAAAATGGAGACCTTATTTGGGTCTCGTTGTTGGTATTAACGGTTTACTTTCTGAGGAATGGCCTTTGTGGCAGAAGGAAAGTCATTGATAAAACAACTGGAGGCAGTTGTTCCTAAGACTGACTCGAAACGTCATGGGGCTGAGATGATTGACCTCCTACAGTTAGAGCCCGTCTTCCTTTGTGTGAAACACGAGCATATGTGTGTTATACTATGATGACCATGGACTTGTTCTACCAGAGTACCTTAGTGCCACAGTCGATAATTGAAGTCTAAAGGCATGCCTGTAACCTCATCTTCAGCAGACCAGCAATCCCCGCACACTAACACTATCCTACACTGGGGGATTTATATCCTAACACTAGGGATAATTTGCGATTTTACCAAAACAATTAACCTACAACCCTGAACGTCTTTGGAGTGTTGGAGGAAACCGGAGCTCCCGGAGAAAACCCACACAGGTCACGGGGAGAACATACAGACAGCACCCATAGACAATAGGTGCAGTAGTAGGCCATTCGGCCCTTCGAGCCAGCACCACCATTCAATGTGATCATGGCTGATCATTCTCAATCAGTACCCCGTTCCTGCCTTCTCCCCATACCCCCTGACTCCGCTATCTTTAAGAGCTCTATCTAGCTCTCTCTTGAATGCATTCAGAGAATTGGCCTCCACTGCCTTCTGAGGCAGTGAATTCCACAGATTTACAACTCTGACTGAAAAAGGTTTTCCTCGTCTCCGTTCTAAATGGCCTACCCCTTATTCTTAAACTGTGGCCCCTGGTTCTGGACTCCCCCAACATTGGGAACATGTTTCCTGCCTCTAACGTGTCCAACCCTTTAATAATCTTATACGTTTCGATAAGATCCCCTCTCATCCTTCTAAATTCCAGTGTATACAAGCCTAGCCGCTCCAGTCTTTCAACATATGACAGTCCCGCCATTCCGGGAATTAACCTAGTAAACCTACGCTGCACGCCCTCAATAGCAAGAATATCCTTCCTCAAATTTGGAGACCAAAACTGCACACAGTACTCCAGGTGTGGTCTCACTAGGGCCCTGTACAACTGCAGAAGGACCTCTTTACTCCAATACTCAACTCCTCTTGTTATGAAGGCCAACATTCCATTGGCTTTCTTCACTGCCTGCTGTACCTGCATGCTTCCTTTCAGTGACTGATGCACTAGGACACCCAGATCTCGTTGTACGTCCCCTTTTCCTAACTTGACACCATTGAGATAATAATCTGCCCTCTTATTCTTACCACCAAAGTGGATAACCTCACATTTATCCACATTAAACTGCATCTGCCATGCATCCGCCCACTCACACAGCCTGTCCAAGTCACCCTGCAACCTCATAGCATCTTCCTCACAGTTCACACTGCCACCCAGCTTTGTATCATCTTCAAATTTGCTAATGGTACTTTTAATCCCTTCATCCAAGTCATTAATGTATATTGTAAATAGCTAGTCTGCCTGCCATTCTGAAAGGGACCCATTTATCCCCACTCTTTGCTTTCTGTCTGACAACCAATTTTCTACCATAGTCGGGTTTGAACTCGGATCTCATGCTGCAAACCAGCAATGCAATTAAAAGCAAATTATCAGTGTGTATATCACTAACAAGTTGGTTCATTTTATCCATCTACCATTCAGCTTTGTGGTGGTCATTAAGCAAGGTGTTTATTTTAGCGATACATTTGGCCCATCGAGTCTACTCGGCCATTCAACCATGGCTGAGCCATCTTTCCCCTCAACCCCATTCTCCTGCCTTCTCCCTATAACCCCTGACACCCGTACTAATCAAGCATCTGTCAACCCCCACTTTAAAAATACCCAATGACTTGTCCTCCACAGCCTTCTGTGACAATGAATTCCACAGATTCACCACCCTCTGACTAAAGACATTTCTCCTCATCTCCTTTCTAAAGGTACGTCTTCTTATTCTGAGGTTGTGCCCTCTGTTCCACGACTCTCCCACTAGTGGAAACATCCTTTGCACAAGAGAGAAAGCTAACTCTAAAGGTAATGAGCACATTTTAGGAAAATTGACAAGGGAGAGTCAGTGGATGTGGTGTACCTCGACTTTCAGAAAGCCTTCGACAAGGTCCCACATAGGAGATTAGTGGGCAAAATTAGGGCACATGGTATTGGGGGTAGGGTACTGACATGGATAGAAAATTGGTTAACAGACAGAAAGCAAAGAGTGGGGATAAATGGGTCCCTTTCGGAATGGCAGGTAGTGACCAGTGGGGTACCGCAAGGTTCGGTGCTGGGACCCCAGCTATTTACGATATACATTAATGACTTAGACGGAGGGATTAAAAGTACCATTAGCAAATTTGCAGATGATACTAAGTTGGGGGGTAGTGTGAATTGTGAGGAAGATGCAATAAGGCTGCAGGGTGACCTGGACAGGTTGTGTGAGTGGGCGGATACATGGCAGATGCAGTTTAATGTAGATAAGTGTGAGGTTATTCACTTTGGAAGTAAGAATAGAAAGGCAGATTATTATCTGAATGGTGTCAAGTTAGGAGGAGGGGGAGTTCAACGAGATCTGGGTGTCCTAGTGCATCAGTCAATGAAAGGAAGCATGCAGGTTCAGCAGGCAGTGAAGAAAGCCAATGGAATGTTGGCCTTCGTAACAAGAGGAGTTGAGTATAGGAGCAAAGAGGTCCTTCTACAGTTGTACCGGGCCCTGGTGAGACCGCACCTGGAGTACTGTGTGCAGTTTTGGTCTCCAAATTTGAGGAAGGATATTCTTGCTATGGAGGGCGTGCAGCGTAGGTTCACTAGATTAATTCCCGGAATGGCGGGACTGTCGTATGTTGAAAGGCTGGAGCGATTGGGCTTGTATACACTGGAATTTAGAAGGATGAGGGGGGATCTTATTGAAACATATAAGATAATTAGGGGATTGGACACATTAGAGGCAGATAACATGTTCCCAATGTTGGGGGAGTCCAGAACAAGGGGCCACAGTTTGAGAATAAGGGGTAGGCCATTTAGAACGGAGATGAGGAAGAACTTTTTCAGTCAGAGGGTGGTGAAGGTGTGGAATTCTCTGCCTCAGAAGGCAGTGGAGGCCAGTTCGTTGGATGCTTTCAAGAGAGAGCTGGATAGAGCTCTTAAGGATAGCGGAGTGAGGGGGTATGGGGAGAAGGCAGGAACGGGGTACTGATTGATAGTGATCAGCCATGATCGCATTGAATGGCGGTGCTGGCTCGAAGGGCTGAATGGCCTACTCCTGCACCTATTGTCTATTGTCTATTGTCTATTGTCTATTGTTTAGTGCCCACGTGCAGCTTCATTCGATGTTCTTTTTTGTCTGTTGTATATTCAACGAAGAACCACCGTCAGAGGTTGAGGGGAGAATTGATAGAAGTATTAAAAAATTATGAGAGACGTGGATGGGGTAGACAGAACCTTTTTCCCCAGGGTGGAAATGATCAACCCTAAAGGGCATAGCTATAAGGTGAGAAGAGGAAAGTTTAATGGAGATGTGCTATGCAAGTCTTTTTACACAGACAGTGGTGGAGGTCTGGAACACGTTGCCAGGAGTGATGGTGGAAGCAAATACAATAGTGGCGTTTAAGAGGCTATTAGACAGGCACATGGGAGTGCAGGGAGTAGAGGGAAATGGATCATGTACAGACAGATGAGATCAGTTTCAATTGGCATCATGTTCGGCACAAACATTGTGGGCTGAAGGGCCCGTTCCTGTGCTGTGTTGTCACGTGACAATAGAAAATAGGTACAGGAGAAGGCCATTCGGCCCTTCGAGCCAGCACCGCCATTCAATGTGATCATGGCTGATCATTCTCAATCAATACCCCGTTCCTGCCTTCTCCCCATACCCCCTGACTCCGCTATCCTTAAGAGCTCTATCTAGCTCTCTCTTGAATGTATTCAGAGAATTGGCCTCCACTGCCCTCTGAGGCAGAGAATTCCACAGATTCACAACTCTCTGACTAAAAAAGTTTTTCCTCATCTCCGTTCTAAATGGCCTACCCCTTATTCTTAAACTGTGGCCCCTGGTTCTGGACTCCCCCAACATTGGGAACATGTTTCCTGCCTCTAACGTGTCCAACCCCTTAATAATTTTATACATTTCGATAAGATCCCCTCTCATCCTTCTAAATTCCAGTGTATACAAGCCTAGTCGCTCCAGTCTTTCAACATGTCCTATGTTCTAAGGACCTTTTATGAGGGTGAGGTGAGGAGACTTAAATTTTACCTTGGTTTGACATCCTTTGTGCTTTCAGGACTAATACCGGAGCAGAATGAGTGCGGAAGCAGCTGATCGGGAGGCAACAATCTCCAGCCGCCCCTCTACTCCACCCCAGACCATCTGGTTTGAGTTTCTGTTGGATGAAGGATTGCTGGAAAAACACTTGCAGAAGTGTTATCCAGGTATGTCTGTGCGCCCTGCCTCAAGAAGATTGTGCAAGTCTCTTTTACAGCAGCTGTGATACTCTTATCACATCGTTAAAGTGGCATTTCCAAGGTGGTACCATTTGTCCAACCAGACCTGTCACTGTGCCCTTTCTACATCAGAGGCAGAGTGCTCAATGTCATAGAAACAGAAAATATGTGCGATTAGGCCATTCGGCCCTTCGAGCACCGCCATTCAGTGTGATCATGGCTGATCATCCAGAATCAGTACCCCGTTCCTGCTTTCTCCCCATATCCCTTGATTCTGTTAGCCCTAAGAGCTATATCTCACTCTCTTGAAAACATCCAGTGAATTGGCCTCCACTGCTGAGAATTCCACAGATTCACAACTCTCTGGGTGAAAAAGTTTTTCCTCATCTCTTATCAGTCACTTAGCAAAAATGAATTACAAAGGGATCAAAATGCACTCTCGCCCTTTAAATATTTCAGAAGTATTTCATTGTCTTATGTACCAACAACAGAACAGTGGAATTCGTAATTGCTGCAGCTTTACAGGCCTGTAAATGCAATAACACACAGATAATGTAGAATAATCATAGTTGTATGGCACAGAAAAGGGTCAGCCCAGCTCGTCCATGCCGACCCATCTAAGCTACTCTAGTTTAGTTTAGAGATACAGCGAGGAAACAGGCCCTTCGGTCAACTGGGTCCGTGCCGACCAACGATCCCTGCACATTAACCCGACCCTACACACATTATGGACAATTTTTACATTTACCAAGCCAATTAACCTACATACCTGTACGTCCTTGGAGTGTGGGAGGAAACCGAAGATCTCGGAGAAAACCCACGCAGGTCACGGGGAGAACGTACAAACTCTGCACAAACAGCACCCTGATCTTCGGCGCTGCATTCGCTGTAAGGCAGCAACTCTACCGCTGCACCACCTTTAGTCCTATTTGCCCACTTTTGATCTATATCTCTAAACCTCTCCTATCCATGATCCTACCCCAAAATATAATAAATTGCTAACTGCGATACCCAGTAACCATAATATTGCAAAACAAAACAAGGTCCGTAATGGAAACTCCAACGACGTACTGGTATGTAAATAAATGGGCTTGGTAAATGTACAAATTGTCCCTAGTGTGTGTAGGATAGGTTCATGTGTGGGGATCGCTGGTTGGCACGGACCCAGTGGGCCGAAGGGCCCGTTTCCGCGCTGTATCTCCAAAATAAAAAAAACTAAACTCAACAAACAGGACCTGGCCTATAGTCTGAAGAAGGGTCTCGACCCGAAACGTCACCCATTCCTTCTCTCCAGAGATGCTGCCTGTCCCGCCGAGTTACTCCAGCATTTTGTGTCTACCTAGTCTATAATAGATGTCAATAGTACAGTTTGTGGCAGGTCTCAGAACGGTCCAGCCCAGAATGAGACGAGTAGCTAAGTTGGTCCGGTCAGTAAATCTTTATTTACACGAGAAACCGCGAACAGCACACACCAGAGTTCTCTCTTTCTCTTTCTCTCTCTCTCTCTCTCTCTCTGTCTCTCTCTCTCTCTCTCTCTGTCTCTCTCTCTCTCTCTCTACCACAACTGTCCATCCACTCTGGGCCTATGAGCCGTGCCTTCAGAGCGGCCTTGAGATGACAATGAAACCGCTGCAACAAACCGTTAGATTGTGGATGATAGGCCGTGGTGTGATGGAGCTGGATCCCCAACAGGCGGGCCATCGCAGACCACAGTTCTGAGGTGAACTGAGCCCCCCCGGTCCGACGAGATGTCCACCGGCACACCAATGCGGGCGATCCAGTGGGCAGCGAGGGCTCGGGCACACATCGCAGCAGATGTGACAGCAAGTGGAACGGCGGAGGCCACCACGTGAATCGATCCACCACAGTGAGGAGGTGAGTGACCCCCCGGGACGGGGGAAGCGGGCCCACGATATCCACGTGGATGTGATCGAACCGCCGACGAGGCACAGTGAAATCCTGTACGGGCGCCCGGACATGATGCTGGACCTTTGACGCCTGGCACGGAATGCACGCCCGGGCCCAGTCACCGACCTGTTTGCCCAAGCCGTGCCGCATGAACCGGGCAGCTACCACGGTAGTCGTCGCCCGGATGGAAGGATGAGCCATGGATGGCGTCGAACACCCGAATAGCCCAAAAGGAGTGATAATGGCCGTCTTGGGCACGTCATCCGGGTGTACAGGAATCTGGTGATAGCCCCGCACCAGGTCGACCTTGGGAAAAGACAGAGCCGGCCAGATGGGCGGTAAAGTCCTAAATGTGTGGAATAGGGTACCGTTCCGCAGTGGTGGAGTCATTAAGGTGTCGGTAATCTCCAAAAGGCCTCCAGCCTCCGGACGCCTTGGGCACCATGTGTAATGGAGACGCCCACGGGCTGTCGGAGCGCTGTACAATCCCCATGCCTTGGCGATACGGAGCTGGTCGGGGGGGAAGCCTGCGTGCACGTGCGTAGAGTAGCAGTGCTGAGGTGAGGATACTCCATGCTTGGGGCTTGTCGCTGGGCTCTCCAGGGCACTGCCGACAGCCAAACGATCGAAGCACGGCCCTGCTGCGCCCTCCAGGTGTCTGTGGACCCCCGATCCACCGCGCCCATCTCCTGCCCACTGACCAGTCACAGCTCGTCGGCACGCCCCGCTAACGCCAGGAGGTCATCAAACTTCGCCCCAGAGAGGAGCAGGCGGATGTCGTCCGGCAACTGCTGCAGGAACGCGTATTCAAAGAGCAAGCAGGGCTGGTGGCCGTCCATGAGCGTGAGCATCTTGCTCGTGAGGGCCGGCGGCTTCCGGTCGCCGAGCCCGCCCATGTTGAGGATCCGCGCCGCTCGCTCCATGCGGCTGAGCCCGAAGGTGCGGAGAAGCAGCGCCTTGAGGCCTTGATATTTAGATGTCAGAAGGCTGCGTGTTCGAATCACGTCGGGGTGACCGATTGTGGCAGGTCTCAGAACGGTCCAGCCCAGAATGAGACGAGATGCTAAGTTGGGCCGGTCAGTAAATCTTTATTTACACGAGAAACCGCGCACAGCACTCACCAGAGGTCTCTCTTTCAGTTTCTCTCTCTCTCTCTCTCTCTCTCTCTCTGTACAACAACCGTTCAAAAAAACCCTTGACTCCACTAAGTCACCAGACCCTGCCAGTGGAGTGCCGAAGGTTCGCTCAGCAAGTGGCCTAACCAACAGGTGGCGCTGCACAGTCTTAATATTGTTTCATCGATGTGTAATCAGGCAAATGTAAATTGTAAAACAGTAGAAGTTATTAGGTGGCATGGTCAAACGCTCAGTCAAAGGAATGACTTCCATGGGGGCCTTTAAAACAGAAAAGGAAAATCAACATGTTGAGTAATTCCAAAGGGATATCTATGTGCTTATCTAAAGGCCAGGCACTTATCATTCACAGTGTAAAAATAAAAACTTGTCTCTTTAAACTTTGCCCCTCTCGCCTTAATGCCCTCTGGTCTTTCACATTTAAACCCTTGGGGAAATGGTGTTGCTTGTCTACCCTATCCATGCCTCGTAATTTTATGTACCTATCAGATCTTCCCTCAGCCTGCGACATTCCAGAGAAAGAATTGTGAACAGCAATTTAATTTTGGGTTAAAGCTTCTAGTTGTAAATGTGTGGAAAACACAAGTAACTAACTGTAGGAAAGAAAACTGCAGATACTGGTTTAAATCTAAGGTAAACACAAAATGCTGGAGTAACTCAGCGGGTCAGGCAGCATCTCTGGAGAGAAGGAATGGTTTGTCAAAAAAAGACAAAGTGTGGGAGTAACAGCAGGTCAGGCAGCATCTCTGGAGAATGTGGATAGATGACGTTTCAAAACACAAAGAAGGTTACGTTCCGAAACGTCACCTATCCATGTTTTCCAGAGGTGCTGCCTGACCCGCTAAGTTACTCCAACACGTTGTGCCTCTTTAAACACAAGAGACACTTTAAACATGTGGAAGTTGTTGTGTGAGCAAAGTCTATTCTCAATGTCAGAGCTTACAGAGCCAGCAGCATAATCAAGGACGAGTCGCGCCTCGCCCACGCCCTCTTCTCCCCCTCCGCCCATCGGGAAATGTGAAAACGCACATCTCCAGATTCAAGGACAGTTTCTTCCCAGTTGTTAAACATAGAAACATAGAAAATAGGTGCAGGAGTAGGCCAATCGGCTCTTCGAGCCAGCACCATTCAATATGATCATGGCCGACCATCCAAAATCAGTACCCCGTTCCTGCTTTCTCCCCATATCCTTTGATTCCATTAGCCCTAAGAGCTATATCTACCTCTCACTTGAATACATCCAGTGAATTGGCCTCCACTGCCTTCTGTAGCAGAGAATTACACAGATTCACAACCCTGGGTGAAAAGGGTTTTTTCCTCATCTCAATCCTAAATTGCCTTCCGCCTTTTTCCTAATCTGACACCATTTAGATAATAATCAACCTTCTTGTTGTTGCCACGAAAGTGGATAACCTCACATTTATTCACATTATATTGCATCTGCCATGCATCTGCAACCTATCCAAGTCACCCTGCAGCCTCATAGCATCCTCATCGCAGCTCACACTGCCACCCAGCTTTGTTTAATCCGCAAACTTGGAGATGTTACATTTAATTCCTTTGTCTAGATCGTTAATATATGTTGTAAATAACGGGTCCAGCACCGAGCCTTGCGGCACCCCATTAGTCACTGCCTGCCATTCTGAAAAGAACCCGTTAATTCCTACTATTTGCTTCCTGTCTGCCAACCAGTTCTCTATCCATGTCAATACCCTACCCCCAATACCATGTGCTCTAATTTTGCACACTAATCTCTTGTGTGGGACCTTGTCAAAGGCTTTTTGAAAGTCCAGATAGACCACATCCACTGGCTCTCCCTTATCCATTCTACTTATCACATCCTCAAAAAATTCCAGAAGATTAGTCAAGCATGATTTCCCCTTCATAAATCCTTGCTGACTTTGACCGATCCTGTCACTGCTTTCCAAATGTGCTGCGATTACATCTTTAGTAATCAACTCAAGCATCTTTCCCACGACCGACGTCAGGCTAACTGGTCGATAATTCCCTGTTTTTTTCTCTCCCTCCTTTCTTAAAAAGTGGGGTTACATTAGCTACCCTCCAGTTCACAGGAACAGATCCAGAGCCTATAGAACATTGGAAAATGATCACCAATGCATCCACGATTTCTAGGGCCTGTTAACAGGCAATTGAACCATCCTACCACAACCAGAGAGCAGTCCTGAACTACTATCTAATTGCAGACCCTTGGACTACCTTTGATCCGACTTTACTGGCTTTATCTTGCACTAAACATTATTCACGTTATCCCCTTATCGTGTATCTGTACACTGTGAATGGCTCGATTGTAATCATGTATTGTCTTTCCACTGACTGGATAGCACACAGCAAAAGCTTTTCACTGTACCTCAGTACACTTGACAATAAACTAAACTAAACTAATTTTAGCCTCAAAATTACTGCAACTCACTAATTAGGTATAGCTGAAAGTGCTGGAGTAACTCAGTGGGTCAGGCAGCATCTGTGCTGGGAATGGATAGGTAATGTTTTGGTCAGGACCAGTCTGAGCAAGGGGACTGGCCCTTGCCTATCCATACCTTTTTTTATCAAAAAATACTTTATTCAAGTAATAAATATTTACAAAACATCTTCTTTTTAACAACCCCATCCGCCATTTCCGGAGGTTACACGTTCAATACAGGTATTCATTTCCAAATTTACATTGAAATTTACACAGTATCCCTTATTTGGAGGGGCGTCTCCACCACACCCTGCCCCCCATGTCCAGCAGCGGAAGGACCCTAGACTGTGGTCCACCCCCACAGGGCCTTGGCGTTGGCTGCACCGAGCTTCAGTGCGTCCCTCAGCACGTACTCCTGCAGTCTGCAGCGGGCCAGTCGGCAACATTCCCCGACGGACAGCTCGCTCCGCTGGGAGGTCAACAAAGCTCGGGCAGACCAAAGTGTTATCCATACTTTCAAGGATGCTAACTAACCCGCTGTCTACTTGGCAATAAACTAAACTAAACTAAACTACTGTGTGTCTGTAGGTCTGTTATTTCTAAGCCTTGGTAACCATTGTTGTTTTGTTGAGGCAGATCCTTCACCAATTCAACTGATCAACCAGTTTTTGGAGCAGGCCTCCAAGCCGTCAGTAAATGAGCAGAACCAGGTCCACCCACCGACTGACAACAAGAGGAACCGCACATTGAAGCTTCTTGCTCTCAAGGTCGCTGCACACATGAAATGGGATTTGGAGGTGTTGGAGAAAAGGTGATTTCAAACACTCTTCCCACTCAGACCTTATCATTTATCAAAAAATATTTATGCACTCTTAGTCTTTCTCAGTTCAGTTTATTGTCACGTGTACCGACGTTCAGTGAATAGCTTTTGTTCTGTGCTAACTAGCCAGCGGAAAGACAATACATGACTACAATCGCGCCATTTACAGTGTATAGATACATGATAAAGGAATACGTTTAGTGCAAGGTAAAGCCAGCCACGTCCGATCAAATGCACATAATTGATCGGTCCCACGTTAAGTTTCATGTTGTGGGAGCATAATTAGGCCATTCAGCCCATCAAGTCCACTCTGCCATTCAATCGTGGCTGATCTATCTTTCTTTCTCAACCCTATTCTCCTGCCTTTGCCCCATAACCCCGACACCCGTACTAATCAAGAATCTGTCAATCTCCACCTTATAAAATATCCATTGAATTGGCCTCCACAGCCTTCTGTGGCAATGACTTCCACAGATTCACCACCCTCTGACTAAAGAAATTCCTCCTCATCTCCTTCCTAAAGGTACATGCTTTTACTCTGAGGCTATCCACTCTATCCAATAATTTCACTATTAAGTTTCAATGCGGTCCCCTCTCATCCTTCTGAACTCAAAAGCATTTGTTGCCTTTTTTAAAAGGTAATTGTCTTACTCATTCAGTTTCTAATGAATGAATGATACTTTATTGTCACATGTACCTAGCTAGGTACAGTGAAATGCTTTGTTCTGCATACAACCAGGGCAGTACACAAGTATCGCCATGTTTTGTCGGCGACCAAGTCACAAAAGTACCGGACAGTCCAATCTGCTGCCCCTCACCCCCCCTATTCTCGGCAGCCCCACCCTCCCCCTCCAGACCCCCATTCTGTTCATTCTCAGCCACCCGATGCTGTCCCACCTTGTTCTCGCTGTCCTCTTGCCCGCCCGCTCCCCCTTCCTTCACGCCCCCCCCCGTTCTGTTCCTTCTCAGTTGCCCCCCACCAGATCCCCCCCTTCGTTCTCGGTAGCCCCCTCGCCTGGTTCCCCCATTGCTCGTTCACTTAAGTGATTATTGAGTGTTATATATTTTTAATCATACAATTATCTATCCCAGCTTGACCGTGCCAGTGCTGAATATGCTGCTGAACGAGCTGCTTTGTATCAGCAAGGTTCCTCCAGGTGTAAAGCATGTTGATCTAGACTTGTGCAGCCTGCCTCCAACCACCACCATGGCTATCCTGGTGTACAATAGATGGTAAGTACCGACATCCTTGACTGTAACTTTTATGCTGCTACATATTTCCAGTCTAACATCCTGCTGAGCTTCTGTCAGGGGTTGTCAGGCTGTGGTACAGTTCACAAAACATAAAGTGAAGCAAAGTTATAACATTTTCTGGTACCATATTGGTGGCATATTTTACATGTACTTCTTGATTGCATTCGTTCCATACACCTACCAGCCTTTCACATGAATTAACCCTTGATTACACCAAGAGGGTGGGGTTTACATAGAATGAGTTGCCAGAGACGGTAGTTGAAACAGGTATCATCAAAACATTCAAAAACACTATGACAGGTACATGGATAGGAAAGATTTAGAGGGATCTAGCATGTGCAACTTTATTCATGACACAATCGTACATTATTTCCATGACAGACCATTCTTGAATAGACTAGTCATTCAATCTTTGATTAGTCATGCCATCTTTGATTAGTACGGGTATCAGAGGTTTTGGGGAGAATAGGGTTAGGAGAGAGAGAGAGATACAATGCCCTCCATAATGTTTGGGACAAAGACCCATCATTTATTTATTTCCCTCTGTACTCTACAATTTGAGATTTGTAATCTCACTTTTTAAGAAAGGAGGGAGAGAGAAAACGGGTAATTATAGACCAGTTAGTCTGACATCAGTGGTGGGGAAGATGCTGGAGTCAATTATAAAAGACGAAATTGCTGAGCATTTGGATAGCAGTAACAGGATCATTCCGAGTCAGCATGGATTTACTAAGGGGAAATCATGCTTGACAAATCTACTGGAATTTTTTGAGGATGTAACTAGGAAAATTGACAGGGGAGAGTCAGTGGATGTGGTGTACCTCGACTTTCAGAAAGCCTTCGACAAGGTCCCACATAGGAGATTAGTGGGCAAAATTAGAGCACATGGTATTGGGGGTAGGGTACTGACATGGATAGAAAATTGGTTGACAGACAGAAAGCAAAGAGTGGGGATAAATGGGTCCCTTTCGGAATGGCAGGCAGTGAGGTACCGCAAGGTTCGGTGCTGGGACCCCAGCTATTTACGATATACATTAATGACTTAGATGAAGGGATTAAAAGTACCATTAGCAAATTTGCAGATGATACTAAGCTGGGGGGTAGTGTGAATTGTGAGGAAGATGCAATAAGGCTGCAGGGTGACTTGGACAGGTTGTGTGAGTGAGCGGATACATGGCAGATGCAGTTTAATGTAGATAAGTGTGAGGTTATTCACTTTGGAAGTAAGAATAGAAAGGCAGATTATTATCTGAATGGTGTCATGTTAGGAAGAGGGGATGTTCAACGAGATCTGGGTGTCCTAGTGCATCAGTCGCTGAAAGGAAGCATGCAGGTACAGCAGGCAGTGAAGAAAGCCAATGGAATGTTGGCCTTCGTAACAAGAGGAGTTGAGTATAGGAGCAAAGAGGTCCTTCTACAGTTGTACCGGGCCCTGGTGAGACCGCATCTGGAGTATTGTGTGCAGTTTTGGTCTCCAAATTTGAGGAAGGATATTCTTGCTATTGAGGGCGTGCAGCGTAGGTTCACTAGGTTGATTCCCGGAATGGCGGGACTGTCGTATGTTGAAAGGCTGGAGCAATTAGGCTTGTATACACTGGAATTTAGAAGGATGAGGGGGGATCTTATTGAAACATATAAGATAATTAGGGGATTGGACACATTAGAGGCAGGAAACATGTTCCCAATATTGGGGGAGTCCAGAACAAGGGGCCACAGTTTAAAAATAAGGGGTAGGCCATTTAGAACGGAGATGAGGAAGAACTTTTTCAGTCAGAGAGTGGTGAAGGTGTGGAATTCTCTGCCTCAGAAGGCAGTGGAGGCCAGTTCGTTGGATGCTTTCAAGAGAGAGTTGGATAGAGCTCTTAAGGATAGCGGAGTGAGGGGGTATGGGGAGAAGGCAGGAACAGGGTACTGATTGAGAGTGATCAGCCATGATCGTATTGAATGGCGGTGCTGGCTCGAAGGGCTGAATGGCCTACTCCCGCACCTATTGTCTATTGTCACATGTAGTTAATGTTCACATTGTCAGATTTTAATAAAGTCCATTTTTATACATTTTGGTTTCACCATGTAGAAATTACAGCAGTGTTAATACATAGTCCCCCCCATTTCAGGGCACCATAATGTTTTGGACACAGCAATGTCATGTAAATGAAAGTCGTCATGTTTAGTATTTTGTTGCATTTATTTTGCATGCAATGACTGCTTGAAGTCTGCGATTCATGGACATCACCAGTTGCTGGGTGTCTTCTCTGGTGATGCTCTGCCAGGCCGGTATTGCAGCCATCTTTAGCCTTCCTTTTTCTCTTCAGCATATAAAAGGCATGCTCAATTGGGTTCAGATTGGGTGTAATTTCTACATGGTAATTTCTACATGGTAAAACCAAAATGTATAAAAATAAAAAATCTGACAATATGCATTTTAACCACATGTGATTTTTTTCTATTACAAATCTCAAATTGTGGAATACTGAGGCAAATAAATAAATGATGGGTCTTTGTCCCAAACATTATGGAGGGCACTGTAGATCAGCCATGATTGAATGGCGGAGTAGACTTGATGGGCCTAATGGCCTAATTCTGCTTCTATCACTTATGATCTCATGATAAGAAGTGAATCTATTTCATTTCATTCATGAACTACAATATGGTGTGTACCTTTGAGGAAAATAATGCACAAATATTGAAGGTTGCTAAGAAGGTTGCAAAGTAACTCACCGGCTCAGGCAGCCTCTCTGGAGAAAAGGAATGGGTGATGTTTTGGGTCAAGACTTCTTCAGACTGAGAGTCAATGGAAAGGGAAACTAGAGGTATGAAAACGTACAGAACAAATCAGAGGCGGCACCAATGGCCAAAGAGCCCACAATGGTCCATTGTTGGCTGTGGAGGAGGTGATAACGAGGGGATACAAACAGTAAAACTAGCAGGACAACTGGTGGGAGAGGGACAGAGAGAGAGGGAATGGAAGGGTGACTTGAAATTAGAGAAATCAATATTCATACCGCTGGGTTGTAAGATGCCCAAGCCAAATACGAGGTGCTGTTTACTCAGTTTGCTGTGGTCCACAAGTTACGTGTTTGTTGAATTCTACGTTTTTTTGCTGTTAGCTGCATGGATAGTTATGTATTTTGTGTACATGACGAAAGTGAATCATTTTCTGGATATTTTGTTCTAACGAATCATTTTCTTTGAATAGGGCTGTTAGAACAACCGTCCATAGCAGCTTTCCAGTGAAACAATTAAAAGCTGGGCCTCCACAATTAAACTTGTGAGTTCAATTTTCCGTATTCTTGCTATGACATTACATGACACAAAGCTGCCAACCTGAGATTTTGAATTGCCACTTGACCCAGGATGCATGCTCTTTGAAGGAGTGTGTCAGATTACCACAACTATTGATAAAGAGTCCGGATTTCCTGACTTTATCTTGAAATAGTTTAACACTCATTTTAAGATTCCCCTGTCCCCCCCTGTTTGTGTAGGAAGGAACTGCAGATGCTGGTTTACACCGAAGATAGACACAAAATGCTGGATTAGCAGCATCTCTGGAGAAAAGGAAACCGAAATGTCACCTGTTCCTCTTCTCCAGAGATGCTGCCTGACCTGCTGAGTTACTCCAACATTTTGTGTCTATCTAGAAGCAGGATTACTTTTCTTTGTAGTCTGCTTCCTTGAAGCGTCCTTCAAATCCATTGTAAATGAGCAAAAACAAGTCGCTGGGTGAAAAAAGATTTCCTCATCTCAGTCCTAAATGGCCTACCCCTTATTCTTAAACTGTGACCCCTGGTTCTGGACTCCCCCAACATCAGGTACATTTTTCCTGCATCTAGCCTGTCCAATCCTTTAAGAATTTTATATGTTTCTATAAGATCTTCTCTCATTCTTCTAAATTCCAGTGAATACAAGCCCAGTCGACCCATACTTTCATCATATGTCAGTCCTGCCATCCTGGGAATTAACCTGGTGAACTTACACTGCACTCTCTCAATAGCATTATGTCTTTCCTCAAATTAGACCAAAATTGCACACAATACTCCAGGTGCGGTCTCACCAGGGCCCTGTACAACTGCAGTCCTTGCTCCTAAACTCAAATCCTCTCGCAATGAAGGGCAACATGCCATTAGCTTTCTTCACTGCCTGCTGTACCTGTATGCTTACTTTCAGTGACTGATGTACAAGGACACCCAGGTCTCGTTGCACCTCCCATTTTCCTAATCTGACACCATTCAGATAATAATCTGCTTTCCTGATCTTGCCACCAAAGTGGATAACCTCATATTTATCCACATTACACTGCATCTAACATGTATCTGCCCATTCACCCAACCTATCCAAATCACCCGGCAGCCTCATAGCATTCTCATCGCAGCTCACACTGCCACCCAGCTTTGTGTTATCCGCAAACTTAGAGATGTTACATTTAATTCCCTCGTCTAAATCATTAATATATATTGTAAATAACAGGGATCCCAGCACAGAGCCTTGCGCCACCCCACTAGTCACTGCCTGCCATTCTGAAAAGGACCTGTTAATTCCTACTGTTTGCTTCCTGTCTGCCAACCAGTTCTCTACCATGTCAATACCCTACCCCCAATACCATGTGCTCTAATTTTGCACACTAATCTCTTGTGTGGGATCTTGTCAACGGGTTTTTGAAAGTCCAGATACACCACATCCACTGGCTCTCCCTTATCCATTCTACTTGTTACATCCTCAAAAAAATCCTGAAGATCAGTCAAGCATGATTTCCCCTTATATAATTCCCTGTTTTCTCTCTCCCTCCTTTCTTAAAAAGTGGAGTTACATTGGTCACCCTCCAGTCCACAGGAACTGATCCAGAGTCCAGAGAACATTGGAAAATGATCACCAATGCATCCACGATTTCTCGGGCCACCTCCTTGAGTACTCTGGGATGCAGACCATCAGGCCCTGGGGATTTATCTGCCTTCAGTCCCAACAGTTTACCTAACACCATTTCCTGACTAATGTGGATTCCTTTCAGTTCCTCCCTCCCACTAAATCCTTGGTCTCCTAGTATTTCTGGGAGACTGTTTGTATCTTCCTTAGTGAAGACAGAACCAAAGTACTCATTTAACTGTTCTTCCATTTCCTTGTTTCCTATTATAAATTCACCTGTCTCTGACCTACATTTGTCTTCACTGGTTAATCTACTCATTCCTGGGATCATTCTTGTAAACCTCCTCTGGACCCCCTCCAGAGCCAGAATATCCTTCCTCAGATATGGTCCCTAAAATTGCTCACAATATTCCAAATGCGGCCTGACCAGCGTCTTATAAAGCCTCAGCTGGTTCTGTATACAAGCTTTCTTCAAATAAATGCTAGAGGTTCTAGTGGTTTTTTTCTCTCGTGTTATCTTTGGTTCTGTTATTAGTTTTGTTTAGAGATACAGCGGAAACAGGCCTTTAGGCCCACTGAGTTTGCGCCGACCAATGATCCCTGCACACTAACATTATCCTACACACACTAGGGACAATTTATATTTATACCAAATTAATTAACCTACAAACCTGCAGGTCTTGTGGGAGGAAACCGAAGATCCCAGAGAATACTCACGCAAGTCACGGGGAGAACGTACAAATTCTGTACTGACAGCACCAGTAGTCAGGATCAAATCTGGGCCTCTGGCGCTATAAGGCAGCAACTCTACCACTGCTCCACCATGCCCCCCATAAATACAGTGCATTCAGAAAGTATTCGACCCCTTAACTTTTTCCACATTTTGTTACGTTACAGCCTTATTTTTAAATGGATTTTTTTTTTAAATCATCAATCTACACACAATACCCCAGAATGAAGAAGCAAAAACAGGTGTTTAGAATTTTTTGCAAAGTAATTAAAAATAAATAACTGAAATATCACATTTACATAAATATTCAGACCCTTTGCTGTCACACTCAAAAATAGCTTAGGTTCATCCTGTTTCCATTGATTATCCTTGAGATGTTTCTACAACTTGATTAGAGTCAACAAGTGGTAAATTAAATTGATTGGACATGATTTGGAAAGGCACTATATAAGGACCCACAGTTGACAGTGCATGTCAGAGCAAAAACCAAGCCGTGAAGATGAAGGAATTGTCCGTAGACCTCCGAGACAGGATTGTGTCGAGACACAGATCTGGGGAAGGGTATAAAACAATTTCTGCAGCATTGCAGGTCCCGAAGAGCACAGTGGCCTCTGTCATTCTTAAATGGAAGAACTTTGGAACCACCGGGACTCTTCATAGAGCTGGCCGCCCGGCCAAACTGAGCAATCGGGGGAGAAGGGCCTTGGTCAAGGAGGTGACCAAGAACCCAATGGTCACTCTGACAGAGCTCCAGAGTTCCTCTGTGAAGATGGGAGAACGTTCCAGAAGGACAACTAGATCTGCAGCACTTCACCAATCAGGCCTTATGGTAGAGTGGCCAGATGGAAGCCACTCCTCAGTAAAAGGCACATGACAGCCTGCTTGGAGTTTGCCAAAAGGCACCTAAAGGAATCTCAGACCATGAGAAACAAGATTCTGTGGTCTGATGAAACCAAGATTGAATTCTTTGGGCTGAATGAACGTCACATCTGGAGGAAACCAGGCACCGCTCATCCCTGGCCAATACCATACCTACGGTGAAGCATGGTGGTGGCAGCATCATGCTGTGGGGATGTTTTTAGCGGCAGGAACTGGGAGACTAGTCTGGATCGAGGGAAAGATGAACGGAGCAAAGTACAGAGAGATCCTTGATGAAAACCTGCTCCAGAGTGTTCTGGACCTCAGACTGGGGCGGAGGTTCAACTTCCAACAGGACAACGACCATAAGCACACAGCCAAGACAACGCAGGAGTGGCTTCATGACAAGTCTGTGAATGTCCTTGAGTGGTCCAGCCTGAGCCCGGACTATCGAACATCTCTGGAGGGACCTGAAAATAGCTGTGCATCGACGCTCCCCATCCAACCTGACAGAGCTTGAGAGGATCTGCAGAGAAGAATGGGAGAAATTATCCAAATACAGGTGTGCCAAGCTTGTAGCGCCATACCCAAGAAGACCTGAGGCTGTAATCGCTGCCAAAGGTGCCTCAACAAAGTACTGAGTAAAGAGTCTGAATACTTATGTAAATGTGATATTTCAGTTATTTCTTTTTAATTACTTTGCAAAAAATTCTAAACACCTGATTGCGCTTTTTTATTATGGGGTATTGTGTTAGATTGATGATTAAAAAAAAAGAATTTAATCCATTTTAAAATAAGACTGTAACGTAACAAAATGTGGAAAAAGTGAAGGGGTCTTAATGCTTTCTGAATGCACTGTATATGTCCTCTGGTTCTTCACTCTTCTATCATGATTGCTTTCCCTCGTCCTTTTTGTTTGGATTTTTGATGAATCTCCTGTATTAACCTCTCAAACATTCTCAGGAGGGCTAATCAGTGTTTGCAGCTTTCCTGTGCAATTATTTTAGTAAGTTGTATCTGCAGCTTCTCCACGGTGCAGATCCACATCTTTATGTTATTAAATTATTTTGTTATACTCACTTTCCTAAATATTTTCTACTTTTAATATTTGACTATTATTTGCTGATTCATCATTAATGTCTTGTCACCATTATAAACATTCGCTTTACTGCCACGCTGAGGAGCTACCACTAAAATTTACTGTACCTACATGTCAAGTGCAATATAGAACAATTATCACATGATGATGTTTCCACTTTGTCGTATCAGCATTGCTTTGCCTCCAATCTTAAAAGAACACAGTTTATTTTAGAGATTCAACGCGGAACAGGCCCTACAGCACACTGAGTCCGCGACGACCAGCGATACCCACAGGAAAAACATTTTCAGTCAGAGAGTGGTGAATCTGTGGAATTCTCTGCCTCAGAAGGCAGTGGAGGCCAATTCTCTGAATGCATTCAAGAGAGAGCTAGATAGAGCTCTTAAGGATAGCGGAGTCAGGGGGTATGGGGAGAAGGCAAGAACGGGGTACTGATTGAGAATGATCAGCCATGATCACATTGAATGGCGATGCTGGCTCGAAGGGCCGAATGGCCTACTCCTGCACCTATTGTCTATTGTCACACTTACACTATCCAGCACACACTAGTGACAATTTTACAATTATACCAAGCCGATTAACCTACAAACCTGTACATCTTTGGAGTGTGGGAGGAAAGCTGAGATCCTGGAGAAAACCCACCCAGGTGACGGGTGGAACGTATAAACTCCGTACAGACAGCACCCGTAGTCAAGATCAAACCCGGGTCTCTGGCGCTGTAAGGCAGCATCTCTACCGCTGCGCCGCCGTGCCACCACAACATTTATGCAGTATATTTACACACAACGTACACCCAATTTACTTACTTTACCAGGGTCACAGCTGTGCGTGCACTTTTTCTCTCTCCAAAGATGTGGATTTACCCTTGCCAGAACCTCTTTGTTTTGCTTGTTAGTTTAAAGTCCTGTCAGGCACTTCAATTGTTTGAATTGCCAGAACAATGACTCCAGCTTAATTTACGTGGAGACCATCCAAATGATCAGTGTGTTCCCACTTTCCATTATACTGGCACTGAGGTTCATGAATTAAAAATACTCCGTCTCACACACTAGTCTTTCAGCCAAAGATTGAAACTAGTTTACGGTTCCCACAGCAGAGAGAACATGGGCTCGATAAAGACAAAAAGTCTATCCACGGCAACACAGAAAACACTCCCAAGGCAATTTCCTGTTATTAAGTTATTTTAGTGGATAACGCATAATTTTTCTTTGTTTGTCTATGAACTTGACCTTGGCCTCAGAGTTTTGCTGTCCAGGAGAGGAGGATTTGGAACTGAAATAACTTCCTCATTAAGCATCTGGTCTGTGTTCAAACTGATGCTCCAAACAATTAGCTGAAGCCAGAAATGTAATATAGGAAAATAGTTATTTATACTTAGTATAAGAAAATAAAATAATATAAGAAAATAACTGCAGATGCTGGTACAAATCGATTTATTCACAAAATGCTGTAGTAACTCAGCAGGTCAGGCAGTATCTCGGGAGAGAAGGAATGGGTGACGTTTCGGGTCGAGACCCTTCTTCAGTCTGAAGAAGGGTCTCGACCCGAAACGTCACCCATTCCTTCTCTCCCGAGATGCTGCCTGACCTGCTGAGTTACTCCAGCATTTTGTGAATAAATAGTTATTTATACTTCCCACTTTCATAATTTTGGGTATCACTTTTTCTCTGATTTATCACTAATGCCTTGCTAACATTATAAACCTGCACTTTACTGCCAAACTGAGGACCCATCAGTTTAACAAAAATAGGAACATACTAGATTAGCATTCGAGTTCCCAAAGCACCTATTTGATCCAGTTTGCTACTCTACGGAGCACATTTTAAAATAATGTCATAAAATAGTTGTATAATGCTCTATATCCTTGTATGGCCCCTGTAGTTGTGTTGCCTTTTGGGAGTTTATTAGTTTATTTACAAACCATCTAGTTTTTAGAGTTATAGAACATGGAAATAGGCCCTTCAGCCCAACTTGCCCATGCTGACCAAGATGTCCCATTTACACAAGGGGCAGCACGGTGGCGCAGCAGTAGAGCTGCTGCCTTACAGCGCCAGAGACCTGGGTTCGATCCTGACTACGGGTGTTGTCTGGATTAGAAATTGTTCCATCGGCTTCTTGGCCAGCAAGATAGGATATCTTGATATAAGATATTTATATTATTTGGCAGTTTTAAAGTTATGATATTGCAGTTCTTTGCAGTTGTTAATTAGATCTGGAGCGTGGTTGGGGGAGGCACTGCATTATGCCTAAAGCAAAATACATAATACAAACTTCTGAAGTGACACATTTTGAGACAATTGGTCACACTGGACACTTGGACACTTTAATTCTCCTTCCCATTCCCACACAGACCTTTCTGTCCTCGTTCTCCTCCATTGTTAAACGCAAATTGGAGGAACAGCATATCGTATTTGGCTTGGGCAGCTTACAGCCCAGTGGTATGAATATCGATTTCTCTCACTTCAGGTGGTCCCGGCATTCCCTCTCTATCCCTCCCCCACGCAAGTCGCACTAGCTTCTTATTTTCACCCTACAACAGCTAACAATGCCCTTTTTTCTTTATCATCGTTACATTTTTTGCATATCTTTCATTCATTATAGACAATAGAAAATAGGTGCAGGAGAAGGCCATTCGGCCCTGCGAGCCAGCACCGCCATTCAATGTGATCATGGCTGATCATTCTCAATCAGTACCCCGTTCCTGCCTTCTCCCCATACCCCCTGACTCCGCTATCCTTAAGAGCTCTATCTAGCTCTCTCTTGAATGTATTCAGAGAATTGGCCTCCACTGCCCTCTGAGGCAGAGAATTCCACAGATTCACAACTCTCTGACTAAAAAAGTTTTTCCTCATTTCTGTTCTAAATGGCCTACCCCTTATTCTTAAACTGTGGCCCCTGGTTCTGGACTCCCCCAACATTGGGAACATGTTTCCTGCCTCTAACGTGTCCAACCCCTTAATAATTTTATACGTTTCGATAAGATCCCCTCTCATCCTTCTCATTCATTGTTCTTTATCTCTCCACATTACCATCTATATCGCTCGTTTCCCTTATCCCTAACCAGTCTGAAGAAGGGTCTCAACCCGAAAAGTCATCCATTCCTTCTCTCCAGGGATACTGCCTGAGTTACTCCAGCTTTTTGTGTCTATCTTTGGTCATACTGGTAATATGGTAACGCAACGTCATTCTTGAATTGGCCTTGCTCCTGGTTGCTTTGTCGAATAATATTTAGTGGAATATTCAGTGGCTTTGTCTCCTGTTTCTGTGCATAGAATGAGCCAAATGCAGCAAGAAAAGGAATTGACAGATAACATTTTAAAAGTGGTAAGTTTCTTTCTTTGTGTCCTTCCAAAGTTACAATTAAGTTAACATCAACATTTTCTTAAAGCATACATACTTTAAGGCAGTTCTTCAGTTGAAAATTGTTTTTTAGTGAAGAAAATTTACATATATTTGTAAACTAAAATTTTACTTAATATTGATGGATTACTGAGACCATATTACATCAGTTTTAAAACTCAAGCTCTATTGTTTTGGATCTGTGCTATTTAACAAATCTTGGAACAAATCTTCATTCCTATTGACACTATATAGATCTCAGGGTAACCATTTAAAACATCCAATTATTTAAAGTGGCACTAAATAAAATTGATGTTGATCTAAGCCTTCTGGGGTCTGATTAAGAGCACAGTTTGCAAACACCAACAATTTCTACAGTAAGATTTTTGGGTTCATTTTTATATTCTGCAACCAATGTGTAGGAGCCATTTTTGCGTTTATTAGTTATTTTTGCATGTTATTATTATTATTATTACCTTGTATCCTGCTGTAGTTTGGACATTATAGAGTTAATGCGATGCTTACGTATGGGCTGGACAGAGCTTGAGTTGGGGCAGTTTGGTACGTGCTGGCAGTGTGTGAGCTGAGAAGGTGCTGACAGAGGTTCAGACAAAGGTTCCGCCAAAAGATTCATTAGCCAAGATGTAATGGGTTGTAGATCTTATTGACAAGAACATTAATACAGATTTCTGCCAAAGTTAAATCTGGCAATTCGTATCGATCGCATAGACTGTGGTAAGATATGGAAATTTACCTAGCAAATCAATAACCAGTCGATGACAAGAGATATGCCAATATGTTTATTGCGACTTCAAAATAAAAAATGTCTAACTAATTCAAACGTCGAGAAGGTCTCTGTTTTTGATTAACTCGAGTCATTAAAGCTTATCGTTTCACCCAATCTATGCAAGTGGCAGCTTGGGAGCTAATTGATAGACGAGAAGCTGGCCGCTATACAATGTGTTTAGAGTAAAGCAGGAACGTCAGCCTCATAATGATTAGTGAGCACAAGAGGATAAGGGGTGTATAAAATTATGAGAGGAATAGATCGGGTGGACACACAGAGTCTCTTGCCCAGATTGGGGGAATCGAGAAGCATAAGTTTAAGATGAAGGGGAAAGATTTTATAGGAATCTGAGATGTAACTTTTTCACGCAAAGGATGGTGGGCGTATGGAACGAGCTGCCGGAAGAGGTAGTTGAGGCGGGGACTATTGCAACATTTAAGAAGCAATTAGACAGGTACATGGGTAGGACAAGGTTTAGAGGGATATGGGCAGGCAATTGGGACTACTGTAGATGGGACATGTTGATCGGTGTGGGCAAGTTGGTCCGAAGGGCCTGTTTCCGCACTGTATAAGATAGACACAAAATGCTGGTGTAACTCAGCGGAACAGGCAGGATATCTCTGGATAAAAGGGATGGGTGACGTTGTGGGTCGTGACCCTTTACACTGAGAGTCAGGAGAGAGGGAGACGCAGAGGTAAGGAAGTGTAAGGTGTGAAAACAAAATATCAAAAGAGATGCGGCTCAAGGAAAATGTAAAATAGATCATTGTTAGCTAGGAGAAGGGAACAACAAAGCAAACTGATAAAATGTAATCAGGTGGACAGTGAGAATGGTCAGAGAACTGGGAAGGGGATGGGATGGAGAGAGACGGAATGCAAGGATTACTTGAAGTTAGAGAAGTTCATATTCACATTGCTGGGGTGTAAGCTGCCCACGCGAAATATGAGGTGCTGTTGGAACAGTATTTTGTGTCTATCTTCGGTGTAAACCAGCATCTGCAGTTCCTTCTACACTGCATGACTCTATGACTGTTTATAAGTAACTTGCATTAGGTGCACATAATTAAAAGTAGTTAGATAACGACGTCCAATTATTTTATATCTCCAGCTTAAGGAACAGGCTGAAGACTCCATTCTGGTTTTAGAGAGAGCCCTCCAGTTGACCACACATTTATATGTCCATACTATGAAGACCCTGGACCAGATAGCAGGAGAATCTTGCCTAGCAAATGGCCACACAGAAAACTCAACCGCCGGATTACAAATCAGTGTGGATGAAATGCATTGCCAGGTTAAACTATGCAAATATTCCATATCTGCATCAATCAGTGATGTTCAAATATTGTTAATTAAGATTTAAAGGGCGTCATTAATTAAATGTAATCAGTATAAAAAAAAAAAATCAGATTTGTTTGCTTGGGATTAAACATTCAGAATGATCATTCTATAGAAATAACGCTGAGAATGTAAACTGATCTGATATATTCAGCCTCTCAATTCTGGCATTATTGTCAGAAAACTATTTTTCTGCCTTTTTGTGATTTGCATTTTGTAATCAGGCCAGCAGAACCATTTGCATGTCTGATTTTATTTTTCTCATTCTATCTTACTCTAATAAGACTATCTGTTTTCTAATTCTATTCCTCCAGAAATGGTCTAATACTTCACGCATAATTTCATAGCCCATTCAGTTCATCTCCACTTTTAATGATGTACCTATTGAAAAGATCAGATCCCGCTATTCCACAATTTAGTTTCACCATTGGATTACAAGGAGTTCTTGCTTCCTTATTCTTTCCACCAAAATATACAGCCTCCAAGGAAACCCATCTCGTTCATGAATCTCTTTCGTGGTTTGAAATCTCCCATCTGGGACAAGTTGACCAGGGAGTTGTGGAGGGAACGGTCTCTGCAGAAAGGGGTGGATCGAGCCATTTAGATGATAAGGGAATAACGTTCAGTGCAAGGTAAATTGAGTAAAGTCCGATCAAAGATAGTCCGAGGGTTATCCAATGAGGTCAATAGTAGTTCAGGACTACTCTCTAGTTGTGGTAGAATTATTCAGTTGCCTGATAACAGCTGGGAAGAAACTGTTCCTGAATAAATCATCAGCACTTGTCAAGTTTCAATTCCAACGAACAGACCATAAATTAGACTTCTTTTGTCATAGAATTTTTTTTTGTGATTCTTGAACCATTTGAAATATTTGTGCTAAGTGTCTATATTTTACCTCTAATTCATTTGAATGTAGGTTTGCTACGATCTGGGCACTGTGTTCTTCAGTCAAGGCTCTTCCAATCCACCCATCTACGAAAAAGCCAAGGAACACTTATTCAAAACCAATGAACTGCTCTCAAAGGTACTTTGAAAAAGACCTCGCCACCAAATGTCTCTACATGTTGCCAGTAAATTATATATATATATATATATATATATATAATATTCCAGGTGAGACAGAGGTTCACCTGCACCTCCTCCAACCTCATCTATTGCATCCGCTGCTCCAGATGTCAACTTATTTACATCGGCGAAACCAAACGCAGGCTGAGCGATCGCTTCGCTCAACACCTGCGCTCGGTCCGCGCTAACCAATCTGATCTCCCGGTGGCTGAGCACTTCAACTCCCCGTCCCACTCCCAGTCTGACCTTTCTGTCATGGGCCTCCTCCAGTGCCATAGTGAGTCCCACCGGAAATTGGAGGAACAGCACCTCATATTTCGCCTGGGAAGCTTGCAGCCCAGTGGTATGTACATTGACTTCTCCAACTTTATATAGTTCCTCTGTCCCTCTCTCCCCCTTCCCAGATCTCCCACTGTCTTCCTGTCTCCACCTATATCCTTCCTTTGTCCCGCCCCCCTGACATCAGTCTGAAGAAGGGTCTCGACCCGAAACGTCACCCATTCCTTCTCTCCTGAGATGCTGCCTGACCTGCTGAGTTACTCCAGCATTTTGTGAATAAATACCTTCGATTTGTACCAGCATCTGCAGTTATATATATATATATAATTGCATATATATATATGCAATTACATTGTGTGTTGGCAGACTGTGCCTGACACTGGAAACATAGAACATAAACTTGGAAAGGTACTGCACAGGAACATTCCCTTTGGCCCAAAACGTTTGTGCCGAACATGATGCCAAGATAAACTAACCTCATCTGCCTGCATATGATCCCTATCCCTCCATTCCCTGCATATCCATTTTCTCTCTAAGAGCCTCTTAAATGCCACTATCATATCTGCCTCCACCACCAGCCTGGCAGTATGTTTCAGGCCCCCACCACTCAGTATTTAAAACAAATACCCGCACATCTCCATTCCAATCTGTGTTGGAAAGACAATAAGCTTTCTGTTCTGGTATTATGCTTGTATACCTTTCGGTGTATACACTTCCAGCATTCCACTGAAATAAATCTGAACTATACACCTGTTTCTATTTAGTAGAAAAGAATAAGGCTGCTTGGTACCATATGGGAAGGTTTAAAGTGGTTGGAAGGAAACTTTGGAGGTAACTAAATAAAGTTGAACTGCCTACAGTGTTAATGATTAGGAAGGAACTGCAGATACTGGTTTAAACCGAAAATAGACACAAAAAGCTAGAGTAACTCAGCGGGTCAGGCAGCACCTCTGGAGAAAAGGAATAGGTGACGCTTCGGGTCTGACTGAAGAAGAGTCTCAACCCGAAACTTCACTTATTCATTTTCTCCAGCGATGCTGTCTGACCCGCTGTTACTCCAGCTTTTTGTACCTGTAGTGTTATATGTAGGCTTATACTCGCTGGAATTTAGAAGACTGAGGGGGGATCTTATTGAAACATATAAAATTCTTAAGGGGTTGGAGAGGCTAGATGCGGGAAGATTGTTCCCGATGTTGGGGAAGTCCAGAACCAGGGGTCACAGCTTAAGGATAAGGGGGAAGTCTTTTAGGACCGAGATGAGAAAACATTTTTTCACACAGAATGGTTAGTCTGTGGAATTCTCTGCCACAGAAGGTAGTTGAGGCCAGTTCATTGGCTATATTTAAGAGGGAGTTAGATGTGACCCTTGTGGCTAAAGGGATCAAGGGGTATGGAGAGAAGGCAGGTATAGGTTACTGAGCTGGATGATCAGCCATGATCATATTGAATGGCGGTGCAGGCTCGAAGGGCCGAATGGTCTACTCCTGCACCTATTTTCTATGTTTCTATGTGTGTCTTGAAAATTAGTTCTGATAAGCTACATGTTATTCTTTTAAAACTACAGATCGGAGCCGAACACATTCATTGTCAGTTTGACCAGAAAAGATTGGATGGTTATTGCCAGGCCTGTGCAGTGCTAACAGACCCATCTGAAGTAAATGAGCTACAGCTAACAACATATGGGCGGGTACATCACTGTGTTAAATCCAGAAACTATCAGGTACAAATTATGTTGTTTAAAAAAAAGAATTCTACATTACAGCCTCGTGATTTTCTTTCTATAAAAGCACTGTATCTTTAAACATATTCATGTTGCAGTTGCATAAGACATTGGTGAGGCCGCATTTAGAGTATTGTGTTCAGTTCTGGGCACCATGTTATAGGAAAGCTATTGTCGAGCTTGAAAGGGTTCAGAGAGGATTTACGAGGGTGTTGCCAGGATTAGAGGGTCTGAGCTATAGAGGGTTAAGTAGGCTGGGTCTCTATTCCTTGGAGCACAGAAAGGTGAGGGGGGATCTCAACCAGATGTACAAAATCTTGAGAGGAATAAATCGGGTAGATAAACAGAATCTCTTGCCCAGAGTAGGGGAATCGAGGACCATAGGTTCAAGGTGAAGGGGAAAAGGTTTAATAGGAATCTGAGGAATTAGCAATCTGAGGGGTAACTTTTTCACACAAAAGGTGGTGGGTGTATGGAACAAGCTGCCAGAGGAGGTAGTTGAGACTTGGATTATCCCAATATTTAAGAAACAGACAGGTACATTGATAGGACAGGTTTGGAGAGATATGGTCCAAGTGCAGGCAGGTGGGACTAGTGTCGCTGGGACATGTGGGGAGGTGGGCAGGTTGGGCCAAAGAGCCTGTTTCCACACTATCACACTATGACCCTATATGTTCTCCAGTTTACATATCTTTAGATATGTAAAAAGGAAAAGGTCAGTGAAGACAAATGTAGGTCCCTTACAATCAGAGACAGGTGAATTTATAATGGGAAACAAGGAAATGGCACAACAGTTAAACGAGTACTTTGGTTCTGTCTTCACTAAGGAAAACACCCAATTTCCCAGAAATACTAGCAGACCGAGCGAGGATCTAGTGGGAGGGAGGAACTGAAGGGAATCCACATTATTCAGGAAATGGTGTTAGGTAAACTGTTGGGGATGAACGCAGATAAATCTCCAGGACCTGATGGTCTGCATCCCAGAGTACTCAAGGAGGTGGCCCTAGTGGTTGCATTGGTGATCATTTTCCAATGTTCTCTCGACTCTGGCTACCCTCCAGTACACAGGAACTGATCCAATGTAACTCCTCTTTTTAAGAAAATGGGGAATTATAGACCAGTTAGCCTTACATCGGTAGTGGGGAAGATGCTTGAGTCTATTATTAAAGATGTTAGAGCAGCACATTTGGAAAGCAGTGACAGGATCAGTCAAAGTCAGCATGGATTTATGAAGGGGAAATCATGCTTGACTAAACTTCTGGAATTTTTTGAGGATGTAACAAGTAGATTGGATAAGGGAGAGCCAGTGGATGTGGTGTATTTGGACTTTCAAAAAGCCTTTGACAAGGTCCCACACCAGAAATTAGTGTGCAAAATTAGAGCACATGGTATTGGGGGTATAGTATTGACATGGATAGAGAACTGGTTGGCAGACAGGAAGCAAAGAGTAGGAATTAACGGGTCCGTTTCAGAATGGCAGGCAGTGACTAGTGGGGTGCCGCAAGGCTCTAAGCTGGGATGCCAGTTATTTATAATATATATTAACGATTTAGACGAGGGAATTAAATGTAACATCGCCAACTTTGCGGATGCCACAAAGCTGGGTGGCAGTGTGAGCTGCGATGAGGATGTCATGAGGCTGAAGGGTGACTGGACAGTGTGAGTGGGCAGAAGCATGGCAGATGCAGTATAATGTGGATAAATGTGAGGTTATCCACTTTGGTGGCAAGAACAGGAAAGCAGATTATTATCTGAATGGAGTCAGATTAGGAAAAGGGGAGGTGCAACGAGACCTGGGTGTGCTTGTACATCAGTCACAGAAAGTAAGCATACAGGTACAGCAGGCAGTGAAGAAAGCTAATGGCATGTTGACCTTCATAGCGAGAGGATTTGAGTTTAGGAGCAAGGAGGTCCTACTGCAGTTGTACAGGGTCCTGGTGAGACCACACTTGGAGTATTGTGTGCAATTTTGGTCTCTGAATTTGTGGAAGGACATTATTGCTATTGAGGGAATGCAGTGTAGATTCACCAAGTAATTCCTGGGATGGCGGGACTGACATATGATGAAAGAATGGGTCGACTGGGCTTGCATTCACTGGAATTTAGAAGGATGAGAGGGTTTTTTATAGAAACTTGAAATTCTTAAAGGATTGGACAGGCTAGATGCAGGAAAAAAGTTCCCGATGTTGAGGGATTCAAAAACCAGGGGTCACAGTTTAAGAATAAGGGGTAGGCCATTTAGGACTGAGATGAGAAAAATTCTTCACCCAGAGAGTTGTGAATCTGTGGAATTCTCTGCCACAGAAGGCAGTGGAGGCCAATTCACTGGATGTTTTCAAGAGAGAATTAGATTTAGTTCTTTGGGCTAAAGGAATCAAGGGATATGGGGAAAAAGCAGGAATGGGTACTGATTTTGGATGATCAGCCATGATTATGTTGAATGGCGGTGCTGGCTCGATGGGCCGAATGGCCTACACCTGCACCTATTTTCTTTGTTCATAATGTTTATTCTGAGAGTAACATTTTGTTTCCTTTTGTGCCTTATACAAATGATGTCTTTGGTGCATACTGATTCATTCTTTTCCGATCTTCACAGGGATTAATTGAGATTTTTCTCAATGACAACGTTACTTTAAGTTTGTTGTCCCACTTCAGACAGTCTGTCCTGAGAGACCTTTTTCAAATGGCTTATAATGGGTAAGAATGGTCAGCTCACCTTGGTGGTTAATGTGACTGGGTGTACAACCGTGTGCATGTACAGGGTGGGCTGAAGGGCCTGCTTCTATGCTGTGTGACTCGAAAAGCTACTGGGTCTGCAGCATTACAGTAGAGGAAGGAAGGAAGGAATAAAAGATAAGAGTTAGTCTCTGTGATTAGTTAGTTTAGTTTATTGTCACGTGTACTGAGGTACAGTGAAAAGCTTTTGTCGTGTGCTATCCAGTTAGCGGAAAGACGATACATGATTACAATCGATCCATTTATAATGTACAGATACATGATAAAGGGAATAACGATTAATGCAAGGTAAAGCCAGCAAAGTCCGATCAAGGATGGTCCAAGGGTCACCAATGGGGTAGATAGTAGTTCAGGCAGCAGCTGTGGGTTTTCTCCGGGTGCTCCAGCTTGTTCCCATATTCCCAAGGCTACAGTTTTGTAGGTTAATGGGATCTGTAATTGTCGCTAGTGTATAGGATTGAACTAGCATACCGGAAATTGCTGGTTGGTGCGGACACGGTGGGTCAAAGGGCCTGTTTCCACTCTGTTTCTCTAAAAGTAAAAAAAATCAGGTTGAAGGCCCTTTGCCAGAACTCTGACACATGGTCTTTGTTCTGAAATGTTATCTCTGTTTCTCTGCCCACAATTGTTGCCTGAACTTTTGACTCAAAGATAGACACATGGTACTGGACTAACTCAGCGGGTCAGACAGCATCTCTGGAGAAATAGAATAGGTGACGTTTCGAGTAGGGAGACAGTTATAACTTTTATCCCATTTGTTATAGAGATAAAGATGTGGAAGAAGTTTGCTTTAAAGTTTGTATATGCAACACTATTCGAGATGTCCTGGAGCAACAAATGATTGGAGTAACGTTCCATCAACTAATGCTCAAGCCTACCAAAGAAAGAATTGACTTCCTGCTGGAGGTAAGGTCGTGCGTCTGAAGTACAAGATCAATTGACAAAATAAGATTTGTTTAATAAGGAACACATTGTGTATTACTTGGCCATTTAATTCTTTCTCCCGCCCTCTTTACTGACATGTTCTAATTACTCTATCATAGAGTGCTAGTGATACAGTCTGGAAATAGGCCCTTCGGCCCAACTTGCCCACACCAACCAACTTGTCCCATCTACACTCATCCCACATGCCTGCATTTGGCCCATATCCATCTAAACCTGTCCTATCCATGTACCTGTTTAAATGTTTCTTAAATGTTGCGATAGCACCTACCTCAACTACCTCCCCAGGCAGCTTGTTCCACAGACGTACCATTCTATCATGTAAGTTGATCCTTGATTACACCAAGAGGGTGGGGCGTACATAAAATGAGTTGCCAGAGACTGTAGTTGAGACAGGTATCATAAAAACAATCAAAAGACACTTTGACAGGTACATGGATAGGAAAGATTTAGAGGGATCTAGCACGTGCAACTTTATTCATGACACAACAGCACATTATTTCCATGACAGACCATTCTTGAATGGACTAGTCATTCAATCTTTGATTAGTCATGCCAACTTTGATTAGTACGGGTGTCAGAGGTTATGGGGAGAAGGCAGGAGAATGGGGTTATGAGAGATAGATCAGCCATGATTGAACGGCCGAGTAGACTTGATGGGTCGAATGGCCTAATTCTGCTCCTATCACATGATCTTATGACGAGTGAATTCACGACTTCTCTTCCCTCAAGTTTCCTCAGGGAACCAGTAATTCATGATTAAGCTACTTTATCGTGCTGTTGTAGCAGGATGGGGATCATTTTGCCCAGGGCACATGTGCCTGCCATCAACTGCAGATGTGTTGCTGGCACATTGCCTCACAACTCGGAGCAGAAGTGAGTGGGTTTTAACACACACATAATAATAATAATATTCATTTATTGTCATTGCAACGAGTACAACGAAATTAAAAAATAGCCAATCCTGACGGTGCGTACAAACATATATGCAATAAATGCAAAAACAAATAAATACATAAATACAATTAAATACAATTATATTAAGTACAAGATTTTTTAACGGTGTTGCCTAGTGCAAAGGTAGTGTTCAGTTCTCGTATGGCCCTGGGGTAAAAACTGTTCTTAAGTCTGTTTGTTCGGGATTTGATCGACCTGAAACGTCGACCAGAGGGCAGATGAACAAACAGACGGTGGCCGGGGTGGGATGGATCTTTTATTATTTTGCCTGCTCTACTGAGGCAGCGTAGGCTGAACAGGTGCTCCAGGGAGGGCAGTGAGCAGCCGATGATCTTCTGGGCCGTCGTGATGACCCTCTGAAGGGCCTTCCTGTCCTTTTCTGAGCAGCTGGCATACCATGTGGTTATACAGTATGCCAGCACACTCTCGATGGAGCAGCGATAGAAGGACAACATGAGCTTCTCCTGCAGGTTGGTTTTCCTGAGGATCCTCAGGAAGTGGAGTCTCTGCTGTGCCTTCTTTACTGTGGTGATGGTGTTGGTAGACCAGGTAAGATCCTCTGCGATGTGCGTACCCAGGAACCTGAAAGCTGGTACCCTTTCCACACAGACCCCATTGATGTAGAGTGGGTCGTAATCTCCACTGGGCTGATACTCAAAGATAGTATGAACGGGTGCCGGAGATAACATTTATTGTATGAGGTTACACCGTGTTTTTTGTTTAAATCCCAAGGGCAGCATGGTGGTGCAGCTAGTCTACCCATCACCTCACAGGGCCAGAATCCCCAGCTCAACCCTGACCTCACATCAGTTTTGAGTTTAGTTTGAGTTTGAATTTAGTTTATTGCCACGTGTACCGAGGTGCAGTGAAAAGCTGTTGTTGCGTGCTAACCAGTCAGCAGAGAGACAATGATTACAATCGTGTAAAGGAGTGGACCGATTGTAGTAAGTGATTGCAGATCCACATCATTGGCTAGCATGCACAGAGTCGCCTGGGTTGGGCGCCATCTTGTCACGCTCTCTGTGTGCATTTTGGCACGTTCTCCCTATGACCGCTTCACTTTCCTCCCACATCCCAAAGACATAGGTTGGTAGATTAATTGACCAATGTAAATTGCCCTAGATGAATGATAAAATCTGGGGTGGGAATTGATAAGGGATTGGAGAGAATTTAAAAAACGATTAGTGTAATCTTTTTTAAAAGATTAGTGTAAAGATTAGTGTAATTGATGGTCAACATTGACCAAATGGTTGAAAGGGTTAACTTTAGCAGTGTATCTCTCTGACCAAATTTGTATTTCGAAGTGCAGGGACTACTCAGCCTTAATAAAAGTAATTTTCTGATTATTTGTTTTGTGCACAAATTGAGTGCATATCATACGTTATTAACATTTGCAAAAAAAAACACATTTCAAAAATATTTTTTTTTAAATAGAATTTTCTGTAAAGTTCATTGAGACAGCCCCATAAGTTCTGGAAAGTGCTATCCAAATGGTTATTTTCATTACATCTGGTAACCTTTTGCCGTGCAATTATTTATCTACTTCCCTTTTGGAAATTAATGTTAGTTTTTTTTATTCCCTTCACATTTTGGACACTTGCCGTAAATTTCAAGCTTCTGTCAGGACGCCATTTTGATTCCTCGGCAACCTCCGTGGACCTGGGTATTCTAGTAATCTGTTTTTTTGCCAGTGGAAACCATTTCTTTTTTTACACTATCAAAACCTCATCATGATTTCAACCGTTCCGTTGAACATCTTTAGTTTAAAAAAAAAATGCAAATAACATTAGCTGCAAGGCATGAAACACAGAGTTTAAATACTGCAGTTAAACATAGGGTGGCACGGTGGCACAGAGGTAGAGTTGCTGCCTTTACAGCACTTGCGGCGCCTAAGACCTGGGTTCGATCCCGACTACGGGTGCTGTCTGTACAGAGTTTGTACATTCTCCGAGATTTTTGGTTTCCTCCTGCACTCCAAAGACGTACAGGTTTATAGGTTAATTGGCTTAGTATAAGTGTTAAATTTCCCTAGTGTGTGTCGGGTAGCGTTAAAGTGCGGTGATCACTGGTCGGCGTGGACTCGGTGAGCCGAAGGGCCTGTTTCTGCGCTAGATCTCTAAACTAAACTAAACTAAATAATGCGGTTCTAGTTAGCTAAAGTATTTTGCTTTCTATTTTGATCTGGTCACCTTTATTTGCTGGAGAGCAGTTCTCTTGCATTCTATCATACACCCTTACTTACTCAATTGTTCGTTCTTTACGCAAGCCTTGATACTGAACAGCTAATTAGACTGTGGAGCTAGTTTAAAATCAAATTCAAGCAGTTCTTGCACAGAGATACACAATGAATAGGCTATGTCATAAAGTAATTCTTCTAGTTGGGGAGGGCAAAGATTTGTAGAAAAGGTTTAGAGGGATATGGACCAAACGCAAATGGGATTAGCTTAGGTGGGACATCTAGGTCAGCATAAGAGTAAGACCATAAGACTCAGGCGCAGAATTAGGCCATTCAACCCATCGAGTCTACTCTGCCATTCAATCGTGGTGAATCTATTTTTCCCTCTTAACCTCATTCTCCTGCCTTCTCCCCATAACCCTAAACACCCTTACAAATCAGAAATCTATCAATCTCTGCTTTCAAAATACACAATGACTTGCCCCCACTGCCGCCTGTGTCAATGAATTCTGAAACTGAAATAGATTTAATATGCAGCTAACACTACTCTGAGGTGAATTTCTACCTCACTATCAGTTAATAATAATAATAATAATATGCCTTTATTGTCATTGTACCAACAGTACAACAAAATTAGAAGTGCTACATCTGAGACAGTGCAAATCTTTTAAAAACAATCGCACAAACATGGGAACCAACACAACAAGTACCAATATCAATAAAAACCAATAAAAACTAATAAATAATAAATGAGTTTTGCACCTAAGATGCTGAATATATATTTTTTAAAGTGCAACGAAAGTGAGAGTCACATCAAGTCAAGTATTTCCATTCACAGTTCTTATTGCCCAGAGAAAGAAACTGTTTTTAAGTCGTTTTGTTCTGGCCCTTGGGCTCCTGTAGCGCCTCCCAGAGGGCAGGAGAGCAAACAGTTCATATCCTGGGTGTATGCTGTCCTTAATTATATTTCTGGCCCTGTTTAGACAACGCGAGCTGGAGATGTCCTTCAGATGCACTGTAAGGAGTTTGTACGTTCTCCCCGTGACCTGCGTGGGTTTTCTCCGAGATCTTCGGTTTCCTCCCACACTCCAAAGACGTACAGGTATGTAGGTTAATTGGCTGGGTAAATGTAAAAATTGTCCCTAGTGGGTGTAGGATAGTGTTAACGTACGGGGATCACTGGGCGGCACGGACTTGGAGGGCCGAAAAGGCCTGTTTCCGGCTGTAGATATATGATATGATGATATGATAAGGCAGTGGACAGCCGATAATTTTCTCTGCTGTCTTAATAACCTTCTGAAGGGCCTTCTGGTCTGCAGCCGAGCAGCCAGCATACCACACTATGGTGCAGTATGCCAGTACGCTCTCAATGGTGGAGCGGTAGAAGGTCACCAGCAGATTCTCCTTCAGTTTGTTTTTCCGGAGCAGTCTTAAAAAGTGCAGTCTCTGCTGTGACTTTTTAACTACCGCTGTAATATTTGCAGTCCAGGAGAGGTCCTGGGAGATGGTGGTCCCCAGGAACTTGAAGGTGTAGACCCTCTCCACTTCCTCCCCATTTATAAGAAGTGGGGTAGGAACTGCTCTGTGTCTCCTAAAGTCCAGTACCATTTATTTTGTCTTAGTGGTATTCAATGCTAGGTTGTTTGCCTCGCACCATTTGGACAGAGCACACACCTCGTCTCTGTATGCAGACTCATCTCCTCCAGTGATCAGACTGACCACAGTTGTGTCGTCTGCAAATTTGATGATTGAATTGGAGGAGTGGATAGGAGTACAGTCGTGGGTGTACAGAGCATAGAGGAGGGGGCTCAGCACACAGCCCTGCGGGGAGCCAGTACTGAGCGTAATATCATATCATATCATATCATATATATACAGCCGGAAACAGGCCTTTTCGGCCCTCCAAGTCCGCGCCGCCCAGCGATCCCCGTACATTAACACTATCCTACACCCACTAGGGACAATTTTTACATTTACCCAGCCAATTAACCTACATACCTGTACGTCTTTGGAGTGTGGGAGGAAACCGAAGATCTCGGAGAAAACCCACGCAGGTCACGGGGAGAACGTACAAACTCCTTACAGTGCAGCACCCGTAGTCAGGATCGAACCTGAGTCTCCGGCGCTGCATTCGCTGTAAAGCAGCAACTCTACCGCTGCGCTACCGTGCCGCCCTGGAGGAGCTGTGGGGGCCGATCTTGACAGATTGTGGGCGGTTCGTGAGGAAGTCTCTTATCCAGGCGCAGATGGATGGGGGAAAACCCAGGTTATTATACAGCTTGTCCACTAGTATGCCTGGGATGATCGTATTGAATGCCGAGCTGTAGTCTATGAAGAGCATTCTTACATAGGTCCCCGGGCTCTCTAGGTGGCTCAGTGCAGTGTAGAGGGCTGTATTGATGGCGTCTTCTGTAGATCTGTTTGCTCGATAGGCAAACTGATGAGGGTCAAAGCTGGGAGGGAGGAAGGATGGTGTTGATGTGCTGTGCCACAAGCTTCTCAAAACATTTCATAACAACCGATGTAAGGGCTATTGGTCTGTAGTCATTTAGACTACTGACAGCAGGCTTTTTGGGGACAGGGATAATAGTAGCCGATTTTAAGCAGGATGGGACGGTGGCTCGTGTCAGGGAGATGTTGTAAATCTTTGTGAGGACCCTTGAGAGCTGGTCAGCACAAGCTTTCAGTATTTTACCAAGTACTCCATCAGGTCCTACTGCTTTGTTTGGATTCACCATCTTTAGTACACGTCTCACTTGGTGTTCCTGTAGAGTGAGCATGTGGGATGTGGTAGATGGTGGGGGCAGGATGGCTGTAGTCTCAAAACGGGCAAATAAATTATTTAGTTCCTCTGCCAGTGAGGTGTCCACGCTGGGAGTCACAGATGTTTTGCCCTTGTAGTGGGTTATCTGCTGTAAACCCTGCCACACCTGCCGTGGGTTGTTCTGAGTCAGATGCTCCTCTATTTTCCTCTTGTAGTCCTCCTCGTCAGAGAGTCATGGAGTCACATAGATTCACCCCACTCTGGCTAAAGAAATTCCTCCTCATTTCCTTTCTGACGATACGTCCTTTTATTCTGAGATTGTTCCCTCTGGATCCAGAGTCTCACATTACTGGAAACCTCCTTTTCACCACCATTCTATCCAGGCTTGTTATTATCTGAAAGTATGGCGGTCATAGCATGAGCAATTGCAGTCATGGATGGAGATGGGTTCCATCCACATCCAAATACTGATAAGAAACTAAAATTATTGCCTTTGTATTTATAATTTTCTTTATAACATATAAATGTTTAACAAGATTATAATTAATATTTTAGGCATGCACACGGTCACTAAACCTGGATCAAACTTCGGAAGAGTCCAAAAGACACATGGCTACTTTCTTAAAGTAGGTACATCTTTTTGAACGTATGAAAAATATTTCTGTCTTCTTAACTTCATTTATCTCGTCTCAACAAACCAAATAGCTGCATTGGTATACAGTGGTCTATTTTTAAAAAATCCTTATTCAGCATCCCTTTTTAAAAATTCTACATAAGTTCTAGGAGCAGAATTAGGCCATTTGGCCATTCAAGTCTTATAAGAAAATAACTGCAGATGCTGGTACAAATCGAAGGTATTTATTCACAAAATGCTGGAGTAACTCAGTAGGTCAGGCAGCATCTCAGGAGAGAAGGAATGGGTGACGTTTCGGGTCGAGACCCTTCTTCAGACTGATGTCAGGGGGGCGGGACAAAGAAAAGATATAGGTGGAGACAGGAAGATAGAGGGAGATCTGGGAAGGAGGAGGGGAAGAGAGGGACAGAGGAACTATCTAAAGTTGGAGAAATCTGAGCAAAAGGTTCATGTTCAGATTTATTATAGTTACATGTACAGAGGTACAGTGCAAAGCTTCGTTTTGCTTGCTATGCAATCAAATCAGGTAATTTTACGATCGTAAAAATTCTATGGCAAAAGAAGTCTAATTTATGGTCTGTTCGTTGGAATTGAAACTTGACAAGTGCTGATGATTTATTCAGGAACAGTTTCTTCCCAGCTGTTATCAGGCAACTGAATAATTCTACCACAACTAGATAGTCCTGAACTACTATCGACCTCATTGGATGACCCTCGGACTATCTTTGATCGGACTTTACTCAATTTACCTTGCACTGAACGTTATTCCCTTATCATCTAAAGATTACACGAATCGATTTTTTTTACGAGCTGCCATATTACAGCTGATAGAGTTGCTGCCTGACAGTGCCAAAGACCTGGGTTCGACCCTGCCCTGAGGAGTAGATGAGAAAGTGGGATAACAGAACTAGTGTGAACGGGTGATCAATGGTCGTTGTGAACGTGGGCCTGTTTCCTCGCTGTATCAGTCTATTCAATCAATCAAATGTGTATTATTCTTATTCTTAAAGCGGTACCAAATTGACTAGCAGTCCTGACCTACCGTCTACTTCATTGGAAACATTCAGACTATCTTTAATCGGACTTTGCTGGGCTTTCAGTTTAGTTTATTGTCTTGCACTAAACGTTATTCCCTTTAGCCTGTATCTGTACACTGATAGACACAAAATGCTGGAGTAACTCAGCAAGACAGGCAAGATCTCTGGAGAGAAGGAATGGGTGACGTTTCAGGTTGAGACCCTTCAGACTGAAAGTCACGGGAAAGGGAAACGAGAGATAGACGATGATGTAGATGACAGCTTGATTGTAATCATGTATAGTTTTTTTGCTGACTGGATAGCACGCAACAAAAAGCTTGTCACTGTACCTCCGTACATATGACAATAATAAACTAAATTACTGTAGATATGGAAGGGGTATCAAAGTCTTGGGCAACTTTAAATTTTGCATTGTGTTCAGCATTTGATTTTTACAGTATGCTGTGAATAATATGGATTACCTATTAAAATAGCAGAAGGGACTAAACAGCATTAAGGAATCAAGCACGACTGAATTCATCTGATTTTTATTTTAACCAATTTTCTGCAGGAATATATGCCAATGTTTGGATGACCCTCAGTTTGTTGTCATAATTTCCTCGCATGATATGTGCACTAAGTTGCTGACAGATGAAGAACGGAAACAGATAATCGATCAAATGAGAAAGCGATCACCTTGCGCTAAATTCTCTGCCAAACCATTGACTGTTTTCTATGACATTCCAGGTAAGTTTGCTGCAGAATATGTACTAAACATCAGATACTTTTTGTGTGGCATCCAAGACTCCTTGGTCCATTGCCCGTACAATTCCAGAAGACAAATGGCAGCACTGTGACGCAGCAGTAGAATTGCTGCCTTACAGCGCCAGAGCCCCAGGTTCGATCCTGACCATGGGTGCTGTTTGCACGGAGTTTGTGCATTATCCCCGTGACCTGCGTGGGTTTTCTCCAGAATCTGGTTTCCTCCCACATTCCAAAGACGTACAGATTTATAGGCTAAGTGGCTTGGTGAAATTGTAAATTGTCCTTAGTGTGTGTAGGTAGTGTTAATGTGCAGGGACCACTGGTCAATAGACAAACGACAATAGACAATAGGTGTAGGAGTAGGCCATTCGGCCCTTTGAGCCACAATCAGTACCCCGTTCCTGCCCTCTCCCCATAACCCCTGACTCCACTATCATTAAGAGCCAATGGTCGGCGTGGACTCGGTGGGCCGAAGGTCCTGTTTTCATTCTGTATCTCTAAACCATAGTAAACTAAACAAACATTTGATTACCCATGGAGAGACAAAGAACTGTAGATGCTGGTTTAGGAAAAAACCCCACAACATTCTGGAGTAACTCGGCAGGTCAGACAACATCCTGGAAGGCCTGCATAGGCAACATTTTGGATCTGGAACCTTCTTCAGATTGAGGGAGAAAGTAGGAAAAGAGGTGGGGGCAGGATTGGGACGGCACGGTGGTGCAATAGACAATAGGTGCAGGAGGAGGCCATTCGGCCCTTCGAGCCAGGACCGCCATTCAATGTGATCATGGCTGATCATTCTCGATCAGTACCCCGTTCCTGCCTTCTCCCCATACCCACTGACTCCGCTATCCTTAGGAGCTCTATCTAGCTCTCTCAGGAATGCATTCAGAGAATTGTCCTCCACTGCCTTCTGAGGCTGAGAATTCCACAGATTCACAACTCTGACTGAAAAACTTTTTCCTCATCTCCATTCTAAATGGCCTACCCCTTATTCTTAAACTGTGGCCCCTTGTTCTGGACTCCCCAACATTGAGAACATGTTTCCTGCCTCTAACGTATCCAACCCCTTAATAATCTTATACGTTTCGATAAGATCCCCTCTCATCCTTCTAAATTCCAGTGTATACAAGCCTAGTCGCTGCAGTCTTTCAAGATATGACAGTCCTGCCATTCCGGGAATTAACCTAGTAAACCTATGCTGCACGCCCTCAATAGCAAGAATATCCTTCCTCAAATTTGGAGACCAAAACTGCACACAGTACTCCAGGTGCAGTCTCACTAGGGCCCTGTACAACTGCAGAAGGACCTCTTTGCTCCTATACTCAACTCCTCTTGTTATGAAGGCCAACATTCCATTTGCTTTCTTCACTGCCTGCTGTACCTGCATGCTTCCTTTCAGTGACTGATGCACTAGGACACCCAGATCTCGTTGTACGTCCCCTTTTCCTAACTTGACACCATTCAGATAATACTCTGCCTTCCTATTCCTACCACCAAAGTGGATAACCTCACACTTATCCACATTAAACTGCATCTGCCATGCATCCGCCCACTCATACAGCCTGTCCAAGTCACCCTGCAACCTCATAACATCTTCCTCACAGTTCACACTACCACCCAGCTTTGTATCGTCTGCAAATTTGCTAATGGTACTTTTAATCCCTTCATCCGAGTAATTAATGTATATTGTAAATAGCTTGCTGCAGTCCCAGCACTCCAGCACTTTGTGTCTATGTTTGGCATATACCAGCATCAGCAGTTCCTTTCTACAAAAGGTGGATACAGCTGAGAGGGCGGTTTATTGGTAGGAGGGTGGACACAGCTTGAGATGAAAAAGAGCCGAAAGGGGTGTCAGATGAGAGAATTGAGTGATGAATTGAATTGATTGAAAGATGCAGCATGGAAACGGGCCCTTCGGCCCACTGAGTTGATGCCGACCAAAGACATGCAATCTCAGCACTCAAGGTCAGGATCAGACCTGGGTGCCTGGCACTGCGATGCAGCTGGTCAACCAACTGAGCCACTCTTGTATGTTTCTCATCACTGAGAAATTTCATCAGGCCTCGAAAGGGATTTTCAAAGTCATGGTAAATGTTATTAAACTGATGTAGAAACAAAGAACTGCTGATGCTGATTTATTAAAAAAGACACAAAGTGCTGGGGTAACTCGTGCCAGGCAGCATCCCCGGTGAACATGGATAAGTGACGTTTCGCGTCAGGTCCCTTGAGCCTGAAGAAGGGTCCCGATTCGAAAAGTCCCCTATTCATGTTCTCCAGATATGCTGCCTGTCCCGCTGAGTTACTCCAGCACTTGTGCCTTTTTTTTCCAATTAAACTGGTAATTGGGATAATAACTTTTGCACACAATTGTATTTTTTGAGCATCGCCCAGTGTCAGTATTGGTCAGTTGGAACACCAGCTCATACTATCAGTTGATTCGGGGAGAATCCGACAGATTCTGATTGAGCTACACGGAATGACGTCAGAGCGGCACTTCTGGACTGTTTCAAACAAGGTAAGTCATTGAGCTTTATCACTGGAGTATTCTCAGTCATAATAAGCTGGGTGGCACAGTGGTAGAGCTGCTTCCTTACAGCGCCTGAGACTCTAGTTAAACCCAGTTGGGTCTGTGGCTATAGCCTAAAGAAGTGGGAGGGGGGGAATAGCTACTGTATAAGGATCCACTTGAAGATTATCCATTCTATGTAGATAATGGTGAAAAAAGCTTTACCCTGTACCTCAGTACACGTTAGGGATCATTTACAATTTTTTCCAAATCCCATTAACCTACAAATCAATCTCAATGATTTGGCCTCCACATCCATCTGTGGCATTGAATTCTACACGTTTTTGGGCGGCACAGTGGCGCAACGGTAGGGAATTGTTGCCGTACAGCGCCAGAGACTTGGGTTTGATCCTGACGATGAGTGCTATCTTTCCAAATTTTGTACACTTCACTGCGTGGGATTTCTCCGGGTGTTCCGGTCACCTCCCACATTCCGAAGACGTACAGGTTTGTAGGTTAATTGGCTTCGGTAAAATTGGAAATTGTCCCTGGTGTGTAGGATAGTGCTAGTGCACGGGGTGATCGCTGGTCGGCGCGGAGTCGGTGGGCCGAAGGGCCTGTTTCCACACTGTTTCTCTAAAGCCTGCACGTTTGATCAGCAATGTTTTTATTTCAGTGGGAAGTACCAACGGTCTATGGTGGTGTCATTCTTGGAATTAAGGATAATCTGACCAGGGATTTGGTGTACATACTGATGGCTAAAGGTCTCCATTGCATTATGATAAAGGTGAGTGTGTAAACAGTAAATTAACGCATGTTATGGCTTCAAAGTAAAACTTAATTTGTGTTTTTACTTTGCATTGATGTTCCATGTTTGTATTCTTTTGGAGATATTGTGAAATATGCCATAACCACTCCATATTTTCAGTGGTTAATGTGGAATATTTTATTGTTGATTATACATTTTTGTTACAGCAACCGGTAAGCAGACCTGCTGGTTGATTAATTGGCCAGCGTAAATCGCTACAGAATTTTAGACATTGTGGGCTGAAGTGCTTGCTCCTGTGCTATACTGTTCAATGTAGGAAGGAACTGTAGATGTTGGTTTAACACAAAAAGCTGGAGTAAATCAGCGGGTCAGGCAGCATCTCTGAAGAGAAGGATCTGAGGAAGGGTCTGAAGAAGGGACTCGACCTGAAACGTCACCTATTCCTTTCCTCCAGTGATGTTGCCTGACCCGCAGAGTTACTCCAGCTTTTTGTGTCTATCTTTAGTCTAAACCAGCATCCTTCCTACACATTTTTTTTGCACTAGTTTTTGTCAGTCCATTTCAACAGGTTTGTTTTGATTTTGATGGGTGATGTGCAGGAAGCAGGAGAATGCTGTTAGGAGGGAGAGATAGATCAGCCATGATTGAATGGCGGAGTAGACTTGATGGGCCGAATGGCCTAATTCTGCTCCTATCACTTATGAATTTGACTAAAAAATGGCGATTGCCTCTTTTTTTCCATTTCAGGATTTTGCCGATGCCAGACAGCTCTATTCCACGTGCCTGGAACTGGTTACAGAGTTTTCCCCAAAGCTCCGGCAGGTTATGCTCAATGAGATGTTACTGCTGGACATCAGTGCTCATAAAGTAGGGACGGAGAGCGCGGGAGAGCGGCCGCCAGCCGATCTCGTGAGCCGCGTTCGAGGTTACCTTGAGATGAGACTACCAGGTAACCAACATTCTTTATGTTCAGGCTATCAAAACATCAAGAGTAAATTTGACGGCACGGTGGCACAACAGTAGAGTTGCTGCCTTACAGCGCCAGAGACCCGGGTTCAATCCCGACTACGGGTGTTGTCTGTACGGAGTTTGTACGTTCTCCCCGTGAACCGTGTGGGCTTTTCTCTGAGATCTTCGGTTTCCTCCCACACTCCAAAGACGAACAGGTTTGTAGGTTGATTGGCTTGGTATAAGTGTAACATTCTCCCCAGTGGGTGTAGGATAGTTTTAATGTGCAGGGATCGATGGTCGGCGTGGACTCGGTGGGCCAAGTGGGCTGTTTGCGTGCTATGTCTCTAAACTAAACTTGTGCAGGATGGGATGGTGGTACAGGGCCATGTGCTTCCAAACTAATAGTTCTTTATAACTACAAATAGCGTTTGACGGCACTGGGCCTGTACTCACTGGAGTTTAGAAGGATGAGGGGGGACCTCATTGAAACCTACCGAATAGTGAAAGGCATGGATAGAGTGGATGTGGAGAGGATGTTTCCACCAGTGGGAGAGTCGGGACCAGAGGTCATAGCCTCAGTATTAAAGGATGTTCCTTTAGTGTGGAGATGAGAAGGAATTTCTTCAGTCAAAGGGTGGTGTATCTAGAATTAATTGCCACAGACGACTGTGGGGGCCAAGTCATTGGACATTTTTAAAGTGGAGATTGATAGATTCTTGATTAGTATGGGTGTCAGGGGTTGTGGGGAGAAGGCAGGAGAATGGGGTTGAGAGGGAAAAATAGATCAGCCGTGATTGAATGGCGGAGTAGACTTGATGGGCCGAATGGCATTTATCATTTATGAACTTGTGTAGAGCTGGATATCTTGGTGAGAGAAATACAGATCTGAGGCTACGCTCCATCCAATTAAGAGGAAAATTATGTGATAAAATATCTTTCTCTTTTTAATAGATTTCCTGGTGATTAACCTTACAACGATGATTATGGAAAGCCATGAACAGTTTATCAGTTCATCTTTAGCAGCAATATTTTAAGCCTGAGAGGACTAGAATATAAAAACAAGAATGTAATGCTGACAGAATGTGCTGGAAGGAACTGCAGATGTTGGTTTAGACACAAAATGCTGGAGTAACTCAGCGGGACCGGCAGCATTTCTGGAGAGAAGGAATGGGTGATGTTTCGGGTCTGAAGAAGGGTCTCAACCTGAAACGTCACCCATTCCTTCTCTCCAGAGATGCTGCCTGTCCCACTGATTTTGGGTCTATCCAGCATTTTGTGCCTTATCTTCGATGTAATGCTGACGTCTTATAAGGTGCAGGTCAGACCCATATTTGGAATATTGAGAGCAGTTTTGGGCCGCATATTGGAAGGGCGTGCTGACATTGGAGAGGGTCCAGAGGAGGTTTCATGAGAATGATTCCATGAACGATTGAGTTAACATATGAGGAGCGTTTGATGGCTATGGGCTGTCTTTGCTGGAGTTTAGAAGGATGAGGAGGGATCTCATTGAAACCTACCAAGTAATAAAAGGCCTAGATAAAGTGGATGTGGAGAGGATTTTTCCACGTGGGAGAGTCCAGGACCAGAGGGTACAGCCTCGGAATAAAAGGACGTACCTTTAGAAAGGAGATGAGGAAAAAATTATTTAGTCAGAGGGTCGTGAATCTCTAGAATTCATTGCCGCAGAAGGCTGTGGAAGCCATGTCAGTGGATATTTTTAAAGCGGAGATTGACAGATTCTTAATTAGTACAGATGTCTGGGATTATGGGGACAAAGCAGGAGAATGAGGTTGAGAGGGAGAGATAGATCAGCCATGATTGAACGGCAGGGTAGACTTGATGTGCCGAATGGCCTAATTCTGCTCCTATAACTTATGAAAAAACAGATGTGGAGAGTCGGAGAGAGGGAATGTCCAGGGAACGATTTGTTATTGTGTGGGCAGCTGAAGGCACTGCAGGAATTGGTGGGGCAAGGGGGAAGGGAGATTAAAAAAAGACACAAAAGTGCTGGAGTAACTCAGCAGGTCAGACGGCATTTCCGGAGAACATGGATAGGTAACGTTTCGGATTGGGACTCTTCAGCGACATTGGGGCAGAACATTTGGGTTGAGGTTGAATACGGAGATAGAAAGAGATGACGGCACTCATTTTATTGATGTTTTTAAAGCCTTAGTGTTTTATTTTAACTTATGCTGCCAATATGTAATTTGTTGAACATTCATGCCAGTTTTCTGATGTTCAGATGCATTTTGCAATTAATAAAAACATTTTAAAGTATGTCCAGATCCTGGTATTGCAATCCTGATTGATGGTAATAAAATGGAGAAACAAGGAACTGCAGATGCTGCTTTCCAAAAAATGTTGTGGAGTAACTCAGTAGGTCAGGCAGCATCTCTGCCCTTTATCCAACCATCTGCCTATTAAAAAAACCCCTTCTTCTGTATGCACCTATTATATGTTTAAGAAGGAACTGCAGATACTGGTTTAAACTGAAAATGGATACAAAAAGCTGGAATAACTCAGCAGGACAGGTAGCATCTCTGGAGAGAAGGAATGGAAACGTGACCCATTCCTTCTCTCCAGAGTTGCTGCCTGTCCCACTGAGTTACTCCAGCTTTTTGTGTCTATCTGCACCTTTTATATGCCAGGTTTTGTCATGTTCATCCTCTCTTCCAGCTTCCTCCTTCCCACCCCCACCATGATCAGTCAGAACGAAAGCTTTTCCCTGTACCTCGGTACACGTGACAATAAATTAAACTGAACTGAACTGAAGGGTCCCCACCCGAAACGTCACCTATATATGTACAGAGATGAGGAAAAATGTTTGCACCCAGAGAGTTGTGAATCTGGAATTCACTGCCACAGACGGCAGTGGAGGCCAATTCTGGATGTTTTCAAGAGAGAGTTAGATTTAGCTCTTGGGGCTAACGGAATCAAGGGATATGGGGGAAAAGCAGGAACGGGGTACTGATTCTGGATGATCAGCCATGATCATATTGAATGGTGGTGCTGGCTCGAAGGGTCGAATGGCCTACTCCTGCACCTAATTTCTCTGTTTCTCCAGAGATGCTGCCTGACCCACTGAATTACTCCAGTGCTTTTGATAGCAATAATGTTTTTGCGTTGAAAATCCGCTCAACGTTAAGAGGTAATTCAGTTTTTCTTTGCACAAGAGCCCACCATTTTATTCTCTTTTACAGTGTACCCAGGTGGTAAAATGTCATCGCGTCATTCAGCCATGCTAAGAGAAGGTAAACAGAACACTTGGGCGGCTGTTTATGATCTGCAGAATAGCACACTTATCACTTTCTGTTTGGACTGTAGTTTAACATTTTGTAGAGATGAAAATAACACTTAACACCTCGGGAACTTACAGCATATTATATTAGTAGTTGGTATCTGCAAAAGCATGTTTTCACCCTGGTAAATGCATTGTTTTTAATTCAAAGTTATATGTTTAACACTCCACTATCTTTTCTGTTCTCTCCCAAATCCATGGTGTTAATGCTAATTAATTCTACAGGCTTAAATGGTTTCTTTGAATTATGAAGAACTGTGTAGTCTTTATTAGCATTAATTAAGTTAAACAGTTAACATTCTTGCAAATATTATACCTTGAATATCCTTCATCTATGTACTTCACTATCGGCAGGAAGAATTTTTTTTGAATGCTAGCGATGCTCAAAGATGTCAATTTAGGTATTTTGATATTTTTAAGTTTTCTGCAAGAAAACCAGGGGCCACAGTCTAAGGGGAGGCCATTTTAAACTGAGGTGAGAAGAAACTTTATCACCCAGAGAGTTGGGAATTTGTGGAATTCTCTGCCACAAAAGGCAGTGGAGGCCAATTCACTGGATGAATTTAAAAGAGAGTTAGATAGAGCTCTAGGGGCTAGCGGAATCAAGGGGTATGGGGAGAAGGCTGGCACGGGTTACTGATTGTGGATGATCAGCCATGATCACAATGAATGGCGGTGCTGGCTCGAAGGGCCAAATGGTCTCCTCCTGCACCTATTTTCTATGTATCTAACTGTGTTTACAGAATCATCCCTCAGTTCTGTGAGGCATCAGAACATGTCATACTGAGCAATGTACTGTAAGGAATTGCCCATTGATGTTTTAGTACTGATGCTCTAAACATCTTTGGAGCATGTAATCTCATTGATTGACAAAGCATTCTTGAATGACTTTATGTCCCTATTTCTTAAGTTGATTCCTTGAGCATAATTCACCAATTAAACCAGTGCACATCACGGAGACACAGCAACTCCTTCTTTGTGGGTAATTTCTCTGACAGCGTTTCAAACTTTACCTTTAGAAATGCGATGAGAATGAATTTATTTCGTCAGAGGGTGGCGAATCTGTGGAATTTATTGCCATCCACGGCTTTGGAGGCCAAGTTTAATGGATATTTTTAAGGCGGAGAGTGATAGATTCTTGATCAGTACGGGTGTCAGGGGTTATGGGGAGAAGGCAGGAGAATGGGGTTGAGAGGGAAAGATAGATCAGCCATGATTGAATGACGGAGTAGACTTGATGGGCCGAATGGGCTAATTCTGCCCCTAGAACGTATGAACTTATGAAACTTGAATGTTGTTGATTGTCTCAATAAACTCTGCTATTGACAGGCTACAAGTTCAGCTTTCTTTGGAGTGCAGGAGGCTGAGGGTGATAGAAATGTATAGAATCATGAGGGGAATAGATAGGGTAGATGCATGGAGTCTTTTTCTTGGGTAGGAGATTCAAGAACCAGAGGGCATAGTCTTAAGATGAAGGGGAGATGGACTTAGGAACCTGAGGAGAAACCTTTTCATCTTGAGGGTGGTGGGTATAAGGAACAAGCTGCCAGAGGAAGTAGATTAGTTTAGAGATGCAGCATAGAAATGGGCCCCTTCGGCCTACCGAGTCCACACTGACAACTGATCGCCTGTTCACACTAGTTCCACTCCCTATACACTCAGGCCAATTTACAGAGGCCCAATTAACCTACAAATCTGCACGTCTTTGGGACGTCGCACGAATCCGGAGCACCCGGAGGAAACCCACGCAGTCACAAGGAGAACGTGCAAACTCCATGCAAACTGCACCAGAAGTCATGATCAAACACTGCTCTACCAGCTGTGTGCCCAGTTGAGGCAGGTACAATAACAGCATTTAAAAGTTAATAGGGCAGGTATATGGATTAAAGGTTCAGGGGGAATATGGGCCTAACGGAGGCAATTGGAACTAGCTTAGATGGTGCATCTTGGTTGGCTTGGATGAGTTGGGTTGAAGTGCTGTATGACTGTGAGACGAAGCATTGGTGTCTAAACAGTTATGATCTTTGCAACACAAATAATGACAGTTTATGTAAATGGACATTTTTAAAGGAGCAACTACAAATGCTAGAAATCTAAAATTAAAATAAAATGTTAGAAATCTCCACTTCTAGTGGGACGAGAAATAAAGATAACAGTTTAGGTTGAAGACCCTTCTTCAGACAGGTCAACGCCCTGAAATGTTAATTCTGTCTCTTCCCACGGATGTGGCCTGAGTATTTCCAGCGTTTTCTGCTTTTATAATTATTGCAGTTTATGTCACGCTCTCTCTATTTCCATGGATATAAAGGCTCAAAAGGTGGCACTTCTCTTTTGCTGTGTATAAATACTTCTGCGGAAGTTTGTTCAACTATTTGGAGATGTGCCAGATCTTTTTAAGCTTCTAGGAAAGTAGAAACACTGATGCTCCTTCTTTGTGATTACATCTGGGCCCAAGACGGGACATCCTAGGTGCTAACCCCCAGGAATTTGACCCTGCCAACTTTTTCCACCAGTATAAGAGCATAAGACAGTAGTCCACACTGGGTCAACACACAGAAGTAGCCAGGTTTTAGGCGGCATCTTGTACACTTCATGTCCGGAATTTTTAAAAAATAAATTTGAAGGAAGAAAACTACCACTGGGCGAGACAGCCTTTCTGTCTGAAATGCACATAGAAATTTAGAACCAAATTTGTGACATCTATAGAAAAATCGCCCGCCATTGCTCATTGGAGTGGCTCTTTGTTAAATGCAACGAAAGTATTTTAAGTAGACATTTCCTTTTCAACGTTGGAGGTTTAGCATCGCATTGTCCATAATTGCTGTTTTCTTCCAATGTAAAATCTACCCGCACAAACTAAGCATACACTCTATGTTCTCAATTATTCCTCTCATGTGGAACTAACATTAGATGTAAGTGTACAGTAATCAATGGTGACTATACCCTAAGCCCCTGGGTTATTCATGTGGACTGATAATTGTAAACGCTCTGTGGACTGATAATTGTAAACGCCATGTTCTGTGAGCGTGATGTTGTTGATTCCGTATTTTATGACGGGTCTCTGTGCACCCTACCTAGACCCAAGGCTGCCTCCTAGACAAACATACTGCAAGTCCACCTCTGATTTTCCGACACCCTTGGTTTCAGAGCCTCGCCGGATTATTTGTCTTGCTGGACAACAGAGGTCACAGTCCCCAAGAGGAGTTGAATGGTACTGGAACGGTCCGCCTGGGCTGCCGAGGTGCCAATATACTGGCCCGCAAAATGGCCTGGGAATTCGGCTATGGAAGCAAGCCGGAGTTCCAGAGCCCTGGCTGTGGGGAGCAAATTCGACCCGGCGATCAGCCACGGAAGTCCCTATGAGATAGAGATCGTCTGCCTTACCGGCCTAGGCGCTACTTATTTGGGGGGATTTCAAGTGCGCTCTTGTAATTTTGTCCGGATTAAAGGAGGTGCCGGACCACCAGTTGCCGGAACATAGAAACATAGAAAATAGGTGCAGGAGTAGGCCATTTGGCCCTTCGATCCTGCACCGCCGTTCAATATGATCATGGCTGATCATCCAACTCAGTATCCTGTACCTGCCTTCTCTCCATACCCCCTGATCCCTTTAGCCACAAGGGCCACATCTAACTCCCTCTTAAATATAGCCAATGAACTGGCCTCAACTACCTTCTGTGGCAGAGAATTCCACAGACTCACCACTCTGTGTGAAAAAAACGTTCTCATCTCGGTCCTAAAAGACTTCCCCCTTATCCTTAAACTGTGACCCCTGGTTCTGGACTTCCCCAACATCGGGAACAATCTTCCCGCATCTAGCCTGTCCAACCCCTTAAGAATTTTGTAAGTTTCTATAAGATCTTCAATCTTCTAAATTCCAGCGAGTACAAGCCGAGTCTATCCAGTCTTTCTTCATATGAAAGTCCTGCCATCCCAGGGATCAATGTGGACCTGCATCTGTTTTGTAATGCATCTTATTCAATTTTTAAATAATCATCGTTGGAATTTTTCTATTGTGATATTCTGGTGTGTGAGTGTGTAGGAATATAAGATCCAGAGACTTGCTTGATGCAAGGGTTGCCGTCTAACGCAGTGTATTTGCGACCTGTGTTAACCCCATGGGTGGTATGTGTAGGCTCAACTAAAGCAGCTTGATCATTTATTCTGGGAACGTTCTGTGCAAGTCACACATCTTGGGTGTTTCAGCGATGATACTGATTTGTCTCGCTAGTGTGGAGAGAGTGTTTTATTGTCATGTGTCCCAGATAGAAGAATGAAATTCTCACTTGCAGCAGCACAACAGAAGGTGTAAACATAGTACACTGTAAGCAATATAATAAACGAAAGTTCAGTGTGCATATATACACATACGTATATAATCCGTGTGCATTTCCATCTGAATGCAGTGTGGACATCAGAAGAATGAGCACATAGAACAGGGGAAGGTCCATAATAGAGACAGGCCCTTTGGCCCACAATGTCCGTGCCAAACAGGATCCCAAGATAAACTAATTTAATCCGGATTATATTTTATTAATTCTGGATTTTATGACTAACGTGGTGTAGTTGTTAATAATGGTTTAACTGTTCATTTATGGAGATTCCGATGTCTTAATTTCTTTCAAATGTTTCAGACATCCCATTACGACAGATTATAACAGAAGAGTGCGTTGCCTTTATGTTGAACTGGAAGGAGAATGAATATTTGACTCTTCAAATTCCTGCTCCGCTCATTCAGAACAATCCATTTGTGAAGGTAAAATGCAATTCCAATTCATTAGCTATTGAACAAAAAAAAACTTTATTTCATGAAAAGGAAAAGGTGAGAGGTGAAAGATTTAACAGGAACCTGAAGGACAACTTTTGCCGAAGATAGATACAAAATGCTGGAGTAACTCAGGCAGCATCTCTAAAGAATAGGTGACATTTTGGGTCGAGACCCTTCATCAGATCGAGAGTCGGGGAGGGGAAAATTAGAGGAATGGGAAGGTAGTGGGCAACTTTTTCCTAATCTGAGGGTGGTGGGTATATGGAGCAAGCTGCCAGAGGAGGTGGTTGTGGCAGGTACTATAACAGCACTTCAAAGACACAGACAGGTTTAGAGGGATTTGGACCAAATTTGGGCAAATGGGACTAGCTTAGATGGGGCATCCTGGTCAATGTGGACGCGTTGGGCCGCAGGGCCTGTTTCCCTGCTGTAAGACTATGAAGAAAGATGTAAGTGGTTGATAATCTGAGGTGGCTCATTGAATGTGTTGATGTCAAATTGCTATTGCAGCACTCAACAAAGATTTAGTGAGTTGCAGACGCAAGTAGCTGCAGATGTTGGAATCTTGCATAGTTACACAAGTGTTGAAGTAATTCAGCGGGTCAGGTAGCATCTCTGGGGGATATGGATAGGCAACTTTTCGGGTCGAGTCCCTTGTTTAGACTGGTCCTGACCAAAAAATCACATCCATTCCTAGCAGAGATGCTGCCTGACCCGCTGAGTTGCTCCAGCACTTTCTGTTTTACATAATTAGTGAGTTGCAATAATTTTGAGGCTAAAATGACCAAAAGATAGTCTCTTGGTGAAGTAACTTGAAAGCAATTAAAGGTTGTCAGTAGCCTTTGTTACTAATACGAAACAATGCAGCCATATGTTTGTAGTAACGTTAAGGTCACATCTATACTATTGCTACTCAAACGTTTGTACCTTCTGGAAATACATACGACTAAATAAAATGTTGAAATCATTTTTTCTCATCAATTTTTAGTTGGGACAACTTCTGGCTGCAACTTGCAAAGAGCTGCCTGGCCCAAAAGAAACCCGAAGAACTGCCAAAGACCTCTGGGACGTAGTTGTTCAGATCTTTTGCTTGTCTAATCAGCACAAGAGAATCAATGACGGAAGAATCAGCTTAATAAAATATCGAGAATCCACACTAGGGATCATGAAAAGGTAATTCTTGATTGGAACGGGTGTCATGGGGAGAAGGCAGGAAAATGGGATAGGAGACAGATCAGCCATGATTGAATGGTGGAGCAGACATCGATACATAGACACGTAGACAATAGGTGCAGGAGTAAGCCATTCAGCCCTCCGAGCCAGCACCACCACTCACTGTGATCATGGCTGATCATCCACAATCAGTACCCCGTTCCTGCCTTCCCCCCATATCCCTTGATTCTGCTTAGCCCAGGGATTCCCAACTTTCTTTGTCCCGTTTACCCCTTTGCAACTTTTCGAAAGTAAATTTACCCCCACCCTGTTTTGTTCAGTAATTTGCGTTTACACTTCTACCATAATAAAGCAACCGACAAAGGGGAAATTTTAAAATACTGTTTTTAACATTATTATTTTAAGTTCAAGTAACAATAATAATAGCACATGACAATGTTATTTCACTTATTTATGAACAACTAATGTATACCAGAACCAAACACAGTCAGTCAATATGTACAAATCCAGAATCAACAAATGTACCCCCTGGGTAGGTGAAATGTACCCCAGGTTGGGAACCCTTGGCTTAGCTCTAAGAGCTCTATCTAACTCTCTTTGGGTCGAATGGCCTAATTCTACTCCTAAAACTTGTGAATTTGTAACTCCGTTTAATCTGTCATATTTCCACCTCACTTCTATTGTGCACAGTTTAGCACTTTAAAATCAATTAATCTATTTTGCAAAACATTCTTATTGGGAAATGTTATATGCTAACAATTATGAGTCAACACTTGTCAAATGGACGGCATGGTGGCACAGCGGTAGTGTTGCTGCCTTACAGCGCCAGAGTCCCGGGTTCGATCATGACCACGGGTGCTGTCTGTACGGAGTTTGTACGTTCTCTCCGTGACCTACGCGGGTTTTCTCCGAGATCTTCGGTTTCCTCCCACACTCCAAAGACGTACAGGGTTGTAGGTTAATTGGCTTGGTATAAATGTAAATTGTCCCTAGTGTGTGTAGGATAGTGTAAGTGTGCGGGGGATCGCTGGTTCAAAGGGCCTGTTTCCGCGCTGTATCTCTAAACTAAACTAAACTAAATAACAAAGATTAACAGCTAGAAAGAGTGCTCAACCCAATCTTTGGAATGTTCCTTATTATATTTCGTTTAAGTTATTGAATGTTAAGTGCTCTATGCTATTGTGTGCACAATAACTCTCAATAGTTTACAGTTTAATGACAATTGAATAAAGCCCTGTGGTATTTTATGAACTGTAACATTTAACACAAGCTTTCTTTCTCACGGATGTAGGAGCGAACTAGTGACTTTCATTAAAAGACTAAGTGTAAGCATATCTTATTTGATCTTGTTTCCTTTTCTATATTATGTGAAGTCATTTATTACATTTCTTTTGAGGTTTATTAAGCTTAATTGTTTAGTTTAGAGATACAGCACAGAAGCAGGCCCTTTGGCCCACCAAGTCCACACCAACCAGCGATCCCTGCACATACAATACAATACAATACAATACAATGCAATATATCTTTATTGTCATTGTACAGGGGTACAATGAGATTGGGAATGCGCCAATTAACACTATCCTACATACCAAGCCAATTAACCTACATACCAGTACATCTTTGGAGTGTGGGAAGAAATAGAAGATCTCGGGGAAAACCCACGTGGGCACGGGGAGAACGTACAAACTCCATACAGCCAGCACCCATAGTCGGGATGGAACCCGGGTCTCCGGCGCAGTAAGGCAGCAACTCTACCGCTGCCCACAATTGCGGGGTCCTATCTGTGTAGATTTTGCACCTTCTCCCTGTGATCGCATGGGTTTCCTTCAGGTGGTCCGGTTTCCTCCCACATCCGAAAGATATGTGGGTGTTATTTTTAGTTTCCATAGATATATATTTTGCCTCATTTTTTCAAATGCAAGATATAATTTATAAACTAAAGGCAGGGAAATAAGTTCATAAGTTATAGGAGCAGAATTAGGCCACTAGGCCCATCAAGACTATACCATCATTCAATTATGCCTTGGCTATCCCTCTCATCCCCATTCTCCAGCCTTCTCCCCATAACCCCTGATACCCTTACTAATCAAGAATCTGTCAATCTCTGCCTTAAAAATATCCATTGATGGCCTCCACAGCCTTCTGTGGCAAAGGATTCCACAGATTCACCACCCTCTGACTAAAGAAATCCTTTCTGAAGATATGTCCTATTTTGAGGCTTATGCCTCTAGTCCTAGACTCTCCCACTAGTGGAAGCATCCTCTCCACATCCACTCTATCCAAGCCTTTCACTATTTGGTAAGTTTTAAAGAGGTCCCCACCCCCATCATCCTTCTAAACTAGCGAGTACAGGCCAGTGTGGTCAAATGCTCATCATATGTTAACAGAATTCATTCCTGGGAAATTTCTCGTGTTCCTCCTCTGTATCCTGTCCAATGCCAGAGTAAAGCTTTAAAGTCTTACAAAGTGAAGTTTTATACTCACTGTGAAGTATTTAACTGCTTTTTAGAGGACACTCACAGAAAATAATTACAATCTTGGGCAGATTGAACTTTTATGAATGGAAAAAAATGACATCTTTGTTTTTGTTTTTGTTTTAGGATCCATTGGTTCTCACAGTACTAATCTCCCTTTCTGTGAAGTTACACAATATTGTTCGGGTTTGTATTATTAGTCAATATTTTAAATGAAGACAAATATTCCAATGCTTACTTACATTAGAACAATTAATTTTGCAATATTAATGGTGCCTGTTGGCTTTTATTAATATGATGTTTTTGTTTCAGGATGACATTGTAAATGATATTACTGCAGAGTATATGTCCATTTGGCCGACAACTGTTCCAAAGTAAGTGAAATTATCACTGCATTAATTTAAGTGGATCTTCCATGGTGTGCGTGTGTGAAATGTGTTCACCTGTACACCATTTTGATTTCTCAGAGTAATACAGAATTAAACAGGCTCTTCAACCATGCCGACCAAGGTGCCCCATCTAACCTAGTCCCAATTGCTCCATATTTCTCTTAACCTTTCCTATGCAAGTGCCTGTCCAAGTATCTTTTAAATGTTGTCATTTTACCTGCATTAACTGTTCACTTCCTTATCTACGTATCTCCCTCTCCCCTGATATCAGTCTAAAGTAGGGTCTCGATCTGAAACGTCACCTATCCCTTCTCTCCAGAGATGCAGCCTGCCCCGCTGTTACTCCAGCATTTTGTGTCTATCTTTGCTGTAAACCAGCATCTGCAGTTCCTTCCTACACATGAATTCTTCCTTTGGCAGCTTATTCCATATACCCACCACCATCAGATATCCATGGAGTCATATAGTGTGGAAGCAGGCCAGAAGGCCCAACTTGCACACACCGACCAACATGTCGTAACTACACCTGTCCCACCTGCCTACGCTTGGTCCATATCCCTCCAAATCTGTCCTATCCATGTGCCTGTCTGAATGTTTCTTAAACGTTGTAATACTACCTGCCTCAACTACCTCCACTGGCAGCTCGTTCCATACACCTACCACCCTTTGTGTGAAAAGTTACTCCTCGGGTTCCTATTAAACCTTTCCATGCTCATCTTCAACCTATGTCCTCTGGTTCTCGATTCCCCTACTCTGGGCAAGAGACTCTGTGCGTCTACCCGATTTATACCTCTCATGTCCCTCAAATTCCTATCAAATCTTGCCCCTCTCACCTTAAACCTTTGGATCTTGATTTCCCCTACCGTAATGAAAAGATGATGTGCATTCACCCCATCTGTTGCCTTCATGATTTTATACATAGCTCTTCAATCTGTTTTGACCCACAAACATTTTCTTTGCTTTTGATTTCTAAGCTTGCAGTTGGTGGACGTTGAAGCCGTTGCTGTCACAATGAAGGAGATGGTCAGTTATTCATTGAGCATCAACTCCAATAACCATTATTGGTTAACTACCCAAGCAGATATTTACTTTGGTAAGTGCAATATATTTTAAACCATAACCAAGCTATTTATTCAGCGATGCTTTTATTGTCACATGTGCGAAGTGCAAACACATAGCGACATTGTTTTTCATGCAAACAACCCAGTAAGGTGTTGCCACATCTAAGCACATCCCCGATTAGCAAGTGTACGGAAATGGTCCACTGATCCCACATGAAAGAGGCACCATGTTTTGGCGCCATTTCCAAATTCCAGTCCGCGCTGTAGTTGTTATGAGCGGTGCCCGTTCCGGACGAGTCCCAGGCTGCTGCAGGGCCTCCATCCGTCACCTTCCTTGGACGTGTGGATCGACCAGCGAACTATCTTCCCTCTCCTCGCCCGTCCACCTTTGTACCTTCGAAGGCGCGGTGGGTCAGATCCCGGTCTCCTCTCCTCCCGGCCTCGCTCCTCGCCCGTCACCTCCATTGACATCTCCATCCACCCGGTCGGTCTCTGGTATTTGGGGGAAGAGCAGGGGCCGGGCTCGGCGGCTCCCCCTGTAGTCCACAGTCCGCCATGTCTTACGTTTGGCCGCTTCGATTCGGCGACTTCATTTGGTAAGTGTGGTTACTTTAGAAAGATAAATATGTGTTGAGGACCTTTGTAACCAATAACTTCTTTCAAAGTATAATTACCGAGAACAAGGCAACCAATTTGCGTTAACGCCCCACAAACAGTAATGGGAGACTTGAAGGGCCGAATGGCCTAATGCAGCTCCTAGAACCTATGAAAAAGCAATCTTTTGTCTATTTTTACATCTATTGAAGCCTAAATTTGGACAGTTAACATGCACCGAGCTCAATCAATCTAGTTTAGTTAAGTTTAGAGATACAGTGCGGAAACAGGCCCTTCGGCCCACCATGACCGCACATTAACACTCCTACACACACTAGGGAAAATTTACCTATACCCAATTTACCTACATACCTGTACTTCTTTGGAGTGTGGGAGGAACATCTCGGAGAGAACCCACGCAAGTCGTGGGGAGAACGTACAAACTCCATACAGACAGCATCTGTAGTCGGGATCAAACCTGGGTCTCCGGCGCTGCAAGCCCTGTAAGGCAGCAACTCCGCCGCTGCGCCATCGTGCCGCCCTACTTCTTACAAAAATTCTATTGGCTATGCCCGGACAACGACGGAGTCCAAATGAAAGAAATTTTATTTGAATGGCTTGAAAGTTTTAAATATATGAGCATTCTAAAATATATTTCGCTCCGATTCTACTGTTATAGACGTCGTGTAAAATACGTGTTATGACGTATAGCTCATGTGGAATTTTTTATTTTCTAATCCTTTAGCAACCAACCAGTTTTCCGCTGCCCTGCACTTCTACCTGCAAGCTGGTGCCATTTGTTCGGACTTCTTCAATAAGTGTGTTCCATCTGACGTGTACACAGACATGGTAAGGGGGAGACAAAGAGACACAGATGTTCCCCGACTTACGATGCTTCGACTTACGATATTTCGACTTTGCGATGGTGCAAACGGTAGCGACCCATAGCGAGTCACGTGATCAGGTGTATTAAATGCATCTCGATTTACGATATTTCCGGTTTGCGATGGGTTTCCCAGAACGTAACCCCATCGTAAGTTGAGGAGTGCCTGTACCAGGTTTCTTTATGGTGCTCTGCTCCACAAGTTTACAGTTTAATCCTCTGACCCTCTCAGACTCATGGCTTTATGTCCTTTTTTAAAAGTTTAGTTTAGAGGTACAGCGCGGAAACAGGCCCACCGAGTCCACGCCGACCGGCGATCCCCACGCACTTACACTCTCCTACACACTTACACTATCCTACACACAACTAGGAACAATTTACAATTTTACCGAAGCCAATTAGCATACATGCCTGTACGTGGATGGAAACCGGAACTCCTGGAGAAAACCCACGCAGGTCACGGGGGGAGCGTACAAACTCCGTACAGACAAGCACCCGAAGTCAGGATCGAATCTGGGTCTCTGGCGCTGTAAGACAGCAACTCTACCGCTGCGACACTGTGCCACCCTCTTGCACTTGTGCCAAAACAATCCAATATAAGCCTATTTTGCAACCTTTGCTACACATGCACATGTACTTATCTAATCGTCGTTGCATTTACTTTCTTTCAGGTGCTGAAGAGAATGATCAAATGTTGTTCGATGTTAAATTGCCACACACAAGTAAGTAGAAAATATTCATTAGAGTTTGTATTATCTCAAGCTATAACATATTCTTTCATTTATCATCTTGCCTCATTCCCTCATTCTATAACAAAAATGCATCTTGCTACTTATAACAAGGCTGCTTCACGCCATTCTTCAGTCATTGAGCCATACAGTGTAGAAACAGGCCCTTCGGCCCATACCAACCAACATGCCACATCTACACTAGTCCCACCTGCCTGCGTTTGGCCCATATCCCTCCAAACCTGTCCTATCCATGTACCTTTCTAATTGTTTCTAAAACGTTGCGATAGTTCCTGCCTCAACTACCTCCTCTGGCAGCTCGTTCCATACACCCACCACCCTTTGTGTGAAGGGGTGAGAGGGAATATTTGATAAGGCAGCTCAGTTGCCTGTAGTATAATTGTCTCAGGATTGATTATTGTCTTGTACAATGGGCCTAAATATGTAAGAATAGCGCCTCAACTCTGATCAAACCACTGAGTTTAAGTTCTTCATGATCAGGGAAAAGGTTTAAAATTATCTTCCCAGGGCCATCGTGATTACTGATCCCATAACAATTCGATCAATTATCCCGAATGAAATGAGTCTGGAGATAGTTGTGTTGTAGCTTCATTTTCATTTAAAAACTTTTAAGATGGCTTGACTCCAACTTATCCTGTGTGAAAAGAGAGGCAACTTGTACGCTATCTTTTCATGTTTTATTAAATCTATGGTCAGAGAGATGAAAGAATATGTAATGTGCATGTAGTTTTGCACAACTTCTAACACGGCAAATCAGTACTGAAAATTAATTTCAGTTTTTAAATGGCAAACCTTTAAAACTGCTTTCCTTTTGACCAGGTGGCGATATTGTGTCAATTCCTCAAAGAAGTGGATTACATGACTGCTTTCAAAGCTTTACAAGAACAAAACAGGTACAGTAACAAAAAATCTCCAAACAATAAAATACTGCAGATGCCGGAAACCTTGAATTATGAGAGAAAATACCAGAAATATTCGGATTGGGCATCTTTTTATTAGTTTAGTTGAGAGACACAGCACGGAAACAGGCCCTTCGGTCCACCAAGTCTGCACTGACCAGCGATCACCGCACATTAACACGATCCTACACTCACTAAGGACCATTTTTATACAGACACGCCAAGCCAATTAACCTACAAACCTGTACGTCTTTGGAGTGTGGGAGGAAACCAGAGCACCCGGAGAAAACCCACGCGGTCACGGGGAGAACGTACAAACTCCGTACAGACAGCACCCGTAGTCGGGATTGAACCCGGGTCTCCGGTGCTGCAAGCGCTGTAAGGCAGCAACTCTACCGCCGTGCCAGGGCGGCATAGTGGCACAGCTGGTGGAGCCGCTGCCTCACAGCGGCAGAGACCCGGCTTTGATTGAGACCTCGGGCGCCATCAGTGTGGAGCTTGCACATTCTCCCTGTGGCAGCGTGGGTTACCTCCGGGTGCTCCGGTTCCCTCTCACCTCCCAAATACATGCGGGTTTGTAGGTTAATTGACCCTCTGTAAATTGCCCCTAGTATGTAGGAAGTGGATGCGAAAATGAGATAACATAGAACTAGTGTGAACTAGTGTTGATCGATGGTCAGCGTGGACTCAGTGGGCCGAAGGGCCTGTTTCCTTGCCTTATCTCTAGACTCTAAACAAAATGAAACAGATTTCAGGTTGTTGACATTTCATCAGAACATGGAAACATTTGAAATAGAATGAGTTTTAAATTGCAGACAAAATTCTGCCCACCGAGTCCACACCGAACAGCATTGCCTGTATACTAATACTATTCTACATACACTAGGGACAATTTCCAATCTTTACCGAAGCCAATTAACCTGCAAACCTGTACATCTTTGGAGTGTGGGGGGATACCGGAGCACCCGGAGAAAACTCACGCAGGTCACGGGGAGAACGTACAAACTCCATACAGACAGCACCCGTAGTCAGGATCGAACCCGGATCTCTGACGTTATAAGGCAGCAACTCTACCACTCACCACTGTGCCATCGATAATAACTTGGTCTTTTATTTATATTTCAGTCATGATGCAATGGACTCTTATTATGATTACATCTGGGACATCACAATCTTGGAATACCTGACGCGTATCCTTTTTGTATTGGTGTTGTAATTTGTGGGTAGGAAGGAACTGCAGGCGTTGGTTTAAACCGAAGATTGACTCAAAAAGCTGGAGAAACTCAGCGGGTCAGACAGCATCTCTGGAGAATTGGAATAGGTAACGTTTCGGGTCAAGACCCTTCTTCAGTCTGTAGTCTGAAGAAGGGTCTTGACCCAAAACGTCACTGATTCCTGTAATTTGTGTGATTGTTTTGCGACTTATTAAATGTTTTATAATCTAGCAGAGCAGCCTTTTCCATCACTTGCTCAGAAATATGACCCATCTTGTCCATTTTTAACTAGGTTTGTTTCCATAGTATCTTTCTATTTTAGATGTGCTTGCAGGTACTTGAAGGTTTTTAATAGGATGGAGGATTATTTGCCGATAATTTCTATACATGTACTTGGTTTCCCCGACTTTAAATGTTGCCTGTCTGAATGTAGCAGTATGCCCAAGTAGTTTATAAAATTCTATCTATAAAATTATAAAATGGGCGCTGTCTGTGCGGAGTTTGTACGTTCTTCCCGTGACTGCTTGGGTTTTCTCCGATATCTTCGGTTTCCTCCCACACTCCAAAGACGTACAGGTATGTAGGTTAATTTGCTTGGTGTACGTGTAAATTGTCCCTTGTGTGTGTAGGATACTGTTAATGTGCGGGGATTGCAGGTCGGTGTGGACTCGGTGGGCCGAAGGCCCTGTTTCCATGCTGTATTTCTAAAACTAAACTAACCTAAACTAAACAAATACCCGCAGATGCTGGTTTACGCAAAAGGACACAAAATGCTGGAGTAACTAAGTGGGTCAGGAGAACATGGATAGGTAATGTAAGAAAATAACTGCAGATGCTGGTACAAATCGAAGGTATTTATTCACAAAATGCTGGAGTAACTCAGCAGGTCAGGCAGCATCTCAGGAGAGAAGGAATGCGTGACGTTTCGGGTCGAGACCCTTCTTCAGACCTTATTCCTTGTACTGCCCCGCCTTCTGAAGAAGGGTCTCGACCCTTCGGCCCACCGAGTCCGCACCGACCAGTGATCCCCGCACATTAACACCCCTACACACACTAGGGACAATTTACATTTATACCAAGCCAATTAATCTACAAACCTGTCAGATCTCGTTGAAAATCCATGCGGTCATGGGGAGAACGTACAAACTCCGTACAGACAGCACCCGTAGTCGGGATCGAACCCGGGTCTCTGGTGCTTGGGGGGGGGGGTCTTCAGAGACAGGTTTTATTGCAAGGGTTTGTTTTCTTTGGAATTTTGTGGTTTTCATTTTGTTTTAAATCGTGAAAAGTAAAATAACCCACATGTATAACAGGGTGAGTTGTCTGTTTCAATCTGTTTAATAGAACCTGGTCTGAAGAAGGGTCTCAACCCGAAACGTCATCCATTCCTTTTCTCCAGAGATGCTGCCTGACCCGCTGGGTTACTCCAGCTTTTTATGTCTTATTTCCAAAACCAGCGGAGGTTGTGAGGTTGTTTCACAGTGTGGAAATTGTACTGCTGAACAAGGGTGGAAACACTGCCCAGCAGAGTGCACAATATTCCACAGTGTGTAACTTAATTCCTTTCAGACTAGGTGTAGTTTGACTACTTTGTGTTCCATCAATTAGAGGCTCCAAGTACATTTATTTTTGAAAATTTGCATGCATGGTACTTTGAAGGCATGCAGGTCAAAACTAGAATGATACTTCTAAGTGCTGAACTCTTTGGCTTTAAGGAAGGGAGACACAGTGGGGCAGCTGCCTCAGCACTAGAGACCCACGTTTGATTCTGACGTCAGGAGCTGTTTGTGTGGAGTTGGCACATTCTCCTTGTGATCTCGTGGATTGTCCCTAGTGTATGTAGTGTGTGCTAGTGTAATGGGGATCGCTGGTCGGCACAGACCCGGTTTCTTCCCGCATCCCAAAAACGTGCGGGTTTGCAGGTTAATTGGCTTTGTTTAGTTTAGAAATGCACGCCGCGGTAACAGGCCCTTCAGCCCACCGGGTCTGTGCCGACCAGCGATCCCCACTACATTAGCACACACTAGGGACAATTTACAATTTACAGAGGCCAATTAACCTACAAACCTGCACGTCTTTGCAGTGTGGAAGGAAAGCAGAGCACCCAGTGAAAACCCACGCAGGTCAGGGTTGCAAACTCCGTACAGGCAGTACCCGTGTTCAGGATCGAACCCGGGTCTCGGGCATTGTAAGCCAGCAACCCTTCCACTGTTTTTTTTTAAATCTCCCTAATCTGCAGGGAGTGGAATTGATAGCAAAGTTACAGGAGTAGTATCAATGGATGGTGTGGACTTGATAGGCCAAAAGGCCCGGTTAATGGCTGTGTCTCTAAAACGATTGAGGCCCTGGCCATTAGTTGGGTGTATTCCATGGTAAGGCTTTGAAAAGCTTTTGAACTCTTCTTGTCGTGGCTGGTATTTAACTGTCAACCTCAGTTGTTGGAGTTTTAATATAACCCTATCATTATCGTATGGCTTGTTTTGATTGCCCATATAATGTTTTGCATTGTCTTGATGACATAACAGGTGCTGTGTGACACCTTGAATTAACTTTTAATTTACTGGTTTAAGGAAGACAAGGGTCATCTGAAGAGAGTCCATAAAAATAACGCGACTATCAAATGGAAAATTTCCTTGACAATTTATGCAGATATCCATCACAAAAGAGGAGAAACTGACAAACGACAAATAGCAGTAAGTTAAAGCATTCTGATGCAATGGTTTCCTCTTTAATACCTTATATTATTGGAGATATTTTGTAGGAACATGTTGATTATAGCTAAAAAATGACACACAAAGAATGTTGTAATTACAGAACAGGTTTTGTGCTAATGATTTACTTTGAACACCCATGCTTTGCTGTTCTGGAGAATCTCAAGGTCATAAGTGATCGGAGTACCATTAGGCCATTCAGCCCATCAAGTCATTCAATCATGGCTGATCCATCTCTCTCTCCTCCCTCCATTCTCCTGCCTTCTCCCCACAACCTCTGACACCGTACTAATCAAAAATCTATCTGCCTTAAAGATATCCACTGACTCCTTCCCAAGTAGTTTAGTGGAAGTGGCGACTTTTTAAAAATATAAAGTATCAGAATCAGAATAGCCTTTATTGTCATCCAAAAAAAACAAGTCTTTTGGACGAAATTCCATTACTCACAGTCCAACAATAAGAGCAATAAAAATAAGCAATAACACACACAATCACAAACCAACACAAAACAACAACAAAAAGAAACATCCATCACAGTGAGTCTCCTCCAGTATTATAAAGTCCCTGTATCAGGTGAAAGTTGGTAAGTTAGTGGATGGCATTGGGATTGTTATTGGCTATGGGAAGGTGCAGCTGCTAAATAATCAAGTGTTGCACATGGACCATGTGGAGTGATGGACTTTAAAAGAAATAATAGAAAACAGGAAATTAAAAAATACATGACTTTTGAAAATTTTGTATAAAGACCATCCCGACCACAGGTGCTGCCTGTACAGAGTTTGTACGTTCTCCCCGTGACTTGCATGGGTTTTAGAGTGATAGTGTGGAAACAGGCCCTTCGGCCCAACTTACCCACACCAGCCAATATGTCCCAAATACACAAGGTCTCACATGCCAGCATTTGATCCATATCCCTCCAAATCTGTCCTATCCACGTACCTAACTGCTTCTAAACGATGGGATAGTCCCAGCCTCAACTACCTCCTCTGGCAGTTGTTCCCTACACCCACCACCCTTTGTGTAAAAAAGTTACCCCTCAGATTCCTATTAAATCTTTTCCCCTTCACTTTAAACCTATGTCCTCTGGTCCTCCATTCCCCTACTCTGGGCAAGAGACTGTTCATCTACCCGATCTATTCCTCTCATGATTTTATACACCTCCATAAGATCACCCCTCACCCTCCTGCGCTCCAAGGAATGGAGTCCCATCCTCAACCTCTCACTATAGCTCAACCCCTCTAGTCCTGGCATCATCCTCGTAAATCTTCTCTGAACCCTTTCCTCCCACACGCCAGACTTGTAGGTTAACTGGCTTGGTATAAATGTAAATTGTCCCAAGTGTGTGTAGGATGGTGTTAGTGTATGGATCGCCGGTTGGCACAGACTTGGTGGGCCGAAGGGCCTTTTTTTTGTGCTGTATCTCTGAACTAAACCATGGTGCTCAGATGTACATTAACTAGTAGACACAAAATGCTGGAGTAACTCAGCGGGTCAGGGAGCATCCCTGGAGAAAAGGAAAAAGGAATGGGTGACGTTTTGGGTCGAGACCCTTCTTCAAACTGAGAACGTCACCTGTTCCTTTTTTCTAGAGATGCTGCCTGACCCCCTGCGTTACTCCACCATTTTGTGTGTATCTTCGGTGTAGACCAGCACCTGCAGTTTTTCTCCTACACATCCTATACATGAGCATGGATGGGCTGGGGCCAGCACTGGGTGCCTCCTTGTACCTGCACTAGCTTGCCTCCTGGAGTGGCACGATTTGAGTGATTTTTATTAACTCCGTTACTGGAATTTAAAATGCAATGGAATAGAAACGCAGAGGTCATAGCAGCATTTCATAAGTCACTCATTCTGGAATCTGCTGAGGGTGAAGTATGTAGATGGTGTGAAAAAAATGTTTTAATCGAAAATGTGTGCTCACAGAAGGGAGGAGGCCAGGAGCTGGCTGGTGGTGGGAGAGGGGGAAGAAATAGGCAGATCAGCCAACAATCAGAACTGCCACCTGCCCACGCAGGGAACTCTCTGTCGCACAGCCCATCAGTGGTGACAAGTTTGATCGCACTGCCCAATTTTTTTTGTCAGTAAAACTCTCACCCTGAGTTTATCTTCTGCTCAACATTAGTCCCTTAGTTTGCTTTTTCAAACCCTTGCAGAATCTTTTTTTCACTTCATTCACATGGCACTAACATTGTTTATTTTCTTTGAAGCCTCATTAAATTACCAATCAAAGAGAGACACCTATTCAATTGTTGGAAGATTTCTTGTGCAACAGCCTGAAGAAGGGTCTCCACGCAAATTGTCACCCGTCCTTTTACCCCAGATATGCTGCCTGACCCGCTGAGTTACTCAAGCACTTTATGTCTGTCTTCGGTGTACACAGCAGCTGCAGTTCCTTCCTACGATGCATGGTGGCACAGCAGTAGTGTTGCTGCCTTACAGTGGCAGAGACTCGGAATCAGTCCTGCCTACGGGTGTTGTGTGAGGACTTTGTGCGTTCTCTCCGGTTTCCTCCCACACTCCAAAGACGTACAAGTTTGTAGGCTAATTGGCTTGGTATAAATGTAAATTGTCCCGTGTGTGTGTGTGTGTGTGTGTAGGTCAGCGTTAGTGTGTGGCGATCACTGGGCAGCACACACACACACAGAGGGCCAAAGGGCCCGTCTCCACAGTATCTCTAACCTTGTTTTTGAAGAAATAGTTGTGCATGAAATTCAAGTAACTTCAGCCCATTAATATTAGTTTCTGAATCTTTCCTAGATCAAAGCAATTGGACAATCAGAGCTGAACTCCAGCAACCCTGAAGAGGTTTTGCAACTAGCTGCTCAGAAGAGGCAAAAGAAGTTCCTACAAGCAATGGCAAAACTTTACTTTTAACCTGAAGTAGATGCAAAACTAAAACAGACTTCTCGACAGCAACATTTACAAAGAGCTGTTTATGAACAGCTGTGTGACTGGGTCCAGTTTAATACATTGCTTTCTTGGCCAAATTGAAGATTGGTTTTAGATACCTTTGTTTTGTAAATATGAAAGTGAAAAATGCACATTACAATGTCGTAACTTCTCAAATTTAATTTCACAGCACCTAACCTTCATTAGTACTAGTCTTAACACCAGGACATACAAAAGATATCAAACTCGTTCATACCTTACACTTTGAATGTTCCAATTTTCTGAGATCATTGGAAAATGTATTTTGTATAGTTGCTCTGCTGTTTCTCGACAGCTAATTTTCTGTACATTTTTTACAATGCTATTTACAGTAATACATTAAATTTGTGTTCTTTGGCAGTGAGACTGTTAGTTGTTTACCGTAGCTGGGTGAGGCATGAATGATGGAGCTGCTTAAAGTTCATAATACCAACTATATTAATATATCTTAATATACATGGTCCCTTTCACAGTGCAAAATATACACAACTAGGCTCAGCTTGTTCAGTAAGTGAACAGTTTAGAGACTTTGCAGATTGCCCGGAAGTAAGAGACCATTTAATCAGCTGCTTAGTTACAGGTCCAGGATTGAAGAACCCTGAGAACAGCACCATTACAGGTGCCATACCATAGCCCTGTGTTTTTAAAAACTTTACCATTCAGTTCTTAAAGTCAATGCACAAAATTCAACCATTACTGCACACATTGAATGATTTGCAGAATCAAAATAGATTTACTCAAAGTTGATCCACTTGTTGTAAAGGTGTATTTAATCATTCACAGCGAATGTGTCATCTCGCAAATAAATCTCTACTGCGTTGCACTCACATCCCAACTTAGTGTGATCTCCCTCGTTGAAGTTCTGGGCTACAGTGCACGGCTTCAGTTGCGTTTTGTACGACCTTCAATTGCAAGTAACTCCAACAATGGGCTCTGTTGGCTTTTGTTGAATATTTTGCGAAATGGAAAAATCACAGCTTTACTGGACCGCCCACACCAAGAGACAATTTAATCAGAATGCGCCCAAATTTCTTTCTGAATGAAACCACCATTTAAATGGATGTCACGAGCTGCCTTAATGTGCAGTAGCCATCTCTGAATTCTGTTAAAAAGTTAATACTTTTTTTCCCCCCTCCCTAAAATAGTCCCAACACAGGTTGAAGTAAAAGTTTCTTCTGGAGCCAGCTCCCAGCTTGCCCACTTTAAAACAAATTCAACAAAGCATCAGACGATGCATTGATTTTCCTTTTGTAAAATTGAACTCCAGTAAGTTTCCAGCTGCATCTCATGCCAGTGGTACAGCTCCTCTTGCATTAATAACTCCATCGAAGTCTGAATCTTCCATTTGTCCCACTCAGTGCGATGAACTGGATGATGGTTTCTCAGTACTTTTAGGTGGAGTCAATATCCCTCCTGTGGACACAGGTGATAGCCTTGCTGTACACTCCGATTTCCTAACATGCACCTCTTCCTGAAAGAAAAGTAAATCACTTAGTTCACATCCATGATACCAAGGTTCAACCCATTTATATCAAGTCTCCCATTTGTCATTCAAAATGGAGTCAAAATCCTTTTTTTGAAAGGATTTTCAAAATCCAAAATCCTTCAGCAATTCCAAAGGATTGTGTGGAAAGACACAACATGCGGTCAGGCAGCAATTCTTGGGGAAATCAAGAACATGGGGTTTAGGGTGGAAAGATTTAATAGGAACCCGAGGGGTAACTTTTATTTAAAAAAACAAAGGATGGTAGATGTTTGGAAGGAGCTGCCAGAGGAGGTAGTTGAGGCAGGTACTATCACAACATTTAAAACACATTTGGACAGGCACATGGAAGGTGTGTAAGGAGGAACTGCAGATGCTGGTTTAAACCGAAGACAGACACAAAATGCTGGAGTAACTCAGCGGGACAGGCAGCATCTCTGGAGAGAAGGAATGGGTGACGTTTGTGGTCAAGACCCTTCTTCAGATTGGTTAAGGATAAGGGAAACAAGAGATATAGATGGTGATGTGGAGAGATAAAGAACAATGAATGAAAGATATGCAAAAAAGTAACAATGTTAAGTGAAACAGGCCGTTTGTAAGCCGTTTGTTGGGTGAAAATGAGAAGCTAGTGCGACTTGGGTGGGGGGGTGGGGGGATAGAGAGAGGGAATGCCGGGGCTACCTGAAGCGAGAGAAATCAAGATTCATACCACTGGGCTGTAAGCTGCCCAAGCGAAATATGAGATGCTGTTCCTCCAATTTGCGTTTAGCCTCACTCTGACAATGGAGGAGACCGACGACAGAAAGGTCAGTGTGGGAATGGGAATGAGATGGTACATGGATAGGATAGTTTAGAGGAATATGGGCCAAACACAGGCAGACGGGGCTAGCGTAGGTGAGGCATGTTGGTCAGCGTGGGTAAGTTGGGTCGAAGGGCCCATTTCCACATTGTACAAACTGACTAGGCAGCATCTCTGGAGAACGTGGATAGATGATATTTTGAGACCCTTCTTCAGATGATTCAACCCAAAACATCAACTATTTTCTCCAGGGTTGCTGCCTGACCCCCTGAGTTACTCCAGCACTGTGTTACTCCTTGGTAAACCAGCATCTGCAGTTACTTCTATAAACGGGTTGTGTGGTACAACAATTCACTGGTGTATTAATTCCATAGAAGGCACAGATGCAGGAACAGCTAATGTATTCCTGTGGGAAGGAACTGCAGATGCTGGTTTGAACTGAAGATAGGCACAAAAATCTGGAGGAACTCAGGACAGGCAGCATCTCTGGAGAGAAGGAATGGGTGACGTTTCGGGTCGAGACCCTTCTTCAGGCCTTATTCCTTGTACTTCCCCACATTCCATCGACTCATGTTGAACTTGCTGTTCATAGAAACATAGAAAATAGGTGCAGGAGGAGGCCATTTGGCCCCTCGAGCCAGCACCGCCATTCATTGTGATCATGGCTGATCATCCACAATCAGTAACACGTGCCTGCCTTCTCCCCATATCCCTTGCTAGCCCCTAGAGCTATCTAACTCTCTTTTAAATTCATCCATTGAATTGGCCTCCACTGCCTTCTGTGGCAGAGAATTCCACAAATCACAACTCTGAGTGAAAAGGTTTCTTCTCACCTCAGTTTTAAATGGCCGCCCCTTTATTCTAAGACTGTGGCCCCTGGTTCTGGACTCCCGCAACATTGGGACATTTTTCCTGCATCTTGCTTGTCCAGTCCTTTTATGAAGTTTCACTGGGAGATGGTCCTGGCATCATGTATGACACAGAAACTATGGACTATTCTTGAGCTGCACTATGTCCTAAATTACATGGATTTCACCACCTTAACCCTCCCCGTGTAAAAGGCTTTTACAGATCAGCACGAGGATATGCAGGGAATGGGGGGGGGGAACATGGATCACTTGGAGAGAGAAGACATGAGACAGCATGCTCAGCACAGACATTGTGGGCCAAACGGCCTGTTCCTGTGCTGTACTGTTCTATATATTCAGCAGATGATTGAAGCGAGCACAACTTACAAGCATATCCAGGTACTTTATGTGTGTCTGGACATTATGCCCGTCTTCATTCGCCACGTGCTTAAAGTCTTTCAGTTTTACGGGCCCGCCTTCACTCAGCGTCTTTGCAAACGGAACCATCCAATTAAAACACGTGGAAATGTTCTCCCATTGCAGTCCTGGAGGGGGAACAGAAAGTTAAAATGACAAACACTGCCGATGCCATCCATCCGATATAAAAATAATCCAGCACTCAGCAGGCCAGGCAGCATCTGTGCAATGGGAAACAGTCAACTTTCACAAGTTATAGGAGTAGAATTAGGCCATTCGGCCCATCGAGTCCACTCCACCATTCTATCATGGATGATCTCTCTGCCTCCTAATCTCATTCTCCTCCCTTCCCCCCATCACCCATGACACCTGTTCTAATCAAGAATTTATCTATCTCTGCCTCAAAAATATCCAGACTTGGCCTCCACAGCCCTCTGTGGCAATGGGTTCCACAGATTAACTACCCTCTGACTAAAGAAGTTCCTCCTCACCTCCTTTCTAAAAGAGCGCCCTTTAATTCTGAGGCCATGACCTCTGGTCCCACTCTCCCACCAGTGGAAACATCTTCTCCACATCCACTCTATCTCTGCCTTTCATTATTCTGTAAGTTTCAATGAGGTCTCCCCTCAACCTTCTAAACTCCAGCGAGTACAGGCCCAGTGCTGTCCTATGCTCATCATATGCTAACCCACTCATGCCTGGAATCAGGTTTCAGGTTTAAGAGCTTTGGCGACATTGGGAAAGATTAGCAGGTCTACTCCTGTTATTACAAACATCCTTACAACAGATTTTGGATATAGCGGACAAAATCTGTTGTAACCGCAGTGTCCGTTCACCCAACTAGTGTCTACAAAAGGCAAATGAAATGACAGTACGTTTTAATATACTTCGGGCAGCACGGTGGTGCAGCAGTAGAGTTGCCACTTCGCAGCGCCAGAGACCCAGGATCCATCCAGACCACGGGTGCTGTCTGTCTGGAGTTATGTTCACATTAACAAGTTCAAGTATTTCCAGTTAAAAACGTAGTCACAAATACAATTAAATGAATGTGTGACTACTTAAAAAAGCTAGTCATGCCTTAACATCGCCATTCAATATGATCATGGCTCATCATCCAAAATCAGTATCCCGTTCCTGCTTTCTCCCCATGTCCCTTGATTCCCTTAGCCCTAAGAACTAAATCTAACTCTCTCTTGAAAACATCCAGTGAATTGGCCTCCACTGCCTTCTGTGGCAGAGAATTCCACAGATTCACAACTCTGGGTGAAAAAGTTTTTCCTCATCTCAGTCCTACATTTTTAGATTTTTTTTTAGATTTAGATATACAGCGCAGAAACGCTGTATATCTAAATGGTCTACCCCTTCTTCTTAAACTGTGACCCCTGGTTCTGAACTCCCCCAACATCGGGAACATTTTTCCTGCATCTAGCCTGTCCAATCCTCTATGAATTTCATTTGTTTTTATAAGATCCCCTCTCATCCTTCTAAATTTCAGGGATGAATTGCAGGGTGGTGGGTAAATGGAAGTAGTTACAATAACAATATTTTAAAAGCTATTTGGACGGGTACATGGACAGGAAAGGTTTAGAAGGATATGGGCCAAATGGGACGAGGGTACATGGGACATGTTGGTCAGCATGGCCATGTTGGGCCGAAGGGCCCGTTTCTGTGCTGTACGACTCTGACTTTAGACTGAATAGCGACAGAGGTGAAAGGTCAAAGATCAAAGGATCACTAGAGGGTATAGCTTTAGGTGAGAGGAGCAAAATGGACACAAAACAGGGTAGTGATTTTGGAGGATCAGCCATGATCATATTGAATGGCGGTGCTGGCTCCAAGGGTCAATGGCGGATTGCATCTATGTTTCTATGTCTAAGCCAGGATCTACAGTTCTTCGTTTCTACAGTAACAAACAATATCTCCTTACCTGAAGCTTTGAAAGTATCCTCTATAGATGTGAAATAACACACGGCAGCAGCAGTCAATATCCCGTAAGAGAAACTCAAACTCTCCACATCCAGGATGCACAGATCTAAAAGCTGTACAAACAATATGGTGCATATATGAGCAACAAGATACTAATACAAGCACAAAAATATGCAGTAACTCAGCCCTTCACACAGTATCTCTGGAGAAAAGGAGCAGGTGACAATTTGGGTCGAGACCCTTCTTCAGACCCGAAAAGTCACCTATTCCTTTTCTCCACAGATGCTGCCTGACCCGCTGAGTTACTCCAGCTATTTTGGGCCCATCTTCAATTCAAAAACCAGCATCGGCAGTTATTCCCTGCGCAAGATAGTAATATACATTTATAAAACCTGCACTTTAAAATATTTAAAATGTTGATGCCTTGCTCTACTTTGAAATCAAAACTCAAAAATTGAAATAATTGTAAAGGACTGTGACCACTAACAGCTTCCGACCTAAAGTGGGATATAGTGAGACGATGTGAATGAAGCAAAAATGGTTTCTGTTTAGTTTATTGTCACGTGTACCGAGGTACAGTGAAAAGCTTTTTGTCGCGTGCTGGCCAGTCAGCGGAAAGACAATACATGATTACAATCAATCCATTTACGGTGTACAGATACATGATCAGGGAATAACGTTTAGACAATAGGTGCAGGAGGAGGCCATTCGGCCCTTCGAGCCAGCACCGCCATTCAATGTGATCATGGCTGATCATTCTCAATCAGTACCCTATTCCTGCCTTCTCCCCATACCCCCTGACTCCGCTTTCCTTAAGAGCTCTATCTAGTTCTCTCTTGAATGCATTCAGAGAATTGGCCTCCACTGCCTTCCGAGGCAGTGAATTCCAGATTCACAACTCTGACTGAAAAGGTTTTTCTTCATCTCCGTTCTAAATGGCCTACCCCTTATTCTTAAACTGTGGCCCCTGGTTCTGGACTCCCCCAACATTGGGAACACGTTTCCTGCCTCTAACGTGTCCAACCCCTTAATAATCTTATGTTTCGATAAGATCCCCTCTCATCCTACTAAATTCCAGTGTATACAAACCTAGCCGCTCCAGTCTTTCAACATATGACAGTTCCGCCATTCCAGGAATTAACCTAGTAAACCTACGTTGCACGCCCTCAATAGCAAGAATATTGGAGACCAAAACTGCACACAGGTGCTGTCTCACTAGGGCCCTGTACAACTGGTCAAGGAGAGTCCAAGGGTCTTCAAAGAGGTAGATTGTTTAATGGATCTGGAACAATTTATAATTGGCATGATGCAGTTTTATATGAATTTCTTCAGGCCACATTTGGACTACAGGTGCTGTCTGTACAGAGTTTGTACGCTCTCCCTGTGATCACGTGGGTTTGCTCCGGGTGCTCCGGTTTCTTCCCACTCTCCAAAGACGTATAGGTTTGGCGGTTAATTTGTTTGATATAAAATTGTCCCCAGTGTGCATAGGATAGTTTCAGTGTGTGGGATTGCTGGTCGGTGCGGACTCGGTGGGCCGAAGGGCTTGTTTCTGCACTGTATCGCAAAACTAAACAGCTACATACTAAACTAAACCTGATAAAAGCATTAAAAATTACGAGCGGCAGATAGAACGGTTTCGTAGTATCGGAAATTAGATAATTACCTGAGCAATCTGTACAAAGGTGTCTTGAGAATACTGAGGCAGAGATATGTTGGGTATTTCTTTTAAAAAGACAATTTGAAGATAAAGGTTCAACCAACAGATAATAGTCACTGGACATAACTCCCACTTTAATGCCTAAAAAGAGAAAAAAAAGACATTGTAAATTGTTAATTAACACACAGCACAGAAGTTCATAAGTTTAGTTAGTTTGTTTTTAGTTTAGAGAAACAGGCCCTTCGGCCCACCGAGTCCGCACCGACCAGCGATCCCCGCACACTAACACTATCCTACACACACTAGGGACAATTTACAATTACACCAAAGCCAATTAACCTACAAACCAGTACGTCTTGAGTGTGGGAGGAAACTGGAGATCCCCGAGAAAACCCATGCAGGTCACGGGGAGAACGTACAAACTCCGTACAGACGGCACCCGAAGTCAGGATCAAACCCGGGTCTCTGGCGCTGCGAGGCAGCAACTCTACCGCTGTGCCACTGAACAAAGTTCATCGTTCATAAGTGATAGGAACTGAATTAGGCAATTAGGGCAAAATATAACACTATCATATCTGCTTCAAACTCCACCTCCAGAAATTGGGGGGAAAAAACATCTTGAATTTTTAGATTGAACTAATATGCATTTTTTTGTTCATTAGTACGTAAGTGATAGGAGCAGAATTAGGCCATTCGGCTCATCAAGTTTACTCCATCATTCAGTCATGGCTGATCTATCTCTCCCTCCTAAACCCCATTCTCCTGCCTTCTCCCCATAACCCCTGACACCCTTACATAGAATCTGTATATACGGGATGGGTTTTTAAACCAATATGTAGAAGAACCGACTAGAGGGCAGGCCATCCTTGACTGGGCATTGTATAATGAGGAAGGATTAGTTAGTGATCTTGTTGTGCAAGGCCCCTTGGACAACAGTGACCATAATATGGTGGAATTCTGCATTAGGATGGAGAGTGACACGGTTAATTCAGGGACATGGGTCCTGAACTTGAATAAAGGAGACTTTGAAGGTATGAGACTGGAATTGGCTGGGATAGACTGAAAAATTATACTTAAAGGGTTGACTGTGGAAAAGCAATGGCAAAGATTTAAAGACCTGATGTCACTGAAAGTAAGCTTTCAGGTACAGCAGGCAGTGAAGAAAGTTAATGGCATGTTGGCCTTTATTGCGAGAGGATTTGAGTTCAGGAGCAAGGAGGTCCTACTGCAGTTGTGCAGGGCCCTGGTGAGACCGCAATTGGAGCATTGTGTGCAGTTTTGGTCTCCGAATTGGAGGAAGGACATTCTTGCTATTGAGGGAGTGCAGCGTAGGTTCACCAGGTTAATTGGTGGGATGGCGGGTTAATTGATGGCGGGACTGACATATGATGAAAGAATGGGTCGACTGGGCTTGAATTCACTGGAATTTAGGATGAGAGGGGATCTTATATAAACATATAAAATTCTTAAAGGATTGGACAGGGTAGATGCAGTAAAACTGTTCCCAATGTTGGGGGAGTCCAGAACCAGGGGTCACAGTTTAAGAATAAAGGGTAGGCCATTTAGGACTAAGATAAGGAAAGACTTTTTCACCCAGAGAGTTGTGAATCTGTGGAATTCTCTGCCACAGAAGGCAGTGGAGGCCGATTCACTGGATGGTTTCAAGAGAGAGTTAGACTTAGCTCTTCAGGCTAAAGGAATCAAGGGATATGGGGAGAAAGCAGGAACGGGGTACTAATTTTAGATGATCAGCCATGATTATATTGAATGGCGGCGCTGAGAAGGGCCGAATGGCCTACTCCACCACCTATTTTTAAATGTTTTTATCCCTGCCTTAAAAATATCCATTGATGGCCTCCACAGCCTTCTGTGGCAATGAATTCCACAGATTCACCACCCTGGCTAAATAAATTCCTCATCTCTTTCCTAAAGGAAAGTCCTTTAATTCTGAGGCTGTGACCTCTGGTCCTTGTGGAAACATCCTCTCCACATCCACTCTATCCAAGCCTGTCACTAATCATTATAGTTCTATTGTGAATGCCTGCAAGTTTATCCTTTGCTCTAATTTGCAATTAGAAAAACCTCACGCTCATGATTCAAGAGATTCCTCCATCGCAGGACCAAAGCAGACAATCACCGATTGAAGACAGACACAAAAAGCTGGAGTAACTCAGCAGAGTAACTCATCGAAACGTACAAGATTATTAAGGGATTGGACACGTTAGAAGCAGGAAACATGTTCCCAATGTTGGGGGAGTCCAGAACAAGGGGCCACAGTTTAAGAATAAGGGGTAGGCCATTTAGAACTGAGATGAGGAAAAACTTTTTTTACAGAGAGTTGTGAATCTGTGGAATTCTCTGCCTCAAAAGGCAGTGGAGGCCAATTCTCTGAATGCATTCAAGAGAGAGCTAGATAGAGCTCTTAAGGTTAGCGGAGTCAGGGGGTATGGGGAGAAAGCGGGAACGGGGTACTGATTGAGAATGATCAGCCATGATCACATTGAATCGAAGGGCCGAATGGCCTCCTCCTGCACCTAGTGTCTATTATCTATCAGGCAGCATGTTTGGAGAGAAGGAATGGGTGACATTTCGGGTCGAGAACCCTTCTTCAGACTGAGTCAGCCTTGAATTCCGACCTCTATGTTATCCCCAGTATACCTCTAATGGTGGCGCAGCAGTAGAGTTGCTGCTTCACATTGCCAGAGATCCGGGACTCGATCCTGACTACGGGTGGTGTCTGCACGGAGTTTGTACGTTCTCCCCGTGACCTGCACGTGTTTGCTCAAAGATCTCTGGTTCCTTCCCACACTCCAAAGACGTACTGGTTTGTAGGTTAATTGGCTTGATATAAATGTAAATTGCCCCTCGTGTGCAGGACAGGGATCGCTGGTCGGTGTGGACTTGGTGGGCCAAAGGGCCTGTTTCCGTGCTGTACGTATACTAAATTATACTAATGGTTCGAGAGCCTCGGCCGATCGGCCATGGAAGTCCCGAGGACGCCAAGATCGGCCGCCTCACCCGGCCGAGGGGCCACATTTTCAGGGGGGGGGGGGGGGTTTTCAAATGCGTTCTCGTAATTTTGTCCAGATTAAAAGGAGGGTGTCAAGGGTTATGGGGCAAAGGCAGGAGAATGGGGTTAGGAGGGAGATAGATCGGCCGTGAGTGAATGGCGTAGTAGACTCGATGGGCCGAATGTCTGCTCCTACCCCTTGTGACCTTATGAGGTGCCGGATCACCAACTGTCAGAAAATCAGCAGTGGACCTGTGTTACATCCAGCTTACCTTTAAAACAATTAACTCCATATCAAGTATTTCAGTTTCCGTACACGCACCATCTGTAACGTACGCAAATTCATCCAATTTTGGAGGGTAGATTTCCTGAAATAAAGAGACAATAAATGTAAAAACAAATTTTCATTAAATTGCGCTTTAATTCGAAGATAGACACAAAACGCTGGAGTAACTCAGCGGGTCAGGCAGCATCTCTGGAGAGAAGGAATGGGTGATGTCTGAAGAAGGGTCTCGACCCGAAACGTCACCCATTCCTTCTCTCCTGAGAAGCTGCCTGACCCCGCTGAGTTACTCCAGCATTTTGTGATACCTTCGATTTGTACCAGCATCTGCAGTCATTTTCCTACACTAAAAGCTGGAGTAACTCAGCGGGACAGGCAGCATCTCTGGAGAGAAGGCAAGAATGTTGACAGGGATAGTTTTAGAGATATTAATGCCCTGAAGTAGTCATAGTGGTACAGTGTTGAAACAGGCCCTTTGGCCCAACTTGCCCACACCGACCAACATGTCCCATCTACACCAGCCCTACCTACCTGCGTTTGGCCCATATCCCTCTAAACCTGTCCTATCCATGTACCTGCCTACCTTTTTTTTTAGTTTTTAGATACAGCGCAGAAACCGGCCCTTCGGCCCACCGAGTCCACACCGACCAGCAATCCCCACTAATTATCATTATCCTGCACACACCAAGTACAGTTTACATTTGTAGAAAGCCAATTAACCTACGCCCGTAAGCATGGGAGGAAACTGAAGATCTTGGAGAAAATCTACACAGGTCACGGGGAGAACGTACAAACTCTGTACAGACAAGGGGTATCCCGTGGTTGGGATCGAACCTGGGTGTCCGGCGTTGAAAGCGCTATAAGGCAGCAACTCTACCGCTGCGCCACCGTGCCACCAATGTTTCTTAATCGTTGGGATAGTCCCAGCCTCAACTACCTCCTCTGGCAGCTCGCTCCATACACCCATCCCCGTTTGCCATCCACTCCAGTTGGCGATGATCATTGCAATGTCCATCCACTGCCGGTGAGTGCCAGAAGGCCCTCTCCAAGAGCAGACAGACTCTGAGATGAGGAAAAACTTTTTCAGTCAGAGAGTTGTGAATCTGTGGAATTCTCTGCCTCAGAAGGCAGTGGAGGCCAATTCTCTGAATGCATTCAAGAGAGAGCTAGATAGAGCTCTTAAGGATAGCGGAGTCAGGGGGTATGGGGATAAGGCAGGAACGGGGTACTGATTGAGAATGATCAGCCATGATCACATTGAATGGCGGTGCTGGCTCGAAGGGCCGAATGGCCTCCTCCTGCACCTATTGTCTATTGACTCATGGTGGGTGCCAGGGCCACAGAGCACAAAGAGGGACCCAGCGTGGGGTGGGGGGGGGTGAGAGGGCCAAGAACAAGGAGGAACATGGCATGGGAGGTGAGGCCACCAATAGAACTAAGAGGGACCCACTGGGAACAACATTGAACAGTGTGAAACCTTGCTAGTTGCCCTACACGTAGCGACTCTTTGTATACCTCCTGTATGGTACGCCAAACAAAGAATCTCACTGTGACCTGTCAGCTGTGGTAATGTATCATTCATCCATCACACCCGCCCTGCAGCCTCACCTCCAGCTTTGCAGCAATGAAAAGTGAGGAGATGCCGATGAGTTGCAGCTTGCTTTTGTGGATATTTTCCTGAGTAAACATGAACCGATCAAAAAAATCCTGAGCCAGGTAGAACGTTTCCCTGTGGAGCATGTAAACATCACAAACCTGGAAAATAGTGAGGGGGAAAGAAAACAAGTGAAAAACACAGAACTAGTCTCATTGTAATGACAGCTAGAAATAGCCTATCCAGAGTATAAAAGACAAAGGTAGGCACAAAAAGCTGGAGCAACTCAGTGGGACAGGCAGGTAGATTTTTACCAAAGCCCATTACCCTACAAACACGGTACGTCTTTGGAGTGTGGGAGGAGACCAGAGCACCCGGAGAAAGCCCACGCGGTTACAGGGAGAACGTACAAACTCCGTACAGACAGCACCCGCAGTCTGGATCGAACCCGGGTCTGGCGCTGTAAGGCAGCAACTCTACCGCTGCACCGCCTTGACAAATCCTTGACAAGCAAGGCAGTGAATTGGCATGTGTAGGAACGAACTGCAGATGCTGGTTTAGATCGAAGAGAGACCCAAAATGCACATAGAAAATCCGTGCAGGAGTAAGCCATTTGGCCCTTCGAGCCAGCACCGCCATTCAATAGGATTATGGCTGTCATCCAGAATCAGTACCCCGTCCAACTTTTTCCCTTATATCCCTTGATTCCGTTTGCCCCAAGAGCCATATTTAACTCTTGAAAACATGCAGTGAATTGGCGTCCACTGTTTCCTGTGGCAGAGATTCGCAACTCTCTGGGTGAAAGTGTTTTAATTTCAGTTTACTTAAGAGATGCAGCGCGGAAAACAGGCCCTTCGGCCCACCGGGTCCGTGCCGACCAGCAATCTCCACATGCTAACACTACCCTACACACACTAGGGACAATTTGCACATACACCAAGCCAATTAACCTACAAACCTGTACGTCTTTGGAGTGTGGGAGGAAACCGAAGATCTCGGTGAAAACCCACGCGGGTCACGGGGAGAACGTACAAACACCGTACAGACAGCGCCCGTAGTCGGGATCGAACCCGGGTCTCCGGCGCTGCAAGGCAGTAACTCTACCGCTGCGCCACCGTGGCTTAGAATGGTTTATTAAAAACCCTAGAGACAATAGGCTTTGATAGAAACTAAAGGAATTCAAACTCATGGTTGTATTAAGCGTTGAACAGCACCAGCTGAAGAACTCTAGTCCAGAACCAACCGAACACCACGGCACCTTCTGTGCCCGAGGCCTGCTATGTTAACTCACCTCTATTAGCCAATCCAGTAAAATGGCTCTCATTTTTGGCTGCAGGGATGGATGCAAGGAGAGAACGTTTTTATTGTGAGTATATTTTATTTCCTTCTTCAACATATTCGACCACACATCTTCAGAGTTTCCCCACCTATAAACAAAAAGACCGCAAGTTAGGAAAAGACCCAATGTCATTATAGCTTTGAGTGAGTTTTTTTTAGTTTAGATACAGCACGGAAACAGGCCCTTCGGCCCACCGAGTCCACTCAGACCAGCAATCATTAACACGATCCTACACACACCGGGGACAATTCTACAAATATACTGAGCCAATTAACCTACAAATCTGTACGTTTTTGGTGTGTGTGTGTGAAGAAACCAAAGATCTGAGAAAACCCTCGCAGGTCACGGGGAGAACGTGCAAAGTCCGTAGACCGCATCCATAGTCAGGATCCAGGTTCCTCCCACACTCCAAAGGCGTACACAGGCTTCCCAATATTTGATTTTACAAGTTCATAATTTATGTTCAAAATTCAGAATTTTACAACAAAATTCATAATATGAATTCATAATACCATAATATGGCACGTATGCAACTTTTCAGCAAAAAAAGGTATGCATGCCAAATGCGCACATGCATGTGTGAAAAACGACTATTATTTCCAACAGTCTGTAGTTCTTGGACTACATGCACAATGTCAGGCCTTTCATGAGTATATTCTGCTATTTATAGAAAGGTTATTGAACAGAGATACTTTTAGCAACACAAAGAAAAAATTGTTTTCTTTGTCCAGTCACTCTACACTTCCATCCCCCACAAGGATGGTCTCGAAGCCCTCCGTTTCTTCCTCGACCGTAGAACCAGCCAATCCCCATCGACCAACACTCTCCTCCGCCTAGCAGAGCTGGTTCTTACCCTCAACAACTTCTCCTTTGACTCCTCCCACTTCCTCCAAACCAGAGGCGTAGCTATGGGCACTCGCATGGGCCCTAGCTACGCCTGCCTCTTTGTCGGGTACGTCGAACAATCCCTGTTCCAGACGTACACCAGCACCATCCCCGAACTCTACCTCCGCTACATCGACGACTGCATTGGTGCTACCTCTTGCACCCATGCAGAACTCACTGACTTCATACACTTCACCTCCAATTTCCATCCTGCCCTTAAATATACCTGGACTATCTCTGACATCTCCCTCCCGTTTCTGGACCTCACCATCTCCATCACAGGAGAAAAACTAGTGACGGACATTTTCTACAAGCCCACCGACTCGCACAGCTATCTGGACTACACTTCTTCCCACCCGGTCCCCTGCAAAAAGTCTATCCCCTACTCCCAATTCCTCCGTCTACGCTGCATCTGCGCCCGGGATGAGGTGTTTCAGACTAGGGCTTCCGAGATGTCCTCGTTTTTCAGAAAACGGGGCTTCCCCTCCTCCATTATAGATGAGGCTCTCACTAGGGTCTCTTCTACATCCCGCAGCTCCGCTCTTGCTCCCCCTCCCCCCACTCGCAACAAGGACAGGATCCCCCTCGTTCTCACCTTCCACCCCACCAGCCAGCGGATCCAACATATCATCCACCAACATTTCCGTCACCTACAACAGGACCCCACCACTGGCCATATCTTCCCATCCCCTCCCCTCTCTGCGTTCCGCAGAGACCGTTCCCTCCGCAACTCCCTGGTCCACTCGTCCCTTCCTACCCAAACCACCCTAACCCCGGGCACTTTCCCCTGCAACCGCACGAGATGCAACACCTGTCCCTTTACCTCCCCCTTCAACTCCATCAAAGGACCCAAACAGTCTTTCCAGGTGAGACAGAGGTTCACCTGCACCTCCTCCAACCTCATCTATTGCATCCGCTGCTCTAGATGTCAACTTATTTATATCGGCGAAACCAAGCGCAGGCTCGGCGATTGCTTCGCTGAACACCTGCGCTCAGTCCGCATTAACGCAACTGATCTCCCGGTGGCCCAGCACTTTAACTCCCCCTCCCATTCCCAGTCTGACCTCTGTCATGGGCCTCCTCCAGTGCCATAGTGAGGCCCGCCGGAAATTGGAGGAGCAGCACCTCATATTTCGCCTGGGCAGTTTGCGGCCCGGTGGTATGAACGTCGACTTCTCCAACTTCAGATAGCTCCTCTGTCCCTCCCTTCCCCTCCTCCTTCCCAGATCTCCCTCTATCTTCCTGTCTCCACCTATATCCTTCCTTTGTCCCACCCCCGATATCAGTCTGAAGAAGGGTCTCGACCCGAAACGTCACCCATTCCTTCTCTCCCGAGATGCTGCCTGACCTGCTGAGTTACTCCAGCATTTTGTGAAAAAATTGTTTTGTTTTGTTTTTTCTATTTTGCTTTTTCCGTACACATCCCAATTCACTTGGTATTGAATAAAAGAACAATGGTCATAAAATGTATGACTAAGTTATGAAGAGTTGATATATGCGACTCGACTAAGCATACGGAAGTACTTGTTGGAAGTAAATTCGCACATTAATTGATCATCAGCCCAAAAAGGTGGTAATTGGCTTTTATGCTGTGTCTTATATTTTTAACCCCGTTTTAATTAATTAATATAGTTATATAATCTTGCACTTAAATTTAATATTTACTCATTACAGCTCCACCACTGATTTTCTGGCACTCTTGGTTCCAGAGCTTTGCTGGTTTATCCAGCAGGCCAAGGAAGTCGGCTATGGGGATAGATGTGCTGGCTCCAGCTGGGCTGGAGTTCCAGAGCCCCGGCCGCAGGTTGCAAATTCAACCCACCGATCGGCCATGGAAGTCCTGATGAGGTTGAGATTGGCTGCCTTGCCCAGCCTAGGTGCCACATTTTCGGGGAGACTTCCAGGGATTTATCGTGGAACCCCTTGCAGCCGAATTGACAAATTGCAATTAACGACTGTTTTGCGGGAAAATGTGAGGCGAAATCAGAATGGGGGAAATGAAATAAGAAAGCAGAAACTTTCCGCCAAATTCGGAAGGGTTGGGAGGATTGTGTACAGGTTTGTAGACTAATTGGCTTCGGTAAAATTGTGAATTGTCCTTAGTGTATGTGTGGGACAGCGTTAGTGTGCGGGGATCGCTGGTCGGTGCAGACTCGGTGGGCCCAAAGGGCTGATTCCTCACTGTATTTAACAAGTTCACAAGATTATGAGTAGAATAATCAATTCGGCCCATCGAGTCTACTCCGCCATTCAATCATGGCTGATTTATCTCTGCTTCCTAATCCCATTTCCCCAAACTTCTCCCCATAACCCTTGACACCTGTACTAATCAAGAATTTGTCTATCTCTGCCTTAAAAACATCCACGGACCTGGCCTCCACAGCCCTCTGTGGCAATGAGTTCCACAGATTAACTACCCTCTGACTAAAGAAGTTCCTCCTCACCTCCTTTATAAAAGAGCGCCCTTTAATTCTGAGGCTATGACCTCTGGTCCCAGACTCTCCCACCAGTGGAAACATCCTTTCCACATCCACTCTCTCTTATTTTCATTATTCTGCAAGTTTCAATGAGGTCCCCCCTCATTCTTCTAAACTCCAGCGAGTACAGGCCCAGCGCTGTCAAACGCTCATCATATGTTAACCCACTCATTCCTGGGATCATGCTTGTAAACCTCCTCTGGACCCTCTCCAGAGACAGCACATCCTTCCTCAGATATGGGGCCCAGATTTCCTCACAGTACTCCAAATGCGGCCTGACCAGCACCTTATAGAGCCTCAGCATGACACCTCTTTTTGCCTTCCAGCCCTCTTGACAAAAATGCTAGCATTGAACTTGCCTTCCTTACTACCATTTTGACTTGCATTTCTAAACCGAAACAAATAGAAAAAAAAATTATATTTCAAAGCTTGCTTTTCCTTGTCATTTATTTGCAACAAATGATAGCTACAAATGTTCTCGGCTCCCAAGTTAAGTAATTGAGAATCTGAGGGAGGGTGTGGAGGTGAAGAGGGAGGAATTCAATTGATGACTGGGAGATAAAACACACCATTTGGTGTTCAGAGCACCGTCTCCCGTGTGGTAAAATACACGCAACCACGACCTAGCAGGTTGCAGGATAGGAGAAAGAGGAGAATAGAAATAGAGCTATTAAGCTGCCTTCCCAGCCACAATGTTCTTTCCAACTCACTTCATAGGGCCATCATAAAACAATTCAGAATGCTACTGCAAAAATACTTGGAGACACACAGGCACAAAATAAAATGCCATCCAATCTTTTCATTCAGGAAGTGCAGTCACGGTGGCACAGCGGTAGAGTTGCTGCCTTACAACGAATGCACTGCCAAAGACCCGGTTCAATCCCAACTACGGGTGCTGTCTGCATGGAGTTTGTACGCTCTCCCCGTGACCTGCGTGGGTTTTCTCAGAGATCTTCGGTTTCCTCCCACACTCCAAAGACGTACAGGTATGTAGGTTAAAATTGGCTTGGTAAATGTAAAAATTGTCCCCAACGGGTGTAGAATAGTGCTAATGTGCGGGGATCGCTGGTCGGCGCGGACCCGGTGGGTCGAAGGGCCTGTTTCCGCGCTTTATCTCTAAACTAAACTAAAGTGCCCAGACTGTACACAATCTCTCAATTTGAAACAAAAAGAAAAGAAACTGCAGATGCTGGAACCTTGAGCAAAACACAAACTGATGAAGAAACTCAACGGGTCAAGCAGCATCTGGGGAGAGAATGGACCGATGACAATTATTGGGTCGGGACCCTTCTTTAGACTAAAGATCAAGCTAGTACTCAAATTGACAAGTTCGTAAGTGATAGAATTAGGCCATTCGGCCCATCAAGTCTACTCTGCCATTCAATCATGGCTGATCTATCTTTCCTTCCTAACCTCATTCCCCTGCCTTCTGCCCATAACCCCTGACACCTGTACTAATCAGCCAAATACGAGATAAAATCATTAGAATGATAGTCGCATTGGAATTTAACAAACATCAATCCGGCACACTTTTGGTTGAATTTAGTTTAGAGATATAGAGATATCAGCCCACCATGTTTGCGATGACCAGCTACCATCCCATACACTACACACTAGGGACAATTTGCAATTTGTACTGAAGCCAATTAGCCTACAAATCTGTCGGTCTTTGGAGCGTGGGAGGAAACCGGAGCACCTGGAGAAAACCCACGCGGCCATGGGGAGAACGTACAAACTCCGTACAGACGGCAAGTGTCGTCGGGATTGAACCCGGGTCTCTGGTGCTGTAAGGCATCAACTCTACCGCTGCGCCACCGTGTCTCCCCTAAAAGTGCCACAGTTCTGGCAAACTCCTGCATCGAGGTGCCGCAAGGGCAGCGGGCCATAGGTGCTACAGCAAACCCCCAGCACCAGGTCTGGCTCACACGCCATGGAATCAGGAAACACATCCTGTAGCGAGAAACCACAGAGCATTTAAGGACGTTCCTTTAAGAAAGAGATGAGGAGGAATTTTATTTAGTCAGAGGGTGGTGAATCTGTGGAATTCTTTGCCACAGAAGACTGTGGAGGCTCGAAGGGCCGAATGGCCTCCTCCTGCACCTATTGTCTATAAGTCAGTTGATTTTTTTTTTTTTTACGGCAGAGATAGATAGATTCTTGATTAGTGCGGGTATCAGGGGTTATGGGGAGAATGGGGTTAGGAGGGAGAGATAGATCAGCCATGATTGAATGGCGGAGTAGACGTGATGGGCCGAATGGCCTAATTCAGCTCCTAGAACATGACCTTATGAGCCCCAGTGCCTGCTCATCTCTGAAGACCAGAGAGGTGGAGGGAGTTGGCGATGGCAGACACAAGGAATAAGGGGCCGGAAAGAGGGTGTACCAGGGTCTCACGTTGCACACCCTCAAGGCCGGCTGCGGGAACAAAGGCTGGAGGGGGCCGGGGTGGGCGAGGAGAGGGACGAGGGTTCACTGGACGATCCGGACGGGGACGACTGCTGGAGGCCTAGATCTGGCCCCGCTCCTGGAGACAGAGCACGCTGACTAGCCGCGGCCTTCAGACACACGGCTACGCTTGGCCAGGCCGGCCGCGCAACACCGCCAGAACAACGGGCCTTCAGCGCCGGCTGCACGTAAAGCAACTTGGACTTTAAAAATGGTGCCAATCCCTGCCGACTCTTGTATATGTGTATGAAGGAACTGCAAACGCTGGCTTAAACTGAAGACAGACACAAAAAGCTGGAGTAACTCAGCGGGACAGGCAGCATCTCTGGAGAGAAGCAATGGGTGACGTTTTGGGTCGAGACCCTTCTTCAGTCTGTCGCAGTGGACCATTTCTATACACTTTGTACTTAGTCGGGGATTGTGCTTACGTATGGTACAGGGCCGGCACAGATTTTCCAGCACCCGTGAAAGATTTACAAGGATGTTGCCAGGACTAGAGGGCGTGAGATATAGGGAGAGGTTGAGTAGGCTGGGTCTCTATTCCATGGAGCGCAGGTGGATGAGGGGAGATCTTATAGAGAGGAAATCATGAGAGGAATAGATCAGGTTGATGCACAAAACCTTTTACCCAGAGTAGGGGAATCGAGGACCAGAGGACACAGGTTCAAGGTGAAGGGGGAAAAGATATAATAGGAATCCGAGGCGTAACTTTTTCACACAAAGGGTGGTGGGTGTGTGGAACAAGCTGCCAGAGGAGGTAGTTGAGGCTGGGACTATCCCAACGTTTAAGAAACAGTTGGACAGGTAAATGGATAGGACAGGCTTGGAGGGATATGGACAGCGCAGGAAACTGGGACTAGTGTAGTTGGACATTGTTGGCCGGTGTGGGCGAGTTGGGCCGAAGGGCCTGTTTCCACACTGTATCACTCTATGATTATGACCTTGTGGGGGGACCGAGATACTGGCCTGCAAAGTCGGCCGCGGGAGTCGGCTGTGGGAATGGATCTGCCGGGCCGGAGTTCCAGAGCCCTGGTCACAAATTCGACCCGCCGATCGGCCACGGAAGTCCCAATGAAGTCGAGATTGTCTGTCTCACCCGGCATGGACGCCACATTGTCGGGGGAAGGAGGGGGGATATTTTGTCCAAATTCAGGGCTGGCCAGGCCACCAGTTGCCAGAAAATCAGTGGTGGACCTGTAATCATTTACCGTACCTGAAAGAATTTCACTGTACCTGTGATAATAAAGAACCACTGGTTTAGTTTAAAGTTACAATGAGATAAATGTTCAGTGTGTGCTCTTTCAAATGCTGAACAAGCTGGAAGAAGGGGTGGTACTTACCCAAGAGGTGGTAGTGGTGATTTGCTGAGGAATAAGTTTTTAAACCGGTACTGCGAGAATTTGGAGAAGTCGTCCGTGATGTTGTTGTCTTTGTGTGGTGTTGGGATAAGGATGCAAGGACTAACACCACCGGGAGCAATGGGAGCCCAGCAATTCTGCCAAAAGAAATTAAAAATGCTTCATACATGGCAACTGGCAATAGGTACAGAAGTGTGAACACGCACACCTCCAGATTCAGGGACAGTTTCTTCCCAGCTGTTATCAGGCAACTGAACCATCCCACCACAACCAGTGAGCAGTCCTGAACTACTATCTACCTCGTCGGTGACTCTCGGGCTATCCTTGATCGGACTTTGCTGGCTTTACCTTGCACTCAATGTTAGTCCCATATCACGTATCTGTCCACTGTAAATGGCTCGATTGTAGTCATGTATTGTCTTTCTGCTGACTGGTCAGCACGCAACAAAAGCCTTTCACTGTACCTCGGTGGTACACGTGACAATAGACTAAATACCAAACTCAAAAGCCGAGCTCTGACCAAATGAACTTGTGGAGCTAACAATTTGTAGAGAGCAGGGTCATGCGACAGCCGATGGGTGTGAAAGGCAAGGACGAGGAAGACTCTGTTCCCGTGGCAACGAGGGGGGGGTAAGAGCGGAGCTGCGGGGTACAGAGGAGACACATGTGAGGGCCTCGTCGATGGTGGAAGAGGGGAACCCCTGTTCCCTAAAGAATGAGGACATCTCCAATATCCTGGTATCCTTGAAAGATGCTGTCAAGCTGGAAAGGGCAGAGAAGATTTACCAGGATGTTGCCAGGATTAGAGGGTGTGAGCTACAGGGAGAGGTTGAGCAGGCTGGGACTCTATTTTTTTAGATTTAGAGATACAGCGCGGAAACAGGCCCTTCGGCCCACCGGGTCCGCGCCGCCCAGCGATCCCCGCACACTAACACTATCCTACACACACTAGGGACAATTTTTACATTTTACCCAGCCAATTAACCTACATACCTGTACGTCTTTGGAGCGTGGGAGGAAACCGAAGATCTCGGAGAAAACCCACGCAGGTCACGGGGAGAACGTACAAACTCCGTACAGACGGCGCCCGTAGTCAGGATCGAACCCGAGTCTCCGGCGCTGCATTCGCTGTAAAGCAGCAACTCTACCGCTGCGCCACCGTTGCCAGGACTAGAGGGTGTGAGCTACAGGGAGAGGTTGAGCAGGCTGGGACTCTATTCCTTGGAGTGCAGGAGGATGAGGTGATCTTATAGAAGTGTACAAAATCACGAGAGGAATAGATCGGGTAGATGCACAGTGTCTCTTGCCCACAGTAGGGGAATTGAGGACTGGAGTACAAAGGTTTACGGTGAAGGGGAAAAGATTTAATAGGAATCCAAGGGGTAACTTCATCGCACAAAGGGTGGTGGGTGTATGGAACAAGCTGCCAGAGGAGGTAGTTGAGGCTGGGACTATCCCAACGTTTGAGAAACAGTTAGACAGGTACATGGATGGGCAGGTTTGGAGGGATATGGGCCAAACTCAGGCAGGTGAGACATGTTGGCCAATGTGGGCAAGTTGGGCTGAAGGGCCTGTTTCCACACTGTATCACTCTATGACCTAATCTTGGGCACAAATGCAGCGTAGACGGAGGAATTGGGAGGAAGGGTTAGAGTCTTTGCAGCAAGCAGGGTGGGAAGAAATGTATCGAGATAGTGGTTTAAGAATTAGATGCTTTAGAATTTTAAAGTGACTGCTCCCTCTGCAGGTTGCAGTGAATTACAGTTATTTTATTACAAGTGTTAAGAGCATGAAATCTTCCCCTCACTGATGACACCAATTTCATTCCATGTTTTAAATATAAACACAAAACGCTAAATTTGCAGCAGCATAGTATTCGAAATCAATGGTCTCATACTTGTGTCACCAGCAAACAAACGTACAGAAAGAAATGCCAGAAAAGTTACAAATAAAGGGTTTCATTTCTGGTAGAATGAAAATAAAAAACCGCTTTAACAAATGGGGCAATATCTGAAAGGGTTCAGCAGCATTCTCAAGTTTAAACATTCAAAAGCTGACCAGCAGTGCCCAAGAGCGAACGAGCCCCCTTGTGCAAAAGACCAAGGCTCTCAATTGACTGAAAGCCACAATTTCACTAACAGATTCCTCCTCTGCCTCTCGGTTTTTTTTTTTCCCGAAACGTTTGCGAGGGAAAACTTCCCGCGTTTATTCATTTCCGTCTTAATTTAAGTAGCAAATTTAACCATCCTCGACCCCCTCCCCGAAACCGTGGTATCACCGTCCCAGCATCGATTACCCTGGCATTAGATAATGTATCAATTTCAAGCAGGTCTAAGTAACGCTGGAAATGTACAAGACCTAGTGCAATATCTCCCCCTCTCCCTTCCCCACTAACATTCACACTTGCCTTTTTAATTAATTCCATGTTAGAAATTAAAAATGAGAGCGTTTTATCACTGAGATTCTGTAATCCCTGTGTAATGCACACAGTTACCCGGCAGTCAGACCTGTTCAGATTGATCAGGCTGCTAAAAGTCACAATGAACAGAAACTTCATGTTGCATTTTGTGGCTTGCATTTATTTCACTTTAGATTTTTTGGTTTTGTTTTTTTTGGGAGAAAAAAAAAAAAGACTGCAGGACAAATTTCAGATTTTGGGATCAAGTTCTAAGGGGTGAAACAAAAAAAACAAAAAAAGCTGCCGGGTCTTGCAAGGCGGGCGCGCAACTCTCTATAAGCACCTCCCATTGAAAAAGCCGGAACCGGCTGCAAGGGACAGCGCGTAAACTCTCTCACACGCTAGCTAAGCAAAGCGTTTGTCCCAGTCCCCCCTGTCTCCAGCACTGCACAATTGGGCATGAAAGAGAGACACCCCTTCCCCCTTCCCCCCCCCCCCAGCCACAAGGCTGAAAAAGACGGCCAACATTCAACAATACACACAATATATATATATATATATATATTACTGCCCCGCTCAATAAAACTTCTAAGTACCACAAGTCAGGGGTTATTGGGGAGAATGGGGTTAGGAGGTAAAGATAGATTAGCCACGATTGAATGGCAGAGTAGACTTGATGGGCCGAACACTCCCCAAATAACTTATGAACACACTTTTCTGGGGCGGTGGAGTTTTATTGGGGAGGGGGGTAAATGTTATGTGGTATTAAAGTGAATTGGATGCCCACAAATGCTGCCAGTTCATCTTCAGCATTCAAATCCACCCATCAGTCCTGTTATACAATTAAAAAAGGGGTGCTCAACCCTATCCAAATATTTATACACCCCCCCCCCCCACCCCAACCAAATTTGTAACCCTCAACCCACACAGCGTTGGTGTGGATGGATCCAGTATTGTATGCACGTCTCCATTCTGTCAATTACTACTTTGGATTCTTACAACATATTTCCACAAGAGATACTAATGCAAGTGCTCTACCTGTATCTGGAACTGTCTTCTCTTACTGACTTCTGTTTCATTGCAACGTTGTCTGCACTCCTGCAATGAAACCATCAGTTACTGTGCTGACCAGCAAGGGGGAATACCTTTTGTATAAAACATTGTCAAGAGATCCACTCACTTCAGCTTTTCTCTTCTTGGACTGTGTTGAATCTTCACTTTGCTCCTCAGTTTTTGCTTGTCTGGCTTGCAATCGATCACTGTTAATGAAGATTCAGGCAAAATTAAGTTTCCACTTTCCACTTTCCACTCTCCCCCCCCCCCCCCCCCCCCCCTCCAATACATTTTAAAATAAAGGGAAATATTTATCACCTGCGTCTCGACATCCTCTTCCCAGATGAAAATCCTTTAAAATAAGCATTGTAAAATATTACATTGGGCAGCAGTATCACAAAATTGATTTTTACACCCTACATTAACAAAATATAAAACCACATGCCATTATCTCCCTGACAGTCTTAATGTCATTTTCTGTAAGAGGAAAAATACATTGTATTTTCAATAAAAGTGCCTCATTTTTTTGTTTTAAGAGGAGCTTATGTGGGAAAATGTGACTGGCTCACTAGCAACTCTGATATTACACAGTACATCCATTAAAAAAAAAATACGCGCCATCCCTCAGCCTCAATTGTACCCGCTGTATTTTTTTTTCATTAATCGGATGAATGGTGAAGTATGGCAAAAATAAAAGTGTGCCCTTTTTTGCATTTTGTTTTAAAGTGGCTCTTATGTCCCACCCCGGTTCCGCGCCAATTTACACTAGAGCGGGTAACGCCAGGATTGGACACTTTACTCGCTTCTACTCCGCGCTCAGCCGCCAACTCAATAAAACGATCCCCAACACACACACACATAAAAAGAAAGAAAATAGGAAAAAACATGCACATCAAACTACTTACTTAAAGGCAGCTCCTTTAGAATAACACAGAGAACCATCTCTCAGTTAGTTACATTGCCCCGTGTTAGTTACATTGCCCCGTGTTAGTTACATTGCCCCTATGTTAGTTACATTGCCCCTGTGTTAGTTACATTGCCCTGTGTAAGTTGCAAGGCGCGCTAAATAAAATGCTCCCTTCTTTCTTTATAAAGCAGGGCAATGCAATACATTCACTCTGAATCTGCAACAAATGCCCTTGCTTCTTTCTCCACCAACTCCTGGATCTGTTCGGCTTTTAATCTCACACACAAAACAAAAAGAGATGATTCACAAATGCATGGCATAAGTTTCCACCGCTGCTGTCCTTACCCCGGCTGCTGCTGCTGCTCTGCAAAGTACTGTCTCAGCTGGCGCCGGCGCCAACACTTTTAACAAGGGGACCTATCAAATGCGCATGTCCCCCTCAGGTGAAACCAGAAATACTTTTCCCTACACTGTACAATTTCTCTGGACGTCTGACTTAAAAATCACCTTTATGGATCCGGAAGGTGGCCGATTGCATTTTTGACATTTTCTTACATTGTTGGACAAATTGCATGCTTATTCTTAATAGAGAAACGCCACCCACTGCTTGCACAAGTCCCACCTTAAGGGGAGGAGATTTTTTAAATCCCACCAATGGTTACAACCGCTCGCCCGCGCAACGTGACTTGGCTCCAAATGTAAACAGAAATTCAGGCTGATTGTCAGAAGTTGCACTGAACAAGTTCTAGGAGCGGAATTGGGCTATTCGGCCCATCGAGCCCACTCCGCCATTCAATCGTGGCTGGTCTAACTTTCTCAATCTGAACCCCATTCCCCTGCCTTCTGCCAAGCACATTCCTTGTGTGTGCACACACTTGGCCAATAAAATTATTCATTCATTCGTTCTCCCCATAACCCTTGACAGACGTACTAATCAGGAATCTATCAACCTCCACCTTACAAATAGCCATTGACTTGGCCTCCACAGTCTTCTGTGGCCATGAGTTCCAGTGATTCACCACCCTCTGAGGTCTAAAGACATTCCCCCTCAACTTCATCCTCAAGGAACATCCTCATAACCTACAAAGCCCTCCATAACCTGGCCCCATCCTACCTGACCGACCTCCTCCACAGGCACACTCCCACCTGCACCCTCCGCTCTGCTGCTGCCAATCTCCTATCCCCCCCACATCCGGACCAAACTCAGATCCTGGGGGGACAGGGCTTTCTCCATCGCTGCTCCCACCCTATGGAACTCACTACCCCAAAACGTTAGAGACTCCTCCACACTCACCACATTCAAAACATCGCTGAAGTCTCACCTGTTCAGTACTGCCTTCAACCACTGAAGGTCACCTCACCTTCTGTCTCCTTTCTCTGTTCGTTTATTTATTTACTTATTTATCTATTTATTAATTTCCCTATGTTCTCTAAATCTCTGTAAAGCGTCTTTGAGTATATGAAAAGCGCTATATAAATAAAATACATTATTATTATTATTATTATTATTTAATTACAATACAATACAATACAATACAATATATCTTTATTGTCATTGTACAGGGGTACAACGAGATTGGGAATGCGCCTCCCATACGATGCAATAATTTATTTAGCTAGTCAGTATTAATTTAAACAACCCAACAAAACAAATTGTAACAGTTTTAAGACAGAATAAAGTGCAAGTAGATCTGTGCCGGATCACTGTGCGATGTGACCATCCGGCTCAGCAGGACTGGTTCATAGCAGCTATGGCCCTGGGGATGAAGCTGTTCCTGAGTCTGGAGGTGCGGGCGTAGAAGGCCTTGTATCGTCTGTGCGATGGTAAAAGTTCGAACAGACTGTTGCAGGGGTGTGAAGAGTCTTTGTGGATGCTGGTGGCTTTTCTGAGGCATCGTGTGTTGTAGATGCCCTCCAAGGCTGGTAGCTGTGTTCCGATGGTCCTCTGAGCTCTATGAACTACCCGCTGAAGAGCTTTCCTCTCAGCCTCCGTGCAGCTGAGGTACCACACAGGGATGCCATGTGTTAGGTTGCTCTCTATGGTGCAGCGGTAGAATGTCGTCAGCAGCTGTTGGGGCAGACCAGACTTCTTCAGTGTTCTTAGGTAGAACAGTCGTTGCTGTGCCTTCTTGACCAGCGCCGCGGTGTTAGTGGACCATGTGAGATCCTCCGAAATGTGAGTGCCCAGAAACTTGAAGCTGGACACTCTCTCCACACTGTCCCCATTGATAAAGATCGGGGCATATTCCCCGTTATGTGACCTACGGAAGTTGATGATCAGCTAATTCTGAGGCTATGACCTCTGGTCCGAGACTCTCCCACTGATGGAAACATCCTCTCTATCCAGGCCTTTTTACTATTTGATGTTTCATTGACTCGGCCCCCATGGCCATCTGCGGCAATGAATTCCACAGATTCACCACCCTCTTAAATTATTTGCCATTCCATATTTCCTTAATCCATGTGCCTACCGTCCACTAAATTCTATGGGCATTCATTTTGTGATCAAATCTATTATGTTGCACAAAATTGTCAGGTTTTGAGTGAAAACTGCATTAGGACTGAGTGGCGAGGGGAGACAGCCAATGTCTGACAGGACTGACAGGGTGCTAACATGTGGAGGAGATATAAGAGATTGCAGATGCAGGAATTTAGATTCATAGAGTGACACAGTGTGGAAACAGGCCCTTCAGCCCAACGTTCCAACTACACTAGTCCCATCTGCCTGCGTTTGGCCCATATCCCTCTAAACCAGTCCTATCCATGTACCTGTCTAAATGTTTCTTAAGCGTTGTGATGGTCCTTGCCTCAACTACCTCATCCAGCAGCTTGTTCCATACACCCACCAACCTTTGCATGAAGAATTTTACCCCTCAGATTCCTATTAAACCATTTCCCCATTCACCCTAAACCTATGCCCTCTGGTTCTCGTTTTCCCTACTCTGGGCAAGAGACTCTGTGCGTCCACCCAATCTATTGCTCTCGTGGTTTTATACACCTCTATAAGATTACCTCTGATCCTCCTGCGCTCCAAGGAATGGAGTCCCAGCCTACTCAACCTCTCCCTATAGCTCAGACCCTCGAGTCCTGGCAACATGGGGCATCATGGCGGCGCAGCGGTAGAGTTGCTGCCTTACAGCACTTGCAGCCGGAGACCCGGGTTCAATCCCGACTACGGGTGTTGTCTGTACGGAGTTTGTACGTTCTCCCCGTGACCGAGTGGGTTTTCTCCAAGATCTTCAGTTTCCTCCCACAGAGGGCAGATGCATGGCAGATGCAGGATAATGTGAATAAATGTGAGGTTATCCACTTTGGTGTCAAGAACAGGAAAGCAGATTATTAACTGAATGGTGTCAGATTAGGAGAAGGGGAGGTGCAATGAGACCTGGGCGTGCTTGTACATCAGTCACTGAAAGCAATCATGCAGGTACAGCAGGCAGTGAAGAAAGCTAATGGCATTTTAGCCTTCATTGCGAGAGGAATTGAGTTTGGGAGTAAGGAGGTTCTACTGCAGTTGTACAGGGCCCTGGTGAGACCACACCTGGAGTAGTGTGTGCAATTTTGGTCTCCGAATTGAGGAAGGACATTATTGCCATTGAGGGAGTGCAGTGTAGGTTCACCAGGTTAATTCCCGCGATGGCAGGACTGACATATTATGAAAGAATTGGTCGACTGGGCTTGTATTCGCTGGAATTCAGAAGGATGAGAGGGGATCTTATAGAAACATATAAAATTCTTAGAGGATTGGACAGGATAGATGCAGTAAAAAAGTTCCCAATGCTGGGGGAGTCCAGAACCAGGGGTCACAGTTTAAGAATAAGGGATAGGCTATTTAGGACTGAGATGAGGAAAAGCTTTTTCACCCAGAGAGTTGTGAATCTGTGGAATTCTCTGCCACAGAAGGCAGAGGAGGCCAATTCGCTGGATGTTTTCAAGAGAGAGTTAGATTTAACTCTCAGGGCTAAAGGAATCAAGAGATATGGGGAAAAAGCCAGAACAGGGCACTGATTTTGGATGACAATAGACAATAGACAATAGGTGCAGGAGGAGGCCATTCGGCCCTTCGAGCCAGCACCGCCATTCAATGTGATCATGGTTGATCATTCTCAATCAGTACCCCATTCCTGCCTTCTCCCCTGACTCCGCTATCCTTAAGAGCTCTATCTAGCTCTCTCTTAAATGCATTCAGTGAATTGGCCTCCACTGCCTTCTGAGGCAGAGAATTCCACAGATTCACAACTCTCTGACTGAAAAAGTTTTTCCTCATCTCAGTTCTAAATGGCCTACCCCTTATTCTTAAACTGTGGTCCCTTGTTCTGGACTCCCCCAACATTGGGAACATGTTTCCAGCCTCTAACGTGTCCAACCCCTTAATAATGTTCTACGTTTCGATAAGATCTCCTCTCATCCTTCTAAATTCCAGTGTATACAATCCTAGTCGCTCCAGTCTTTCAACATATGATAGTCCTATGGCGAGTCCGAAAACTTGTTGGTTGTAGAAGAAGTTTATTGCAGCCGCAATATTCGAATACAAAGTTAAACAACAGGGTAAAGGACAACCATCAAAAACTTACTGTCTTCTTCGAAGACTTCGCCGAACTAAACATTTCGGGCGCCAAAAGCGCACATGACAACGCTGGCCAATCAGCGATGTCGCTCTCTGGACCAATCCCTACGGTCGCGCTCACACGTGACCTTGCTGGCCAATCTGAGGGTTCGACGACCCGGACCATTCTCTATGGTCGCTACATGACCCCCCCCAGAACCCGAGGTACGGAACCTAGCAGGGAGCCGGATTTCGCGACCATAACGAGTAAGGAGAGGGGCAGCCTGAACCACAGGAGCAGGGGATTCCGGACTTGGAGGAACTGCCGGAATGGGGGGTCCTGGAGGAACTGCCGGAACGGGGGGTCCTGGACTGAGCAGAACTGACGGAGGTCGGCCTCTCCTAGGGGTTTGGCCGACCAGGACTGGTTGATCCGGATCCAAGTGTGCAGGTTTGAGCCGGGACACCGAGACGAGCTCACTCCTGCCACACATGTCTAAGGTGAAGGTAGCCGTTCCCTTACGTAAAACCCGGAACGGCCCTTGATAGACCCTCTGCAATGGGGCACGATGGGAATCTTTTCGCAGAAACACAAACTCACAGTCCTTCAAGGAAGGCGGTTCATGTACCATGGGACACCCATGACGTGAAGTCGGAACTGGAGCCAGGGAGCCCACCCGTGCCCGGAGAGATGCTAACACTGATGGGACTGTAGGCAGCTGGTCTGAGGATTCCGGAAACAAATCTCCGGGTACTCGAAGTGTCGAGCCAAATACTAGCTCCGCAGACGACGCACCGAGATCTTGCTTAGGAGCAGTCCGGATGCCCAGAAGAACCCAGGGGAGTTGGTCTACCCAGTCCGGGCCTTCAAGCCTTGCACTGAGGGACGCCTTAAGTTGACGGTGGAACCTTTCTACAAGTCCATTTGCCTGGGGGTGGTATGCAGTAGTGGGTTGTAACTTGGAACCGTACAGTTCTTCGAGCGCGTCCCAGAGGGACGAAGTGAACTGCGGCCCCCTGTCAGTGGTAATAACTGCCGGGACCCCGAAACGAGCTACCCAATGGAGGGCCAAAGTCCTGGCACAAGAGGCTGCCGAGATATCAGACAATGGGAAAGCCTCTGGCCACCGGGTGAACCGATCCACCACCGTGAGGAGGTGGGTGTAGCCCCGGGAGGAAGGCAAAGGCCCGACCAAATCCATGTGGATGTGGAAAAAACGAACAGCTGGGACCTCGAACCCCTGTACGGGAGGCTGGACATGGCGCTGGACTTTAGCGGTCTGACAGGGAACGCAGGAACGCGCCCAACCCGCTACCTGTTTCCGTAGGCCATGCCAGACAAACCGAGCTGCTACTAAAGCAGAGGTGGAGCGGATGGACGGGTGCGCCAGCCCATGAATGGCATCAAAAACCCGGCGCTGAAGGGAGGGCAGTACTACCGGCCTGGGACGGGGAAGGGAAACATCACACCAGACTTTTGTGCCTTCCGACCCGCAGGCTACCTGAGCCAACTTCAATCCCGAAGTGGTGGACTGGTATGCCGAGGCGGTATCCGCTAGAAGCTGTGCCTCCGCAAGCTCCTGGGGATCCACCTCGCAGTCCACCGCCGAAATGGGGGAACAAGCAGGTCTAGACAGGGCGTCAGCAACGGCATTAAGCTTACCCGCGACATGACGGACATCGGTGGTAAATTCGGAGATAGCAGTCAGGTGCCGCTGCTGGGGGGCCGACCATGGGTCAGACAATTTGAAAAATGCAAATGTTAATGGTTTGTGGTCCGTAAAGGCCACAAATGGGCGGCCCTCAAGGAAGTACCTGAAATGACGAACAGCTAAATAGAGGGCCAGAAGCTCTCGGTCAAATGCGCTATACTTCAGCTCAGCCGAATTTAGTTGCCGGCTGAAAAACGCCAAGGGCTGCCAACGGCCACCGACCTGCTGCTCCAAGACCCCGCCCACCGCCACGTCAGAGGCGTCAACCGTCAGAGCCGTGGGGGCGGAGGGGCTCGGGTGGACCAACATGGTGGCGTCTGCTAATGCTGCCTTAGCTGCTGTAAAAGCCGACTCTGCGGCCGGGGACCATATCAACTCTACCGGTTTTCCCGCAAGGCACTGGAAGAGCGGGCGCATGACCCGCGCAGCTGCCGGAACGAACCTATGGTAGAAGTTAACCATACATACGAACTCCTGTAGTCCTTTTACTGCGGTGGGCCTGGGAAATGCCCGGATAGCCTCCACCTTCTCGGGCAAAGGGGAGGCGCCGGCAGGGGTAATTCTGTGCCCTAAAAAATCAAGAGAAGGGAGGCCGAATTGACACTTGGAGGGTTGGATAATGAGCCCATGGTCTTGGAGCCGCTGGAACACAGTCCGCAAGTGGACCTGGTGTTCCTGCACTGAGGGGCTGGCGACCAGGATGTCGTCTAAATAAATAAACAAAAAGGGTAAACCCCGACCCACACGGTCCATCAGTCGTTGGAAAGCCTGTGCCGCGTTCTTTAAACTGAAAGGCATAAGCAACCATTCAAACAACCCGAACGGAGTAATCGTGGCAGTTTTCTGTATGTCCTCCGGACGCACCGGAATCTGGTGGTATCCTCGCACCAAATCGATTTTGGAGAACACCACCGCTCCTTCCAGCCCAGACGAAAAGTCCTGTAGGTGCGGTATGGGGTAGCGATCAGCCGTGGTGACAGCATTGAGACGCCGATAATCGCCACATGGTCTCCACCCCCCAGATGCCTTGGAGACCATATGCAACGGCGAGGCCCACGGGCTGTCGGACTGACGGACAATGCCCATTTCCTCCATCTTCCTAAATTCCGCCCGTGGCTCCACCAGTTTGTCTGGCGGTAGTCTCCTGGCCCGAGCGAAAACGGGAGGGCCCTCGGTGCGGATGTGATGGACCACGCCGTGCTTGGCCGAAGGCGTGTCAAAACGTTGGATGAGCAGCTCTGGAAACTCTGCCAGGATCTCAGCATACGAGTCAGGGGCCGCGACGACGGCCTGGACAATAGGGCTGGGCGGGGAGGCGATTGTCGGAGCGACGGGCTCCTCGCTGGCGGAGGGTCGGAGGTCGTTACCGCGGACATCAGGGACCAGTGAAAAAGCCCAGAGAAAATCTGCGCCTAGGATCGCTTGTCTGACGTCTGCTATGATGAATGGCCATTCGTACGTGCGGAGGCCTAACACAAGGGACATCTTCCGTATACCGAAAGTGCGAATGGGGCTGCCATTAACCGCGATGAGGGTGGGACCTGTCTTACCCGTTCTGGTTTCGAGGTCGGTCGGCGGCACTATACTGACGATGGCTCCCGTGTCTACCAAAAATTCTGTGTCCGTGAATCGATCGTGGACGTAGAGGCGTCGGTTCTGGCCAATCGCAACTGCCCCTATGTACGATCGGCCGAGGCTTTTCCCGCGAAGGTACAAGGTGAGCGGCAGTTGCGGGATTCTCTACCCCATCGTAGGTGATAATAGCACCAGCCGCGCTTGTGCGGATCTTTTTGGCGGGCTTTTGGAGAACTGGCGGGAGACGCGGCGCCATCTTGATGTCGCTGTGGCGTGGTCACTGATGTCGAGACCTTGTTGATCGAACCGCTTGCCTTGTTTTTAGCCGCTATGAGCGCGTCCGCTTTCGCTGCATATGCTTCGGGGTCCTTAAAAGAACAATCCGTGAGCAGCAGTCGGACATCCTCAGGAAGCTTCTCTCGGAATGCCTGTTCGAACATAAGGCAATCCGTATGCTCACCGGCTAGCATCATCATCTCGGCCATGAGAACGGACGGCCGTCGATCTCCGAGGTCCGGTAGGTGCAGAAGTCTTTCAGCGCAATCATGCCTATTAAACCCGAAGGTTCGCAGTAACAATTTCTTCATTGCCTCGTACTTGCTTTCCGCAGGCGGATTAACGATGAACCGCATCACGCGTGTGGTCGTCTCCGGTGATAGAGCGCTGACGAGGTAGTAATACTTCGTCGAGTCGGCCGATATGTTCTTTATATGAAATTGGGCTTCGGTGTGGACAAACCAAGATTGCGGTGAATGTGTCCAAAACAACGGAAGGTGAACGCTTACCGCGCTTAACTCCGGTGTGCCAGGCGCGGCAATCAACAACGAGGCGTCGTGTTCCTGCATAGTCAGTGATCGTCCAGATCACGTCGGGGTCACCAATATGGCGAGTCCGAAAACTTGTTGGTTGTAGAAGAAGTTTATTGCAGCCGCAATATTTGAATACAAAGTTAAACAACAAGGTAAAGGACAACCATCAAAAACTTACTGTCTTCTTCGAAGACTTCGCCGAACTGAACATTTCGGGCGCCAAAAGCGCACATGACAACGCTGGCCAATCAGCGTGTCGCTCTCTGGACCAATCCCTACGGTCGCGCTCACACGTGACCTTGCTGGCCAATCTGAGGGTTCGACGACCCGGACCATTCTCTATGGTCGCTACAGTCCCGCCATTCCGGGAATTAACCTAGTAAACCTACAATAGCAAGAATATCCTTCCTCAAATTTGGAGACCAAAACTGCACACAGTACTCCAGGTGCGGTCTCACTAGGGCCCTGTACAACTGCAGAAGGATCTCTTTGCTCCTATACTCAACTCCTCTTGTTATGAAGGCCAACATTCCATTGGCTTTCTTCACTGCCTGCTGTACCTGCATGCTTCCTTTCAGTGACTGATGCACTAGGACACCCAGACCTCGTTGTACGTCCACTGTTCCTAACTTGACACCATTCAGATAATACTCTGCCTTCCTATTCTTACCACCAAAGTGGATAACCTCACACTTATCCACATTAAACTGCATCTGCCATGCATCCGCCCACACAACCTGTCCAAGTCACCCTGCAACCTCATAGCATCTTCCTTACAGTTCACAATACCACCCAGCTTTGTATCATCTGCAAATTTGCTAATGGTACTTTTAATCCCTTCATCCAAGTCATTAATGTATATTGTAAATAGCTGCAGTCCCAGCACCGAGCCTTGCGGTACTCCACTAGTTACTGCCTGCCATTCTGAAAGGGACCCATTTATCCCCACTCTTTGCTTTCTGTCTGTCAACCAATTTTCTATCCATGTCAGTACCCTACCTCCAATACCATGTGCTCTAATTTTGCTCACTAATCTCCTATGTCAAGGTACACCACATCCACCGGCTCTCCCCTGTCAATTTTCCTAGTTACATCCTCAAAGAATTCCAGAAGATTAGTCAAGCATGATTTCCCCTTCGTAAATTCGTGCTGACTTGGAACAATCCTGTTACTGCTATCCAAATGCTCCGCAATTTCGTCTTTTATAATTGACTCCAGCATCTTCCCCACCACTGATGTCAGACTAACTGGTCTATAATTTCCCGTTTTCTCTCTCCCTCCTTTCTTAAAAAGTGGGACAACATTAGCTACCCTCCAATCCACAGGAACTGATCCTGAATCTATAGAACATTGGAAAATGATCACCAATGCGTCCACAATTTCTAGCGCCACCTTCTTAAGTACTCTGGGATGCAGACCATCAGGCCCTGGGGATTTATCAGCCTTCAGTCCCATGAGTCTACCCAACACCATTTCCTGCCTAATGTGGATTTCCTTCAGTTCCTCCGTCACCCTAGGATCTCTGGCCACTAGAACATCTGGGAGATTGCTTGTATCTTCCTTAGTGAAGACAGATCCAAAGTAACGGTTCAACTCGTCTGCCATTTCCTTGTTCCCCATAATAAATTCCCCCGCTTCTGTCTTCAAGGGACCCACATTTGCCTTGACTATTTTTTTCCTCTTTACATACCTAAAAAAGCTTTTACTATCCTCCTTTATATTGTTGGCTAGTTTACCCTCGTACCTCATCTTTTCTCCCCGTATTGCCTTCTTAGTCATCTTCTGTTGCTCTTTAAAAGAGTCCCAATCCTCTGGCTTCCCACTCTTCTTTGCTTTGTTGTACTTCTGCTCTTTTATTTTTATGCTGTCCTTGACTTCCCTTGTCAGCCACGGGTGCCTCTTACTCCCCTTAGAATCTTTCCTCCTCTTTGGGATAAATTGATCCTGCAACTTCTGCATTATTCCCAGGAATACCTGCCATTGCTGTTCCACCGTCTTCCCTGCTAGGGGCTCCTTCCAGTCAATTCTGGCCAGCTCCTGCCTCATGCCTCTGTAATCCCCTTTGCTATACTGTAATACTGACACTTCCAATTTTCCCTTCTCCCTCTCAATTTGTAGAGTAAAACATCATATTGTGATCACTGCATCTTAATGGCTCTTTTACCTCGAGTCCCCTTATCAGATCAGGTTCATTACACAACACTAAATCCAGAATTGCCTTCTCTCTAGTAGGCTCCAGTACAAGCTGTTCTAAGAATCCATCTCGGAGACACTCCACAAACTCTCTTTCCTGGGGTCCATTACCAACCTGATTTTCCCAGTCTACCTGCATGTTGAAATCTCCCATAACCACCGTAGCATTACATTTGCGACACGCCAATTTTAGCTCCTCATTCAACCTGCACCCTATGTCGAGGCTACTGTTTGGGGGCCTGTAGATAACTCCCATTAGGGTCTTTTTACCCCTACAATTCCTCATTTCTATCCATACTGATTCTACATCTCCTGATTCTATGTCACCCCTTGCAAAGGAGTGAATATCATTCCTCACCAACAGAGCGACCCCACCCCCTCTGCCCACCTGTCTGTCTTTTCGATAGGTCGTATACCCCTGAATATTCAGTTCCCAGCCCTGGTCCTCTTGTAGCCATGTCTCAGTGATTCCCACAACATCATACTTGCCAATATCTAACTGAGCCTCAAGCTCATCCACTTTATTTCTTATACTTCGCGCATTTAAATACAACACTTTAATTTCCGTATTCACCTCCCCTCTCACACCGGTCACAATTGGCCGTGACCTTACTCTCTTATCCCTTCTAGAACTTCCCTCCCCATTCATTCCAGAGTCCTTTGAAATTTCTCCTGTATTTGCTTCCCCTTTAACTCCATCTCCATATTCCCAGTTTGTCAACCCCTCCCCCCCACTACTTAGTTTAAAGCCACGCTTGTAACACTAGCAAACCTACCTGCCAGAATGTTGGCCCCCCTGCTGTTAAGGTGTAACCCGTCCCTTTTGTACAGGTCACCCCTACCCCAGAAGAGATCCCAGTCGTCTAGAAATCTAAATCCCTGCTCCCTGCACCAGCCCCTCAGCCATACAATCATATCCCCGGTCTCTCTATTCCTGCCCTCACCAGCACGAGGTACAGGTAGCAGTCCAGAGAAAACCACCTTTGACGTCCTACTTCAGCCATGATCATATTGAATGGCCTACTGCACCTATTTTCTATGTTTCTGTTTCTACTCCAAAGACGTACAGGTTTGCAGGTAAATTGGCTTGGGTTGCATACTTGGTATAAGTATAAATTGTCGTTAGTGTGTATAGGCTTGTGTTAATGTGTGGGGATCGCTGGTCGGTGCGGACTCGGTGGGCCGAAGGGCCTGTTTCCGCACTGTATCTCTAAACTAAACATCCTCGTAAATCTTCTCGGCATCATTTCCAGCTTAACATCTTTCCTATAAGATGGTGCCCATGTTTAGAGAAAAGAAACTCGATCCTGATGCAGGGTCACAACTTAAAACATCGACCGGCATTTCTTTCCACTGCTATGCCGATGACACTCAGCTTTACCTCCCCCTGAAACCCAACAACCAGTCAAATTTAAACAGCCTCTTACACTGCCTTGAGGACATAAAATGTTGGATGGCACAGAACTTCCTCCAATTAAATGAGAGCAAGTCTGAGGTCATCCTATTCGGCCCCCCCGACTCCATCAAATCGATAACAGGCAGTCTTGGAAGTCTATCCTGCCTAGTCAAACCGCATGTCAAAAACCTCGGCATGATATTTGACTCTGCATTAAAATTTGATAAGCAAGTCAACGCTGTGGTAAAAGCCAGCTTCTTCCAACTTCGAACCATAGCTAAAATCAAACCTTTCCTCCAATTCGACGACACAGAAAAAATCATTCACGCTTTCATTTCCTCCCGCCTAGACTACTGCAACTCCCTATACACTGGGATCAGCCAATCTTCCCTGTCCCGCCTGCAACTGGTCCAAAACGCCGCAGCGAGACTCCTGACGGGTACCCGTAAAAGGGACCACATCACCCCGATTCTGGCCTCTCCACTGGCTCCCTGTACGGTACAGAATCAACTTCAAGCTCCTCCTATTCACGTATAAAGCCCTAAATGGACATTCCCCCCCCCTACATCAAAAATCTTCTAACCCACCTCTCTAACTCCAGGTCCCTCAGGTCGGCCGACTTGGGGCTACTCACTATCCCGCGGTCTAGGCTTAAGCTCAGGGGTGACCGCGCTTTTGCGGTTGCAGCTCCTAGACTGTGGAACAGCATCCCTCTCCCCATCAGAACTGCCCCCTCCATCGACTCCTTTAAGTCCAGGCTCAAAGGAGGGCGGCACGGTAGCGCAGCGGTAGAGTTGCTGCTTTACAGCGAATGCAGCGCCGGAGACTCAGGTTCGATCCTGACTACGGGTGCTGCACTGTAAGGAGTTTGTACGTTCTCCCCGTGACCTGCGTGGGTTTTCTCCGAGATCTTCGGTTTCCTCCCACACTCCAAAGACGTACAGGTATGTAGGTTAATTGGCTGGGTAAATGTAAAAATTGTCCCTAGTGGGTGTAGGATAGTGTTAATGTACGGGGATCGCTGGGCGGCACGGACTTGGAGGGCCGAAAATGCCTGTTTCCGGCTGTAAATATATGATATGATATGAAAACCTATTTCTACTCCCTAGCGTTTGAGGCTCATTGAGGAGGCGCTGTGAACTGTTTGCGTGCTACTGTATGTTTCATTTTTTCCTTAGTACCTAATCAGATGTACAGCACTTTGGTCAACGTGGGTTGTTTTTAAATGTGCTATACAAATAAAATTGACTTGACTTGACTCACCTAAACAGACACTGCTTGACTGGCTGAGTTCCTCCAGCAGTTTATTTGCTACTGACCTCTAGCAGTTTTGGGCCCCATATCCGAGGAAGGATGTGCTGACATTGGAAAGGGTCCAGAGGAGGTTTACGAGAATAATCCCAGGGATGATCGAGTTAATGTATGATGAGCATTTTAACGGCACTGGGCCTGTACTCGCTGGAGTTTAGATGGATGAGGAGGGATCGCATTGAATCTTACCGAATAGTGAAAGGCTTGGATGGACTCGATGTGGAGAGGATGTTTCCACAGGTGGGTGAGTCCAAGACCAGAGGGCACAGCCTCAGAATAAAAGGACGCTATTTTGCAAAAGAGATGAGGAGGAATTTCTTTAGTCAGAGGGTGGTGAATGTGGAATTCATTGCCACAGATGGGTGGGGAGGCCAAGTCAATGGATATTTTTAAGGCAGAGATAGATAGATTCTTGATTAGTACGGGTGTCAAGGGTTATGGGGAGAAGGCAGGAAAATGGGGTTAGAAGGCAGAGATCAGCCTCGATTGAACGGCTGAGTAGACTCGATGGGCCGAATGGCCTCATTCTACTCTGTGAACGTGCTTTGCATAGTGAACTATAATCAAGGGAGGAGAGCATGCTTTCAGTATTTCACCTTTAAAAAAATGATCAATCCTCTGCCAAATATTATTACATTTATTGACAAATGAAACATTTCCACAGTTAGTACAAGAAATCAATAAGCAAATATTAGAACTTAAAAACAAAAAACATTTCTGAATACGTGAAAGCACAGGTAACCAGTATTAAAACATTATTTGAAAGAACACAATTGTACAGTGCAAACTGCACCAGTTAACCTTTTGTATTTACTAATAGGTTGATCCTAAATTAGTAAATCAAATCAAATCACTTACTCTACAAGTCTATAAGATTGACAATTATTTGGCAAAGTGCTGTGTTTATTCTGGAAATTGGATTCTGACTCCAGTCAATTGAGTGACCAGAAAAAGTTTCAAAGTGGGTTACAATATCCCCATTTTGTCATCGTGTTACAATTGAATATAAAATTGTACAACATAACTCCAGTCTTCTGTACATAGTTGGGTCGGTGTGTTATATTTACAACATCTTTCATATCTTCCCATTCTTCATATTTATATTACATTAAATGCTGGTTTCACACACTGAATCTAAAATGGAAGGCACATCATTAACAAATCCAAACATGGATCCCTGTATGGAATACTCAGCAAAACTAAGAATCAGTTTAAGTATTTTGTAACATACACATTCTCCTAGTGTAGCTTTGTTCAAAGCGTTTAAAAAAAAAAGTGAACCCATTGTTTTAATCATCACCGACAGAATCAGCTTCTCATCGATCAAAATACAAAAGAGGCTTTTACACAAACACAAAAAAATCAGTCAAATATAATCAACGTGGACAGTGTCAAAAAACAAAATCAACAACTGGTTGGATCGGGCGAGGATGTTTCCACTTGTGGAAGATTCTAGGACGAGAGGTCGTTCTTTTAGGAAGGAAATGAGGAGGAATTTCTTTAGTCAGAGGGTGGTGAATCTGTGGAATTCTTTACCACAGAAAGCTGTGGAGGGCCAGTCAGTGGATATTTCTAAGGCAGAGATAGATAGATTCTTGATTAGAACAGGTGTCAGAGGTTATGGGGAGAAGGCAGGAGAATGGGGTAGGGAGGGAGGGAGAGACCAGTCACGATTGAGAGGTAGAGTAGACTTGATGGGCCGAATGGCATAAGTCTACTCCGAACACTGATGATCTTGGGTGACAATATCAAATTACACTCAACCACTATTAATTTTCTGTACAACATAAAACTTGTGCAAGCTTTGTACAGAGAACTACAATTCAATTAGATTTTACCACTATGGTGTCAGTGATAAATATCGAACAGAGTAAACATGCAAAGAAAAAATATATAACATTTGCTACACCAGTGTTAATTATATGTAATTTTACAAACATTTTCATCGATGGACTTGGCTATCAATTTGTTATGACCTAGACAAACCTAGACAAGCCTCGAGGCGTACGATCATAACATATTTTATAGATTTATCAGGCATCGTAGTTGTGAAATTTTCATTTGTTAGAAAAACAGTAGTATAGGAAAAGTATTTGTGAATTTATAAAATAAATCCTGAGGCAGAGTTAGGTAAATTATTTCGGCATTGAAAATGCCACAATATTCACTGTAACTGTTGATGTAACTGTTCCTATTTTCTAATCTGTTTCTTAGGATGCTCCTACTAAGTAAAATCTTGTTGGACAAAATATGGAACAATTCCCAGGCAATTGTTTTCTTAAGTTAAAAAAAACCCAAAGTGCTGGAGGAACTGAGCGGGTCAGTGCAGCATCTGTGGAAGGAATGGGCAGGCGAAGTTTCCGGTCAGGATCGTTCTTCAGATTGATAGGGGGAGGACGCTGGCGCGAGGGTGGCAGGGTGGCACAGCTGGTGGAGCCGCTGTCTCACAGTGCCACAGACCTAAGTTCGTTCCTCACCTGCAGTGCGTGTGGAGCTTGCACGTTCTCCTGGTGACTACGTGGGTTTGCTCCGGATGCTCCGGTTTCATCCCACATCACAAAAAAATAAACATGCGGGTTTGTAGATTAATTGGCCTGTGTAAATGTTCTTTAGTGTGCAAGGATTGGATGCGAAAGTGGGATAATGTAGAACTGGTGTGAACAGATGAGCGATCATTGGCATGGACTCGGTGGGCCGAAGGGCCTGTTTCCCTGCTGTATTTTCGAATCGAACAATCGGTTCAAGGTGGGGGTCTGGCAAAACCCTTGGCAAGGGATAGATCGTGACACAAGAGACTGCAGATGCTGAAATTTTGAAACATGAAATGCTGGAGGAACGGCAGATCAGGCTGCATTTTAGTCTAGTGTGGTTTAGAGTTACAGCGCGGAAACAGGCCCTTCGGCACACCGAGTTGGCAACGACCAGCGATCCACTACACTAGACTATCTTGCACACTAGGGACAATTTATTTTTACAGAAGCCAATTATCCCACAAATCTATACATCTTTGGAGTTGTGGGAGGAAACCGGAGCACCCAGCGAAAAACCACAGGGTCACATGGAGAACGTACAAACTCCGCACAGACAGTGTTCGGATTCGAACCCGGGTCTCTGGCGCTGTAAGGCAACAGCTTTAATGATGAGGTGATAACGAAGGGATGTATGGATGCGAACAGTGGAAACTGGCAGGATGACTAGGGTGGGGGAGGGACAGAGAGAGGGAATGCATGGGTTACTTGAAATTAGAGGTTAATATTCATACCACTGGGGTGTAAACTACCCAAGCGAAATATGAGGTGCTGTTCCTCCAATTTGTGCTGGGCCTCACTCTGACAGTGGAGGGGGCCCAGGACAGAAAGGTCAGTGTGGGAATGGGAGGGGGAGTTAAAATGTTTAGCAACCAGATCGCATAGGTGAGAAAAGGTGACTTGGGGAAAATTATTAGTTTAGTTTGTTATCACAGCGAAATCCTTTTTGTTGCAATGAGCAACCATCAGAGAGTATAGTTGCTCTTTACCTGCGTTTTCCACTCAAGATTAACATTTTATAGGAGCATCTTCGGAATGTGGAACTAAAACAAAAGATTAATATAACCATTTTATCCCTAAGGAATTTAACATTCTGCAATAAACGTCACAACTAATATAACATACCAAGGAGAAAAATTCAAACAAAATAATCCTTCACGTGAATGCACAGCATCGAGGTATTAACCAACATTTTTTTTAAAAAACATCTCAATACAACACGTTTAGAAAGGAACAAATCGATAACCTAGAAACAGTTGGACGTTTAAATTGCTACGCAGAGAGAAAGCATGTACGTAGCACCAAACCTTGAATATGTACAAATATCCTGCAGTAATGATAATGTTACTGAATCACATGCAGTCCAAAGAAAGGTTCCTTTTTAAAAACTGAAATATATATATATCTCAGGCTTCCTTGATGTCACATTACAGGTACTTAGAAAAATTATACACTGTACTTGTCCCTGAGAATCTGTGTTGCAAACTAAATTGAGATCACCCTCCAGAAACAAATCACAGTCCAAAGAGCCTTTTCATCTCCAAGGCAACATTTGTTAATGATGGTTTCGATATATATATTTTTTTGCGGCTGAATTTTGCTCTCGTGTGAACGTGAAAACGGACGGAGAGGAACTTTCCAGAATTCAGAGTTTAAAAAAAAATCCCATCAACAAGGAAAAGGCATTTGGTGATACAGAGTTTAAGACTTTAAAGCACCCGGGAAGAAAAAAAGATTAGAAACCTCCAAAATACTTACTTACTCGTCATGATTAATGATTTCCTAATTTTGTTAAATACGGAGCACTAGAAAATGGTTATCAATACGAGTATAGAAGTTGGGAGGTCATGTTGCAGTTGCCTAAGACGTTGGTGAGGCCGCATTTAGAATATTGTGTTCAGTTCTGGGCACCGTGTTATAGGAAAGATGTTGTCAAGCTGGAAAGGGTACAGAGAAGATTTACGAGGATGTTGCCAGGGCTAGCGGGTCTGAGCTATAGGGAGAGGTTGAGTAGGCTGGGACTCTATGCCCTGAAGCGCAGGAGGATGAGGGGTGATCTTATTGAGATGTATAAAATCATGAGTGGAATAGATTGGGTAGATGCACAGAGTCTCTTGCCCAGAGTAGGTGAATCGAGGAACAGAGGACATAGGTTCAAGGTGAAGGGGAAAAGATTTAATAGGAATCTGATAGGTAAGGTGGTGGGTGTATGGAACAAGCTGCCAGAGGAGGTAGTTGAGGCAGGGACTTTCCCAACATTTAAGAAATAGTTAGGACAGGTTTGGAGGTATATTTACCAAACGTGGGCAGGTGGGACGTGTTGGTCGGTGTGGGCAAGATGGGCCTGTTTCCACGCTGTATCACTCTATAACACTCGCGAGATTTACAACGAGAACATTGCTTTTCAAAACAAAAAAGAAAACAATAACGATTAATAATTATACTGCCGTTGGCAAGGTTGGTGTAGAGCGTGTCCACTGTGTTTAATCTGTCGAGAGATGTACTCCCGGTTAAGGTTTTGGCGGCGAATATTGTTGCGGTTTACGAGGTGCTTTGCGCAGTGTTCCTTCCCACGCTGAGCATGGCGGAGTTGAGCGGCTTGCTCCACAAGATCGGTGTGGGCGGCCAGTGTAGCTGCATAGCAGCGAATATGGTGGTCAACCCCACCGGGGGGCGCACTTCTGCAACGACAAGCAAAATGGCAGTCACTCATGACGTCACGCTAGATCGTCGCATTGACACAATGCTTCCATGTCCAGCTTTATCAGGCAGCGCAGTGCACAACAACAGGCCCTACGGCCAGCAATGCTCTATGGTTAGTTTAGTTCCGTTTAGAAATACACCGCTGAAACAGGCCCTTTGGCCCAACGAGTCCGCAACGACCAGCGATCCCCGCACATCAACGCTGTCCTACACACACTAGGGACAGTTTACATTTATACCAAGTCAAATTAACCTATAGACCTGTACGTCTTTGGAGTGTGGGAGGAATCCGAAGATCTCGGGTAAAACCCATGCATTCAGGCCGAGAACATACAAACTCCGTACAGGCAGCACCCACCCGTAGTCAGGATTGAACCCGGGTCTCTGGCGCTGTAAAGCAGCAACTCTACCGCTGCACCACCCTTGAGTGCCGCCCTTGAGTTAGTGTAGGAAAGGACTGCAGATGCTGGTTTACACCAAAGATAGACACAAAATGCTGGAGTAACAGCGGGACAGGCAGTATCTCTGGAGTTAAGGCATGGGTGATGTTTCGGGTCAAGACTGAACCAAGAAGGGTCTCGACCCAAAACGACACCCATGTAGACAGGTCTCGACCTGAAACACCACCTATTCCTTCTATCCAGAGATGCTGCCTGTCCCGCTGAGTTACTCCAGCATTTTGTGCCTGGCTTCAATGTTCAATTGTTTATTGTCACGTGTGCACAGCTCAGTGCAATTCTTTTTGCACAACCCATAAATGTAAAGTTGTCATATTTTGGCGCCGTTTGCAAAGGAAGAGTCCAAAGTTGGGCTACATGCTGGAAGTACTGCAGCTGCCCTCCCCCTCATCCAGGTAGGCCCAGGTAATCCACAGGCTGCTGCAGGCCTTCTCCTTGCCCGACCACCAGCCTCTGTCTCCTGCAGCCACCTTGCAGACGCTGCCTGTGCTGAACGTGATGCTGACCATCTCATAGAAACATAGACATAGAAAATGGCCATTCGGCCCTTCGAGCCATTCAATATGATCATGGCTGATCATCCAAAATCAGTACCCCGTTCCTGCTGCTTCCCCCATATCCCGTGATTCCGTTAAGCCCTAAGAGCTAAATGTAACTTTCTCTTGAAAACTCTTTTCTCTTATCTACCTGCACATAATCCATATCTTCCCAACCCCTGCATATCCATGTGTCTCTCTGAAAGTCTCTTAAATGCTACTAACATATTTGGCTCAACCATCACCCCTGGCTCACCACTCTGTGTAAAAAAAAAAGCTTGTACCACTTGCTCTGTGCGGCACGGTGGCACAGCGGTAGAGTTGCTGCCTCACAGCGCCAGAGGCCCGGGTTCGATCCTGACCATGGGTGCTGTCTGTGCGGACTTTGTGTGTTCTCCCTGTGACCACGTGGGTTTTCTCCGAGACCAACGTCACCCATTCCCTCTCTCCAGAGATGCTGCCTGTCCTGCTGAGTTACTCCAGCATTTTGTGTCCGTCTTCGGTGTAAGCCAGCATCTGCGGTTCCTTCCAACACACCAGGGAAACTTTATCCTGGTTCTAGCTGGGGGGGGGGGGGGGAAGGAGGGAGAGAGGGTGGGGGGGCGAGAGCAGAACTGTGTGGGACACAGTGTCAGAAAATGACGTCTTGGATGCCGAGGTGGCCTGCACCGTAGGTTCCCCACAGCAGGGAGGGCATGGGTGGGCAATGGGTGAAACAAAGAGAATCTCTCTCCAACAGTCCAACAGGGCGGAATAATGGGGCACTTAAGATAAGATAAATCTCCTTTGTAATAGGTTGCTAATGTTGTAAAGACTGTGGTGTTGTCTTGTGCTTCGAGACAAAGAGGTCAAAGAAAAAAGTGGCGTAGGAAGGAAAGCAGTCTGACGAAGGGTCTCCACCCAAAACGCCACCCATTCCTTTACTCCAGAGATGCTGCCTGACCCGCTGAGTTATTCCAGCTTTCTGTGACTATCTTAAGAAAAAAAGGGACAGCAGACAAGAATGTAGATTTTCTAAATTCTGACTCCGTCCCTCCAGTCCCAGTAACATCCATGTGAATCTTTTCTGCACCCTTTCTGGATTAATCACATCTTTCCTATCGCTGGGTGACCAGAACTACACACAACACCCCAAGTGTGGTCTCACCAACTACGTCTCGACCCAAAATGTCGCCCATCCCTTCGATTCAGAGAGTGGCGGCACGGTGGAGCAGCGGCAGAGTTGCTGCCTTACAGCGCTTGCAGCGCCGGAGTCCCGGGTTCGAGAACGACTACGGGTGCTGTCTGTACGGAGTTTGTATGTTATCCCCGTGACCTGCGTGGGTTTTCTCCAGGTGCTCCGGTTTCCTTCCACACTCCAAAGACGTACAGGTTTGAAGGTTAATTGGTTTGGTGTAATTGTAAATTGTCCCTTGTGTGTGTAGGATAGTGTTAATGTGCGGGGATTGCTGGTCGATGCGGACTCATAGAAACATAGAAAGTAGGTGCAGGAGTAGGCCGTTCGGCCCTTCGAGCCAGCACCACCATTCAATATGATCATGGCTGATCATCCAGAATCAGTACCCCGTTCCTGCTTTTTCTCCATATCTCTAAACTAAACTAAACTGGATGCTGCCTGTCCCACTGAGTCACTCCAGCATTTTGTGTCTTTCTTCGGCGCAATCTGCCATTTCCTCCTCCACTCAACTTCGACTTGTACAGTTGCAACATCGTGTCCGACCTCCTGTACTCTACACCCTGGCCAATGAAAGTCTCTGTTCTACACACTCTCAAGGGTCCATCCATTTACCGTGCTAGTCCTGTCCCGCTCTGACTTCTCAACATGGCACCTCACACTTATCAGTGTTAAATTCAATAGACAATAGGTGCAGGAGGAGGCCATTTGGCCCTTCGAGCCAGAACCGCCATTCAATGTGATCATGGCTGATCATCCACAATCAGTACCCCGTTCCTGCCCTCTCCCCTTACCCCCTGACTCCGCTATCATTAAGAGCTCTATCTAACTCTCTCTTGAATTCCATCTGCCATTCCTTGGTCTACTTCTCAAATTCATCTAGATTCATCTGTATTCATGAGAGAGTTAGACATAGCTCTTAGAGCTAACGGAATCAAGGGATATGGGGGGGAAAGCAGGAACGGGGCACTGATTTTGGATGATCATCCATGATCATATTGAATGGTGGTGCTGGCTCGAAGGGCCGAATGGCCTACTCCTGCACCCCTATTTTCTTTGTTTCCATGTCTGTTTCTAGATTCCGCCGTATTCTTAGATAACCTCCAATCACCAATTCTGGTGTTTAGTTTAGATACAGCATGGAAACAAGCCCTTCGGCCCATCGAGTCTGTGCCGACCAGAGATCTCTGCTTAATAACGATATCGTACAAAACGAGGGACAGTTTACAATTTTACCAAGACAATTAACCGAGTCCGCACCGATAAGCGATCCCCGCACATTAATGGAAAACAATGAGAAGCATATTTCAAAATTCATAAATTTATCCATTGTGCAGATTTGAGTTTAAAAATGACTATTTAAAAAAAAGAAATATTAGCAGCATGTTGAATCTTTTATTATTTAAAATACCTTTCCTAGAGTTGGCACGCTGGGAGATTGAAAGAAAATCCATATTTCAACGTTCTGCTCAGTCAAAATGAGTACAAAATCCGTACAGACAGTATCCGTAGTCACAGGTATCACAAAAAGCTGGAGTAACTCAGCAGGTCGGGCAGCATCTCAGGAGAGAAGGAATGGGTGACGTTTCGGGTCGAGACCCTTCTTCAGACTGATGTCAGGGGAGGGGGCGGGACAAAGAAAGGATGTAGTTGGAGACAGGAAGAGAGTGGGAGAACTGGGAAGGGGGAGGGGAAAGAGAGGGACAGAGGAGTTATCTAAAGTTAGAGAAGTCAATGTCCATACCGCTGGGCTGTAAGCTGCCCAAGCGAAATATGAGGTGCTGTTCCTCCAATTTGTGGTGGGCCTCACTCAAACCCGGGTCTCTGGCGCTGTAAAGCAGCAACTTTACTGCTGTGCTGCCCGTTCATATTACATAGAAGAGTAGAGCAGAAGAACAGGCCCTTCAGCCCACAACGTCTGTGCCAAACATGATGCCAAGACCATCACTTATGTACCTCCATATCTACTTGGCCACATGTCTATCCAAGGGTCTTTTAACTGCCACTAATGTATCTGCACATCTCTTTTAAACTTTGCCCCACTCACCTTAAATATGCCCTCACATTGAAACTGCACATGACAATAAATAAATGGACTGATCACATTTCAAAGCACAAAAATCAGCACTACACCAAACACCCACCTGATAGCTGTTTCCGTTTCGTACTCAACAGACCGGCTGTTCTCTCTGGTGTTGCTTCGGACGTTGTGAACCATGTACACAGACATGCTGGGGTGTTCGATCAGGAGGTTCTCCATGGGGCTGGTCTCGACCTGTATTGGGGCATGGCCACCTGCAGTGAAACAGGGCGGAGGGGTGATAAACCAGCTCTCCTCCAGAGGGCCGGAGTCGAGCTGAAGGAAGCAGGGGTCACTACAATTGCCCAGCAACTCAATGGATGAGGTTGAGGAGGAGGAGAAGATGGCGGAATCTGGGAAAGATTCCAAGCCCATGCTGGTTGAGTCTTCTTCAGAGCAATTAGTACAAGCATCTAAAAAGCAGCAAGCGACCGTCAAAGTGTGTTAGAAGCAGGAAATGGGGTGAGCGGGGGAAATAAACAAATTAATCAGGGCAGCATGCAAGTAGTAAGGTATTTAAAGTTTTAAAAATGAAAGAGGAATTGGAGAAAAGGGTGAGAAAAGGAAATATATTTATTAGTCTTATTTTGTAATCAACACTCCAGTTTATATAACTGCATTCATAAAAACTACCAATTAAGTTTAGAGATACAGCGCGGAAAAAGGCCCTTCGGCCCACCGATTCCGCGCCAACCAGCGACCCCCCAACATTAACACTACCCTACACACACCAGGGCCAATTTTTACATTTACCAAGCCAATTAACCTACAAACCTGTACGTCTTTGGATTGTGGGAGGGAACCGAAGATCCCGGATCACAGGTCATGGGGAGAACGTACAAACTCCGTACAAACAGCACCCGTAGTCGGGATCGAACCCGAGTTCTTGGCGTTGTAAGGCAGCAACTCTACCGCTGCGCCACCGGGCCACCCTTGAGTTATATCTAGACAATAGGTGCAGGAGGAGGTCATTCGGCCCTTCGAGCCAGCACCGCCATTCAATGTGATCATGGCTGATCATTCTCAATCAGTACCCCGTTCCTGCCTTCTCCCCATACCCCCTAGGAAGGGACTGCAGATGCTGGTTTACATCGAAGGCAGACACAAAATGCTGGAGTAACCCAGCGGGACAGGCAGCATCTCTGGAGAGAAGGAATGGCCGACGTTTTGGGTCGAGACTAAATTAAGAAGGGACTCGACCCAAAACGTCACCCATTCCTTCTCTCTAGAGATGCTGCCTGTCCTGCTAAGTTACTCCAGCCACCGTGCTCCCCCCCAGTCAAGTGCAGTAATAATACAAAATAAAGTGCTGGAGTAACCCCGCCAGTTAGGCAGTATTTCTGGAGAACATGGATAGGTCTCGATCCGAAATGTCACCTGGTCAGGTCCATGCTCTCCAGACACAAACACAAAGTCCTGGGGTAACTCAGCATGTCAGGCAGCATAGAGTCATTGAGTGACACAGCATGGAAACAGGCCCTTCGGCCCAACTTGCCCACGCCGACCAACATATCCCATCATTCTTCTAAACTCCAGCGAGTGCAGGCCCAGTGCCGACAAACGCTCATCACAGGTTAACCCATTCATTCCTGGGATCATTCTTGTAAACCTCCTCTGGGCCATTCTCTCCAGAGCCAGCACATCCTTCCTCAGATATGGGGCCCTTTTGTGCAAACCAGTATCTGTACTTCCATCTTTCTACAGTAATGATACAGTTGTTAGGTCACTAGTCTAGTAGCCCGTTCCTGCTTTCTCCCCAAATCCCTTGATTCCGTTAGCCCTAAGAGCTAAATTTAACTCTCTCTTGAAAACATCCAGTGAATTGGCCTCCACTGCCTTCTGACGCAGAGAATTCCACAGATTCACAACTCACTGGGTGAAAAGGTTTTTCCTCATCTCAGTCCTAAATGGCCGACCCCTTATTCTTAAACTGTGACCCCTGGTTCTGGACTCCCCCAACATTGCAAACATTTTTTCTTGCATCTAGCTTGTCCAATTCCTTACTAAATTCCTTGGGCTAAATTGATTTGCATCTAGCTTGTCCAATTCCTTAAAATGCATACACCGCTCGTTGAAAAATACAGCGTCATGTGAAGGAAGTCCTGTTGCCTGTTGATTATCTGATATTTTTATTTATGGGGTTGCCAACGACATCCCGTATTTTGGGCTAAATTGATTTGCATCTAGCTTGTCCAATTCCTTAAAATGCATACACCGCTCGTTGAAAAATACAGCATCATGTGAAGGAAGTCCTGTTGCCTGTTGATTATCTGATATTTTTATTTATTCAAAGCATTCATGCAGTGTTATTCAAAACAGCTGATTTTATGGCACTTCATGAAACATTATTGTCATCACCTCAGAGGGTTTTTTAAAACATATGGTTTGCCACGTATTTATACCGCAATTCCTCCACTCAACTCAACTTTCTCCCCCCGCCCACTGAGTCCACGCCAACCAGCGATCCCCGCACACTACACCATCCTACACACACTAGGGACTATTTACAATTTTTTACTGAAGTCGATTAAACACCAAAACTGCACATCTTTGGAGTGTGGGAGGAAACCAGAGGACCCGGAGATGACCCACACAGGTCACGGGGAGATGGGGTTGCCAACGACATCCCGTATTTTGGGCTAAATTGATTTGTCCCGTACGGGACCGCCCTTGTCCCGTATTAGGCCCGAAGGGGCGCGGTAGGCCCGGACGCTGTAGGCCCCGACAGTTTAGGTCGCGACACGCTAGGTTTCCGACATTTTAGCTCTGGACAGTGTAGGTCCGGAGGCCCAGGCGCCGCCTAACGGAGGTTGCATAGCAACCCGCCTCCCGGCCCGGGCGGCCGCTATTGGTGGAGCAGAAGCACGTGGCCGCAGACTGAATGAGGTCATGTGGGGCGCGAGAGGTGACGTCACCTTGTCCCGCATTTAGGAGTGCGATAGTTGGCACCCCTACGGGGAGAACTTACGAAATCCGTGCAGACGGCACCCGTAGTCAGGACAGAACATGGGCCTCTGGCGCTGTGAGGCAGCAACTCTACCTCCGCGCCACCATGCCGCCCTTATGTACATAGAGTCATACAGTGCGGAAACAGGCCCTTCGGCCTAACTTGGACTCCAGGCAGACTGCAGAAGGGTCCTGTCCCCAAAATGGCACCTATCTATATCCTCCAGAGATGCTCCCTGACCTGCTGAGTTACTCCAGCACTTTGTGTCTTTATGGTAAACCAGTATCTGCAGTTGCCCGTGTCTCCATTTTAGTTTCCATGGGTGAATACAACATGGCAGCCTCATGTATATTATGTGTGTACTCTGCCTTAAATTTCTTACCGAGATAATCAACCAGAATCCACTCGTCATCTTCCTTTGTGCATTCCTCATGCTCCCCATTTTCATTTTCCGCACTGTCAATTGCTCCAAACAACATACTTGACAAGTGCTGGTACATAGCTCAAAGGCCAGGGACGCCGATAGCAACTGATCACTTTAATGGGCACAGGCGCACAAGTCCTTGACTCCACAAAACGTATACAATTCCAAAATCCCACACCAGCAAAGGAACACAAGTCCACGTGAACCTGTGTGGGGTGAGAAGTTTAGAGTATTAAAAACTCGGAGCAAAAGAGAAACGGCATAAATAAGTACAGAATACTATTCCAAAATTTAATACATCTAAATATGAGCCCAAAAATATTTCAGTTCAACAACATGTTATAAAACATAATACAAAAGGAACTGCAGGTGCTGGTTTATACCAAAGAGAGGCACAAAATGCTGGAGTAATTCAGCTGGAGAAAATGGATATGTGACGTTTCGAGTTGGGACCCTTCTCCAGATTGAAGTCCTTTTGTGACGTTTCGGGTCGGGACCGTTCTTCAAACTTCTGAAGAAGGGTCCCAACCCGAAATGTCAACTATCTATTGTCTCCAGAGATGCTATCATGTCTAAAGAAGGGTCTCGACATGAAACGTCTCCCATTCCTTCTCTCCAGAGATGCTGCCTGTCCCGCTGAGTTACTCCAGCATTTTGTGCCGATCTTTACAATACATGCAAAGTCAGAAGAAGGGTCCTGACACTAAACGTCATCTCTCCATGTCCGCCAGAGATGCTGCCTGACCCGCTGAGGCACTCCAGCACTTCAGACTCTACGCAAGATTCCAGCATCTGCAGTTCCTTGTGTCTAAAACATGTTAATGTATAGAAGATAGACACAAAAGCTGGAGTAACACAGCGGGTCAGGCAGCATCTCTGGAGAAAAGGAATAGGTTCTGAAGAAGGGTTTCCACCTGAAACATCACCTGTTCCTTTTTTCCAGAGATGCTGCCTGACCCGCTGAGTTACTCCAGCTTTTCTTTCCTACAGAAAGGTGTGGAGGCCAAGTCAGTGGATATGGGCTTATACTCGCTGGAATTTAGAAGACTGAGGGGGGATCTTATTGAAACATATAAAATTCTTAAGAGGTTGGAGAGGCTAGATGCGGGAAGATTGTTCCCGATGTTGGGGAAGTCCAGAACCAGGGGTCACAGCTTAAGGATAAGGGGGAAGTCTTTTAGGACCGAGATGAGAAAACATTTCTTCACACAGAGTGGTGAGTCTGTGGAATTCTCTGCCGCAGAAGGTAGTTGAGGCCAGTTCATTGGCTATATTTAAAAGGGAGTTAGATGTGGCCCTTATGGCTAAAGGGATCAGGGGGTATGGAGAGAAGGCACGTACAGGTTACTGAGCTGGATGATCAGCCATGATCATATTGAATGGTGGTGCAGGCTCGAAGGGCCGAATGGCCTACTCCTGCACCTATTTTCTATGTTTCTATGATATTTTTAAGGCAGAGATAGATATATTTTTGATTAGTACAGGTGTCAGGGGTTATGGGGAGAAGGCAGGAGAATGGCGTTAGGAGAGATAGATAGATCAGCCATGATTGAATGGCGTGGACTTGATGGGCCGAATGGCCTAATTCTACTCCTATCATTTGTGACCATTTTTGTGTCTATCCTCAGTGTAATCCAGCATCTGCAGTTCTTCCTACACTTAGTGTAAAGATAAGTCAAGAGCTGAAAACCTTTAAATTTCTTTACAGCAGGCCTTCAATTTTATCTTGGGTTCCCAGGTATTTCTGTAAAGGTTTCCCATGATTTCCCTGGTTCTTTAGTTTTAGTTTAGAGACACAGCGAGGAAACAGGCCCTTCGGCTCACCGAGTCCGGGCGACCAGCGTTCCCCACACATTAACACTATCCTACACACACTAGGAACAATTTACACTTATACCAAGCCGATTAACCTACAAACCTGTACGTCTTTGGAGTGTGGGGGGAAACCGAAGATCTCGGAGAAAACTCACGCGGGTCACGGGGAGAACGTACAAACTCCGTACAGACAGCACCCTTAGTCGGGATCGAACCCGGGTCTTACAAGTGCTGTAAGGCAGCAACTCTACCACTGCACCACCGTGCCGCCCTAAATAGATACATGGATTGACTCCCTTGCATCCCTTGGTAAGTGGAAAGACCAGGTTTGGAGGGATATGGACCAAAGGCGAGCAGGTGGGACTGGTGTAGCTGAGACATGTTGGCCGGTGTGGGCAAGTAGGGCCTGTTTTCACGCTGTATCTCTCTATGACTCTAAATAATAGTTTCCAGCCTGACACACCTCCCGTGTGATGGGGGGGGGGGGGGGGGGGGGGGAGGGGAGATGGCAATGATCCATTAACAAAAGGCCCATTAGGCTTCCATACACACGGCACTTCGGAACTCCACAAAAGGAATGCAAAAATATTCATATACTTGGAAACGAGCTAACAGTCATAGGGTGCCGTGACAAACCTGTGCCAAGTCAAGAGAGGGAGGGGGGAGGGGGGAGAGGGCATGGGGAGAGAGCGGGAGGGGGGGGGGGAGAGAGAGAGCGGGGGAGGGGGGGGGGGGGGGGGAGAGGAAAATGGCCAAAACCTATGGAATTAAACTCTAATATTATTCAGGAATAAAAAGGTTAATTGGCTTCAGTAAAACGGTGAATTGTCCCTGGTGTGTAGGATAGTGCTAGTGTACGGGGTGATCGCTGGTCGACGCGGACTCGGTGGGCCAAAGGGCCTGTTTCCGCGCTGTATCTCTAAAGGCCCAGAGCCCTTTGTCAGAACTAAGAGAGAGACACACATGAGGAACTGCAGATACTTGAGTCAAGTCTAAAAGTAAAGTCGGAAACAACCTCCAGTATGGACATTGGACCGTGGAGCCAGTTTCCGTGCTGTAAAACTCAATGACAACTGCTCCATCAATTTAATTATGTTCCAACCTAAACGAGGTTTACCAGACGTACATGGAAATACTTTCACTGTGGACAAGATCCAATGAACGTCAGGAAGTTCCTTTTCTGTATTGCCTAATGGAGAACTGCGACTCCATTAAGCAAGATAGACACAAAAAGCTGGAGTGACTCAGTGGGGCAGGCAGCATCTCTGGAGAGAAGGAATGGTCGATGTCTCAACCCGAAACGTCACCCATTCCTTCTCTCCAGAGATGCTGCCTGCCCCACTGAGTCACTCCAGCATTTTGTCTCTATCTTCGATTTAAACCAGCATCCGCAGTTCCTTCCTACACAGTCCATTAAGCAACACAGGAAGAAGGCGGGTAGTGCAGGTCTCACAGAACAGGTTAGAGGAATAAGGCATCGCCCTGTAGGGAACATCGATCATAGGCCAGTGCAGCACGGGAACAGGCCCTTCAGCCCACAATGTCTGTGCCGAGTCGTAGAGTGATACAGCGTGGAAACAGGCCCTTCGGCCAACCTGCCCACACCGGCCAACATGTCCCAGCTACACTAGTCCCACCTGCCTGCGTTTGGCCCATATCCCTCCAAACCTGTCCAATCCATGTATATGTCTAACTGTTTCTTAAACGTTGGGATAGTCCCAGCCTCGACTACCTCCTCTGGCAACGCGTTCCATACACCGACCAACCTTTGTGTGAAAACCCCTGACACCTGTACTAATCAACAATCTATCTATCTCTGCCTTAAAAATATCCATTGACTTGGCCTCCAGTCTTCTGTGGCAAGGAATTCCACAGATTCACCACCCTCTAACTAAAGAAAATCCTCCTCATCTCCTTCCTATGTTTCAATGAGGTCCCCCCTCATCCTTCTAAACTCCAGCGAGTACAGGCCCAGTGTTGTCAATCGCTCATCATATGCTAACCCACTCATTCCTGGGATCACCTCCTCTGGACCCTCTCCAGAGCCAGCACATCCTTCCTCAGATATGAAGATGATAATTTCTTCACCATATGCAGGCCGTCCATTTACACTAATCCCTTTTTAGCAATTACCTCTTGATAACAGGCCTTCAAGGCCAAGATAAGATTGCACGCCTAAGAACTTTGAAACCTTTGTGGGCACCAGAAACGTGGTGACTGTTTGTGTCCTGTGTCGGTGAAGTCTACTATTACACCACAGCCGTTGCACTTTGTACTTATCTGTGATTGTGCTTATCTACAGTATCACTGTGTCCATCTTTGGCGTAAGCCAGCATCTGCAGTTCCTTAGCGGGTCAGACAGCGTCTCTGGAGAACAGGTCGAGACCCGAAATGTCACCTATTTCTTTTCTCCAGAGATGCTGCCTGACCCGTTGAGTTACTTCAGCTATTTGTGTCTATCTTCGGTTTAAACCAGCACCTGCTGTTCCTTCCCGCACAGTCACCTATCCATATTCTCCGGGGAAGCTACCTGACCCGCTGAGTTACTCCAGCACTTTGTGTCTTTTTATATATTAACCAGCATCCAGTTTTTTGTTTCTGCATAGAACAGTACAGCACAAGAACAGGCCCTTCGGCCCACAATTTCTGTGCCCAACATGATGACCTGACCATCCTTTATCTACCTACACATAATCCATTTCCTTTTCAAATCAGTTTAGTTTATTATCACATTACCGAAGTAAACATAGAAACAAGGTGCAAGAATAGGCCATTCGATCCTTCGAGCCAGCACCGCCATTCAATATGATCATGGCTCATCATCCAAAATCAGTACCCCGTTCCTGCTTTCTCCCCATATCCCTTGATTCCGTTAGCCCCAAGAGCTATATCTACCTCTCTCCTGAATACATTCCAGTGAATTGGCCTCCACTGCCTTCTGTGGCAGAGAATTCCACAGATTCACAACTCTCTGGGTGAAGATGTTTTTCCTCATCTCAGTCCTAAATGGCCTAGCCCTTATTCCTAAACTGTGGCCCCTGGTTCTGGACTCCCCCAACATCGGGAATATTTTTCCTGCATCTAGCCTGTCCAATCCCTTAAGAATTTTATAGGTTTCTATAAGATCGCCTCTCATCCTTCTAAATTCCAGTGCAAAGTACGGTGAAAAGCTTTTGTCACATATCCATATCCAAAAGTCTTTTAAATGCCACTAACATATCTACTTCAACCACCACTCCTGGCTACTGGAGAGAGACCCAGAGCAATCGAGAGGAACATCCCTCCCGAGTTTGGAGATACATTCCTGCAAGGAGCTATCTTGGATCTGCTTTACAATAGCACATAAAACAGTACAGCACAGGAAAAGGACCTTTGGCCCATATTGTTTATGCCAAACCTCATGCCATTAGACTGAAGTCATCCGTCTGTACACAATCCATATCCCACTAGACTCTGAATCTGAAGAAGGGTCCCGACCCAAAAAGCCACCTATCCATGTTCTCCTGAGATGCTGCCTGGCCCGCTGAGTTACTCCAGCACTTTGTGTCTTTTTTTGTTGTTGACCAGCAGTAACTCAGTGGGAAAGGCAGCATCCCTGGAGAGAAGGAATGGGTGACGTTTTGGGTCGAGACCCTTCTTCTGACTGCTGAAGAAGGGTCTTGATCCGAGACGTCACCTATTTCTTCTCTCCAGAGATGCTGCTTGAGAAACCAGCAATCTGCAGTTCCTTTCCATACACTTCAGTTCCTCGTTTCTACATTCCCAAGATTTAACTGGAACCCGAAGGGCAACTTTTTCCACTCACACAATGGTGGGTGTATGGAACAATCTGTAGAGGAGGTAGTCGAGGCAGGTACAGACAGTAAACATAGAAACATACAAACTAGGTGCAGGAGGAGGCCATTTGGCCCTTTGAGCCAGCACCACCATTCATTATGATCATGGCTGATCATCCACAATCAGTAACCCGTGCCTGCCTTCTCCCCTTATCCCTTGATTCCGCTAGCCCCTAGAGCTCTATCTAACTCTCTTTTAAATTCATCCAGTGAATTGGCCTCCACTGCCATCTGTGGCAGAGAATTGCACAAATTCACAACTCTCTAGATGAAAAAGTTTTTTCTCACCTCAGTTTTAAATGGCCTCCCCTTTATTCTTACACTGTAGCCCCTGGTTCTGGACTCCCCCAACATTGGGAACATTTTTCCTGCATCTAGTTTGTCCAGTCCTTTTATAATTTTATACGTCTCTATAAAATCCCCTCTCATCCTTCTAAAGTCTAGTGAATACAACCCCAGTCTTTTCAATCTTTCCTCATATGACAGTCCCGCCATCCCGGGGATTAACCTCGTGAACCTACGCTGCACTGCCTCAATAGCAAGGATGTCCTTCCTCAAATTAGGAGACCAAAACTGTACACAATACTCCAGATGCGGTTTTAACAGGGCCCTATACAACTGTAGAAGAACCTCGTTATAGATAATTTATAGATAGGATGGGTTTAGAGGGATGTCCGTCCTCAAATTAGGAGACCAAAACTGTACACAATACTCCAGATGTGGTCTTAACAGGGCCCTATACAACTGCAGAAGAACCTCTTTATAGATAATTTATAGATAGGATGGGTTTAGAGGGATCTGGGCCAAGTGCAGGCAATTGGGACTTGCTTTGAAGGGCTGGCACGGATGAGTTGGGCCAAAGGGCCTATTTCCTTACTCTATGACTCTATGCATTCACCCTGTCTATTCCCCTCATGGTGTTATTAATGGAACAAACTTTTCAGGGAATTACTACATTCGCTGCCTGACTAGATTAGGTATAATTCCACCGTCAACACGTCTAGCAACAAGTGTACAACTATTTTGACGGTGTTTTAGAGATGGAAATAAACCCAGGTTGACGACTTGGCTGCATTCCAAAAGTTGACCCAGCCGCATCGTCCTGGGCCAGTGGAAGATTTGCTCCACCAGGAACCAGCTGGATTTGACCCCCTCTCTCCACCACCCCCCTCCATGAATCCCGAGAACATGGGTCTTCACTTCTGCGCCTACTTTAATAGGAAGTTAATCGCTACATCGCAGATTAGTAGCATTTCTGGCCAGATTCTTTGTTCGCCCACATTTCCAGCACAGCGCCACTTAGCCTGGAAACAAGTGACGTTCAAAAACACACAGGGAGTTCATGCAACTGATCAGAATTTATTTCAACAGGATGCTGTTTTTTTTAAAGAAAAGCTGATAATTTATGGCGTGACGATTTAAAATCGGATTCTTTTTTTGGGAGAATCCTCGACACAAGGGGGGGGGGGGGGGGGGGTGGAGAGAGAAACAGCAGCAGTGATGATGGTTCTACATTGCATGCAGGAAAAACAAACATCCGCAATAAGCAGCGAATGCAAGAAGCAGGAACACAACAGTGTCCCCAACCACATCCTCAGCAACAGCAGAGCCCGGAGACACTGCTGTTTAGTTACGCCATGAAGAACAAAAAAAGCTAACGCAAGCGGTTTAGGAAAAGCGCCCGGCTGGTCATCTGGCTGTAAGAAAATAATCAGGGGAGGAAAAAGTGTGGCTGATATGGGATGAAGGAAATAAAGAGTAGTGCCTGTAAATGTCAACACCATTGCATTTAGACAGAGTACCGAAGGGAGGGGGTGAGGAGGGAGGGAGGGTGCTGGTGAGAATCGAGCTATAAATATTTGTCCAAAGTGCCCCTTCATGTTGCTCCGCTGCACAGTTGCCTTGGCTTTGTCTTTTCGCATTTTCTCCCAGTCTCTCTCTCTCACACTCTCTCTCTCACACACTCACCCTGTCTCTCACACACTCACCCTGTCTCTCACACACTCACCCTGTCTCTCACACTCACTCTTTTTCACTCACTCACACTCACTCTTTTTCACTCACTCTCTCCCCCCCCCCCACACTCACTCACTCACGGACTCTGTAACACACTCACTCCATCGCACACTCATTCTCTCACACACTAACTCCCTCTCACACCTCTCTCACGTACTTTCTCTCACTCACCCACTCACTCTCACCCAGACCCTCACCCACATTCTCTCTCTCACCTACACCCACACTCTCCCACTCCACTCTCCCTCACACTCACTCTCTCACCTACCCATCCACACTCACTCACACTCTCTCTCTAGTCTCACCCCACCCGGCGCCTCGCAGCACCACCCTGGCCACAATCTCTCCCCCCCCCAAAGCACCATATTGCAATGCAGAAAGTTGTGTCTGGAGTCCAACTTGCCTGGCTCGGAGGTGCAGTCTTGTACACTTGCTTCCCTCGGTCGGTCGGTCGGTCGGTAGTGCAAAACTCAAAAGAAAAAGCGACAACAAAAAAAAAAAATATTTTCCCAGGGAAAAAGAAAAGCCGGGCTTGGTTTTTCTCTCTCTCTTTTTTTGCGTCAGTGTGTTGCCCCGAGGCCGGGCGCGGTGCGGGTGAGGTAGAGGGTGTTGTGTTGGGGTGTGTGTGTGTGTGGGGTGTTGTGTTGGGGTGTGTGTGTGCTGGTCTGTGTCTGGGTCTGTGTCGCTATTGTTATTATTGTTGTGGAACTCGCAACAGCAACAGCTGATCGCCGCCTGACGTCACAATGGCCCGCCCCGGGCCCGGCCCCGGCACCACCAATCAGCGCGCCGCCCGCCGCCCGGGGAACGTTCTGTCTCCAACGCACGTGACCCGGCGCCGGAGCCCGGAAGCGGCGGCGGCCCGAGTGGCTGCATCGGTCACAACAAGCTAGTGTGGAGATGCAACGCCTGGCAGAGATGCAATGATGCACAACAAGCTAGGGTAGAGGTGCAATGCTGGACGTAGATGCAATGATGCACAGCAAGCTAGGGGGATAGATGCAATGCTGGGCATGGATGCAATGATGCACAGGAAAGTGGGGGTCTCGATGCAATGCTGGACATACCTGCAATGATGCACAGCAAGCTGGGTTATAGATGCAATGTTGGGCATACCTTCAATGATGCACAGCAAGCTGGGGTATAGATGCAATGCTGGGCATACATGCAATGATGCACAGTAAGCTAGGGTATAGATGCAATGCTGGGCATACATGCAATGATGCACAGTAAGCTAGGGTATAGATGCAATGCTGGGCATAGATGCAATGATGCACTCTGCAAGCTAGGGGTATAGATGCAATGCTGGGCATATCTGTATTGCTGCAGCTGCAATGGTGGGCATAGCTGAATTGCGAGACAGCAAGCTGTGGCTGCAATACTGGGTATAGCTGAATTGCGCGACAGCAAGCTGAGGATGCAATGCTGGGCAGAGATGCAATGATCCACAGCAAGCTAGAGCTGCAATGCTCGGCAGAGCTGAATTGCTGCACAGTAAACTAGAGCTGCAATGGTGGGCATAACTGAATTGCTGCACAGCAAGCTGGGGCTGCAATGCTGGGTGCAGGTACACAGCAAGCTGGGGGCTGCATTGCTGGGTATAGGTGCACAGCAGCCTGGGGCAGCAATGCTGCACAGGGTATAATACAAGCAATAGTAAATGCACAGAGTTACACAGCATGGAAACAGACCCTTCGGCCAAAATGCAAGTGTTTATGTATATATATATTTATTTATTAGGAATAAAGTCCATTTTTGAAATAAATAAAAAATAATATTATAGAATCTCTGTTTCAAACACCAACCCGGAAAAAAATTCTGGGAATTTTAATTTTTGCTAGAACTTTAACATGCATTTATTATTTGGATGGACACAAGAACTGCAGATGCTGGAATCTTGAACAAAAATCACAATGTGTTGGAGTAACACAGCGGATAAGGCAACATCTCTGGATACCATGGATAAGAGATGCAACCTGACCCGATGAGTTGTTTCAGCACTGTCATTTTTACCATTTGGATAGTTTTTTAAGGAAGTCATATGAGAAAGTGTGTGAAACTTTTCAACTGGAACACAGGGAATTTAAAATCTCCTTATATATATAGTGAACCTGTGACTGTTTCAAGACTGGAACAGCACAAATTGCCTCCTCACAGCGCCAGAGATCTGGGTTTGATCCTGAGTTCGGATGCCTGAACGGAGTTTACGTTCTCCCTGTGACCGCGTGGGTTTTCTCCGGGTGCTTCGGTTTCCTCCCACACTCCAAAGGTGTGCAGGTTTGTAGGTTAATTGGATTCGGTGAAATTATAAATAGTCTCTCGTGTGTAGGATAGTGTTAGTGTCCGGGGATCGCTGGTTGGCGCGGACTCAGTGGGCCGAAGGGCCTGTTCCCGGGCTGGATCTCTGAAGTCGCAAGTCTAAAATTTTAGAGTAGTACAGTATTATTGAGGCCTGAACTTACTATTTTTGATATATTCGCATTTAGAAGGCAGTGAACAACTTTGGAAAAGCTAGGACTAGAGGTCACAGCCTCAGAATAAAAGGACATTCTTTTAGGAAGGAGATGAGGAGAAATTTATTTAGTCAGAGGGTGGTGAATATGTGGGATTCTTTGCCACAGAAGGCTGTGGAGGCTAAGTCAATATATTTTTAAGGCAGAGATAGATAGACTCTTGATTAGTACATGTGTCAGGTTATGGGGAGAAGGCAGGAGAATGCAGTTAGGAGGGAGAGATAGATCAGCCATGATTGAATGGCAGAATAGACTTAATGGGCCGAATGGCCTAATTCTACTCTTATTCCTTATGACCTTATAAAACATGAGCTACCATGACAACATGACCAAATGTCAGAGTGATCTTTAATCACTGGGCCTAAAGGTGTGGCAGCTTTTCAGAGGCCTTCCCCACATCCCCTTGATCTCCATGCAATGAAACGTACGGTCGATGTGTGTAATGAGCAGTCTCTCATCATATAATTGCACTGTTATTCAGTAACACAAGCGCGTGGGTTTTCTCCGGGTCCTCCAGTTTCCTCCCACACTCCAGACAATACAATAACAGGGTGGCACGGTGGCGCAGTGGTAGAGTTGCTGCCTCACAGCGCCAGAGACCCGGGTTCGATCCTGACTACGGGGGCTGTCTGTACGGAGTTTGTACGTTCTCCCCGTGACCTAGTGTGCAGGGAGTGGGTGGGAAAGTGGCATAATATAGAACTGGTGTGAACGGGTGATCGATGGTTGGCATGGGCTCACTGCACCTCTCTAAAAAAAATCCCGGCCTAGGCTGCTGAATATTTCCAGCATTCACCTTACAATACGATACGATAGAACTTTATTTATCCAAGTAGGGAAATTACTTCATATTTACAGTTTTGTATCTCATGGTTTATTTTTCTGGTCTGACCTCATTCATTTCATATTTACATCTCATTTGTAATTAAAATGCCTGCCTTTAGCAACCAACCATATTTAGGTCAGCACCACCAACACTTGAGAGTCATCTCAAGAGAGAGAGAGTTAACAGTGTTTTATTGTCCTATGCCCCAATACGGAACAATGAAAATGGCTTTTGGACTGGCACATAGATATGCAGGGAATGGAGGGATATGGATTGCGTGCAGGTAGATGAGAGGTGTTCTTGACATCATGTTCACAAGTGACAGTCGCTGAATTAGTCCTTTCGACCCATCAAGTCTACTCCGCCATTCAATCAAGACTGATCTATCTCTCCCCCCTAACCCCATCCTCCTGCCTTCTCCACATAATCCCTGATACCCGTACTGATCAAAAATGAAGGGATATGGAGAGAAAGCAGGAACGGGGGACTGATTGAGGATGATCAGCCATGATCATATTGAATGGCGGTGCTGGCTCGAAGGGCCGAATGGCCTACTCTGCACCTATTTTCTATGTTTCAGTTTCTATCTATCTGCATTAAAAATATCAATTGACTGAGTCTAGAGATGTGCGTTTTCACACTTCCTTACCTTTTGCCTGATGGGAGAGGGGAGAAGAGGGAGTGACCAGGGTGCGACTTGTCCTTGATTATGCAGCTGGCCTTGCCGAGGCAGAGTGAGGTGTAAATGGAGGGGTAAATGGAAGGAAGGTTGGTTTGTTTGATGGTCTGGGCTGCGTCCACAATTCACTGCAATTTAATTTTGTTTAGTTTGGAGATACAGCGCTGAAACAGGTCCTTCAGCCCACCAAGTCCGCGCCGACCAGCGATCCCTGCACATTAATACAATCCTACACACACTAGACAATTTTACATTTATACCAAGCCAATTAATCGACAAACCTGTACGTCTTTGGAGTGTTGGGGGAAACTGAAGATAGACAATAGGTGCAGGAGGAGGCCATTCGGCCCTTCGAGCCAGCACCACCATTCGATGTGATCATGGCTGATTATTCTCAATCAGTACCCCGTTCCTGCCTTCTCCCCATACCCCCTGACTCCGCTATCCTTAATGGGTTCTATCTAGCTCTCTCTTGAAAGCATTCAGAGAACTGGCCTCCACTGCCTTCTGAGGCAGAGAATTTCACAGATTCACAACTCTCTGACTGAAAAAGTTTTTCCGCATCTCAGTTCTAAATGGCCTACCCCTTATTCTTAAACTGTAGCCCCTTGTTCTGGACTCCCCCAACATTGGGAACATGTTTCCTGCCTCTAACGTGTCCAACCCCTTAATAATCTTATACGTTTCGATAAGATCTCGGAGAAAACCCACCCAGGTCACAGGGAGAACGTACAAACTTGGTACAGACAGCACCCGTGGTCAGGATTGAACCCGGGTCTCTGGCGCTATAAGGCAGCAACTCTACTGCTGGGCCACCGTACTGCCCCATTCCTCCAGCATTTTGTTTTCTGCTCAGATATTGAGAACTCGTCGACTCCAATGTACAAGGCCAAAAATCCCTGAAGGTGGCAGCACAGAGAGATAAACTGGTTAACAAGGCTTGTGGGGTATTTACCTTCATTAATCATGGCATAGAATATCAGGAGGTTATGATGCAACTTTATAAATCATTAGTTGGATCTGGGCTGGAACATTGTGTACAGTTCTGGGCAGCACATTATTTTGTTTAGCTTATTATTGTCAAGTGTACCGAGGTACAGTAAAAACATTTTGTTGTGTGCTGTCCAGTCAAAGCAAAGACTATACGTGATTACAATCAAGCCGTCCACAGTGTAGATGAATAAAGATTTAAAAGAGGGCGGCACGGTGGCGCAGCGGTAGAGTTGCTGCCTTACAGTGCCGGAAACCTGGCTTCGATCCTGGGTTTGCAGGTGCTGTCTGTACGGAGTTTGTACACTCTCCCTGTGACTGTGTGGGGTTTATCTATATATTTGCAGGTTTGTCGGTTAATTGGCTTCTGTCATCTCTGGCGCCACTCTGCCACTTTCAAGTTTCTGTACCTTGTGCCGGACAGAAGCAGGGGAGGAGAGGGAATGACCAAGGTAAATATCTAAATGAGCACTTGGCGTGACCAGGTATAGAAGGTTCAGGGATAATTGCTGGAAAATGAGATAAATAGACAGCATGGCACTGCATGTAGAGAAATAAGGAATTGCAGATGCTGGTCTACCAAGGAAAGACACAAAATGCTGGAATAACTCAGCGGAGCCAGGCAGCGTCCCTGAGGAACATAGATAGGTGAAGTTTCGGATCATAAGTTCAGAAGTTCTAGGAGCAGAATTAGGCCATTCGGCCCATCAAATCTACTCTGCCATTCAATCATGGCTGATCAATCTTTTCCTCTCAACTCCATTCTCCTGCCTTCTCCCCATAACCCCTGACATCTGTACTAATTGTCAATCTCCAACTTAAAATATCCATTGCCTTGGCCTCCACAGATTCACCATCCTCTGACTAAAGAAATTCCTCCTCATCTTCCTAATGATAGGTTCTTTTCTTCTGAAGCTATGGCCTCTAGTCCTAGACTCTCCCACTGATGGAAACATCCTCTCGATCCAGGCCTTTCACTATTCTGTATGTTTCAATGAGGTCCCCCCCCGTCCCCCCCATCATTCTAAACTCCAGTGAGTACAGGCCCAGTGCCGACAAACGCTCATCAAACATTAACCCAAACATTCCTGGTATCATTCTCGTGAACCTCCTCTGGATCCACTCCAACACCAGCGTATCCTTCCTCAGATTCGGGGCGCAAAACTGCTCACAACACTCCTTGTTCAGACTGAATAAGGGTCCCGACCTGAAATGTCATCTATCTCTGTTGTCCAAGGATGCTTAGTTTAGTTTAGTTTAGAGATACACCATGGAAACAGGCTCTTCGACCCACCGAGTCTGAGTGGTGATCCCCGCACACTAACACTATCCTACACACACCATTTGTAGACCATTTACAATTACACCAAGCCAATTAATTTACAAACCTGTACGTCTTTGGAGTGCGGGAGGGAGGAAACCGAAGATCTGGGAATAACTGTGCATTGTTCCCTGAAGGTGGAATCTCATGTGGATAGGGTGGTGAAGAAGGCATTTGGTATGCTTGCCATTATAAATCAGAGCATCGAATATAGAAGTTGGGATGTAATGTTGAAATTGTACAGGGCATTGGTGAGGCCGAATCTGGAGTATGGTGTGCAGTTCTGGTCGCCAAATTATAGGAAGGATGTCGACAAAATGGAGAGAGTACAGAGGAGATTTACTAGAATGTTGCCTGGGTTTCAGCACTTAAGCTACAGAGAGAGGTTGAACAGGTTGGGTCTTTATTCTTTGGAGCGTAGAAGGTTGAGGGGGGACTTGATAGAGGTTTTTTAAATTTTAAGAGGGACGGACAGAGTTGACGTGGGTAGGCTTTTCCCTTTGAGAGTGGGGAAGATTCGAACAAGGGGACATAACTTCAGAATTAAGGGACAAAAGTTTAGGGGTAACACGAGGGGTAACTTCTTTACTCAGAGGGTGGTGGCTGTATGGAATGAGCTTCCGGTGGAAGTGGTGGAGGCAGGCTCGATTTTATTATTTAAGAGTAAATTGGATAGGTATATGGATGGGAGGGGATTGGAGGGTTATGGTCTGAGAGCAGGTAGATGAGACTAGGTCAGAGAAAGTGGTCGGCGTGGACTGGTAGGGCCGAACGGGCCTGTTTCCGTGCTGTAATTGTTATATGGTTATATGGTTATCTCGGAGAAAACCCACGTGGTCAAGGGGAGAACGTACAAACTCTGTCTGCAGACAGCACCCGTAGTCAGGGTCGAACCCGGGTCTCCTGCGCTGTAAGGCAACAACTCTACCGCTGCGCCACCATGCTGCCCTGCTTCTGCATGTATGCCTTGCTATACCAATCCTAAAGTCTTTTAAACTGAGACAATGTCAAATCTTGGCCACAGACAGTAACCTATAGTTAAAAAATACTTGATACAAACCTCCGATCAAACCATAGATGAATGCCGTGTGGCAATTAAAGGTTTCTTATTAAGAACAAACTAATAACATTTACCATATTAGTACATTGTTTCCAAGACATAATCTCTAGGCAGATGGTAAGTAAATGTCAAAAGAAACATATTCCTTTACTTAAAACTTCCTATGAAAACATCTCGTACATTGAGTTTCTCTCTCGTATTTGTAAACTTTTTAAATGTTAAACTTTACATTAGAAAAGTTGGCGAAAATGGTGAGATCAGTCCTCTCATCAGCAAGAGAGTGGTCCTGACCTCCCATCTACCTCAATGGAGACCTCTAAACTATTACTACGGACGACATTAAATCTTCGTTGTAGTGCTGCCACCTAATTGTTCTCCTTTTCTCATCTGTTACAGTGCCCGCCATAATGTTTGGGACAAAGACCCATCATTTATTTATTTCTCTCTGTACTCCACAATTTGAGAATTGCAATAGAAAAAAAATCACATGTGGTTAAAGTGCACATTGTCAGATTTTAACAAAGGCCATTTTTATACATTTTGGTTTCACCATGTAGAAATTACAGCAGTGTTTATACATAGTCCCCCCATTTCACGGCACCATAATGTTTGGGACACAGCAATGTCATGTAAATAAAAGTAGTCATGTTCACTATTTTGTTGCATTTTGTATTTTGTTTGCATGGGACTGCTTGAAGTCTGCGATTCATGGACATCACCAGTTGCTGGGTGTCTTCTCTGGTGATGCTCTGCCAGGCCTGTATTGCAGCCATCTTTAGTTTATGCTTGTTTTGGGGGTTAGTCCCCTTCAGTTTTCTCTTCAGCATATAAAAGGCCTGCTCAATTGGGTTCAGATTGGATGATTGACTTGGCCACTCAAGAAGTGACCATTTTTTAGCTTTAAAAAACTCCTTTGTTGCTTCAGCAGTATGTTTGGGATCATTATCTTGCTGCAGAATGAACCGTCGACCAATGAGTTTTGAGGCATTTGTTTGAACTTGAGCAGATAGGATGTGTCTATACACTTCAGAATGCATTATGCTACTACCATCAGCAGTTGTATCATCAATGAAGATAAGTGAGCCAGTACCTTCAGCAGCCATACATGCCCAGACCATAACACTCCCACCACCGTGTTTCACAGATGAGGTGGTATGCTTTGGATTTTGGGCAGTTCCTTCTTTTCTCCATACTTTGTTCTTGCCATCACTCTGATATAAGTTAATCTTCGTCTCATCTGTCCACAAGACCTTTTTCCAGAACTGTGGTTGTTCTTTTAAGTACTTCTTGGCAAACCGTAACCCTGCCATCCCATTTTTTGCAGCTAACCAGTGGTTTGCATCTTGCAGTGTGGGCTCTGTATTTCTGTTCATGAAGTCTTCTGCAGACAGTGGTCATTGACAAATCCACACCTGACTCCTGAAGAGTGTTTCTCATCTGTCGGACAGGTGCTTGGGCTTTTCTTTTTATTATAGAGGATTCTTCTGTCATCAGCTGTGGAGGTCTTCCTTGGCCTGCCAGTCCCTTTGCGATTAGTAAGCTCACCAGTGCTCTCTTTCCTCTTAATGATGTTCCAAACAGTTGATTTTGATAAGCCTAAGGTTTGGTTGATGTCTCTAAGTTTTATTCTTGTTTCTCAGTCACATAATGGCTTCTTTGACTTTCAATGGCACAACTTTGGTCCTCATGTTGATAAACAGCAATACAAGTTTCCAAAGGTGATGGAAAGACTGGAGGAAAGACTAGGTGCTGAGAGCTCTCTTATACCTGCATTAAGGAGGCATTTAACCACACCTGAACAATTGCAAATACCTGTGAAGCCATGTGTCCCAAACATTATGGTGCCCTGAAATTGGGGCACTATGTATAAACACAGCTGTAATTTCTACATGGTGAAACCAAAATGTATAAAAATGGCATTTATTAAAATCTGACAATGTGCACTTTAACCACATGTGATTTTTTTTCTATTACAAATCTCACATTGTGGAAAAAATAAATGACGGGTCTTTGTCCCCAAATTATGGGGGACACTGTATTTAACCATTTCATTTTCCAAAACACATCACAAGTTTGATAATAATTTCAAAAACCAAGTGATACAAACAAATATCTTCACCAAGCTTATAGGCGTTTCAAAGTTCTGACCAAAAGATTAAAGGTAAGGCAATCTCAAAATCTATATGAACTTCTGTTACAAAATTTTCTTTGTGTAAAAAAGTAACCCCTCAGATTCCATGTTTTAAAGATTATTGCAGAAGTGCATTTAACTGGAATATTTTTTGATTTCACTGTGGTTGTACAATCACTAGTATAATTATTCATTCCTTCCTGACGACTGAAGTGGTGCCACAAGATGGGCCGAGCAACATTGTCACGGGGTAAGAATGACCCAAGTAATTGCTGGCTAGTTATTTTAACTTCAGTGGTTGAAAGCCATTCTACGGTACAGAGCATCATTAACCAGGATAGTGGATATGGACTTGTTAAGGGAAGATGTGTGAGAAGGAACTGCAGATGCTGGATTACATCAAAGAGACACAAAATGCTGGAGTAACTCAGCAGGTCAAGCAGCACCTCTGGAGAAAAGGAATCGGTGATGTTTCGGGTCGAGACATCTGATGAAGGGTTCGGACCCGAGACTTCACCTATACCTTTTCTTCAGAGGTGCTGCCTGACCCGCTGAGTTACTCCAGCATTGTGTGTCTCTGTGAAGGTAAGATCATTTATTTCAAGAGGGCTTGTATACAAAAACAGGAATGTAATGTTGAGGCTCTCCAAGGCACTGGTAAGGCCACATTTGGAATATTGTGAGCAATTTTGGGTACCATATCAGAGGAAGGATGGGCTGGCTTTGGAGAGGGTCCAGAGGAGGTTTATGAGAATGATCCCAAGAATGAGTAGGTTAACCTATGATGAGCGTTCGTCGGCATTGGGCCTGTACTCACTGGAGTTTAGAAGAATGAGGGGGGGGCCTCATTGAAACATACTGAATAGCGAAAGGCTTGGATAAAGTGGACGTGGAGAGGATGTTTCCACAAGTGGGAGAGTCTAGGACTAGAAGCCATAGCCTCAGAATTAAAGATTGTTCGTTTAGGAAGGAGATCAGGAGAAATTTATTTAGTCAGAGTGTGGTGAATCTGTTGAATTCTTTGCCACAGAAGACTGTGGAGGCCGCCCGTGGATATTTTTAAGGCAGAGATAGATTCTTGATTAGTACGGGTGTCAGACGTTATAGGGAGAAGGCAGGAGAATGGGGTTACGAGGGAGAGATAGATCGGCCCCAACCCCTTCTGAACCTTATCATGTCTGAACAACCTAATTGAATTTTTTAAGGTGTGAAGGATGGTCAATGAAAGCAGTTCATTAGATGTATTCTATAAGGTTTTTAGCAAAGATTTTCACAGGAACCCACACAACTGCAATGACGAAAAACAAAAGCCCTTGCAATCCAAGGTAAGAGTGGCAGATTAGATCCAAAACTGGCCCAGCGGTGAGACACAAACATTGATGGGTGTTTTTTAAAATTAAAGTTCTCACAACACAATATTTGATCCCTTGCACAGTATGAAATACATTATTAATTGAATATATTAATAATCTAGTGGAACTGCTGCTTTCCTGTAACCTAGTTTCAATCCTGACGTCTGGAGTTTGCACGCACTCCATGACCACATGGGTTTCCTCTGGGTGCTCCGATTTCCTCCCATGTTCCAAAAATGTGCAGACTGATAGACAACTTGGCCATCGTTAATTGTCCCAAGCTTATAAATGAGTTGTAGAATCTGGGGCAAGTTGATGGGAGTGTGGGAAGAATAAAGTGCGATGTTTAGTTTAGTTTATAATCGTCATATGTACCGAGATACAGTGAAAAGCTTTTGTTGCATGCTATTCAGTCAGGGAAAAGACCATACATTAGTACAATCAAGCCATCCACTGTGCACAGTTCGAGGATAAAGGGTACAAGAGTCAAGAGTGTTTTATTGTCATGTGTCCCAGAAAGAACAATGAAATTCTTACTTGCAGCAGCACAACAGAATATGTTAACATAGTAAACAATAAACAAGAAAAATAGTGTGTATATAAACATAGCACAAAACGTAAGGAAATTTGTGTTTGGTAGATTATTTCTTTGTTGTAACAATGCTTCTTGGCAATAAATCTTATACCGTTGGAAAGCCTGTTTATTTCCCCTTTAAATGGTGCCACATTTGTAAGGAACATGCATTTGTGGGATGAGCAGCAGAGGTGAGTATATGGGTTGCGCCCATGAAAACTTTGCCAAATCTTCTCTGCCAATGCCAAACAGCTTATTCTGCTGTTGCTATTGACTCTTGTTTTGAGCTTCTGGTACCCCCAGGTGCTGACAATCAGGTGCCTGATTGGCACCTGATTGGCAGCATCTGTGAGCATGGGCCCTGCTACAGTGGTCAGTAGGTGTCTGCTCCAAGAATTGGCATGCCACGTTTGACTGATCTGGATAGGGCCCGTGCGATAGGGCAACTTCAAGCTGGTGTTCCGCAAAACCAAGTTGCGGCATTATTTGGAGTGAGCCCTAGTACCATCTCCAAAGTGAAGGCCAAGTTCCATATAACGGGGGATGCCAGAGACAGGCCGCGAAGTGGGCGTCCCAAGAAGACGACACCCAAAGAAGACCGTTTCCTCACCCTGTCAGCACTTAGGAACCGTAGGCTGTCTTCTATAGATTTGCAGTCAAGGTTTGCAGGACGATATGGCCGACGGCTCTCTGCCCAGACAATTCGGAACAGACTGCACGCAGCCGATCTCCGGTCTCACAGGGCTGCCATGACTGCCCTTCACCGTCAGGCCCGTTTGCACTGGTGTCGGCAACACGTGCACTGGAACCTGAACATGTGGAGGAACGTTATGTTCAGCGATGAGTCCAGATTCTGCCTACGGCAGTTGGATCATAGGGTCAAAGTGTGGAGAAGACGCGGAGAACGCTATGCTGATTGCTGCACCGATAGAGTAACATCTTTTGGTGGAGGCAGTGTGATGGTGTGGGGCGGCATCTCCCTCACTGGAAAAATGAGGTTTGTCATCATTGGAGGCAATCTCAATGCAGAGAGATATCGAGATGAGATTCTGCAACCAGTGGCAATCCCATATCTCCACAGTCTGGGACCGAACTCTATCCTCCAAGATGACAATGCTCGCCCCCACAGAGCAGGGTTTCTCAGAGACTACCTCCAGAATTTGGGAGTGGAGAGGATGGAATGGTCTGCCAGCAGTCCTGACCTCAACCCCATTGAACATTTGTGGGATCAGCTTGGGCTTGCTGTTCGTGCCAGAGTGACCAACACAACCACGTTGGCTGACTTGCGACAAATGCTGGTTGAAGAATGGGATGCCATCCCACAACAGTGTGTGACCAGGCTGATGACCAGCATGAGGAGGAGGTGCCAGGCTGTTGTGGCTGTGTATGGTTCTTCCACACGCTACTGAGGCTCCTGTTTATTAAATGAATAAATTGTTAAATTGCCAATATGTCTTGTTTCTTCAGACTTCAATCATCCAATCCACCAAACAACACCGAACAAGAGTCAATGGCAGAATAAGCTGTTTGGCATTGGCAGAGAAGATTTGGCAGATTTTTCATGGGCGCAACCCACATACTCAGCTCTGCTGCTCATCCCACAAATGCATGTTCCTTACAAATGTAGCACCATTTAAAAGGGAAATAAACAGGCTTTCCAACGGTAGAAGATTTATTGCCAAGAAGCATTGTTACAACAAAGAAATAATCTACCAAACCCAAATTTCCTTACTTTTTGTGCTATGTTTAGTATATACACACATACAGTGCCCCCTATAATGTTTGGGACAAAGACCCATCATTTATTTATTTGGCTCTGTACTCCACAATTTGAGATTTGTTATAGAAAAAAAATCACATGTGGTTAAAGTGCACATTGTCAGATTTTAATAAAGGCCATTTTTATACATTTTGGTTTCACCAGGTTTCACCAGGTATTATGGAGGGCACTGTACACACATATACAAACACACAAAACAATAAGGGTGAATAGTGTATGTATGTAGTGTATGTAGTGTATGCTTAATGGAGGTTGCAGTGTTTAATAGCCTGATGGCTCAAAAGGTCTCCAATGAGGTGGATGGGAAGTCAGGACCACACTGTGGTTGATGAGAGGACGGTTGTTGCCTCGGCTCGGCCGCGGGGCCTTCCATCGCCCGGTGCGGCGCGGCCGCGGGACACCATTCTGCTTTAGTTAAACATTTTGTTCAAGATGGCCGCGCCGTTGTGTTTGGCTGCCTGCCACTGTGTTTCTTTTTTTTTTTCCTAATCAGATGTGCAGCACTTTGGTCAACGTGGGTTGTTTTTAAATGTGCTATACAAATAAAATTGACTTGACAATAATAACTGGGAAGAAACTGTCCCTGAATCTGGAGGATAGACACAAAATGCTGGAGTAACTCAGCAGGACAGGCAGCATCTCTGGAGAGAAGGAATGGGTGACATTTCGGGTCAAAACCCTTCTTCAGACTCGTGTCAGGGAGTGGGAGGTACATAAATAAGGAAGTGTACAGATACAGAAGTGTAAGGTGTGAAAACAGGACAAAGGGGATGGAGACCAAGGAACATGTAGAATATATCATTGTTAGTTGGTAGAACGTAATAACAAAGCAAACAGAGATAAAATGTAATCGGAGGCAGCAAGACTAGTTGGAGAACTGGGAAGGGGAGGGGATGGGGAGAGGGAAAGCAAGAGTTACTTGAAGTTAGAGAAGTCAATGTTCACACCGCTGGGGTGTAAGCTGCCCAAGCAAAATATGCTGTTCCTCCAATTTGCGCTGGGCCTCACTCTGACAATGGAGGGGGCCCAGGTCAGAAAGGTCAGTGTGGGAATGGGAGGGAGAATGAAAGTGTTTAGCAACCGGGAAATCAGGTAGGTTTTGGCGGAGGTGTGCATTCAAACTCCTGTGAGATTACTTTAAATGACTGTTAATAGTCAACCTGGACTTAAAGAGCCTGTTTCTGTGCTGCATGACTGTGATTTTAAATGTACAGATGTATTAGATATAAGCATTGGTTATGTGGCTGATAGTGTGAAGGAAAGACTCAAAGTGGTAAAAGACAAGGATTGTCTGATCAGGTGGACGGAAGAGTCAAATTAATTTAATCCAGAATATGAGATAAGAGTTCCCGAGGAGCACAAATGATGGATTGTTTTCCCTGGTACATTGCAGGGGAGACATAGAAGTATATAAAATTATGAGTGGACATTCAGAACCTTTTTCCAAGGGTAGAAACGTCAAAGATTAGAGGGTATAGTTTTAAAGTGAGAGAGGATTTAAAGAGACGTGCAGAACATGTTGTTTAACACAGAGGGTAGTGGTGGTCACTTTTTATAATAAAATGAGACAAAAACATATTCCAAGCTGCTTCACAGACACCAGCTGAAGAAATGGATGCCAAGCAACAGTGAAAATTGAGGGATTCTGAACATTGCAGTCAGAGTATTGCGTTTAATGGAGGATCTTAAGGCAGAAAATAATCTTAATCTTGATTAGTACGGGAGTCAGGGGTTATGGGGAGAAGGCAGGAGAATGGGGTTAAGAGGGAAAGATTGATCAGCCGTGATTGAATGGCGAAGTAGACTTGATGGGGCGAATGGCATAATTCTGCTATCACTTGTGAAGACAGAAAATGGAGTTTACATTAATTCAATTAAAAGATCTTAAAATATATTATTAATAAAAGACCATGTATCCATTTTCCAAAATGTGTTCATTAAGTCCATTTTAATCCAGAATCACAGCCAAAAAATATAAACCATCTCAACCTTTTTACAAAAGACTGCTAGTTTTTTTGTTGCAGAAATGTTATTCATTAATTTTCCATCTAAAATGTTCCAGTCCAAAAGTAGTAAATGTAAACAATTTAAAAACATGACTCACATTTCGATAGATCCCAGCCGAGGACTATACTTTTTGCATATCTATTCCTAACTGGGGAATCATTTGGAGTTGACAATTTTAGTGGATTTTTGACAATCCACTAAATTTAGTGTCTGAAGGACACTAGTCAATTAGATGGGTTTTTAATGACAATCCAGAAGTTTTTAAGTTATTTGACAGACCAGGTTTAATTCCAAATTTATTTAATTATTTGAATTAATTCCCCTGCTGCCTTGGTGGGATCAAAACTTGGGTCACTGGAGTAATGGTCCAGAACTTTGGCTGCTGGTCCATTATGTGACTGTGCCTTTTCATGCATTTATTATTATTTTCAGAAACGATTGATTGAAAGATACTGCATGGAAACGGTCCGTCGGCCCACCGAGTCCACGCCAACCATCAATCGCTCTGGTCTATGTTATTCCACTTTTGCATCCACTCCCTTTTTTACTGAGGATAATTGACCTGGAAACCCACACCTTTGGGATGTGGGAAGAAAGCGGAGCACCCGGGGGGGAAATCCAATGGGAGAACATGCACCCGAGGTCAGGATCAAACCAGGGTCTCTGGTGCTGCAAGAAAGCAACTGTACCAGCTGTGCCACCATGGGATCCTGGCAATCATCCTTGCAATAAGGAATGCTGCATACTACAGCAACACACAATCAATGGATAAAGTTATTTTCATCGATAAGCAATACGCTTAAAATTACATTCACCTGTAAAACAGCTAGTGACAGAATATTTAATTTTTTGCACTTTTTTCCATTGGCAAAAATACTGAGTGCATAAAATGGAATCTTGCACCATATTTCGCAAGCACATTGAGTATATCTGTGGGCACAAGACAGATTACCGCAATTTTTGCTCCATTTGGTAGCGCACAATTTGCGAGTCCTCATCGAGGCATCCGTTCACGAGTTCTAGTTGCCTCAAAATGATTGGAAAAGCATGGCAGTACCATTTCACAAACACATTTCAGACATATTAAAATAAGTTATTAATATATATTTTCAAAGTAAACTGGAAAAGATGTTGTGGCATCTTCCCTTGTGGTGGTAATTCCTTATACTGCTGTATTTTTGTGCCGTTTACATGGGAATTGAAGTACGAGCATAATTTATAGTTATAGCTAAAATCCATTGTTCATTATTGTGCAATCCAAGATGTGTACAAATATTTTCTTTTCAAATCAAGAAAGCGTGGTGACAGGACAAAATCTTAGAGCAGGCCATAACCAAGTCTTAATGGACTACTTTGTCCCAATTTACACATGATGTATTAAGTTGATTTTCATTTTCTTTGGATCAGGTCAAAAGATTGCATGAAGAGTTGTAAAGCACAAAGACATCTAAAATACAAATAAGAAGTGCCCAAATGTTCAAAAATGCACGGTTTTCATCTAATTTGGGTGCAATGTTGCTTCACCATAGACCTGTGTATGTGCCCTCATGATCATTGCCCCATCTGCCGATATAACTTTGGTCAACAAAGAATACTCTTATCGTGTACATAAATTAACAACGAAGCACGTTTTCTCCGTGGAAGAAAGATGAAACTTTTACCATTCTTTGCACGCAATAAGTATTCTTAACCTCATTCCAAACAAGACTGGCTCCGAATTTTAGTCCAGACTTGCCAACCAACAAGTCAAGTAGTTGAAAGCCTATCAGTTGCCCTTAACGTCTGGCAAAGTTCACATCTAAATGGCTGCAACCCTCATATTTGTATTTGCACTGGTCATTCTGGGGAGCTGGTGGGTAGCGAGGGAGAGGAAGCATATTAAGGTAGAAATGAAAAGGCAGATACAAATATTTCAAGAGGACAACATTCAAATCATTACTGTCTTCAACTTGGCAACTCTGCACATGAAGTATACTGGGTAGTTACTTGGACTTAGTTACACTCTTCCGCATTAGTATATTTGGTTTTCACAGTGCTGCAATACCTGAGGGTGATGCCTAGGTGACCTTTAACAGAGAGTGTAATTCACGTGAAATCTATTCAAGTTTCCCCATTTTCTTTTAATAAAAATATTCAGTTGCTTTGGGAAAAGTAGAGCAAGGCAGCAAAAAGACCACATTGGTATGAAAGTGCAAAAGTTGCTAAAAATCCATAGTTTCCGAATTCCTGTCGTTCTCTTCAAATGACGTATCACTCTGTTTCAAAGGGATTATTTCGGGAATATCAACACAACTTAATTGCCCGTTGCATTCTTTTAGTCTTTGATAGGAATACTCGCCGTGGAATCCATTTCTTTGGCAAAATTGGAAAAGGTTTCCCGCCGCACTCAGTAACAGTAAGACGAGGAGGGTGATTGCTATGATCAGCCAACGTTTCCTGTTCAAAATAGAAAGTCTCCATTACCTTTCTCATTGTTCACAAACACATTCGCATCTCTTTACTATAATAAAGAACAGCCATTTTTATCAAAAGTCACACAATTGCAGAAAATTTCAAACCAGCCTTTTGTTTTAACGCGCTTCCAAACGGCAACGAACAAAAATACTCGTGGGTCATAAAGACCTGCAGCACCATTCAACACAAACAGGGCTGTACTATTCCTTGCCCTCATTGCCACTTTCCTGCATGATCTAAGTAGCCCTGGATTCCCCTGCAGTTTAGCAATGGGACAACATGCAGTCTTCAGAGACAGGGGCGACACAGTGCCGCAGCTGCCTTAGAGCGCCAGAGACCCGGGTTCACTCCTGACTATGGGTGCTGTCTATACGGAGTTTGCACATTCTCGTTATGACTGCGTGGGTTTTCTCTGGGTGCTCCGGTTTCCCTCCACACTCCAAAGACGTAGAGGTTTCTAGGTTCATTGGCTTCTGTAAATTGCCTGCAGCTAGTGAACGGGGCGATCGCTGGTTGGCACAGACTCTGTTGGCCGGTGGGCCTGTTTCTGCGCCCTATCTCTAAAGTCTAAAGACAGTGAAATACAAATATTCATGAAATTCCTCCTATTACAATCTTTTCGTCTTAATATCTTATCGTGAGACCATGCCAGATGCTCCCAGGGGAATCATCCTTACTACATCTACCTTGTAAAAGCCACTTTGGAATCTTCAATGAGATCATGCCCCTTAACAAAAGGAAACAAATGCCTATTTTCAAACCATTTCAAGAGGATGAATTTATGTTGGAAGGTCCAAAATGTTCTTAACAGTGATTTGCCAGTGGAGATAATTGAGGCAGCTACCAAAACAACATTTGAAAGAATTTGGACAGGTATATGGATAGGAGAGCTTTAGAGGGATATGGGCCAAACGCAGGCAGATGGGACAACTATAGATGGGGCATCTTGGTTGGCATGGGCAAGTTGGCTGGAAGGGCCTGGTTCCATGTTGTATGACTCTATGACGCTGCAGTATTATAAATCACTGATTTAGTGGAATTACCTTCTTCAGTTGAATAGAATTCGGTTTATTTAAGTAGGGATCTTAAGTTACAAAAACAAAGTCTCACTGTTCTGTGAATTTGTTATAAACTCATTTCAATGATGGCTAATCGGAAACTTGTGGAAAGGCTCATAGTACTTCGAATGGAATCTGAATGGAAGGTTCATCTTTGAACTGCAAGGTTTCGTTTAATTTAGAGACACAGCCTGGAAACAGGCCTTTTAGCCCAGGAGGCTACGCCGACCAGCAATCACCCACACACTAGTTCTATCCTACACACTAGGGACAAATTACAGAAGCTAATTGACCTCCAAACCTGTGCGTCTTTGGGGTATGGGAGGAAACCGGAGCACCTGGAGAAAACCCACGCGGATACAGGGAGAACGTACAAACTCCCTACAGAAAGTATCCGTAGTTAGGATTAAACCTGGGTCTCTGGCGCTGTAAGACAGCAACTCTGCCACTATGCCATCCTAAAGATCTACTCCTTTTCAGATAATCTATTAATCTTAACCCGTAAATCCATCATATTAAAATCTTTGACCTAGCAAACTATATTTAAGCTTTAGACTGGGTAAGTGGGATGTCTAGCCAGCATACTTTTTAGGACGCCTCAAATACAATAAGAAAGAATACTGCGTAGTACGAGCATTTCTTAGTAACTTAAACCGGGGACTGATTCTCCCTGTATTTCAAACCTAAAGTTTTGTTTGACTACAGACCTTCTCCACTTCCAAAGGTTAAGAATTGAGTTAAAATGATAATCATTTTGCCCAAATAGTGAGACACATATAGTTATTGTTAATACCGCTGAATGTTAAAAAAACAATCGCACACAAGGCAGAAAAACAACTAGACATACTGTTTGAATAAGTGTAAATCTTCTTCAAAACTGGGTTTGTTTTTCCAGATTTCATACATCTCTGAAGCTACACATTGACGCACTGTAATATAAAGGCAAAAGACATTGTCTTAGAAACAGAAAATAGGTGCAGGAGTAGGCCATTCGGCACTTCGAGCCAGTACCACCATTCAATATAATCATGGCTGATCATCCAAAATCATTACCCTGTTCCTGCTTTCTCCCCATATCCTCTGATTTGTTAGCCCTAAGAGCTATATTTAACTCTCTCTTGAATACATCCAGTAAATTGGCCTCCACTACCTTCTGTGGCAGAGAATTCCACAGATTCACAACTCTGAGTGAAAAGGGTTTTCCTCATTTCAGTCTTAAATGGCCTAGCCCTTATTCTTAAACTGTGACCCCTGGTTCTGGACTCCCCCAACATCGGAAACATTTTTCTTGCATCTAGCCTGTCCGATCCCTTAAGAATTTTATATGTTTCTATAAGATCCCCTCTCATCCGTCTAAATTCCAGTGAATATAAGCCCAGTTGATCCATTCTTTAATCACGTCAGTCCCGCCATCCCAGGAAATAACCTGGTGAACCTACGCAGCACTCCCACAATAGCAAGAATGTCCTTCCTCAAATTAGGAGACCAAAACTACACACAATACTCCAGGTGCGGTCTCACCAGGGCCCTGTACAACTGCAGTAGGACCTCCTTGTTCCTCTACTCAAATCCTCTCGCTATGAAGGCCAACATGCCATTTGCTTTCTTCAGGTTTAAAGTGGATTTTTATTAATATGCAAATTATTAACACAAAATACTCCCATGTTTTCACACAATAAAACGGATGAAGTATTATCACAATGCTACATTGCTCTGGTACATTTCAATGATGGAATTAAACTCTATTGTCACATGTAGGACATAGAGGACATAGGTTCAAGGTGAAGGGAAAAAGATTTAATAGGAATCTGAGGGGTAACCTTTTAACACAAAGGGTGGTGCGTGGAACAAGTTGCCAGAGGAGGTAATTGAGGCTGGGACTATCCCAATGTTTAAGAAACAGTTAGACAGGTACATGGATAGGACAAGTTTGGAGGGATGTGGACCAAGTACAGGCAGGTGGGACTAGTGTAGCTGGGATATGTAGGAAAGTTGGGCCGAAGGGCCTGTTTCCACACTGTATCACTCTATGACTCTATGTACCTAGGTACAGTGAAATGCATTGTTTTGCATGTAACCTGGTAAAATCATGTAGCAGACCTCACCTAGGCAGTAAACAAGTGTCGCCACGTTTTGGCGCCTACAAAGTTACAAAAGTTCACCAAAATTTTAAGGAAGTAAAAAGTAATAATAGAAGCAGGTACCTTCCCTCTCCCCCTCCCTCCCCCCATATAATCTCAAAGCTGCAAAGAGCTTTGAAAGTTCTATTCACTGTGGAATTGTGCAGTTTACAAACTAACTAACAGGCGATGCTGATCAACAAGAAAGGTTCTCTCAACCTGTGGGAACTGTGTTTTGTTTTAACCCATTCCACGATTGAGCATTCAATCTGCAACACTTTCTATTTCTGGCAGGTTGCAGCGTAAAAGTTCAAATAATCAGATTTTCAGTAATCGTCTGCTCTTAAGCATTAACGGGCATGCGGCATGGTGGCACAGGGGTAGAGATACTTCTTCATAGCGCCAGAGACCCGGGTTCGATCCTGACTACCGGTGCTGTCTGTAAGGAGTTTGTACGTTCTCCCCGTGACCTGCTTGGGTTTTCTCCGAGATTTCCCCCCACACTCCAAAGATGTATAGGTTTGTAGGTTAATTGGCTTGGTGTAAATGTAAAACTATTCCTAGTGTGTGTAGGATAGTGTTAGTGTGCGGGCATCGCTGGTCGGTGGGCCAAAGGACCCGTTTCCGCGCTGTGTCTCTAAACTAAAACTAAGTGCATCCAATGGGAATGGAAACTCTAATCAGAAAAGAAAGCAAAAATAATTCCAATATAATTCAATGTCCATGCTGATCCATGAAAGCAATGATTTTTAAGCAATTTATGACAAATTTTGTGAAATACGTGAATTACGCATTTCCTTTTTCCATGTTTCAATTGTGCAAATCACGAAACTATATTGTCAGGCCCTACGGTTTAATTAGCAGAGAATGTGAGCTTCAATACTTTAGAATAAAAATTAAGAAGGGAAGTAGTGGTGAGGTGGAAACAAGGAACTGCAGATGCTGGTTTACAATAGACAATAGACAATAGACAATAGACAATAGGTGCAGGAGTAGGCCATTCAGCCCTTCGAGCCAGCACCGCCATTCAATGCGATCATGGCTGATCACTATCAATCAGTACCCCGTTCCTGCTTTCTCCCCATACCCCCTCACTCCGCTATCCTTAAGAGCTCTATCCAGCTCTCTCTTGAAAGCATCCAACGAACTGGCCTCCACTGCCTTCTGAGGCAGAGAATTCCACACCTTCACCACCCTCTGACTGAAAAAGTTCTTCCTCATCTCCGTTCTAAATGGCCTACCCCTTATTCTCAAACTGTGGCCCCTTGTTCTGGACTCCCCCAACATTGGGAACATGTTATCTGCCTCTAATGTGTCCAATCCCCTAATTATCTTATATGTTTCAATAAGATCCCCCCTCATCCTTCTAAATTCCAGTGTATACAAGCCCAATCGCTCCAGCCTTTCAACATACGACAGTCCCGCCATTCCGGGAATTAATCTAGTGAACCTACGCTGCACGCCCTCCATAGCAAGAATATCCTTCCTCAAATTTGGAGACCAAAACTGCACACAGTACTCCAGGTGCGGTCTCACCAGGGCCCGGTACAACTGTAGAAGGACCTCTTTGCTCCTATACTCAACTCCTCTTGTTACGAAGGCCAACATTCCATTGGCTTTCTTCACTGCCTGCTGAACCTGCATGCTTCCTTTCATTGACTGATGCACTAGGACACCCAGATCTCGTTGAACTCCCCCTCCTCCTAACTTGACACCATTCAGATAATAATCTGCCTTTCTATTCTTACTTCCAAAGTGAATAACCTCACACTTATCTACATTAAACTGCATCTGCCATGTATCCGCCCACTCACACAACCTGTCCAGGTCACCCTGCAGCCTTATTGCATCTTCCTCACAATTCACACTACCCCCCAACTTAGTATCATCTGCAAATTTGCTAATGGTACTTTTAATCCCTTCGTCTAAGTCATTAATGTATATCGTAAATAGCTGGGGTCCCAGCACCGAACCTTGCGGTACCCCACTGGTCACTGCCTGCCATTCCGAAAGGGACCCATTTATCCCCACTCTTTGCTTTCTGTCTGTTAACCAATTTTCTATCCATGTCAGTACCCTACCCCCAATACCATGTGCCCTAATTTTGCCCACTAATCTCCTATGTGGGACCTTGTCGAAGGCTTTCTGAAAGTCGAGGTACACCACATCCACTGACTCTCCCTTGTCAATTTTCCTAGTTACATCCTCAAAAAATTCCAGTAGATTTGTCAAGCATGATTTCCCCTTCGTAAATCCATGCTGACTCGGAACGATCCCGTTACTGCTATCCAAATGCTCAGCAATTTCGTCTTTTATAATTGACTCCAGCATTTTCCCCACCACTGATGTCAGACTAACTGGTCTATAATTACCCGTTTTCTCTCTCCCTCCTTTCTTAAAAAGTGGGATAACATTTGCTATTCTCCAATCCACAGGAACTGATCCTGAATCTATAGAACATTGAAAAATGATCTCCAATGCTTCCACTATTTCTAGAGCCACCTCCTTAAGTACTCTGGGATGCAGACCATCAGGCCCTGGGGATTTATCAGCCTTCAGTCCCATCAGTCTACCCAAAACCATTTCCTGCCTAATGTGGATTTCCTTCAGTTCCTCCATCACCCTAGGTTCTCCAGCCCCTTTACAAAAGAAGACGAAATGCTGGAGTAATTCAGTGGGATCTGGCATCATCTCAAAAGAACATGGAGGTGTCTCTGTCATCTGTCCATATTCTCTAAAAAGGAAATGCGTAATTCACGTATTTCACAAAATTGATCTCCCGCACCCCCCCCCCCCCGGACTTTTCACTAATCCGATCCCCCGCACCCCCCCCCGGGCCTTTAACTGATGCTAAGAGTGTGTCTGGGGGAGAGAAGATTGGGGGGGGGGGCTGAGAATGGGGAATGGGACAACAGAGGTAGTGCGGAGGGGAATTGGTGGTGGGGGAAAGAGGGGTACTGGGAAAAGGGGAGGTCCATATCCCTCCCCTCTCCCCCATCCCTCCCTCCTCCCCTCCCCCCCCACTCTCTCCCCCCTCCACAAATACCACCCCATCTCTCATCACCCTCCCCCCCTCCATCCTCAACACCTCCCTCCCTCCACCACTCCCTCCCCCTCGATCCCTCCACACCTCCCTCCCCCAAACCTCCCTCGCCCTCCCTCCCCCCTTCACTCCCTCCCCCCCTCCCGGTTACAATGGAAACCCTAAGAAGACGGGCCAAAGGGGAGAGTGTGGGGAGAGTAAGAGTGGGGCTGGGGGAGGAGAGAATGGGGGGTGTGGGGACGGGCCCAATGGGCCCGCTTTGCTAGTATTCTCTAAAAAGGAAATGCGTAATTCACGTATTTCACAAAATTTGTCATAAATTGCTCAAAAATCATTGCTTTCATGGATCAGTATGGACATTGAATTATATTGGAATTATTTTTGCTTTCTTTTCTGATTAGAGTTTCTGTCCTGCTGAGTTGCTCCAGACATTTTGGATCGGGAATCTTCTTCAGAACGATTTTTATGGTGAGAGGGGGAGAAAACTGGAAGCGGGGAGGAGCAAGACTATTCAGGTCACGGGGAGAACGTACAATAACTCCGTACAGACAGCACTCTCAGTCAGGATCGAACCAGGGTTTCTGGCGCTGCAAGGCAACAACTCAACTTCTGCACCACTGTGCCGCCGGATCAGAATTGTCATGTAGATTCATCTGAATCGAAAGCACACAGAAAGGACAGCCCCTGCATCTTCATAATTTTACAAATCATAGCAGCAGAATTTGGCCATTCGGATAATTGAGTCTACTCCGTCATTCACTCATGGCTATTCTACCCTTCCCTCTCAACCCCATTCTCCTGCCTTATCCCCATAACCCTTGACACCCTTACTAATCAAGAATCTGTCAATCTCCACCGCAAAAATATCCAATGACTTGGCCTCCACAACCGTCTGTGGCAATGAATGCCACAGATTCACCACCCTCTGACCAAAGAAATTACTCCTCGTCTTCCTTTTATTCTGAGGCTATGCCCTCTGGTCCTGGACTCTCCGCATCCACTCTATCCAGGCATCTGTAAAGGAAACAACTGTTTTGACAATATACTGCAGTCATTCTGATTGTAATAAAATTGGTTTGAATACCTCTGTACATGGAGTCATTAAATCTGGAATCATGAGTGATGTTACAGCTACCAGTCACTGGGTGGCAGGGGCACTTATTAGGGCAGTGGCAAGATTGCTGGCATTTCCACCCGTACCATCCAAGGGAGCATTCTGTTCGAAATGAAGCAAAATAATATATTATAACCGTTCAATTAAATCATTTTACTGCTTCCCTCTACATCAATATACAATCATCTGTTTGTGAAATCATCCATTATAACAATGAAAACAAACTAGAATCTAAAGAAAGCGATCACATTTTACATCTGTGGCTTAAAAAACCCCGTGTACGGCCAAATTTCAAAATGCTACTTTAATAACAAAATTTCTGGGAATACCTGTGAATAATTAACATGTTTAATTATTATTAATAATAATATTCGTAGTTTCGGGAAACTATTAACAATAATTAATAGTATTTATATATACACTGCATTATTTATACACACACACTGAGCTTTCTTTTGTTGTTTATTATGGGCTTTGCAGCGTACGATGTTTACTTATCAGTTGTGCTGCTGCAAGTAAGAATTTCATTGCCCCGTTTCGGGACCTATAACAATATAACACTCTTGGCTTAAAATTTTGAGCATATCAATCAATAAAACTAAAATTTGGGTGAATGCTATTCATAAAGTAATGCAACAAAAACAAAGTTGTCAGCATCAGTCGGTGAAATTCGAAATTGCCACGATGCATGAACAAGTACGGTGTACGTTAGAAATACTCTTTGGGGTTGAGGTTTGCCTCCAACTGGCTGAACTCACCTTGTTCACAGAACACTCCATGGGAACCTGGCTGGCATGTACAGGCACCACTAACAGGATCACAAATCCCACCCTTCAAGCAGTGGCATTTTTGTCGACAGCCATCTCCATAGAAACCAAGAGGGCACACTGTTCGAGAGAGAGAGAGGAGAAAAAAGTAATGATATCCTTTTACCATTTCACCGATCAACACAAATAAACTCTTCTAATATAGTGACAGTACATAATAGGCCTTTCGGCCCATCGAGTTGCTTCCCATCATCATTTATACGAATCCTACCCGAACTTATTTTATACTACCAACCTTCCCAACAACTCATCTCCTCTGAAGAAGGGTCTCGACCCAAAAAGTCACCCATTCCTTTTCTCCAGAGATGCTGCCTGTCCCGCTGAGTTACTCCAGCTTTTTGTGTCTAACTCATCTCCCAGCTCCTTTACCCCTCTCACCCTAGATTCCATCACCCATCCACACACTAGGGGTATTTTAGCCAGACACTCACTCTGGGATGAGGGAGGAAATCAGAGAACCTGGAGGGAAACCTATGTGTGGCAGAGAGAGAATGTGCAAGTTCCATCAAAGGTCAGGACTGAAACCCAGGTCGCTGGAGCTGCAAGGCAGCAGCTACACGAGCTGCGCCATTGTGTTGCCCAACATTGTCTTTTGTGATGGAAGTCTAGACTAGAGAAACTTTAATTACAGTACAAGTAGAACATAAAAATCTATATCCGGTCTCCAGCCCAGACTATCACACAAACCAGCCTACCTGCCACAAAGTCCATCTACACTTCATGCTGCCTCAGCAAGGCCGCCAGCATAATCAAGGACCAGTCTCACCCCAGTCACTCCCTCTTCTCCCCTCTCCCAAAAGGCAAGAGGTACAGAAGTTTGAAAACACACACCTCCAGATTCAGGGACAGTTTCTTCCCAGCCGTTATCAGGCAACTGAACAGTCCTGTTATCAGTTAGAGTCGTCCTGACCTCCCAACTACTCCATTGGAGACCTCTGAACAATTTTTACTTCAATGTAATATCGTGCACTAAATGCTGTGCCCTTTATCTGTGTAGCGGCTTGATTATATTCATGTACAGTTTTTGCTTTGACTGGATAGCACACAAACAAAACCTTCTCCCTGTACCTTGGCACACATGACAATAGTACACTAAATTAAATTATCTACTGCCTTTGGATATCATTAACTCATTGTGATATTCCATTATGTTCCATGCCATCATGTTTAATTGAAGGCGTAGTAGATGTTGGCACCTTTTCCCAATGTACCCACTGCTAACTTTTGGCCGTCGAGAGTATTTGTGTTACAATATTCAAGGATAAGGTCATTATAAGACCTTTTATTTAATTTAAATAGCCTGGTATACAATTCTTGCTAAATTGCTAGCATATTTTGAACATGCCTTTAAACTAAACTCAAAAATTATTTTGGTTACATAAGAAACAGTGATGTTGGGTTACATAAACAAAGTGCTGGAGTAACTCAACAGGTCAGGCAACATCTCTGAAGGACAGGGATAGGTGACGTTTTGGATTGGGACCATTCTTCAGTCTAAAAATAATTTTCTATGAATTCATGTAAATTAACTTCAAAATGAAAGCAAATACAATGAGCATAAAATAAGATGCAGGCTCTACAGTAGAAGGAAGAAAAGGAAACTGAAAAAAAAATAGAGAAACAAAGAAATGCAGACGCTGGTTAATATACAAAGTGCTGGGGTAACTCAGCAGGTCAGGCGAACACGGTTAGGTGACGTTTCAGGCCAGGACCCATCCCGTCCATGTTCTCCAGAGAGGCTGCCTGACTGGCCGAGTTACTCAGGACTTTACGTACTTTTCTGTATGTACAAATTCCTTGTATGTGCACAGACAACAAATTTACCAAGGCAAACTCCTTGTATGTGTACATACTTGGCCAATAAACCTATTCAATTCAATTCTGGAGACAATGGAAATGAGAATAAACAGACACAATCACTCACCATCTGTACAGTTGGCTCCCATCCATCCAGCATCACACAGGCACCCATCTGCATGATAAACAGCTGATCAGTGGCAGAAGTAAAATTGTTTAACATTGGAAATCCTAAAATCGTAATGGCCTAAGAGGCTGGTTCGATCCATGTCACCTCTTTGCAGATTAATCTAGTCAAACCCATTTATTTCTCTATCCCTGAAAACCTGCAAGTTTATTTCACCTGCGTCCCTCACGATCATTTTAAAAATCATTGATAGCCTCTGCTTCAACCACCCTCAGGGCAGTTACTTCTCTGCCGCTTTCTAGGAATATTTTGTCCTCATTTACCCACCCCCTCCATCCAGTAACGTCACAACCTTAGAAGGACTGAAACAGAAAAGCCATATGTTCAAAAGAGTAGGTGGGTGTAGGCAAAAGGTAGTGGGTGTATGGAACAAGCTGCCAGAGGAGGTAGTTGAGGCAAGGATTATCGTGACATTTAAGAAGCAATTAGACAGCAAAATGGACAGGTTTAAAGGGATATGGGCCAAATGCACACAGGTGGGACAAGTGTAGTTACGACATGTTGGTCGGTGTGGACAAGTTGGGCAGAAGGGCTTGTTTCCACGCTTACTAATCTTCATAAGACAGTAATGGGCGGCGATAGGTCGCACTTACCCTCAGAGCAGATTCCATGAATAGTGCAGTTTAAATATCCACAATTAAGCAGATTGCATGCTGCCCCGGACCAAAAGCCTTTGCAGTGGCAATCTGCGTGTACACATTCCCCATGTCCGCTGCAGTCAGCAGGTACACAGTCAGGTTCGTGAACACACACGATGGTGGAAACAGCTCGAGGACACCGCCACATGGGATCATTTGAACTGTAAAAGGAAAGGTTTCTGACTCAAAAATTGATCTTTATTAATTGACAGAAAACAACATTTGGGTTGCAGTTGAATACCAACAAGAAGAAAGCGGTCCTGAGCTACTCTCCAAGGGTGGCATGGTGGCGCAGCAGTAGAGTCGCTGCCTTTCAGCGCCAGAAACTCTGGTTCCATCCTGACTACGGGTGCTTGTCTGTATGGAGTTTGTACATTCTTCCTGTGACCTGCTTGGGTTTTCTCTGGGATCTCCAGTTTCCTCCCACGCTCCAAAGACATACAGGGTTGTAGGTTAATTAGCATGGTATAATTGTAAATTGTCCCTAATGTGTGTAGGGTAGTATTAGTGTGCGGGGATGGCTGGTCGTCGCGGACTTGGTGGGCCAAAGGGCCTGATTTCACACAGTATTGCTAAACTAAACTACTATCTACCTCATTGGAGACCCTCGGACTATCTTTAATCGTACTTAACCTTGCACTAAACGTTATTCACATTATTCCTTTTATCATGTATCTGTACACTCTGGATGACTTGATTGTAATCATGTATTGTCTTTCTGCTGACTGGTTAGCACACAATAAAAGCTTTTCACTGTACAACAATGCAACGATAATCTAAACTAAATGCAGATATTCATGGACTGATCCAATTGCAACAATAATTGACTGGCAATCTTCAGTTTAGAAGCATAAGATTTTGCAAATTGCTCATTTCATCAAAAACGATTGGATATTCAGTAATTCACAGTACAGATGCATAAACAAAATTGGTGTGAATTTGAATGATTCCTTTCAAAGTGTTTACAAATCCATCAGTGTTATACCTGGAGGTAGCACTGTGACAAGCATAGGTGAGGTATCCATGGCTATTGTGGCAGATTTACAGCGATAGGGTCTGACAACTGCATGCCATTGTGTGGCTTCCTAAGATTTTCTCATGGGAGTTTAATAAGGAAATTAAGGTAAATTTAAAACTCTGAAGTTGAAAATTGAAATCATTACTTTTTATCCCGGATTACTGGGAATACTTGAGTAAGACACAAAGTGCTAGAGTAACTCAGCGAGCATCTCTGGAGCAAAAGGATGGGGGATGTTTCGGGTTGGCATCCTTGTTTAATACATACCAGTGATCCGAAGGATAGCTTGCAAGTGTTCCATTCAATATCAGAGTAGCTGATCCCCCTCCATCCAAATTAATGGCGTTAATAACCCCTTGGCTCTTTAAAAACGTGGCAACCTCCCAGAGACTGAGCCTGTAATGCAAGTGTGAAATACTGTTAATTCAACCCAAATTTATTTTTCAACATTATCCATTAACAGTGCAAGTTATACCAATATCTAGGTTATTAAATAGCATGACATGCAAGAGATTTCAAAAATCAGATGACACAGAAATAGGAGTAGGATGTATAGGAAGTATTGGAAGGAACTGCAGATGCTGGTTTTAACCAAAGATACACAAAAAACTGGAGTAACTCAGCGGGTCAGACAGTGTCTCTAGACAAGAAACAGGTGACGTTTTGGTTCAGACCCCGAAAAAGGGTCTTGACCTGAAAAGCCATCCATTCCTTTTCTCCAGAGATGCTGCTTGATCCGCTGACTTACTCCAGCTTTTTGTGTCTATCTTAGGAGGAGTAGGATATTTGACCTCTTAAACTTTCTCCAATTATTTTCTTGAATAATATCAAGGCTACTATAACCTCAATTCTGCAATCCGACCTATAATTTTTCATTCCTTGCTCATTTAAAACTTTCTTTCCACCCTGCTAAGACTGCTCAGTATCCACTGCATTTTTGAAGTGATTCCCTCTCATGTTTTATTAAACTTCAGAGTATACATTGCTAGCATGTCCAAAACAGAAAGTGCTGGAGGAACTCAGCAGGTCAGGCAACATCTGGGGAGGGAATGAACAGGTGACATTTTGGGTCAGGGCCTTTCTTCAGACTGGTTCCCTTTAACACAGTCTGAAGAAGGGCCCGACCAGAAACATCACCTATCCATTCCCTCCACAGACGTTGCCTCATCCGTTGCCTTAATCCAGCACTTTGTGTTTGTGTATCAGTATTACCCATAGGGAATGGTATCAATTCAGTATTTTGTGGTGACTGGGAAATATGGTTTCAATTCTATTGGTCACTTGGAAAATCAACATGCTTAAATATCTTATAGAAACAAGGAACTGCAGATACTGTTTTACAAAACAAGAGGAAGTACTGGAGTAACTAAGGATTTTCAGTATCTTGACATATGGTGATAATAATAATAATAATAAACTTAACAATCTCAGCGAGTCAGGAGGCATCCTAGAGAACATGATGGGTGACATTTCGGGTCGGGGCCCTTCAATCAGTCAACCCTACAATCAGTCTGTCCTGCCCCTCCTCTCTTCCAGCTTTCTTCTCCCTCCCCACCCAATCAGTCTGAAGCCGAAACATCACCAAACAAGTGCTCCAGAGATGCTGCCTGACACGCTGAGCAGCATTTTGTGCCTTTTAAAAAATTAAATATCTTGTTTGAATTCTAGGCATTTCTAAAAGATCCTGGAAGTGGCTTAACGTGCAGGAAAGAAGTGCAAATGCTGGCTCACACCGAAGATAGACACAAAAAACTGGAGTAACTCAGCAGGACAGACAGCATCCCTGGAGAAGGAATAGGTGACATTTCGGGTCGAAACCCTTCTGGTGGCCTGTTGCAAAGGATTACACTGTCAACTCACAGATAAATGCTTTTGCATTCTACATTCATAGTGCTGTTGGAATTCAGGCATTTCCAAATATACTTAAACAACTAAATGCCAAATTGCAAAACAAAGTGATGATGCTGCTGGATATGCGGCATGTTCATGATTATATGACGCAATCTATTGCCTAATTGTGACGTCTGCAGTAATGTTCCTGTCTGAAGGACCACCTCACAAAGGGATTCAACAACAGAGGATGCATGGGCACCGAGACTTCAGCAACCTTGTTCCTTCAAAGCGAACAAACATCCTCTCTTTAATAATTGTGCCAAAATAAATATGGAAAGAATAACAACCTTGTCAAGGAGGCACGAATGACCGCATAAAACTACAAATATTCATTTTAACTAAATCACAATATCGTTTGACAATTGACAAACAGACCCTTGGATCTTTGGTCGTGACAAGTAGATCTGAAAGTTAAAAGAAGCTGCTGTTTATTTTCTGGTCGATGACAGCATGAGTTGCCCAAGTTTCACACACGTGACAAACAGTGCAGTGGACCTTTGGATCCTTGTGATCGACGCTTTCCTCACCAAGACACTTGCTGTTTTGCAAATTCAACCGGTGTGCTCTCCAGTTCAAGAAGGGGTGGTGGCAAGGCTGGCACAGAATACACCCCACTGTCAATGATTGGCAAAGACGACCCTCTCAAATCTCCTTTATCATGAAACACAGCTGCACCTTTGAAAAGCATGTTGTAATGACTTTGGACATACAGTGGGGAAACAGGCCCACCAAGTCTGCGCCGACCAATGTAAGAAAATAACTGCAGATGCTGGTACAAATCAAAGGTATTTATTCACAAAACGCTGGAGTAACTCAGCAGGTCAGGCAGCATCTCAGGAGAGAAGGAATGGGTGACATTTCGGGTCGAGACCCTTCTTCAGACTGATGTCAGGGGGGCGGGACAAAGGAAGGATATAGGTGGAGACAGGAAGATAGACCAGTCTGTGCCGACCAGTGATCACCCCACACACTAATACTATCCCACACACGAGGGACAATTTTTCAATTTTACTAAAGCCACAACCTACAATGTACGTCTTTGGAGTGTGGGGAAAACCATGCACCCGGGGAAAACCGATGGGGTCACAGGGAAAATATACAAACTGCACAGGCAGCAGTCAGGATCAAAGCCGGGTCTCTGGCAGCAACTCTACCGCTGCGCCACCATGCCGCAATGCTTTTAACATCTTGCTTTTTTTTTTAAACAGAAGAAACACAATCCAATGGTATGGGGAAGAATGGTTGCAAGAACAAAATTGCAGATTTTCTTGAAACTTTAAAACCTCGACAAATAAAATCTCCCTTTTACAAGACAGGTTGCTGCAGCCATTCCAGAAGCTCTCCTTAGCTGCATCATTGTACTGCTTCCTCTCATTATGCTGTGTACTTACTGGTGATCTTGGTTCAAGAATGCTGTTCTTTTATATCCTTCACCGTGTTACCACCCCTATTAATATTTAGGATAACTGAAATTCCCTACTTTTACTTAGACTTCTGAGATATGTTCCTATATCTTTGCTCTTCTGTCTGCTTCTGACTGTTTAGAGGTCTAGAGTACACACCCAACAATATGAAGGCCCTTAAGTTTGTTCATCGATTCACACTATGTGAAAATATAAACAAAATGCCAGAGTAACTCAGCAGAGAAAATGGATAGGTGACATTTCAGGTTGGGACCCTTCTTCAGATCCAAAACATCACCTATCCATTTCCTCCAGAGATGCCGACTGACCCGCTGAGTTACTCCAGCATTTTGTGGTCAACTTTGGTATAATTCAGCATCTGCAGTTCCTTTATATGAAAATATATATTTTTTCAAATATAATTTAAAGATATTAAAAAATTGAACAACTTTTAATTTGTCAATTTTAATAATAGCTACTAAATGTCTTTGCCAATTACATTATAACCAAATTCTGAATACACTGAACAGCAGCTCTATTACCTGGAAGAACAGTGCATCGAGTACAATTAATAATGTAACTCATAATAAGGCAGTAATAGGAAAAATAGATTACAGCTGAAAATAACATTTGCAAAAGAAAACAGAAAATGCGTAGTATTTGTTAATAAATTGGCCCTGATGACATATCAAACCTATAAAACATCTAAATAAGGTTAATAAATAAATGCATCTTACCCCCTGTCCCCAGTCTGTCCATCAACATGGAATAAAATGAGCCTCCCATATTTATCATGTCCTACAGCAGTTCGTGCAGATACCACGTTAACAAAGTATTCAAAAGATCCTATTTGAAATAAAACATTGAAAAACGATCAACTTGTTATGAACTCAATAATAACACCTTGCATTAATATTTGACATTCAATGTGGATTAAACAATTCAAGAGTTTCCCCAGTCCTCACTTCCACCCCACCAGCCTCCGCGTCCAACATATAATTCTCCAACATTTCCGCCACCTTCAACACGCCTGCAGTCCTTCCTGCAGAGACCATTCTCTCCGCAACTCCGTGGTCCGCTCATCCCTTTATATCCAACCCCCCTCCTCTGTGGGTACTTCCCCCAGCTGCTGCAGAGGGTGCCTCGACTCTCATTTCCATCCAAGGACCTGAGCAGCCCTTGCAGGTGAGACAGAGGTCCTTCCACATGTCTTCCAACCTCCTTTATCGGATTAGACTAGGCGACCGTTTCCTAGAACATTTGTGTTTTGTCCCGCCAAGGCCTGCTGGAGCTCCCAGTTGCTAACTTACTCCCATTCCCATACCAATCTCGTAGAGTCGGTTTGTGATATTGAGGTGTGCTCCTTGTCTGTGGGGTCATAGTCTGAAGAAGGGTCACGACCCGAAACTTCACCCATTCCTTCTCTCCAGAGATGTGGCCTGTCCCGCTGATTAACTCCAGCATTCTTGATATTGAGGGTGTGCAGCGTAGGTTTACTAGGTTAATTCCCGGAATGGCGGGACTGTCCTATGTTGAAAGACTGGAGCGGCTAGGCTTGTATACACTGGAATTTAGAAGGATGAGAGGGGATCAGTGGATGTGGTGTACCTCGACTTTCAGAAAGCCTTCGACAAGGTCCCACATAGGAGATTAGTGGGCAAAATTAGAGCACATGGTATTGGGGGTAGGGTACTGACATGGATAGAAAATTGGTTGACAGACAGAAAGCAAAGAGTGGGGATAAATGGGTCCCTTTCGGAATGGCAGGCAGTGACCAGTGGGGTACCGCAAGGTTCGGTGCTGGGGCCCCAGCTATTTACAATATACATTAATGACTTAGATGAAGGGATTAAAAGTCCCATTAGCAAATTTGCAGATGATACTAAGCTGGGGGGTAGTGTGAATTGTGAGGAAGATGCAATAAGGCTGCAGGGTGACTTGGACAGGTTGTGTGAGTGGGCGGATACATGGCAGATGCAGTTTAATGTAGATAAGTGTGAGGTTATTCACTTTGGAAGTAAGAATAGAAAGGCAGATTATTATCTGAATGGTGTCAAGTTAGGAAGAGGGGATGTTCAACGAGATCTGGGTGTCCTAGTGCATCAGTCACTGAAAGGAAGCATGCAGGTACAGCAGGCAGTGAAGAAAGCCAATGGAATGTTGGCCTTCATAACAAGAGGAGTTGAGTATAGGAGCAAAGAGGTCCTTCTACAGTTGTACCGGGCCCTGGTGAGACCGCACCTGGAGTACTGTGTGCAGTTTTGGTCTCCAAATTTGAGGAAGGATATTCTTGCTATTGAGGGCGTGCAGCATAGGTTCACTAGGTTAATTCCCGGAATGGCAGGACTGTCGTATGTTGAAAGGCTGGAGCAATTAGGCTTGTATACACTGGAATTTAGAAGGACGAAGGGGGATCTTATTGCAACATATAAGATAATTAGGGGATTGGACACATTAGAGGCAGGAAACATGTTCCCAATGTTGGGGGAGTCCAGAACAAGGGGCCACTGTTTAAGAATAAGGGGTAGGCCATTTAGAACGGAGATGAGGAAGAACTTTTTCAGTCAGAGAGTGGTGAAGGTGTGGAATTCTCTGCCTCAGAAGGCAGTGGAGGCCAGTTCGTTGGATGCTTTCAAGAGAGAGCTGGATAGAGCTCTTAAGGATAGCGGAGTGAGGGGGTATGGGGAGAAGGCAGGAACGGGGTACTGATTGAGAGTGATCAGCCATGATCGCATTGAATGGCGGTGCTGGCTCGAAGGGCTGAATGGCCTACTCCTGCACCTATTGTCTATTGTCTATCTTATCGAAACATACGATTATTAAGGGGTTGGACACGTTAGAGGCAGGAAACATGTTCCCAATGTTGGGGGAGTCCAGAACCAGGGGCCACAGTTTAAGAATAAGCGGTAGGCCATTTAGAACGGAGATGAGGAAAAACTTTTTCAGTCAGAGTTGTAAATTTGTGGAATTCTCTGCCTCGGAAGGCAGTGGAGGCCAATTCTCTGAATGCATTCAAGAGAGAGCTTGATAGAGCTCTTAAGGATAGCGGAGTCAGGGGGTATGGAGAGAAGGCAGGAACGGGGTACTGATTGAGAATGATCAGCCATGATCACGTTGAATGGTGGTGTTGGCTCGAAGGGCCGAATGGCCTACTCCTGCCCCTACCAATCTGTTCTTGGCTGGAGTGGGGCCACATACAAACTTGAGGAACAGCACTTGCATCCAGCTCTTCACCCCCCCCCCCCCACCTCTACGTTCAGTCTGAAGAAGGGTCCCAACCTGAAACCACCCATTCTTTTTCTACCAGTTCCATAGTTCTCCACACAGTATCGCTGGAGATCACACCGTCCCAAGCCAACAATGGGCCCACCACCCACCCCCCACCCCCCTGCCCAAGGTCATTTGTTGCGGCTCTGATTGGTCCTGGTCTTTTCCCACCTCCAGCTCCACACGCCACCCCTCTCCATCCTCTATTTTCAGTCTGAAGAAGAGTCCTGTCTTGAAATTTATTCCAAAGAGGTGGAAAGACTCTAAGGGGAGTAAGAGACACCTGTGGCTGACAAGGGAAGTCAGGGACAGCATAAAAATTAAGGAGAGGAAGTATAACATAGCAAAGAAGAGTGGGAAGACAGAGGATTGGGACTCTTTTAAAGAGCAACAAAAGTTAACTAAAAAGGCAATACGAGGAGAAAAGATGAGGTACGAGGGTAAACTAGCCAATAATATAAAGGAGGATAGCAAAAGTTTTTTTAGGTACGTGAAGAGGAAAAAAATAGTCAAGGCAAATGTGGGTCCCTTGAAGACAGAAGCAGGGGAATTTATTATGGGGAACAAAGAAATGGCAGACGAGTTAAACCGTTACTTTGGATCTGTCTTCACTGAGGAAGATACACACAATCTCCCAAATGTTCTAGGGGCTGGAGAACCTAGGGTGATGGAGGAACTGAAGGAAATCCACATTAGGCAGGAAATGGTTTTGGGTAGACTGATGGGACTGAAGGCTGATAAATCCCCAGGGCCTGATGGTCTGCATCCCAGAGTACTTAAGGAGGTGGCTCTAGAAATAGTGGAAGCATTGGAGATCATTTTTCAATGTTCTATAGATTCAGGATCAGTTCCTGTGGATTGGAGAATAGCAAATGTTATCCCACTTTTTAAGAAAGGAGGGAGAGAGAAAACGGGTAATTATAGACCAGTTAGTCTGACATCAGTGGTGGGGAAAATGCTGGAGTCAATTATAAAAGACGAAATTGCTGAGCATTTGGATAGCAGTAACGGGATCGTTCCGAGTCAGCATGGATTTACGAAGGGGAAATCATGCTTGACAAATCTACTGGAATTTTTTGAGGATGTAACTAGGAAAATTGACAAGGGAGAGTCAGTGGATGTGGTGTACCTCGACTTTCAGAAAGCCTTCGACAAGGTCCCACATAGGAGATTAGTGGGCAAAATTAGGGCACATGGTATTGGGGGTAGGGTACTGACATGGATAGAAAATTGGTTAACAGACAGAAAGCAAAGAGTGGGGATAAATGGGTCCCTTTCGGAATGGCAGGCAGTGACCAGTGGGGTACCGCAAGGTTCGGTGCTGGGACCCCAGCTATTTACGATATACATTAATGACTTAGACGAAGGGATTAAAAGTACCATTAGCAAATTTGCAGATGATACTAAGTTGGGGGGTAGTGTGAATTGTGAGGAAGATGCAATAAGGCTGCAGGGTGACCTGGACAGGTTGTGTGAGTGGGCGGATACATGGCAGATGCAGTTTAATGTAGATAAGTGTGAGGTTCTTCACTTTGGAAGTAAGAATAGAAAGGCAGATTATTATCTGAATGGTGTCAAGTTAGGAGGAGGGGGAGTTCAACGAGATCTGGGTGTCCTAGTGCATCAGTCAATGAAAGGAAGCATGCAGGTTCAGCAGGCAGTGAAGAAAGCCAATGGAATGTTGGCCTTCGTAACAAGAGGAGTTGAGTATAGGAGCAAAGAGGTCCTTCTACAGTTGTACCGGGCCCTGGTGAGACCGCACCTGGAGTACTGTGTGCAGTTTTGGTCTCCAAATTTGAGGAAGGATATTCTTGCTATGGAGGGCGTGCAGCGTAGGTTCACTAGATTAATTCCCGGAATGGCGGGACTGTCGTATGTTGAAAGGCTGGAGCGATTGGGCTTGTATACACTGGAATTTAGAAGGATGAGGGGGGATCTTATTGAAACATATAAGATAATTAGGGGATTGGACACATTAGAGGCAGATAACATGTTCCCAATGTTGGGGGAGTCCAGAACAAGGGGCCACAGTTTGAGAATAAGGGGTAGGCCATTTAGAACGGAGATGAGGAAGAACTTTTTCAGTCAGAGGGTGGTGAAGGTGTGGAATTCTCTGCCTCAGAAGGCAGTGGAGGCCAGTTCGTTGGATGCTTTCAAGAGAGAGCTGGATAGAGCTCTTAAGGATAGCGGAGTGAGGGGGTATGGGGAGAAGGCAGGAACGGGGTACTGATTGATAGTGATCAGCCATGATCGCATTGAATGGCGGTGCTGGCTCGAAGGGCTGAATGGCCTACTCCTGCACCTATTGTCTATTGTCTATTGTAATAACAGTGTATTTGGATAGCAGTAAAAGTCCAAGTCAGCATGGATTTATGAAAGGGAAATCATGCTTGACTAATCTTCTGGAATTTTTTGAGGATGTGACAAGTAAAATGGATGAAGGGGAGCCAGTGGATGTAGTGTATCTAGACTTTCAGAAAGCCTTTGATAAGGTCCTGCACGGGAGATTGGTGACTAATCTTGGAGCACATGGTATTGGGGGTAAGGTGTTGATATGGATAGAAAATTGGTTGGCAAACAGGAGGCAAAGAGTAGGAGTAAACGGGTCCTTTTCTGAATGGCAGGCAGTAGCGAGTGAAGTGCCGCAAGGCTCGGTGTTGGGGCCGCAACTGTTTACCATATATATTAATGATTTGGAAGAGGGAATTAGAAGCAACACTAGCAAGTTTGCGGATGACACAAAGCTGGGTGGCAGTGTAAACTGTGAAGAGGATGTTAGCAGGTTGCAGGGTGACCTGGACAGGTTGAGTGAGTGGGCAGATGCGTGGCAGTATAATATAGATAAATGTGAGGTTATCCACTTTGGCGGCAAAAACAAGGAGGCAGATTATTATCTCAATGGTGTTAGGTTAGGTAAGGGGGAGGTGCAGCGAGACCTGGGTGTCCTTGTACACCAGTCACTGAAAGTTGGCGTGCAGGTACAGCAGGCTGTGAAGAAAGCTAATGGAATGTTGGCCTTCATAACAAGAGGATTTCAGTATAGGAGTAAAGAGGTTCTTCTGCCGTTGTATAGGGCCCTGGTAAGATCACATCTGGAATATTGTGTACAGTTTTGGTCTCCTAATTTGAGGAAGGACATCCTTGTAATTGGGGCAGCGCAGCGTAGGTTCACGAGATTGATCCCTGGGATGGGGGGACTGTCATATGAGGAAAGATTGAAAAGACTAGGCTTGTATTCACTGGAGTTTAGAAGGATGAGAGAGGATCTTATAGAAACATATAAAATTATAAAAGGACTGGACAAGCTAGATGCAGGAAAAATGTTCCCAATGTTGGGCGTCCAGAACCAGGGGCCACAGTCTTAGAATAAATGGGAGGCCATTTAAAACTGAGGTGAGTAAAAACTTTTTCACCTAGAGAGTTGTGAATTTGTGGAATTCTCTGCCACAGAGGGCAGTGGAAGCCAAATCACTGGATGGATTTAAGAGAGAGTTGGATAGAGCTCGGCTAGTGGAATCAAGGGATATGGAGAGGTGGCAGGCACGGGTTATTGATTGGGGACGATCAGCCATGATCACAATGAATGGCGGTGCTGGCTCGAAGGGCCGAATGGTCTCCTCCTGCACCTATTTTCTATGTTTCTATGTTTCTATGAAATGTCAACCACCCTTTTTCTCCAGAGATGCTGCCTGACACTGAGTTACTCCAGCACTTTTTATGTACCCTTGGTATAAACCAGCATCTGCAGTTCTTTGTTTCTACCTCATATACTGCTTGGGTAGTACCCCACCAAGCCCGAGGACCAGGAGAGAACCCACATGGTCACAGGGAGAATGTACAAAACTCCATGCAGACAACATCTGAAGTCAGGATCGAACCTGGGTCACTGGTGCTGTGAGGCAGCAACTCTACCGCTGCACCACTGTATACTAGAATATTATTTATTTGGCATTTAGTATTGGCTGATCAGAAACTTTCTCCAAAACCAAATACCTGCCCAACCTTTCATTCTCAATTACCAACTCCATCCTTCTTCCTACAAATGAACCGCACTATTTGCAATACTCTAACCCACAGCCCCTGCCTAGAGGCAGCTTGGTTGACATGGACGAATTGGGATGAAGAAGGGTCCCGACTTGTTACTGTGTTGTATGAATTTATGATTTGATTTCAGAACAGTGCAATAAATTGGTATTTCATTCCAGCGTCTCGACTTAGTTTACTTTCTTTACTCAGTAAGTCACAAGTTTTAACTCTTGTACTGTACCTGTTTCCTGAGTGCGTGAACACTCAGCTGTTTGGCTCTCATTAACATAAACTGTGCCATTTCGCAGGAGCCATACTACCCCACTCACCAGTTGAACGAACGGATTCTCTTTATCCAGGATGTCCTCTTCCGATAGATATCTGTCAGGATGAGGAGCATTACGATTAACATTTCTTTTGTTGTACAACAGCTTCTTTTTCTACCCACACTACGTATATGAATAGTGTAAGCCAAATACAAAACATTGAGGCTAACAACATTCAACATAGCTTCCCAACTCAAATACCACCTCTCTACCATTAACCTGTATGAAACTTTCCAATCCAGATTCCGCTCCAACCACTGTACTGAAACTGCGCTCCTCAAAATCACAAATGGGCTTCTCCTCTCCTCCGACGCTGGCAACCTCAACATCCTCATCCTACTTGACCTCAGCGCCGCCTTTGACACCATAAATCACTCCATTCTCCTCACCCGACTTGAAACCTCCTTTAACATCACCGGCACAGCCCTATCCTGGTTCAAATCTTACCTCTCTGACAGGCACCAGTTCATCTCCATTAACAACTGTAAATCCCCCACCGCTCCCCTCCCCCAAGATGTCCCCCAAGGCTCAGTCCTTGGCCCCCTCCTCTTCATCCTCTACCTGTTCCCCCTTGGTCAATTAATCCGCCGTCATGGTCTCAACTTCCACTGCTTCGCTGATGATATCCAACTCCTCATCTCCACCAAGTCAATCTCCACCACCACACACTCTACACTGACAAACTGCATCACTGAAATAAAATCTTGGCTTCAATCAAATTTCCTCAAACTCAACTGCAACAAATCTGAAATCATCATCATTGGTCCAAAAACGCTCACCAAATCCACCCAAAACTTCATCCTCAATATTGATGGTCTCCCAGTATCCACCTCCCCTCACATCCGGAATCTTGGTATCATCTTTGATCAAACCCTCTCCTTCGACAAACACATCACAAAGACAGCCTTCTTCCACCTCAAAAACATTGCCCGTCTCCGTCCATGCCTCTCCTCCACAGCTGCAGAAACCCTCATCCACGCCTTCATCACCTCCCGTCTGGACTACTGCAACAGCCTCCTCTATGGCGCACCCTCAAAAATCATCAGTAAACTTCAATACATTCAAAACTCCGCTGCCCGTCTGCTCACCCACACCCCGATCCGTGACCATATCACCCCCGTCCTTTACAAACTCCACTGGCTCCCCATCCCCCAGAGAATCCAGTACAAACTCCTCCTCATGACCTACAAAGCCCTCCATAACCTGGCCCCATCCTACCTGACTGACCTCCTCCACAGGCACACTCCCACCTGCACCCTCCGCTCTGCTACTGCCAATCTCCTATCCCCCCACATCCGGACCAAACTCAGATCCTGGGGGGACAGGGCTTTCTCCATCGCTGCTCCCACCCTATGGAACTCACTACCTCAAACCGTCAGAGACTCCTCCACACTCACCACATTCAAAACATCACTGAAGTCTCACCTATTCAGTACTGCCTTCAACCACTGAAGGTCACCCCACATTCTGTCTCCTTTCTCTGTTTGTTTACTTATTTATCTATTTATTCACTTCCCTATGTTCTCTAAATCCCTGTAAAGCGTCTTTGAGTATATGAAAAGCGCTATATAAATGTAATGTATTATTATTATTATTATTAAATACAAAACATTGAGGCTAACAACATTCAATGCAATCACAAAACAACTTGGGTAACCCATGGACTGTTAAATGCTGAAGTGTGGAAACTGCCCCCAGTGGCCTAATGGATGAGGCATTGGCCCCTCAGCTAGGGATTGTGGGTTCAAGTCCCTTCTGGGGTGGTGAAACATTTTCAGGACTGGGCCGATTTACGAGGATGTTGCCCAGATTCGAGGGTCTGAGTTCTAGGGAGAGGTTGAACAGGCTAGGACGTTATTCCTTGAAGCATAAGAGGATGAAGGGTGATCTTATAAAGGTGGATAAAATCATGAGAGGAATAGATCGGGTAGATGCAGTCTCTTGCTCAGAATAGGGGAATCGAGAACCAGAGGTTTAAGTTGAGGGGAAAGATTTCATAGGAACCCGAGAGGAAACTTTTGTGTTACACAAATGGTGGCAGGTAAATGGAACGAGTTGCTGGAGGAGGTAGTCGAAGGTGGTGCAAAAATCATATATCTTGACTCACAAAAAAAATCTGATAAGGTGACTCATAACAGACATTTGAAAAATAGAAGCACATAGTATTAGAAACATTGAAACACAGAAAAATAGGTGCAGGAGTAGGCCAATCAGCCCTTCGAGCCAGCAGCGCCATTCAACATGATCATGGCTGATCATCCAAAATCAGTACCCCGTTCCTGCTTTTTCTCCATATCCCTTCATTCCTTTAGCCCCAAGAGCTAAATCTACCTCTCTCTTGAAAACACCCGGTGAGTTGGCCTCCACTGCCTTCTGTGGTAGAGAATTCACAACTCTCTGGGTGAAAATGTTTTTCCTCATCTCAGTCCTAAATGGCCTACCCCTTATTCTTAAACTGTGATCCCTGGTTCTGGACTCCCCCAACATCAGGATTTTTTTCCCTGCATCTAGTCATTAAAGGGACATTTAATCGTATGTGGATATAGGACATTACAATTTCATTACAAAATTAGCTAATGGAACAGAAGGCAGAGAACAAACACTGGAAAAGGTGATTTTCAGACAGGACAAATAAACAGTGCGGTTCCCCCAGTAAGAATGTTGCTTTTGTTAGATTTAGATTGTGGGATTACAATTTCAGTTTGCAGATGATAAAAGCTTGGCAATATAACACTGGGGATTTTTAATGCAGAGATTGATAGGTTGTTTATTAAGGAAGGGCTTCAAAGGTTACAGGGAGAAGGAAGTAGAGTGGGATTAAAAGGAAAAAATAAATTAGGCATGATTGATTGGTGGAGTAGACTCAATGGGCTGAATGACCTAATTCTGCTTCTATGTCTTACGGTCTTCTGAAAATAGCAAGTAATAAACACATATTCAAAAAGAGGTGAAATCAGCAGATATATTTTTACTGTAGATTCATATGCCATTAACAACACTTCAATAACAATGCTGTACTCCACAGTTAGCCAGCTTATCTATTGTTGAAAAGCTCATCCATGTTTTTGGCCTTCTACATTCAATTTTTCCAAGGCATGGCTGGCTTTCTTCATTCTATTTAGTTTAGTTTAGAGATACAGCGTGGAAACAGCCCCTTCGGCCCACCGAGTCCAGGTCGACCAGCGATCCCCACACACTAACACTATCCTACACACAACAAGGACAATTTATAATTTTACCGAAGCCAATTAACCTACAAACCTGTACGTATTGGGAGGGAGTGTGGGAGGAAACTGGAGCACCTGGAGAAAACCTACGCAGGTCACGGGGAGAACGTACAGACTCCGTACAGACAGCACCCACGGTCAGGATTGAACCCAGGTCTCTGGCGCTGTTATGCAGCAGCTCTACCGCTGCACAAAGTTGTAGTCAACCAGGAAGTTGTTGTTTACGTCAGAACTCACACTGTTCCATTCATCCTTAAGATTGTGGGAAACATAATGCCACGTACTAAGCATTGTTTAATTGTAAAGAAAAAATTATAAATGGGCTGATTTTAGATTCGTAGATTATAATATGTAGTGTTGCCAGGATCTATGCTGGGGATGTGCCTGTTCATAAATAATATGGATTTATGAAGGGGAAATCATGCTTGACTAATCTTCTGGAATTTTTAGAATGTTACAAGTAGAATGGATAAGGGTGAGCCAGTGGATGTGGTGTATCTGGACTTTCAAAAAACATTTGACAAGGTCCCACACACGAGATTAATGTGCAAAATTGGAGCACATGGTATTGGGGGTAGGGTATTGACATGGATAGAGAACTGGTTGGCAGACAGGAAGCAAAGCGTATGAACTAATGGGTCCTTTTCAGGCAGTGAGCGACTAGTGGGGTGTCAGTTATTTACAAAACATATTAACGATTTAGACAAGAGAATTAAATGTGACATCTCCAAGTTTGCGGATAACACAAAGCTGGGTGGCAGTATGAGCTGCGATGAGGATGCTTTGAGGCTGCAGGGTGACTTGCATAGGTTGGGTGAGTGGGCAGATGCAGTATAATGTGGATAAATGTGAGGTTATCCACTTTGGTGGCAAGAATAGGAAGGCAGGTTATCTGAATGGTGTCAGATTAGGAAAAGGGGAGGTGCAACGAGACATGTGTGTGCTTGTACATCAGTCACTGAAAGTAAGCATGTAGATGCAGCAGGCAGTGAAGAAAGCTAATGGCATGTTGGCCTTCATTGCGAGAGGATTTGAGTTTAGGAGCAAGGAGGTCCTGCTGCAGTTGTACAGGGCCCTGGTGAGACCGCACCTGGAGTATTTGGTCTCCTAATTTGACGAAGGGCATTATTGTTATTGAGGGAGTGCAGCGTAGGTTTACCAGGTTAATTCCCGGGATGGCAGGACTGACATATGATGAAAAATAGGTCGACTGGGCTTGTATTCACTGGAATTTAGAAGGATGAGCGGGGAGCTTATTTAGAAACATATACAAATCTTAAAGGATTGGACAGGCTAGATGCAGGAAAAATGTTCCCAATGTTGGGGGAGTCCAGAACCAGGGGTCACAGTTTAAGAATAAGGGCTAGGCCATTTAGGACTGAGTTGAGGAAAAACTTCTCACTCAGAGAGTTGTGAATCTGTTGAATTCTCTGCCACAGAAGGCAGTAGAGGCCAATTCACTGGATGTTTTCAAGAGAGAATTAGATTTAGCTCTTAGGGCTAAAGGAATCAAAGGACATGGGGGAAAAAGCAGGAACGGGGTACTGATCGCAGATGATCAGCCATGATCGTATTGAATAGTGGTGCTGGTTCGAAGGGCCGAATGGCCTATTCCTGCACCTTTTTTTTCTATGTTTCTAAAGCCAGATGGCAGTGCGAGTTGAGAGATTGATGCAGAGTGGCTTCAAGGTGAAACAGATAGCTGAGTGAGTGACTGAAGGCACAGAAGATAGAATATGCAAGGGACAGCATGAACTCATTTAATAGGGGGGAGGAAAAGCATTTTTTTCATAATCCATACAAGTTTGCAAAGTGTTAGGGTTTAAAGGGACCTGGTTGTCATTGCACATGACTTTAAAAGTTAACATACAGATTCAAGAAGTTATTTGAAAAACAAAATGCTGCAATGGAGTTTATTGTAAAGGTAAGTGCAAGGGTAAAGTTGTCTCATTGAAATTGTGGAAGACCACAAGACCACACCCTCGCAACTGAACCATCCAATCATCAACTGGAGAACGATCCTGAGCTACCGTCTACCTCATTGGAGACCCTTGGACTATCTTTGATCGGACATCACTGGACTTTATCTTGCACTGAACGTTATTCATGTTATTCCCTTTATCGTGTATCTGTACAATGTGACTGGTTAGTACGCAACAAAGGCTTTACTCAGTACCTCGGTACACATGACAATAAATTAAACTAAACTCTAAAAATTGGTTAAGACAGAAAAATGATGCTGGCGTGGACAGTAGAGATGAGATCATGTTATTTCTTCTGTTAATACTACAAGCAATGTCAATATCGGAAATGTGCATCTGATTCTCCTTCAAGATTGCCAATATTATGGTGAAACATGTTACCCCACTGCATTGCTTATGAGAGGGAAAATGCAGAGTAAATTAAGATAATCAAAGTAGAACTCAAAAATATTTTACATAAAAACACAAGACAGAGAAAAATTGTCCATGTTCAAATAGAATACGTGACCTCATCAACTCAGAGGCGTTACCTCAGGTTGGAGAATCCACAACTAGCAGGCTGTGCCTTATGATGATAGTTTAAGTTTAGAGATGCAGTGCAGAAACAGGCCCTTCGGCCCACCGAGTCCACGCCGACCAACAATCCCCACACACTAACACTACCCGACACACACTAGGGACAATTTACAATTATACCAAGCCAATGAACCTACAATCCAGGAGTGTGGCAGGAAACAGGTGCACCCAGGGAAAACATACGCAGGTAACGGGGAGAGCGTACAAACTCCATACAGACAGCATCCGTGATCAGGATGGAACCAGGGTCTCTGGCGCTGTAAGGCAGCAACTCTACCACTGCGCCATACATTGATGTTTGAGACTGAGGTGAATGAAAATTTAATTACACAAGTTATAAATATTTGAAATTCTATTGGGGGACTGTGGATTCTCAACCATTGAACATATTCAAGGTTGAGATGATTTGATTTACAAATACCGAGGATTAAAGGGCATGAAGATCGGAGAGCAAAGTCGGGCATGAAGCATAGACTTAACCATGGTCTTTAGTCAGAGGGTGGCGAATTTGTGGAATTCTTTGCCACAGAAGGCTGTGAAGGCAGTCAGTGGATATTTTTAAGGTAGAGATAGATTCTTGATTAGTACATGTGTCAGTGATTATGGGAAGAAATCAGGAGAATGGGGTTCGGAGGGAGAGATAGTTCAGCTATGATTGAATGTCGGAGTAGACTTGATGGGCTGAAAGGCCTAATTCTACTCCTATTCCTTATGACCACGTCCTACTTCTGCCTCTGGTAGTACTTGGGTTCTATCAGTATTTTAACACACACACATGCTATCGCTGGCTTCAAAGGTCAAGACTGTAAAGAATTATGTCCAGTGACTTCTGATTATTGTCAGCCATACAACAGACTGAATAAAAGGGAAGATTTTAATTCAAAGGTTTCTATCTCAAGATGTACTGAAATTCCCAAGTCCAGCTTTTTAGTGAGCTAGCTAAAATGTGCAATACAAAGTAGGCACTAAAAATTAGGCTATTGTTTATAGTAGTAGAAAAAACTAAAAATGGTAAAAAGTAATTGATTAGACAGTTCACCTATTTGAAAATGCAACGGCCCAATAAATTTATTTGTGTAAAATCAGACATGTGTACCTATATCATAGTGTGTAGGAGAGAACTGCAGATGTTGGTTTAAATCGAAGGTAGACACAAAATGCTGGAGTAACTCAGGCAGCATGTCAGGAGAGAAGGAATGGGTGACTGATCTGAATCAGTTTGAAGAAGGATCTCGACCCGAAACGTCACCCATTCCTTCTCTCCAGAGATGCTACCTGACCCGCTGAGTTATTCCAGCATTTTGTGTCTACCTATATCATTATATCATATATATATATATTGTAACATACTGTAACATCATAGTACATGTTATGGGGTTAGGAGGGAGAGTTAGATCAGCCATGGTTGAATGGCAGAGTAGACTTGATAGGCCAAATGGCCTAATCCTGCTCCTGTTAATTATGAAAATACATTTAATGAATACCTACACATCAGATTTACTTTGCTTCTTACCCAAATACTAAAGTGCCATCCTTCTTGATTCCAAATTGTGCATTTTGAATTCCCTTTGCGTCTTGTACCAGTTTTCCATCACTCACAACATTACCCAAGCACTGTCCCGTGCCTGTGTAAAAAAAGCCACCATTTTGTGCCACTAAACACTTCCTGGATCTTGCAGATTCTTGTACTATTGCATTGTACGGGTGGCTGCACCCTCCAGGTTTCAGTGGTTCCAAAATGGAGACAGTTTTCAGTGGATTATTCACAAAGGTGAAGTGGCCGGTGACTGTTTTTCGCTTTCCCTCATTGGTGTGAAAGTTTGACGCGAACACAGTCGATTGAGCAACTGGAAGATCAGTGGATTTATCTGCAGGCCATGTTTCATGTGTAACGTTCCCAAATATTACAGGCTGGCAATCTCTGATGTATCTATGAGTATGCCGTGAACCATGTTCCAAAGGGTAATACGGAAACAGATCGTTTAAGTAAGTCCTGTAAAGGAGATAAAAATTTGTTACAGACATAAAAAGGCACAAATACCTATAAACAAAATTTAAAAATTGTTTTACGTCAAAACAAGCGATACATTTATCAAAATAAACTTACACTGCGCCCTCTCAGGATGGCTGCAAGGTTAGAGATAAAAAATAAACTGTCTCAATCCAATCACAAGAGGAAAGAAATGAAGAGAACACGGAGATTTAGATTAAATATGATTAGCATTTTTCTCCTTTTCTTCCCCATTCAGTTCAATTATTTGCTGCTTACTCTAAGATTTCTGGGAGCCTTTGCACGCCACCAAAATGCTATGGTGTGAATTTTATGTCAAATGAAAACATTGTCCTTTTCCAAACTACAGGTCCATCGCCGATTTTCCAGCACCCTTGGTTCCAGAGCCTGGTCGCTTTGCCGGTTCAACAGAGGTCATGGCTTTGGGAATCCGAGATAGTGGCCCGCAAAGTCGGCCGCTGAAAGTCGGCTATGGGAAGGGGTCTGCTGGCCCCAGCCAGACCGGTGAATCAGAGCCCCAGCCACAGCTGGCAAATTCAACCTGCCACGGAAGTCCTGGAGGTAAAGATCAGCCGTCTCACACATTTTCAGGGGGAGTTCCGGGGGGGGGGGGGGGGGGGGGGGGGGGGGCCATGGCGATGATTTCAAGTGTGCTTTCGTAATTTTGTCCGGATTAAAGGTGGCACTCAGTTCAGTTGCCAGAAAACCGGTGATGGATTTGTATAATTTCTGGCAGATGATGTGTTCAAAACTTTTTTTGTTTGAGAGTGAGAAAATAACACTAGAGGGAGCAGTTATTTTAAAGGAAAGCAGTTCGCTCTGCTTATGGAGTAGCGTTAGTTTAATAAATATTGCGGGATGCTAAAAAAAATCTATGTTTGGAAGTTGGTTCTCTCAAATAGGTGGTGTGGGAATAGGAGACTGGAAATTGCAGACTGTTTAACCAAGTCAGAAAATGACATGAGCCTTTAGTTGAGACAGAATGGTGGAACAGCTGGAAAAAAATCAGTTGAACAAATAACCAAAATGGAGTCATAAGAGACTGCAGACGCTGGTATCTTAAGCATAACAAAGTGCTGGTGGAACAGCGGGTCAAGCAGCATCTGTGGAGGGAAATGGATAGATGACGTTTGATGAGAGACAGTCCCACAGACTAATGTAGGAGAGGTAAGGAAGCTGGGAGAGTCAAGGGAAGGGACGGAGCAGGAATTGGCAAGTGATAGATGGATTCAGGTGAGGGGGTTGACTGCCAGTTGGGTGGAGATAGTACTGGTGAAGTGGAGACTAAATGTGGAATCTGACAATGAAAATGGGGAATGAAATATAGAAAATCTGATTGATTTTTTTAAAGACGTGACCAAAAAGGTAAACGAGGGCAGAGCTGTAGATGTTGTGTACATGGATTTCAGTAAGGCATTTGACAAGTTTCCGCATGGTAGGCTGCTCTGGAAGGTTAGACTGCATGGGGTCCAAGAAGAGATAGCTGAATGGATAACAAATTGGCTCCATGGAAGGAAGCAGAGGGTGATGGTGGAAGGTTGCTTCTTGGACTGGAGGCCTGTGAATATTGGTGTGCCACAGGGTTCAGTGCTGGGCCTGTTACTGTTTGTCATCTACATCAATGATTTGGATGAGAACATACAGGCCAAGTTTAGCAAGTTTCCTGATGATACAAAAGTTAGTGGTTTTGCAGATAGTGAAGATGGTTGTGAAAGATTGCAGCAGGTTCTGGAACGATTGGCCAGGTGGGCTGAGGAATGGTTTTATGGAATTTTATACAGAGAAGTGTGAGGTGTTGCATTTTGGGACGTCTAACAAGGGCAGGACCTACACAGTGAATGGTAGGCCTCTTGGGCGTGTTGTAGAGCAGAGTGCAGGTGCATGATTCCTTAAAGGTCGTGTCGCAGGTAGATAAGGTGGTCAAAAAGGCTTTTGGCACATTGTCTTCATCAGTCAGAGTATTGAGTATAGAAGTTGGGAGGTCATGTTGCAGCTGTATAAGACGTTAGTGAGACCACATTTAGAATATTGTGTTCAGTTCTGGGCACCATGTTATAGGAAAGTAATTGTCAAGCTTGAAAGGGTTCAGAAGAGATTTATGAGGATGTTGCCAGGACTAGAAGGTGTGAGCTATAGGGAGAGGTTGAGTAGGCTAGGTCTCTATTCGTTGGAACGCAGGAGGATGAGGGGTGATCTTATAGAGGTGTATAAAATCTTGCGAGGAATAGATCGGGTAGATGCACAGAGTCTCTTGCCCAGAGTCGGGGAATCAAGGACCAGAGGACATATCTTTAAGGCGAAGGGGAAAAGATTTAATAGGAATCCGAGGGGTAACATTTTCACACAAAGGGTGGTGGGTGTACAGAACAAGCTGCCAGAGGAGGTGGTTGAGGCTGGGACTATCTCAACGTTTAAGAAACAGTTAGACAGGTGCATTGATAGGACAAGTTTGGAGGAATGTGGACCAAGCGCAGGCTGATGGGACTAGTATAGTTGGGACATGTTGGCCGGCGTGGTGCAAGTTGGGCCGAAGGGCCTGTTTCCACATTGTATCATTCTATGTCTCTAAAAGGATAGTGGCTGGAAGGGAAGAAAGAAAAATCAGGGACAGACACAAAAAGGTGGAGTAACTCAGCGGGCCAGACAACATCTCTGGAGAAAAGGAATAGGTGACCTTTCGGGTTGAGACCCTTCCTCAGACTGAGAGTCAGGGGAAAGGGGAACGAGAGAAATAGATGGTGACTAGACCAAGTGGACCCATTGGGCCCAAACCTCTCCTGCATTGGTGCAGCACCCCTTCCCCCCCCCCCCCTTATGCTCCCTCCTCCCCCTCCCTCCCCCCCACCCCCCTTCCCTCCCTCCTCAGAGATAGATTTTAACTTTGCAATGTGAATAACTTTAAAAATATAACACTGATTTCAATCAAACTTCTTCCATTAGCACCAAATGGCCCAAACCTCTCCTGCATTGGTGCAGCACCCTCTCCTTAGTTTGGCTGCTCCAAATGCACATACAAGCATTTACAAAAAAGGCTCACAGTTTAGTACCTTGCAGGATTTGCGCACTAATTTAAAAAAATCAGTGTTAAAACCCCATGATCTTTTTGTTTTAAGTTGTAAATGAAAATTACTGATGCTCAAAATCCAATCATCTGTCCTTGAAATGATAACTTAACATTAAGGAAACATGATTTTAATAAAACATACTCACTTGAATGTTCTGTATTCCATACTTGTAAGCTTAATATAAATAATGATTTTTTTGTGTAAAGTAAAATCATCAATGCATATGCAATAAGTAGCCAAAATTCAACAACAAAATTTGATCAAGCCTCCGTGATACCAAGGGCACATTTTCATGCATCAGTATATAGAATTTACAAACAGTTAGGTGACAGAGGCACAAGGAACTACAATTTGTATTTGGCTCGATTCTAGCATCTGCAGTTCATTTTGTCTCAACTTTCTTCATACTTGATGCTTCAGTTTATTGCACCTGATTTTAGTTATTTAAAAGAAATCTTGGATAATGTGTAGTGTTGACCACCAGTTCAATACACCTTTATGGCCCTTCGGCCTAACTTGCCCACACCAAACCATATCCCTGCATTTGGCTCATATCCCTCTAAACCTATCCTATTCATGTACCTGTCAAATTGTTTCTTAAACGTTGCAATAGCAACTGCCTCAACGACATCCTCTGGTAACAAGTAGTATAAGAAAATAACTGCAGATGCTGGTACAAATCGAAGGTATTTATTCACAAAATGCTGGAGTAACTCAGCAGGTCAGGCAGCATCTCAGGAGAGAAGGAATCTGTGACGTTTCGGGTCGAGACCCTTCTTCAGACTGATGTCAGGGGGACGGGACAAAGGAAGGATATAGGTGGAGACAGGAAGATAGAGGAAGATCTGGGAAGGAGGAGGGGAAGAGAGGGACAGAGGAACTATCTAAAGTTGGAGAAGTCGATGTTCATACCACTGGGCTGCAAGCTGCCCAGGCGAAATATGAGGTGGTTCCTCCAATTTCCGGTGGGCCTCACTATGGCACTGGAGGAGGCCCATGGCAGAAAGGTCAGACTGGGAATGGGAGGGGGAGTTGAAGTGCTCGGCCACTGGGAGATCAGTTTGGCCAACGCGGACCGAGCGCAGGTGTTGAGCGAAGCAATCGCCGAGCCTGCGCTTGGTTTCGCTGATGTAAATAAGTTGACATCTAGAGCAGCGGATGCAATAGATAAGGTTGGAGGAGGTGCAGGTGAACCTCTGTCTCACCTGGAAAGACTGTTTGGGTCCTTGGATGGAGTTGAGGGGGGAGGTAAAGGGACAGGTGTTGCATCTCGTGCAGTTGCAGGGGAAAGTGCCCGGGGATGGGGGGGTGGTTTGGGTAGGAAGGGACGAGTGGACCAGGGAGTTACAGAGGGAACGGTCTCTGCGGAACGCAGAGAGGGGAGGGGATGGGAAGATATGGCCAGTGGTGGGGTCCCGTTGTAGGTGACGGAAATGTTGGGGGATGATTTGTTGGTTCCGCTGGCTGGTGGGGTGGAAGGTGAGAATGAGGGGGATTCTGTCCTTGTTGCGAGCGGGGGGAGGGGGAGCAAGAGCGGAGCTGCGGGATGTAGAAGAGACCCTAGTGAGATCCTCATCTATAATGGAAGAGGGGAAGCCCCATTTCCTGAAGAATGAGGACATCTCTGACGCCCTAGTGTGAAACACCTCATCCCGGGCGCAGATGCGGCGTAGACAGAGGAATTGGGAGTAGGGGATAGACTTTTTGCAGGGGACCGGGTGGGAAGAAGTGTAGTCCAGATAGCTGTGCGAGTCAGTGGGTTTATAGTAAATGTCCGTCACTAGTCTGTCTCCTGTGATGGAGATGATGAGGTCCAGAAACGGGAGGGAGATGTCGGAGATAGTCCAGGTATATTTAAGGGCAGGATGGAAATTGGAAGTGAAGTGTATGAAGTCAGTGAGTTATGCACGGGTACAAGAGGTAGCACCAATGCAGTCGTCGATGTAGCGGAGGTAGAGTTCAGGGATGGGGCCGGTGTCCTCTGGTAACAAAATCATCCCTTAGCCTCCTGCACTCCCAGGAATAACATGTGTAGGAAAGAACTGCAGATGCTGGTTTAAATCAAAGGTAGACACAAAATGCTGGAGTAACTCAGCAGGATAGGCAGCATCTCTGGAGAGAAGGAATGGGTGACGTTTCGGAAGAACAGTCTGTAGAAGGGTCTCGACCCGAAACGTCACCCATTCCTTCTCTCCAGAGATGCTGCCTGTCCCGCTCAGTTACTCCAGCCTTTTGTGTCTATCTTTGGCCATGTTAAGACTAACATTGTTAACAACTCTGAACTTGAAGGGTGCAATTGGTATCAGAGATGTGGCAACGTTTGTGTACTATTTCAGTGTAATGTATTAGAGTAAAACAGCACAAAAACAGGCCCTTCAGCCCAACCTTCACATACCCAGTTCATTTCAGTTTCAGTTTAGATAACTAACATATCCCATCTATACCAGTCCCACCTGCTGCTTTTGGCCCATATCCCTCTGAACCTATCCTATCCACAACGTTGCCAGGACAACAGACCTTCATGGTCTGATCAGGAACCTTGCATTTACAACAAATGGGACTTGAAAATGCACCAAACTGGTGACTCCGTATACTGAGTGTACTTCTGCTAAACAAGTACTGTATCTGAGATGCTAATCTTATATCTATCTAAGTGCTTATGTATAGTGAAACTTGTACTGAACTGTATACAAATATGAATCTCACCATACATGTGACAAATAAAGTACACCATGCCTGTCCAGATATCTTTTAAATGCTGTTAGAGAAACTGTCTGAACCACCTCTTAGTCTGAGGAAAGGTCTCGACCCGAAACATCACATATTCCTTCTCTCCAGAGATGCTGCCTGTCCTGCTGAGTTACTCCAGCATTTTGTGTCTGTCTTCGGTATAAACCAGTATCTGCAGTTCCTTCCTACACATTGTCTCCACCGACAGCTGGTTCCATATACCCACCACTCCCAGTGTGAATTCTTACACTGTTATACACCAGTCTGACGGGCCTCTGGAAAGTAAGATTGTTACTGGAGTGCATGCAAAGCTAGGGATCTCACTGCACCCGGGGAGAAGTGACAATACATCACCATTTGACAGCACTGGGCCTCACCACGCTGGAGTTTAGGTTGAGGGGGAACCTCATTGAAACTTACAGAATAATGAAAGGCATATAGAGTGGATGTGGAAAGGATGTTTCCACTGGTTCCATCATGCCACTCTAGTTATCTGCATATTATGTTGCAAACTAGGCAGATTAGACATTTTGGTTTTGCCCTAGAGAACTGGAAGACGAGAAGACAAGAGTCACAGGATAACATAAGAAAGAGAAGCCGGTTGTTCCATCTTTCAACAAGATCTTGATTTTACTTAACAGAATAATGAAAGACGTAGATAGAGTGGATGTGGTAAGGATGTTTCCACTGGTGGGAGTGTCTGGGACCAGAGCCTCAGAATTAAAGGGCGCTCTTTTAGAAAAGAGGGGGGGGGCTTTAGTCATAAGGTGGTGAATCTGTGGAACTGATTGCCACAGAGGGCTGTGGAGGCCAAGTCAGCGGATATTTTTAAGGCAGACGCAGACGAAATCTTGATTAGTGCGGGTGTCACGGGTTATGGGGAGATCAGCCATGGTTGAATGGCGGAGTGGACTCGATGGGCCTGATGGTCTAATTCCTGCTCCTCTCACTGGCTGTGAACCTTCTTCATTGAGCCACAGGCTCCAGCACAGACCGCCAGCAGGGCCGCTGCGGCCGCCCGCACACTTCATTCACCGAACTGAAACAAGTCTGAGCGAGGGGCAGTCACTCACTCACTCACCCGTTCACAACCCGGCCGCCGGTGCAGAAGAGGGAAAGCACGCCCAGGGCCAGCCCGGTGGAGCACTGCCAGCGGCGGCCCTTCGCCGGTGAGGCCGGACAGCGGACGGCAGCGCGTCTGCTGCCAACCGCCATCCTCGCCTCGCCTCGTCCCCTACTCCGCCCCCGTCACGTGATCGCCGGTCCACGCAGACTCAGTGAGCCGAAGGGGAAAAAAAACTGCAGATGCTGGTTTAAATCAAAGATACTAGAGGAGCAAGATGAACCACTTCGTTGAAATCGCCTATACTGAAGTGTTCACAAAATGCTGGAGTAACCCAGCGAGTCAGGCAGCATCTCAGGAGAGAAGGAATGGGTGACGTATCGGGCCGAAACCCTGCTTCAGATTGGACTGTGGTACGCAAAGGTGCGTCACTTCCGCCATTTCAGTAGGCGCAAAGGTGCGTGACGTCCGCCATTTTAGTAGGCGCAAAGGTGCGTGACGTCCGCCATTTTAGTAGGCGCAAAGGTGCGTAACGTCCGCCATTTTAGTAAGCAAAACCCGCCGTTCGCTATTCCTCTCGCAGTGTAATCAGTGTAGTGGGGGAACAGTGTGTGTGATGATACCATTAAAATGCAGAATATATCTCATCTATCAACTCACAGATTTTTGTTATTTTTCTTTTAAAAGTTTCTGCAAGTTTCTGCCTACTAAAATGGCGTCATGACATACTACGGTTTTTAGGGTCGAGTGGTCTATCTTGCTCCTCTAGTATCTTTGCTTCAGACTGATGTCGGGGGGGGGGGGAGAGGGCGGGACAAAGAAAGGATGTAGTCGGAGACAGTAAGACTAGTGGCAGAATTGGGAAGGGGAAGGGGAAGGGGAAGGGGAAGGGGAAGGGGAAGGGGAAGGGGAAGGGGAAGGGGAAGGGGAAAGGGAAGAGGGAAAGGGAAGGGGAAGAGGGAAGGGGAAAGGGAAAGAGAGGGAAAGCAGGGACTTCTCTACCTGAAGTTAGAGAAGTCAATGTTCATACCGCTGGGGTATAAACCACCCAAGCGAAATATGAGGTACTGTTCCTCCAATTTGTGCTGGGCCTCACTCCGACAATGGAGGAGTACCAGGACAGAAAGGTCCAGAATGGGAGGGGGAGTTGTGCTGAGCCACCGGGAGATCAGGTTGGTTGAGTTGGACTGAGTGGAGGTGTTCAGCAAAATGATCGCCGAGCCTGCACTTGGTCTTGCCGATGCAGAGAAGTTGACATCTGGAACAGTGGATACAATAGATGAGGTTGGAGGAAGCTGAAGCGGGCCTGTTCGATCTGTATCTCTAGACTAAACTTAACACTGGAAGAATAAACTGCGGATGCTGGTTCACACCGATGGAGTAACTCAGTGGGACAGGCAGCATCTCTGGAGAGAAGGAATGGTTGACGTTTTGGGTCGAGAACCTCAGACTGAAAATCAGTGGAGAGAGAGACACACAGAGATATGGAAGGGGAAGGTGTGAAAACGAGACATCAAAGGAGACGAGATTCAAGGAAAATGTAGAATAGATCATTGTTAGCTCGGCGAAGTTCATGGAGTGATACAGGATGCCAACGTGTCCCCGCTACAATAGTCCCACCTGCCTGCGCTTGGTCCATATCCCTCCAAACTTGTCCTATTCATGTACCTGTCTAAATGTTTCTTAAACGTCGGTATAGTCCCAGCCTCAACTATCTCCTCTGGCAGCTTGTTCCATACACCCACCACCCTTTGTGTGAAAAAGTTACCCCTCAGATTCCCATTAAATCTTTTCCCCTTCACCTTGAACCTGTGTTCTCTGGTCCTCGATTGACCTGGGTAAAAGACTCTGCGTCTACCTGATCTACTTCTCTCATGTGTAGGAAAGAACTGCAGATGCTGGTTTAAATCGAAGGTAGACACAAAATGGTGGAGGAAATATGAGGAAAGATTGGAAAGACAAGGCTTGTATTCACTGGAGTTTAGAAGGATGAGAGGGGATCTTATAGAAATATATACAATTATAAAAGTACTAGACAAACTAGATGCAGGAAAAATGTTCCCATTGTTGGGGGAGTCCTGAACCAGGGGCCACAGTCTAAGAATAAAGGGGAGGCCATATAAAACGGAGGTGAGAAGAAACTTTTTCACTCAGAGAGTTGTGAAATTGTGAAATTCTCTGCCACAGAAGGCAGTGGAGGCCAATTGGATGAATTTAAAAGAGAGTTAGGTCGAGCTCTAGGGGCTAGTGGAATCAAGGGATATGGGAAGAAGGCAGGCACAGGTTACTGATTGTGGATGATCAGCCATGACCACAATGAATGGCGGTGCTGGCTCGAAGGGCCAAATGACCTCTTCCTGCACCTATTTTCTATGAGTAACTCAGCAGGACAGGCAGCATCTGGAGAGAAGGAATGAGTAATGATTCGGGTCGAGACCCTTCAATAATATGAAATACAACACAACAGCAAAGAATACCATGTTTACATATGTGTTGTGCTGCTGCAAGTAAGAATATCTTGTTCTATATTGGTTTCCCTTTCCCCTGACTCTAGTCTGAAGAAGGGTATCGACCCGAAATGTCACCCATGATTTGTCCCACTGATTTACTGATTTACTCCAGCATTTTGTGACTGCCCTATTCCTCTCATGATTGTACACACCACAAAAGAGGGGAGAAGGAGGGAGAGGGGAGAAGAAGAGGAGAGAAGAGTGGACAAGAGGGAAGAAGGAGAAGAGGGGAAAATGAGGAAGAAGGAGGGAGAGGGGAATCTTTGTGATCGCCTCTTGTTTCCGTGCGAAGGGTTGGAGCGGACGGACCGCGGGGGCGGCGGCGGGGGAGGGGTTTGAGCGGCGGGCCGGGACGATGGTGCTGGCGGCGGCGGCGGCGGCGGGCGGGAGGCCCGGGCGCGTCCTCGCTCTACGTCACGGGCTGCTCGCCGGGGCCGGGGCGGGGGCGGGGGCGGCGGTGCGCGTGCTCGCGGCGTCAAACACCGGGGCCGCGGCGCGCGAGCACGAGCACGGCTACTGCCTGCAGCTCGTCAGGTCAGGCCCGGGGTCTTGTGCTGTGGCCGCACCCCCTCCCCCCCCTTCACCCTCTCCCCCCCTTCGCCCTTTCCCCCCCTTCACCCTCTCCCCCACTTCACCCTCTCCCCCACTTCACCCTCTCCCCCACTTCACCCTCTCCCCCCTTCACCCTCTCCCCCCTTCACCCTCTCCCCCCCTTCACCCTCTCCCCTTCACCCTCTTCGCCCTCTCCCCCCCTTCGCCCTCTCCCCCCCTTCACCCTCTCCCCCCCTTCGCCCTCTCCCCCCCTTCGCCCTCTCCCCCCCTTCGCCCTCTCCCCCCTTCGCCCTCTCCCCCCTTCGCCCTCCCCCCCCTTCACCCTCTCCCCTTCACCCTCTTCGCCCTCTCCCCCCCTTCGCCCTCTCCCCCCCTTCACCCTCTCCCCCCCTTCACCCTCTCCCCCCCTTCGCCCTCTCCCCCCTTCGCCCTCTCCCCCCTTCACCCTCTCCCCTTCACCCTCTTCGCCCTCTCCCCCCCTTCGCCCTCTCCCCCCCTTCGCCCTCTCCCCCCCTTCGCCCTCTCCCCCCCTTCGCCCTCTCCCCCCCTTCGCCCTCTCCCCCCTTCGCCCTCTCCCCCCCCTTCGCCCTCTCCCCCCCTTCGCCCTCTCCCCCCCTTCGCCCTCTCCCCCCCTTCGCCCTCTCCCCCCCCTTCGCCCTCTCCCCCCCTTCGCCCTCTCCCCCCCCTTCGCCCTCTCCCCCCCTTCGCCCTATCCCCCCCCTTCGCCCTCTCCCCCCTTCGCCCTCTCCCCTTCGCCCTCTCCCCCCCTTCGCCCTCTCCCCCCCTTCGCCCTCTCCCCCCCCTTCGCCCTCTCCCCCCCCTTCGCCCTCTCCCCCCTTCGCCCTCTCCTCCCCTGTAGCCCTCCCCCCCATAGCCCCATCATCCTCACCCTCCACTCACCCTTCACCTTCATCCCACCCCCTCCCCTCACCCTATTCCCCTGTAGCACACCCTCCCCTCCCCCCAATCACCTCGACACCCTCACCCTCTCCCCCCACTTCACCCTATTCCCCTTCACTGCCCCCTTTCACCCCTCCTCTGTAGCACCCTTCCTCTTCTCCTCTCTTCACCCTTAACCTTCATCCCCCCTCAACTCACCCTCACTCTTCACCTTCATTCCCCCCCCTCCCCTTCACCGTATTCCCCTGTACTACACCCTCCGCTCAACCCCCCCATCATCGCTTCACCCTTCATCTTCACCCTCTCCCCCCCATTTCACCCTATCTCCCTTCACCCTGTCCCCCCACTTCACCCTCTGCCCCCCTTCACCCTCCCCTGTAGCTGCTACTACCATCCTCTTCCTCTCACCACCATTCCCCCCTCCCCTCACTCTTCCCCTTCACCCTATTCCCCTGTAGCACACCCTCCCCTCACCCCTTCCCTCACGTTCACCGACACCCCATTTCCCTGTGACCCTGTGAATTTCCTCTTTAAAAGTATCCATTGATGGTCTCCATAGCTGTCTGTTTCAATGAATTCCGCAGATTCACCACCCATTAATGAAATTTATTTCACAAAATGCTGGAATAACTCAGCAGATCAGGCAGCATCTCAGGAGAGAAGGAATGGGTGATGTTTGGTTACCTTTGCACCCGAGTTATACTGACTGGAGAAGACGATGGTTTTTTCATTATTCTGACACCAATTTCAGGGTTTTAAATGGTGGTGAGACCATATTTGGAGTGTTGTGTTTAGTTTTGGATACCCTGCCACAGGAAGGATGTTGTTAAGTTGGAAAGAGTACAGAGAAGATTTACAAGGATGTTGCCATTCCTGAAAGGCCTGAGCTATCGGGAGAGGTTGAACAGGCTAGGACTTTATTCCTTAATGTGCAGGAGGGCGAAGGATGATCTTTAGTGGTGTACAAAATCATGAGGTGAATAGATAGGGTAAATGCAGAGTCTTATTCCTAGAGTAGGGGAATCAAGAGGGTGTAAGTTTCAGGTGAGATGGGAAAGATTTACCAGGAGCCTGAGGGGCCACGTTTTCACTCAGATAATGGTGGGTAATTTGAGGAAGGACATTCTTACTATTGAGGGAGTGCAGCATAGGTTCACGAGGTTAATTCCCGGGATGGCGGGACTGTCATATAATGAAAGAATGGAGTGACTGGGCTTGTATTCACTGAAATTTAGAAGGATGAGGGGGGATCTTATAGAAACATATAAAATTATTAAAGGATTGGATACGCTAGATGCAGGAAACATGTTCCCGATGTTGGGGGAGCTCAGAACCAGGGCCCACAGTTGAAGAATAAGGGGTAGGCCATTTAGAACCGAGATGAGGAAAAACCTTTTCACACAGAGTTGTGAATTTGTGGAATTCTCTGCCTCAGAAGACAGTGGAGGCCGATTCACTGGATGCATTCAAAAGAGAGTTAGATCCAGCTCTTAGGGCTAGCGGATTCAAGGAATATGGGGAGAAGGCAGGAACGGGGTACCGATTGTGAATGATCTGCCATGATCACATTGAATAGCGATGCTGGCACGAAGGGCCAAATGGCCTACTACTGCATCTATTGTCTATGTGTATATATGGAATGAGTTGCAGGAGGAGGTAGAAACAAGGAACTGCAGATGTTGGTTTACACAAAAGTACACAAACTGCTGCAGTAACTCAGTGGGTCAGGCAGCATCGCTGAAGATCATGTTTTGAGTCAGGACCCTTCTTCAGACTGGTGAAGAGGAAGAAAGCTGGAAGAGAGGGGAGTCAGGATTAAGCGTGGCAAGTAATAGGTGGACCCAGGCAAGGGGACGGGGTTTGATAGGCAGACGATTGGAAGAAAGGCCAGAGAAAGCAAGATGGGCGACAGAAGGATTGATGAGTTGCAGAGGATGACATTTTGTGGAAAGGGAGGAATGGGTGCAAGTTCAGCGGGGGGGGGGGGGGGGGGGATAGTTGTGGGGAGGGGGTTAAATAAGATTGGAAGACTTTTGTTACTCTGGCTTCCCTGTCTTGAAAACTCTTTGATTCGACGCATTTGCTCTTTGTTTTCACTCCCCAGATATGTTACCCGATCGACTGAGTGTTTCCTGCATTTTCTGTTTTTGTTCAGTACTTCAGGTCCCATGTTAACTTTTGAGGTGGCATTTCCTTTATTTTCGAATGCTTGAATCAATGTTTTTCTTTCCTTGCGTAGAAATCGAGACCATGAAGGTTTCCTATCATCTCTGCTGCTTTCTTCAGAATATCGCCGCTCAGTTTTTGCACTGCGAGCCTTCAATGTGGAGTTGGCTCAGGCAAGTGATCTGAATAGCTCCTGCAAATGTGTGTGTTTATTAAACTCATAATTCTCCCTTCTGAGTGGTGTTTTACGAATAGCATGATGTTCCTTCAGACATGCTTTCCTTCAAAGCTTTTCACTGTACCTTGGGACAAGTGACAATAAACTAAAATTGCGAGCAATTTTGGGCACCATATCCAAGGAAGGACGTGCTGGTTCTGGCGAGGGTCCAGAGGAGGTTTACAAGAATGATCCCAGGAATGAGTAGGTTGACATATGATGATGAGTGTTTGTCGGCACTGGGCCTGTACTCGCTGGAGTTTAGAAGAATGAGTGGAGACCTCATTGAAACGTACAGAATAGTGAAAGGCTTGGATCGAGTGGATGTTTCCACTAGTGGGAGAGTCTAGGACCAGAGGTCATTGCCTCAGAATTAAAGGACATTCATTTAGGAAAGAGATGAGGAGGAATTTCTTTAGTCAGAGGGTGATGAAGCTGTGGATTTTTTTTTGCCACAGAAGGCTGTGGAGGCCAAGTCAATGGATATATTTAAGGCAGAGATAGATAGATTCTTGATCAGTACTGGTGTCAGAGGTTATGGGTGGAAGGCCGGAGAATGGGGTTAGGAGGGAGAGATATAGATCAGCCACGATTGAATGGTGGAGTCGACTTGACGGGCTGAATGGCCTAATTCGGCATTCACTTATGATCTTATGATCTAAAATAAACATGTAAGCTTGCATTAATGACAGTCAGAATCTCCCAGCCAAGAAGTAAAACGTGTTTGACAGCCAACAATTTCACAAATCATTTTCTATAAAGTGATTATTCTCCATATTTGCCAGTAAGCCAATGGAAGCACTAGTTGTTCATACTGTTTTTAAAATTCCAAGCTAATGGTGAATATTATCAGTAACTTCAGCAAATAGTTTCCTGTAAGTAATTTTCCGTGTGATTTTTTTTGGATTAAATGTACATTAAAAAGGGGTTATTAAAAAGGGATTCCTTTTCCACTCTAAACGTTTAACCTTGCCTAGGAAGGAACTGCAGATGCTGGTTTAAATCCGAAGATAGACACAAAACGCTGGAGTAACTCAGCGGGACAGGCAGCATCTCTGGGGAGAAGGAATGGGTGACATTTTGGGTCGAGATGGGTCGGGTCTGAAGAAGGGTCTCGACCCGAAACGTCACCCATTTCTTCTCTCCAGAGATGCTGCCTGGCCTGCTGAGTTACTCCAGCTTTTTGTGTCTATCGCTAACCTTGCCTGACTTAAATTGAGTACACTTGATGATGACTTCCTGTGCTCAATGTATGGCATTTTGTAAACTGTATAAAAAAAAAACAAGAATGTGGTTTACTTAAATAAAAGCTTCACCCTGTGCAACACAAATGTTCCTAATTCCTTGTTTCTTGCTTTCCTCCTGTAAGGTGCAAGATGTTGTATCCCAGAAAACAATCGGTCTCATGAGGATGCAGTTTTGGAGGCAACTCATTGAAGACGTTTACACTGATAACCCTCCTCACCAGCCTATTGCCTTAGAGCTATGGAAGGTAGATCATTTTTTTTAACTAACATGTTCTGCATAGGCCTTTTAGTAAGTAGAATAGTGCTTATTTCTGGGGTTGGTTGTGTTCTGATCTGCCTGTGATTAGCTAAAAGGACAGATTCTCCTTGCTTTGGGCTACTTTGATTAATTTTTTGAGCTATTCTGGGCCTAGTCTTACAAAACCTTTCATGAAATATAATTATTTTAAACTACAAGACACAGATTTCAGGATTCTGCTTGTCATCGTTTCCCATTTAGGACCAGGCTCAGCTGCTGTGTATTGAAGGTTTCTTTATTTTACTTAAAACGTATTAGATGTGATGGCAATTAAGAACAGTTAAAAAAAAATATTTATATCTATTTCAATCATTTTATGTCACTTATTATCAGAGAAGTTTAAAAGCAGTTCAATGTCCATTGACACAAGTTCAACGTATTTGACGCTAACAATCTTTTAAAAAGGCAGCGGGCCAGCACTTGGGGCTTCCTGCCTTGTAGTGACTCACACAGTGCTTTGCTTTCCACAGTGGCTGCAGCAGCAGGGCCTGGAGGATATTTGTACCTGTGTCAGGGGTTATGGGGAGAAGGCAGGAGAATGGGGTTGAGAGGGAGAGATAGATCAGCCGTGATTGAATGGCGGTGTAGACTTGATGGGCCGTATGGCCTAATTCCGCTCCTAGAACTCATGACCTGTGGTACCACAGAAGCAGCAGCTGCAAGAGCTGCTGGCAGAGAACGCGAGTTAACGTTGGTTAATGTTTTGTGCAGTGAGCGGCTCTTTAAAACTGGTCTGGCCTCAGCATTCCAAATGGCCTCCTCTTGCTGAGCTGGAGCTATTCTCTGACAGTGACAATGAGTCATGAAATCTAAAGTGGTACGGGCAACAGACTGGAGCAGGACCCGAAAACAAGTCTGACGAGATGGAGCACATAATTTCATCATTCACACCTAAAACATTTAAAGTTTCAAGCATACTTGAATCCTAACGTACCCTGACCACTCCCTCTTCTCCCCTCTCCCATCAGGCAATAGGTATAGAAGTGTGAAAACGCCCACCTCCAGATTCAGGGACAGTTTCATCCCAGCTGTTATCAGGCAACTGAATCATCCTACTGCAACCTGAGAGCAGTGTTGAACTACTGTCTACCTCATTGTTGACCCTTTGATCGGACTTTTGCTGGCTTTACCTTGCACTAGACATTATTCCCTTATCATGTATCTGTACACTGTAAATGGCTCGATTGTAACCAGGTATTGTCCTTCTGCTGACTGGATAGCACGCAATAAAAGCTTTTTGCTGTACCTCGGTACACGTGACAATCAAGTCAAGTCTATTTGTCACATACATATACAAGATGTACAGTGAAATGAAAGTGGCAATGCCTGCGGATTGTGCTAAACTACAAAACAGAATAGAAAAAATAAATTAATACAGTAAACTAATTAATACAATAGACTAAACTGTAACTGCAACATACCTGCAGCTCAAAAGCCACCACTTGGTGGAGTCTCGTTGTGGTGTTCATGTAAAGCAGTATAGTAAAATTATTGTCAACCAGATTTCTCTACTATTTCTCTACTATTGATTTATAGACATGGGCTTTAATTCCTTCGTGGCAGCTGGGAATTTAAATTGAAGTAATTTAACTTGAAGACAAAATCCAGGATCAAAAAAACTCAACTGTCCATTTGCGTCCTTTGGGGACAGAGACCAGCCATTTTTCCTGGTCTGGCCTTCAGTGACTCATAGAAACATAGAAAATAGTTGCAGGAGTGGGCCATTTGGCCCTTCGAGCCAGCACCGCCATTCAATATGATCATGGCTGATCAGCCAGAATCAGTAGCCTGTTCCTGCTTTCTCCCCATATCTCTTGATTCCATTGGCCCTAAGAGCTAAATCTAACACTCTCTTGAAAACATCCAGTGAATTGGCCTCTACTGCCTTCTGTGGCAGAGAATTCCACAGATTCACAACAGTTTTTCCTCGTCTCAGTCCTAAATGGCCGACCCTTTATTCCTAAATTGTTACCCCTGGTTTAGGACTCCCCCAACATGGGGAACATTTTTCCTGCCTGTCCAATCCCTTAAGAAGTTTATATGTTTCTGTAAGATCCCCTCTCATCCCTCTAAACTACAAGCCGTCGATCCATTCTTTCATCGTATGTCAGTCCTGCCATCCCGGGAATTAACCTGGTGAACCTAGGCTGCACTCCCTCAATAGCAAGAATGTCCTTCCTCAAATTAGGAGAGCAAAACTGCACACAATACTCCAGGTGCGGTCTCGCCTGCGCCCTGTACAACAGCAGTAGGACCTCCTTGTTCCTCCTTACTGTACTCAAATCCTCTCACTAGGAAGGCCAACATGCCATTAGCTTTCTTCACTGTTTGCTGCACCAGCATGCTTATTTTCAGTGACTGATGTACAAGCACACCCAGGTCTCGTTGCACCTTCCCTTTCCCTAATCTGACACCATTCAGATAATTCAGTTACTTCAGCATTTTGTGTCTACCATTCAGATCATAACCTGCCTTCTTGTTCTTGCCACCAAAGTGGATAACCTCACATTTATCCACATTATACTGCATCTGCCCACTCACCCAATCTGTCCAAGTCATCCTGCAGCCTCATAACATCCTCCTCGCAGCTTGCACTGCCACCCAGCTTTGTGTCAGCCGCAAATTTGGAGATGTTTCATTTAATTCCTTTCTATAAATCGTTAATAGATATTGTAAATAACGGGTCCCAACACTGAGCCTTGCAGCACCCCACTAGTCACTGCAGACTCCAGACACACCTCTGTATTGTCCCTGAATTGTCTTCTCAGTTCATGGGTAACAAGGAATGGACAATAAGCAATGGCATTGCCAGGATAATCCATACCCTGTAAACAATAAAAAGCTCAATCATCCAGTAAATTAACTATTCCTACAATCTGACATGTTTAGTTTAGTTTAGAGATACAGCCTGGAAACATGCCCTTTGGCCCACCGAGTCCACACAGACCAGCGATCCACGCATACTAACACTATCCTACACACACTAGGGACAATTTTAGAATTATATCCAGCCAATTAACCGAGAAATCTGTATGTCTTTGGAGTGTGGGAGGAAACCGGAGATCCCGGAGAAAACCCACGCGGTCACGGGGAGAACGTACAAACTCCGTACAGTACAGCACCCGTAGCCATGACCAAACCCAGGTCTCTGGTGCTGTAAGCCCTGTAGGGCAGCAACTCTACCACTGCACCACCGTGCCACCCATTTTACGTGTAATGTGGATGTTGTTGACAAAAATATGACAGTAGTTGATGAAGAATTTCCTTCATCCAATTTCTTAATATGTTAGCTAGTGCAAAATAATATAGTGGTGGAAAATTCAGCATTGGTGTGTATGCATGCTGCTATGGAAATTGCACACATTTATTGCCATTACTTTAGAAAAGGAAATGATTATACTTGCACCCTTAAGATGTCTGTTTTTGGCATTGCCAGGCAATAAGAAAACACAAGCTGACCAAGCGATGGTTTCTGAGAATTATAGATGAGCGGGTAAGTCTTCTTTGTACCTTCATGTACCTTCAGAAAGATTAACCTCGTGTTTGATGCTGCGAAGTAGTTGAAGGTTGTAAGTTGTCATGGTGTTCAAGTTTGATCACACGTTCTGCTGTGCCGCGAAATGGAGGACCGCTTGCTCGTCCTTAATCTCGTCCTAATGAGGGAGGGAGTCAGTGAGCCGATCGCCACAACACACACAGCTCTTTATAACCTGTCGTGGATATTACGATACAATGCGATACGATAGAACTTTATCCCAGGAGGGAAATAGATTACATTTTAACGCATTTTGGTAATAGCACGGAGATGAAAATTTCAATTGATTGCTCTTTTGATGTCTGAGATTGGAGGAAGACATTTTAAAAGTGGCAGAGATGCCAAATGAACATTGACAAGGATAATGATAGAAAAGTGTCAGATAAGTGTGGAACGTGCAGATTGAATGGCTCATGTTTCATTGGGGATAAAGAGATCTGCATGTGCAGATTTTTTTTTAAGGTGGCAGGACACGCTGAGGGAATGGTTAGTAAAGCATAGTTTACAAGAATGATTCCAGGAATGAAGGGGTTAGCATATAGTGAGCGTTTGACAGCACTGGGCCTCTACTTCCTGGAGTTTAGAAGGTGAGGAGGGGACCTCATTGAAACTTACAGTGTAATCTGTAACTGTAAATTTCCCAGGTGTGGGACGAATAAAGGAATATATTAATGAAAGGCATAGATAGAGTGGGTGTGGAAAGGATGTTTCCACTGGTGGAAGAGTCTATTACTAGAGGTCATAGCCTCAGAATTAAAAGGGCGCTCTTTTAGAAAGGAGGTGAGGAGGAACTTCTTTAGTCAGAGGGTAGTTAATCTGTGGAGGGGTAGAGGGCTGTGGAGGCCAAATCAGTGGATATTTTTAAGGCTGAGATAGACAAATTCTTGATTGGAACGGTGTCGAGGGATATGGGGAGAAGGCAGGAGAATGGGATTAGTAGGCAGAGATCAGCCATGATTGAATGGCAGAGTGGACTCGATGGGCCGAATGGCCTAATTCTACTCTTATAACTTGTGAACTTCTGAACCTAAATGGGATCCTGGGTTTCATAAATAAGGAGAGAGACTCCAGAAGCAGAGAGGGTATGCCAAATCTAGAACATTGATTGGAACACAAGTGGAGAACTGCTTTAAAAATTTTGGCCTCTATATTTTTACATGCGTGTGAAGATTTCAGAGTGCGCAGAAGATATTTATTAGCCTGGTTCCAGGAATGTGGGATCTTACCGACAATGCTAGATTGTAGATGTATTAGCGGTTCTTTCTCGTCCTCAGAATAAAAGGACGTACCTTTCAAAAGATGGAGGAATTTCTTTAGTCAGAGTTTGGGTGACACGGTGGCGCAGCAGTAGAGTTGCTGCCTCACTGTGCTTGCAGCACCAGAGACCCGGGTTCGTTCCCGACTACGGTTGTGGGAATTTGTACATTCTTCCCATGACTGCATGGGTTTTCTCCGAGATCTTCGGTTTCCTCCCACACTCCAAAGACGTACAGGTTTGTAGGTTAATTGACTTGGGTTTGTATACTTGATATGTGTAAATTGTCCCTAGTGTGTGTAGGATAGTGTTAATGTGCGGGGGTCGGTGCGGACTCGGTGGGCCGAAGGGCCCGTTTCTGCGCTGTATCTCTAAACTAAACTAAGAGGGTGGCAAATTTGTGACATTGACAAGGATAATGGTAGAAATATGGCTGGTAAGTGTGGAACGTGCAGATTGAATGGCTCAGGCTTAATCGGGGATAAAGAGATCCCCATGTAGATGTGCAGAATTTTTTTGAAGGTGGCAGGACACGCTGAGGGAGTGGTTAGTAAAGCATAGTCTACAAGAGTGAGTGGGTTAGCATATGGTGAGTGTTTGAACTCATTCATTGCCACAGATGGCCAAGTCATGTGGTCATAAATAGAGGGGCAGGATAATTGCCTCACTTTGACGTGTGTGCAGCTAAAACAAATACCAAATAATTAATGAGCTGCTTCACTGTTGCAAATTGCTCATGCTCTAAGCTCAACAACAAATGATAAAAATGGCATGGCAACTCTAAGAAATTTGGGTCTTGGACAGAATAATATATTGATAATAAGAAATTGATAGTCTGTAGCAATGTATTTTTATTTTAGGTGAAAGACAGAATCGTTCAAATTAAGTGTATTCCTCAACTGTAAATTTCAGGAAAAGAACCTGAATGAGAAAGCTTATAAAAATATCCAAGAGCTAGAAGCCTCTGCAGAGAATACTCAGTCATCATTCTTCTACCTACTTTTGGAAGTATTAGGTAAGGAAACTGTTTACAACTTGTCGTTTGCAGCCTGATTGTGCTTGCGTTGCTAAACCTCATCTATTTTATTTAAACCAATACTTGAGTAATTTACATTAGCCAATTAGCTTAACAAACTACACTTCTTTGGGAAACTGGTACATCCACAGCAAACCCACGCGGAGACCCAGGGAAAACATGTAAGCACCACACACAAAACTGACGGTCAGAATCAAATTTTTGTACGTGTTGCTACACGGACTTGAGTATCTGCGCTGCCCTTTCAAGAGAGTCAAGAGTGTTTAATTATCACACGTACCGATAAGGGGACAATGAAATTCATACTTGCAGCAGCATGACAGTACTGTAAACAGAATATCTGTAGAAAAGTATATAATAAACAAAAAGACTCCAGTTGGTAACCCCAATGCTAGTGGGAACAAAAACGTTTCTCACTGTACCTGAGTACACGTGACAATAAACTAAACTTTTGTTTTGCATGACGTCGTCATGCTTATTTTAATTTATTATATTATATTAAATTATGTTACTTTAATTTATTATTCAAAAGCGAGTTACATAGAGCTCTTAGGGCTAGCAGAATCAAGGGATATGGGGAGAAGGCAGGAACGGGGTACTGATTGTGGATGATCAGCCATGATCACATTAAATGGCGGTGCTGGCTCGAAGGGCCGAATGGCCTCCTCCTAAACCTAATGTCTATATATCTATGTATTATAGTCACGGGTACCGAGGTACAGTGAAAAGCGTTTTGTTGCGTGTTATCCAGTCTGCGAAAAGACTATACATGATTACAATCAAGCCGTCCACAGTGTACCGATACCGGATAAAATGTATAACGTTTAGTGCAAGGTAAAGTCCAATTAATGAACGTTTGAAAGTCTCCACTGTGGTGGATGGGAGGTCAGGATTGCTCCCTAGAGTAAAACGGGCTCTTCGACCCAACTTGCCCGCAAGTTCCATTTACACAAGTCCCACCTGCCTGCATTTGGTTAATTTCCCTCTAACACTGTCCTATCCATGTACCTGTCCAAATGTTTCTTAAACGTTGCTGATGTACCTGCTGTTCTCAAGTTGAAGAAGACTGTTCTGTTGCCTGATCCTGTGCTGGGAAGAAACTATCCCTGAGTGTGGAAGTTATCAGACTTTGTTTTCAACTGCACCCGACGTTGGCGATTCATATCAGTACGTGACTGTATCTGTTTCTCTTGCAGGTGTAAGGGATGTCCATGCTGACCATGCAGCCAGCCATATTGGAAAAGCTCAGGGAATAGTGACGTGTCTGCGGGCAGCTCCCTATCATAGTATGCGACGCAAAGTTTACCTTCCGTTGGACATTTGCCTGCTGGTAAATTTACATCGTTTCACTTTTGGAAAATAATTCATCATCTTAGTATTTTGAGCAAGATGAATGTTTAAAGAATGGTACAAATAATTTGTGTAAGAAGGAACTGCAGATGCTGGTTTACATCAAAGATAGACAGAAAATGCTGGAGTAACTCAGTGGGACAGGCAGCATCTCTGGGGAAAGGAATAGGTGTGTTTCGGGTCGAGACCCTTCATCAGGTACGATGAAGGGTCGAGACCCAAAACGTCACCTATTCATTCTATCCAGAGATGCTGCCTGTCCCGCTGAGTTACTCCAGCATTTTCTGTCTATCTTCTGTAAAAATAATTAGTTTCATTCTCTCAAGTGAACAGTATTTACTTTACAGATCAGTGGATCTTGGATTTTAAATTCAGCCCAGGACACCTCTAGCTTTAAGAATCGTAAGGAAATAGTCTCTTGATTAATTTGGTTTCGAGATACAGCATGGAAACAGGCCCATGGGCCCATTGTGTCCATTTTTGTGGGATAAAAGGGGCAATTACAGAGGCCAATAAACCAACAAACCCACACGTCTGTGATGTGGGATGAAACCAGAGCATCTAGTGGAAATTCATGCTGTCAAAGGGAAAACATGCAAACTCCACACTTAAGATTTCAATTTATTAATATTTTAGACATTTGGGAGCATGCAGCTTTTACGGCTCACTTGACAGCCTGGTAAACCTGTAGGAAGGAACTGCAGATGCTGGTTTAAATCGAAGATAGATGCAAAATGCTGGAGTAACTCAGCAGGATAGGCAACATCTCTGGAGAGAAGGAATGGGTGACGTTTCGGATCGAGACTGAAGAAGGGTCTCGACAAGAAACGTCGCCCATTCCTTCTCTCCAGAGATGCCGCCTGTCCCACTGAGTTACTCCAGCATTTTGTCTCTAGCCTGGTAAACCTGGCAGATGTTGCTTTTGCAGATGGAGCTTGAAGCTAGAAAAGGGTGAAATGGTTCTGAAAATGTTCATAATTTCTGTGGGATGGTAGAGGGAAGTAGCTAATCTCCTAAAGTTTCTGAGATTCTTAAATGTGGCATTTGTGGAGGAAACGTGAAAGATGATTCTACATAGGGTTTAATAGATTGAATAAGAATCTGAGGGGTAACGTTTTCACGCAAAGGGTGGTGGGTGTATGGAACAAGCTGTCAGAGGACGTAGTTGAGGCTGGGACTATCCCAATATTTAAGAAACAGTTAGACATGTACATGGATAGGTTAGGTTTGGAGAGATATGGACCGAGCGCAGGCAGGTGGGACCAGTGTAGCTGGGACATGTTGGCCGGTGTGGGCAAGTTGGCAAAGAACATTTTTCCACACTGTATCACTCTATGACTGACTCTGGACTATCCTGCACACTAGCGACAATATAGGAATATGACCATGACTATTGGAATTTAGTCATTGATGAGAGCTGCACTACCTTTGGGATGATCTACACTGGCGTATTTTCAGCACAAGCATTTTGTCCTAATCAGAGTCTTATGCTGTGTGGCTTAATGGAGGGATGAAGGTTCATGCATCTCATACCTATGAGTACCAGGTTGTTGCCATACAGCACAACATGATGCTGTGTATTAGTCAATAACGACTAATTTTAGGGATGTCAAGAGTATTTAATTGTTTCATTCACTGGAATTTAGACGGATGAGAGGGGATCTTATAGAAACGTATAAAAGGACTGGACAAGCTAGATGCAGGAAAAATGTTCCCATTGTTGGGGAAGTCCAGAACCAGGGGCCACACAGTCTAAGAATAAAAGGGAGGCCATTTAAAACTGATATGAGAAAAAACTTTTTCACCCAGAGAGTTGTGAGTTTGTGGAATTCTCTGCCACAGAAGGCAGTGGAGGCCAATTCACTGGATGAATTTAAAGGAGAGTTGGATAGAGCTCTAGGGGCTAGTGGAATCAAGGGATATGGGGAGAAGGCAGGCACAGGTTTCTGATTGTGGATGATCAGCCATGATCACAATGAATGGCGGTGCTGGCACGAAGGGCCAAATGGCCTCTTCCTGCACCTATTTTCTATGTCCTGAAACAGAACAATGACATTCTTACTTACAACAGATATGCAAAACATAGTACTCTTTAAAGGCCACAATAAAACCCCCCAAAAATGAGAAAAACAAACAGATAAATAAATAAACAACGATAATGCCGCCAAAAATAACACCCCAAGTCTACAGTATATAGTTCAGTGCCCATTTGAAGTTTGTAGTGTTCAAGAGCCTGATGGTTGCATGGAGGAAACTGCTTCTGAACCTGGACGTTACAGTTTTCAGACGCCTATAATACCTTCCTGATGGCCAGAGTGGCGTGGGTCTCTGATGATGCTGGCTGCCTTTTTGAGGAAGCGACTCCTGTAGATCCCTTTGATAGTAGGCCGGTCAGTACCTGTGATGGACTGAGCAGCAATCACTACTTTAGAGAGCTCCGGAAAAATTCAGCACATGAGAGAGCATCTGTGGAAAGAGAAACAGTACTTCAGATTAGTGACCACTTATCAGAAGAACTTCTTAGTACTGTGTCCTAATCTGACTTTACTTACTGTTCCATTTGCTTTGGTTTTATTCTTCCAGCATGGTGCATCGCAAGAGGATTTCATTCGAGGGAATCGTGAAAAGCATGTGAGGGATGTGGTATTTGATGTGGCAAGTCAGGCTCATGTGCACCTTGAACACGTATGTATTACCTTTGTTATATATATATTTTTTCCTGATGTTCTCCCTGCCTTTGGCTGTGGGACACTCCATGGAATAGTAAAAGGCTTGGACAGAGTGGAGGTGGAGAGGATGTTTCCACTAGTGGGAGAGTCTAGGACTACAGGTCATAGCCTCAGAAGTAAAGGACTTTCTTTTCGGAAGAGGAGAAATTTCTTTAGTCAGAGGGTGGTGAATCTGTGGAATTCTGCCACAGAAGGCTGTGGAGGTCAAGTCTGGATATTTTTATGGCAGATAGATAGATTCTTGATTAGTACATGTGTCAGGGGTTATGGGGAGAAAGCAGGAGAATGGGGTTAGGAGGGAGAGTGAGAGATCAGCCATGATTGAATGGTGGAGTAGACTTGATGAGCCGAAAGGCCTGATTCTACTCCTATCACTCATATCTGTCTTGTTGCCATGTCTTTCTGGTTTTCATTTTCTATCTCCCCCCCCCCCTTCAATTTCTTCCCAGCTCGGTTTTTTTCAATAACTCAATTTATTCTTTCCTTACGTTTTTCTTTATTTCCATTTAACTTTATTTAATCTACTGTAATTGTTATCACTAACAGATGAAATATTCCTTAATAACTTTATTTTTTCAGGCCAGATCCTTCTGTAAAAATGTTCCTTTGAGGGCCTACCCAGCATTTTTGCAAACGGTAAGTTATCTCACCATTATTTCTATACTTCATTTTACTGCTTCTTGTATGTGCTACAGCTCCCAGGTCCAATTGATTGAAAGATACATATTATAACCTCTTGTTTTCAATGAAAGGTACACTTTAGTGATATAGAATGAAAACAGGCCCTTCGATCCACTGAGTCCATGCCAACCACGGATAACCCGTTCACACTGCTGTTATCCCACTTTCTCATACACTCCCTAACACTAAGAGCAATTTACAAAGACCAAATAACCTGCAAACCCGCACGCCTTTTAGATGTGGGGGGGGAAACCCAGGCAGTCACAGGGAGAATGAGCAAACTCCACAATGACAGCACCCTAGGTCAGGATTGAACTTGGGTCTCTGGCACTGTGAGGCATCAGCTATACCAGCTGTGCCACTGTGCCACACTTCTACATCCCAGCTAGTGGTCCACTGTCCTGTGCTTTGTACACTTTAAGGATTCATCCAGGTATCTTTTAAATGTTTGTTCCTATGTTTCCCTAAAGTCCAATCAGTTTTCTGCTCTTGCCACAGTAACTAAATACCTTTGTCAAGATCGGTTTGTCACCTTCATCCAGTTTGGAACCTTTGAAACAATCAGGACGGATCATTCTTCTCCAGTGTCATTTCAGCAGGCAATAGTTCCTTAGAAGTCTTAGGAATTTCGGCATGTCCCCTCCAACTCTCGCCAACTTCTACAGATGCTCCATCGGAAGCATTTTATTGGGATGCGTCACAGCTTGATTTGGGAACAGCTCCAAGAAATTGTAACTAATTGTGGACGCAGCCCAGACCATCACACAAACCAACCTCCCTTGCATTGACTCAATTTTTACCTCGCGCTTCCTGGGCAAGGCCACATGTACGACTTTAATTGCGCTTCCCTCCCCACTCCCCCAAACAAGACGGCCGCTGGCTGGCCACCCGGGGTCAGTGGCTTCCTCTCCCCTATCCTCTCCCCCCTCGACCGCACCCGGGACGTGCGCCGGTCCTCCCTGGCAACCCTCCCGCAACTGCGCATGCGTGGATCCGGCGGCCATCTTACTGTTGTGACGCAAGATGAACACGTAAGTATTAGATCAACGGGCCACAACTGCGCAGGCGCAGCGGCTGCCGGGCACATTCACATTATAAAGTTCATAAAGTGAACAACTTTTAAAATATAACAACAATTTGAAAAAAACTTGCTACAGCACACCGCAGGCCAATGGTGAGGAAGGTGGACCTAAAATTGTTGTGCTATCGTGTACCGTTTGGCTGCATTTCGGGAACTCGCATACATACAAATACATAAACATACAGGATGGGAGTTTTAGTAATATAATAATATAATAATATAGATAGATTGGTTAGGCTGCATTTAGAGTATTGTGTCCTGGGCACCATATTAGAGGTAAGATGTTGTCAAGCTGGAAAGGGTACAAAGAAGATTTACGAGGATGTTACCAGGACTCGAGGGTCTGAGTTACAGGTTAAGTAGGCTGGGACTCTATTTCTTGGAGCGTGGGAGGATGAGAGGTGATCTTAGAGGTGTATAAAATCATGAGAAGAATAGATCAGGTAGATGCACAATCTCTTGCCTGACTCAATGGCTCTAACTGACAAAGGTTCAGAATTACATTCCTAAACCACTTCATCTCCATTTCTTTTGTTGTGCACATAAAGCCTACCACTTTGTCCAACTTCTTGTTAGCTGTTGCAATTGCTCATTTATATAGCTTTGTAAACTTTAGTTTGCAAATGCATCACGGATTCAATTAAAGTCTTATAAACTATGTATTATTAAAAACTCGCTCACAGAATGTAGATATTGCTTGAATTGCTCTTGGGCAGATAGTCGTGAGGTGTCTTTTTTTCTGCAGCTGTTCAAGTGAGGGTACTGTCATGGTATTATTAGTTTACTTTAGAGGTACAGCGTGGAAACAGACTCTTTGTCCCGAGTCCACACTGATCATGATCATCCCTACACTGGTTTTATCCTACACACCAGGGACAATTTACAGAAGCCAATTGACCTCCAAACCTCTACGTCTTTGGAGTGTGGGAGGAAACCAGAGCAACTGGAATAAACCCCCGCGGTCACGGGGAGAACATACGAACTCCGTACAGACAACATCTGTAGTTAGGATCGAACCCAGGTCTCTGGCGCAGTAGGGCAGCAATTCTTCTGCTACTGTGCTGCCTGCTGTTCAGGAGGTTCGGGGATGATGTGTGCCTTCAAAGAGAACTTGGACTTGTTTTTTAAACATTGAACTTCTTTTTCATAGGTTATTCTTGATGATTATTTGAACAAAATTCGTAAAGTGGATTTCGATCTATTTCATCCTAGCCTTCAGAAGAAGAATACAATGCTTCCTTTCTACCTGTATATACGGTCTTGGAGGAAAATCTATTAACATAACATAAATATAGTGTTAATGTACGGGGATCACTGGGCGGCACGGACTTGGAGGGCCGAAAAGGCCTGTTTCCGGCTGTATATATATGATATAAATGTTATAATTGGAAAGTTTCATCACAGTGGTCACCTGAAGCATTCAATGTAGAAACAGAATGGAGTTGCCCCTTTTGATCTGAATGAGAAGAACTTGGGTTTCCTCTGAATCTTGAAGGTGCCAGAAGGAAGAGTGTGGTGCAATCAATGTTTAATGAATAACCCCAGCATGAAAACTGCTGGTGTTCAGAACTCGTCCATGTTGAATTGATAATATTTTAGAGTGAGTTTGTAAGATAGTGGGTGTATTTGGGAGAGAGTGAGTAAAGATAGTGAATTTGGATATTGCATGATTGTAATAACGGCATGTTGTGGATGAATGTGCTAAAATTGGTATTGTGCCTGGTTGTTTTATACCCAACCAGGAAGTCATTGATGTTAATACATGAAGTGCAACGAAGAGAAATTAATAAAATATATTCTGCTTCACCTTTAAGAAAATGAGTGAATCCCAGATCTATTTTCAGTAATATTACATGGTAAAGCAAAACTAAATAACTATGAGTTCTATATAGAGATATATTGGAATAGTGCAATTTTAAGAGAATTAATTAAAAATGCCACGTTCACAAGTTATAGGGGTAGAATTGGGCCATTCGGCCCATCGAGTCCACTTCGCCATTCAATCATGGCTGATCTCTGCCTCCTAATCCCATTCTTCTGCCTTCTCCTCATAACCCTTGACACTTGTTCTAATCAAGAATTTGTCTATCTCTGCCTTACGAATGTCCACTGACCTGGCCTCCACCCATCTGTGGCAATGAGTTCCACTCTCTCCCAAATGCACCCTCTATCTTACGAACTCATTGTAAAATATAATGTCACCTTGTGTTGTTTTCCTGTTCTACAACTTCATCCCTTAAATGTTCATTGTTATTGAGATGACATGCTCCAAATCCTGTTGAATGGCTTGTCTTTTTTTGTTTTTATTAAACATCAGTCCTATATTTGCATTAACGTCAATGATGTCAGCACTTCCTGCTTTCCACATGGTCTAGAGTTTTGGACTTTTTCCAACTCTGGTAAAATTTGGTAAACAATTGCAAAAGATTGTAAAATTACTTTAAGTATCTTAGCTTAAAGATGCACAATGGAAATAGACTCTTCAGCCCACTGGGTCCACATTGACCGACAACACCCATCAACACTAGTCTGCTTTCCCACTACCCACACATTAGGGTCAATTTTATAGAGGCCAATTAACCTACAAACCAGCACGTCTTTGGGATGTGGGAGGAGATCCCCGCGGTCAGCATGCAAACTCTACACAGGCAGCACCCAAGGTCAGAACCGAACCTGGAACTTGAGGTGTTGGGAGGCAGCAGATCTACCAGCTGTGCTACTGTGCTGCCTCTGAGAAGTGCATTCCTTGCACTATTTTGTACATAAAAAGATACAGGAAGCTGACCCACCTATTAAACTAGCCACATCTGAGAAACTGGATATTTGTGTACCAATTTGGTGAGCCTTTGATTCTGTGTAGTTCTCTGTAAAGTTATTTTTAATTACTCAGATGGACGAAACACATAAGGTACATAAAATGAGGGGAACAAAAGTCTTACCCAGAGTGGAGGAATTATAAACCAGCAGATGCAAGTTTAAGGTGAGAAGGAAAATATTTAATAAGAACCTGAGAATCAGTTTTTCACACACAGGGTGTTGGGTGTATGAAATGAGCTCCCAGAGGAAGTAGTTGAGGCAGGTCCTATAACAACACATTTAAAAAACATTTGGACAGGTCTGTGGATAGGAAAGGTTTACAGGGATATGAGCAAAAACGAGGGGTTTAGGTTTATCATTGTTGCGCAGTGAGGTACAGTGAAAAGACTTGTTCTGCACGTTCTCCAAACAGATCATATGCCATAAATCAGTTCAAACCCATGCATGGTAGATGGAGCAAATGGGAAGATACAGAGTGCAGGTTATAGTTTTCAGCATTGTAGCACATTGTAGTGTTAGTCCCTTCGACGATACAATATGATAGAACTATGATAGAAATTGGTCTGCCAACAGTCATAACACACACACAAGGTACATGAAAACTTGAAATTAAAATTAAATTAAATGTGAAAAAAAGAAAGAAAAGACAAGCGACTGTGTGCACAGCGCCTTCACTGGAACGAACAAACAAACACAGGCTTACCCCCTCGGCAGAGGATTCTAATACTAGAGTGTCCCCCCACACCAGGTCCCCCTTTGTTCCCGGCGGTCTCCCCAGGCCGGGTCCCCATTGTCTCCCCCACCCCCCCCTCTCATCGACCGCTGATCGTGGGTCAATCACAAGGCCCCACCGCCCCTGAAGCTCCCGCTGCCGCCGACAACGTCCAACGCCTGCAATAGGGTAGAGGTGAATCGAACGCTATCTTAGCTTATGGAAGGACCATTCAGAAGCCTGATAATGGAGGGGAACAAGCCGTTCCTGAGTCTGGTGGCGCGTTTTCAAGTGTCTGCACCTTCCGCCCAACAGGAGCAGGATGAAGGAGGAACGGCAGGGGTGGGACAAGTCTTTGAGTGTGTTGGCTGCTTTTCCAAGGCAGCATGAAGTGTAGATGGAGTCAACCTGGTATGTGTGATGGGCTGGGCTACATGGACAACTTTGCAGTTTCTTGCGGTCTTGGGCAGAGCTGTTCCCAAACCAAGCTGTGATGCATCCTGACAATGCGCATCCCATGGTGCGTCTGGAGAAGTTTTTGAGTCACTGGAGACCTACCAAATTTCTTTGTGTAAGAAAATAACTGCAGATGCTGGTACAAATCGAAGGTATTTATTCACAAAATGCTGGAGTAACTCAGCAGGTCAGGCAGCATCTCAGGAGAGAAGGAATGGAAGACGCTTCAGGTCGAGACCCTTCAGACTCTGAAGAAGGGTCTCGACCCGAAACATCACCCATTCCTTCTCTCCTGAGATGCTGCCTGACCTGCTGAGTTACTCCAGCATTTTGTGAATAAATACCAAATTTCTTCAGTCTACTCAGGAAGTAGAAGCACAGGTGTGTCTGCTTGGCTGACTGACTCGTCAATGTGGTTAGTCCACAAGAGATCATTGGTAATATTAACACCAAGAAACACGAAGCTCTCAACCATTTCCACATCTGCACCATTGATGCTGGTTGAGGCATGTAGTCCATCATGCATCCCGAAGTCAGTAACTAGCTCCTTTGTCTTTTTGACATTGAGGGAGAGGTCATTGTCCTGACACCTTGTCAGTAAGTTCTCTCTCCTTCCTGTACTCCGGCTCATCATTGTTCGTGATTCAGCCCACCACAGGCAGCATGGATAGGTGACATTTCCAGTTGGGGACCCTTCTTTAAGTGAAGGAGGTTCTTCAGAGATGCTGCCTGACCTGCTGAGTTACCCCAGCACTTTGTAGTCTTTTTGTTGTTGTAAACCAGCTTCTCTAGTTCCTTGTGCCTGCAGCTAATTCCCCAGCAAAGGTTATGTTTCAGGAGATGCAACTGTATGACCCCATTCCCCCTCACCCATCACATCTAAAAATCACTGAGAGCTGACATTTCGGGTCAGGACCTTCCTTCAGGCGAAGGAGGTTCTGATGAAGTGTCCTGACCCGAAACGTTGCCTATCCATGTTCTCCAGGGATGCAGCCTGACCTGCTGAGTTACTCCGGCACTTTGTATCTTTTTTCTGGAGAATTACTTGCCTCTTCCATGCTGCAGTCCTCATCTCAGTCTCAGTGATACACTACTGCTGTACACTTGTGCTGCATCTGAGATACTTTCCCCAGATATACCTAAGTGCTTATGTACATGCACAGAATCTGTGGAATTCTCTGCCTCAGAATGCAGTGGAGGCCAATTCTCTGAATGCATTCAAGAGAGAGATAGATAGAGCTCTTAAGGTTAGCGGAGTCAGGGGGTATGGGGAGAAGGCAGGAACGGGGTACTAATTGAGAATGATCAGCCATGATTACATTGAATGATGGTGGTGCTGGCTCGAAGGGCCGAATGGCCTACTCCTGCACCTATTGTCTATTGTCTACAGTGATACTTGTACTGAACTGTACACAAAATGGATTTTATTGTACCTCGATACATGTGACAGATAAAGTACCATTGTACCGTTGATCTATCTTTTAGCTTCCTTGTCGTCAGGAAATTTAATCCACTTTGCATTAAAGCTCAGATACCAACACTTGCATGTCCCTATCCAAGTTGCACACATTCCTGAAACTGGATCACTGTTACTTTAACTGGGTTCAATTCCTGAAGCTCCCAGCTCCTTCATATTGCTGGCAAGTAATGTTAACCTGAGGGGCCTTCATCATTTTATTTTATCTATTTTTATTATTCGGTGTGACATTGTGAGCCAGATGCAACGGAATTTCGTTCAAATATGCACTTGTCTGGTGTATAGTTTTTGAATGACAATAAAGTTATATACATCATGTAGGTATGTAGGTTAATTGACTGGGTAAATGTAAAAATTGTCCCTAGTGTGTGTAGGATAGTGTTAATGTGCGGGGATCGCTGGGCGGCGCGGACTTGGTGGGCCGAAGGGGCCTGTTTCCGTGCTGTATCTCTAAATCTAAAAAAAAAAAAATCTAAATCATCACCTCCTCAAGTGCAGTTAGGCATGGCTAATAAATACTAGCCTTGCTGGATCCAGTAAAATTATCTTGAAGATAGACACAAAATGCTGGAGTAACACAGTGGGCCTGGCAGCACTTCTGGAGATAGGGTTACATAGAAAATAGGTGCAGGAGGAGGCCATTTCATTGATATCATGGGTGATCATCCACAATCAGTAACCTGTGCCTGCCATCTCTCCATATCCCTTGATTCCACTCACCCCTAGAGCTCTATCTAATTCTCTTTTAAATTCATCCAGTGAATTGGCCTCCACTGCCTTCTATGGCAGAGAATTCCACAAATTCACAACTTTCTTCTCACCTCAGTTTTAAATGGCCTCCCCTTTATTCTTGGACTGTGGTCCCTGGTTCTGGACTCCCCCAACATTGTGAACATTTTTCTCCTGCATCCAGCTTGTCCATTCCTTTTATAATTTTATACATCTCTATAAGATTCCCTCTCATCCTCCAGTGAATACAAGCCCAGTCTTTCCAATCTTTCCTCATATGACAGTCCCGCCATCCTGGGAACTAACCTCGTGAACCTACACTGCACTGCCTCAATAGTAAGGATGTCCTTCCTCAAATTAGGAGACCAATATTGCACACAATACTCCAGATGTGGTCTCACCAGGGCCCTGTACAACTGCAGAAGGACCTTACTCCTGTACTCAAATCCTCTCGTTATGAAGGCCAACATGCCATTAGCTTTCTTCTTCAGTCTGAAGAAGGTTTTCAACCCGATACATCACCTATTCCTTTTCTCCAGAGATGCTACCTGACCCGCTGAGTTACTCCCAGCATTTTGTGTCTATCTTTGGTGTAAATCAGCATCTGCAGTACCTTCCTACAAAAATAATATTGAAGCCAGCTTGACTAACTTTCAAGATGCAGGACAGAACGCCACAGGAGATCCTTCTTCCCTGTGGCTATCAAACTGTACAACTCCTCCCCCTTCTGTCGTGGGGTCGACTGAGACTGACTCCCCTCCTTCCCCCCCCCAAATCTTTGCACATCCCCCAATCCTTTCCACTCGTCACTTTAATTTCATGTTTTATGTATTTTGTGTTTTTATAACTGTTGGCAGATCAATTTCCATCCTGGGATAAATAAAGTTCTATCATATATTTTATTTAGACTGTATCTAACTTCCTGGATTCATTAAACTTGGCTGGAAAGGGAAACAAATATTGGAAGTTGTACCAACTAACCTGAAAAAACATCACATTTTCTGAATAGGTACTTAAGCTTAAAGACACATCTCATTGCCTTCCTTATTCACGTCGCCTGCTATTTCTAAACATGGATGTCACCAGGTGCATAAGGGCCGTATGTAAATCTTGACGTCATTTATCGAGGGGAAGGCAAACTGTCAAATTTGCATTCCGATGCTTCATTTCTTTCACGGTTGGCTGCAGTACAAAGTCTTTCTCCACCACACAGTCTGCCTCCAGGACAAATTTGCATCACGTAGAGACTGCGACTATAATAATAATAATATTCATTTATTGTCATTGCAACGAGTACAACGAAATTAAAAAATAGCCAATCCTGACGGTGCGTACAAACATATATGCAATAAATGCAAAAACAAATAAATACATAAATACTATTATATTAAGTACAAGATTTTTTAACGGTGTTGCCTAGTGCAAAGGTAGTGTTCAGTTCTCGTATGGCCCTGGGGTAAAAACTGTTCTTAAGTCTGTTTGTTCGGGATTTGATCGACCTGAAACGTCGACCAGAGGGCAGATGAACAAACAGACGGTGGCCGGGGTGGGATGGATCTTTTATTATTTTGCCTGCTCTACTGAGGCAGCGTAGGCTGAACAGGTGCTCCAGGGAGGGCAGTGAGCAGCCGATGATCTTCTGGGCCATCGTGATGACCCTCTGAAGGGCCTTCCTGTCCTTTTCTGAGCAGCTGGCATACCACGTGGTTATACAGTATGCCAGCACACTCTCGATGGAGCAGCGATAGAAGGACAACATGAGCTTCTCCTGCAGGTTGGTTTTCCTGAGGATCCTCAGGAAGTGGAGTCTCTGCTGTGCCTTCTTTACTGTGGTGATGGTGTTGGTAGACCAGGTAAGATCCTCTGCGATGTGCGTACCCAGGAACCTGAAAGCGGGTACCCTTTCCACACAGACCCCATTGATGTAGAGTGGGTCGTATTCTACACTGGTTTTTCTAAAGTCAATTATAAGTTCCTTTGTTTTGGAGGAGTTCAGGACCAGATTGTTCACTGAACACCATGCTGCCAGCCTTTGGATTTCATCCCTATAGGCTGTCTCATCTCCTCCTGAGATGAGTCCAACCACAGTCGTGTCATCCGCGAACTTGATGATGGTGTTGGTGGGATGGGTGGGAGCGCAGTCGTGAGTAAAGGATGGGGCTCAACACACAGCCCTGTGGTGAGCCGGTGCTCAGTGTAATGGTGGAGGAGAGGTGAGGGCCTATTTTGACGGTCTGGGGGCAGTTGGTCAGGAAGTCCTTGATCCATTGGCAGATGGTTTGGGAAAATCCAAGGTCGGAAAGTTTGGTGACCAGTCTGCTCGGGATGACCGTGTTAAAGGCAGAGCTGAAGTCGAGGAAGAGCATCCTCACATAGCTCCCTTGGTGTTCAAGGTGGGTCAGTGCAGTGTGAAGAGCAGTGTCGATGGCATCCCCGTAGACCTATTTGCTCTGTAGGCAAACTGGTGTGGGTCGAAGGTGGGTGGGAGGCTGGCTTTGATGTGCTGCAGGACCAGTCTCTCGAAGCACTTTGTGATGACCGGTGTGAGTGCTACCGGACGGTAGTCGTTAAGGCCGCTGATGACAGACTTTTTCGGCAGTGGGATGATTGTGGCGGACTTCAGGCAGGGAGGGATGGTGGATTTTAAAAGGGACAGGTTGAAGATTTTTGTGAAGACCTCAGATAATTGGTCTGCACATTCCCTCAGCACTCTGCCCGTCACACCATCGGGGCCTGCAGCTTTCCTGGGATTCACTGCTCTGAGCACGCGCTTAACATCATACTCCTGCACAGTGAAGGTGTTGCTGTCAGGTGCTGGAGAGGGTGTAATATCTGCCACTGTAGCTTTCACCTCGAAACGAGCAAAGAAACAGTTAAGTTCCTCTGCCAGCGAGGCGTCGCCGTCGGCAGTCGTGCGGTTGCTGGTCTTGTAGTTGGTGATGTGCTGGATGCCTTGCCATACCCGCCATGGGTCATTGTTGGTAAAGTGGTCCTCAATCTTCCTCTTGTAGGACGCTTTGGCATCCTTGATGCCTCTCTTCAGGTTGGTTCTAGCAGCACTGTATAGAGCTCTATCACTAGACCTGAAGGCGGTGTTACGGTCCTTGAGGAGAGACCTGACATCCTTTGTCATCCAAGGTTTCTGATTAGGATACAACCGGATGCGTTTGTCGACGGTGACATTGTCAACACAGTTTTGGATGTAGCAAAGTACAGTTGATGTGTACTCCTCCAAGTCCTGATCCTCAAAAATATCTCAGTTGGTCCTTTCGAAGCAATCCTGCAGCTGCGAGGAAGCTCCTTCAGGCCATGTCTTAACAGTCTTTATGGTGACTGGAGCTTTCCTCCTGAGTGGGGTGTATGCTGGAGTTAGGAATATGGACAGGTGATCTGACTGCCCCAGGTGTGGTAGTGGTGCTGACCTGAAACCCTTCTTAATATTTGAATAAACCTTGTCTAGTGTGTTTTTCCCCCTGGTAGCACATCTTATGTGTTGTTCAAGTTTCGGGAGAACTGACTTTAGGTCTGCATGATTGAAGTCCCCGGCTATGATGTGGGCTGCTTCTGGATATGTGCTCTGTTGTGAGTTTATTGCACCGAGCAGGTAGCCTAAAGCTGTGCTAGCGTTAGCATTCGGTGGGATGTAGACTGCTGTTACTATAACCCCTGTAAATTCGCGAGGAAGGTAAAAAGGCCTGCATTTAACTGTTAGGGACTCCAGATCAGGAGAACAGTGGCTATCCATGATTTGGATGTTAGTGCACCAGTTGTTGCGCACGTAAATGCATAACCCCCCCCCCCCCTTGCTCTTACCGGAGTCGATGTTTCTGTCCCAACGAAACGCTGTATGCCCGGCTAGCTCAATGGCTCCGTCTGGGATAAGTGGATGAAGCCATGTCTCTGTTACTAAGAGAATACAACAGTCCTCCACGAGTTTGTTTGCTGATATCTGTAGTTTTAGTTCGTCCATTTTGTTGATGATGGATCTGGCGTTGGTGAGACACATGCTGGGTAGCGGTGGTTTGTGTGGCTGTCTCTTTAGCTTGGCAAGTATACCGGACCGGCATCCTCGCTTTTGCTTCCTGTTTCTCCTCCGCCTGCGACGCCTGTTCGCGCCGACAACTATCCACGGAGCGCCCGGTGTCCTGGCTATCCCTTCCGGTATATTTCGCGGGTGTGGAAATTCGCGCACAAGGTCCCGATTGCACTGGAATCCTATGATCAGAAGATCCTTTCGGTTGTAGGTAGGATTTGCCTGATTTGCCTGGTTTGCATGACTAAAATTGACTAACAGACATAACACAGATAACACACATAAAACGCACCGAAAGGGAGAGCTGTGAGCCGCTGCGTCCGTGCGCGCCGCCATGTTGACTGAGACCAAACTGCGAAAACATTATATGGAAAGCTTTATAGACCAGGGGAAAGATGGTCTAAATGATTAGAACATAGAACAGTACAGCACAGGAACAGGCCCCTCGGCCCACTATGCTTGGGCCGAGCACAATGCTGATCTCATCCGCCTGTACATGATCAATATTCCCAGCACTTCCACGTGCCGATCAAAGGTCTCTTAAACGCCACAAATGGTATCTGCCTCCACCACCACCCTTGGCAGCGTGTTCCAGGCCCCCACCGCCCTCTGTGTAAAGAACTTGCCCCATCCATCTCCATTAAACTTTCCCCCTCTCACGTTATGGCTATGCCCTCTAGTGCTGGACAATTCCATGCTGGGTTCTGGGTGGAAGGTTCTGGCTGTCTACCCTATCTATGCCTCTCATAATTTTATATACAGCTATGAGGGCAGCTCTTACTCATCCAGTTATAGCCGTACAGCACGGAAACAATCTCTGTGACTCATCACATTGCGTCCTTCTGCCCTAATTCCATTTAACCGCACCTGGTCCTTGCATTCAGGATTTAAGTATTTGTTGCAAATTTGGACCAACTCGTTCATTCTGATCAAGATGTCCCCATCAAAGCTAGTCCCGTTTTCCACATTTGATCCGTATCCTTCTGAATCTTTCCTATCCTTGCACCCAGGGCGGTGAATATGGAATTCTTTGCCACAGAAGGCTGTGGAGGCCAAGTCAACGGATATTTTAAAGGCAGAGATAGATAGATTCTTGATTAGTACGGGTGTCAGGGGTTATGGGGAGAAAGCAGGAGAATGGGATTAGGAGGGAGAGATAGATCAGCCATGATTGAATGGCGGAGTAGACGATGGGCCGAATGGCCTAATTCTGCTCCTGTCACTTATGAACCTGTCCACATCTCTCATTTGTGCTGCAAGACTTGCCATTTTAGCAGCATAGCAGTAATTGAATTGAAAAATAATTGGCAATTAATCCAGTGGGATGCTGATCAAACTAGAGCATCTGTGTGTGTTAGACAATAGTTTAAAATTGCAATGCCAAGTTTGAAAACACAAAGTTGTGGAGGAACAACTGGAAATGGACAGATTACGTTTCGAGTCTGGACCCTTCTGAGGTTACAATCTTAGTTTAGTTTAGAGATACAGGGCGGAAACAGGCCGACCAGCGATCTCTGCACATTAACACTATCCTACACACACCAGGGACAATTTATACATGCACCAAGCCAATTAACCTACAAACCTGTGCGTCTTTGGAGTGTGGGAGGAAACCGAAGATCTCGGAGAAAAGCCCACGCAGGTCACGGGGATAACGTACAAACTCCGTACAGACAGCACCCATAGTCAGGATCTAACCCGGGTCTCCGGTGTTGCAAGCGCTGTAAGGCAGCAACTCTACCGCTGCACCACCGTGCCGCGCTGCCGCATAGAGTTACACAGCTGGAAACAGGCCTTTCGGCCCAACTTGTCCATACTGACCAAGATGCCCCATCTAACCCTTGTCCATTTGCACACTCTGGCCTACATCCCTCTAGGCCTTTCCGATCCAGGTCGCTGCCCAAATGTCTTTTAAATGCTGTTATAGTACCTGCCCCAACCACCTCCTCTGGCATCTCGTTCCTTATACCCTCCACCCTCAGTGAGAAACGATTATCCCCCAGGTTCTGATCTTAAATCCTTCTCCTCCTGGATGACAACAGCGAAAGGAATCGACAAGACGAAAAAAAAAGTTTTTTTTTAAACTGCAAACAAAAATAATCAGCTTCTGGAGCAACTCAGTGGGTCAGGCAGCATCTGTGGAGACAGAAGGATGGTCAATGTTTCGGGTCGGGACCCTGCCTCGGGACTGCTCCAAATTGCAGCATCTGGATTTCATGTGTTCATAAGGTCATGAGGTTATGTGATAGGAGTAGAATTAGGCTATTTGGCCCATCAAGACTACTCCACCATTCAATCGTGGCTGATCCCTCCTAACCCTATTCTCCTGCTTTCTCCTCATAACCTCTGACACTTGTTTCCAGCACCATTTTATTTTATTTTTCTAATAATAAATGATGAAATAGTAAATGGTAGGGTCGAGGGGGAGGTCCCTGACAAAGAGCAATCCAACCAAGACCTCAACGTTGGAACAGGCGGAGGATGATGGCTGACTTTAGTGGAGCGTCACAACGGCTGGGAAGGCGGATGAAGGCTGCAATGGGCAGGTGCTATAGACAGGAGGGTAGACGCTCCCACCCCCATGAGTCTCGGGCAGATGAGGCTCATCAGCCTGGGAAGGCAGTCCATCTAGGAAAGGGAAAACTCTGATCTAAAACCTCCACTGACTTGTGGCCATGTCCAGTCATGGAAAAGGCTCCAGGAATAAACCTCAAGGAAAATCCGGAGTCGGAGTCCCTAAGGCAGTTCGTTGTTGTCTACAACCTCGTTCTGGCAGCTACTGCGATGGCGCTGGTGCCAAACTGTAACGGCTCTGCTGTTCCTTTGGATCAATCAGCGACGTGGAGAGGGGGGACGTGCTGCATGGGCAACAGCATGTCCTTCATACGACATCGTCCGGGCTTGCATCCGACCCACACATCCACGCTGCTCTAGCCGAGGTTTGGAGCAAGCAGCCAACAACCAGGATGCATCACCCATGGCCGGCCATGACCGAGAGGGGGCCTTAGAAGGAGTAAATGGCATTCTATTCTGTGCTACGATGATAACTCTATTCTGCACTCTGTATCTCCCTTCGCTCGACCTATATTCATGTATAATATCTGATATTTGTTGCGTGCTAACCTGTTGGCGGAAAGTCTACACATGATTACAATCAAGCCGTCCACAGTGAACAGATACAGGATAGAGAGCACAACGCCTTCTGGAGGTGCTGGAACCTTGCGGGCTGGAGGCAGAGCCTCGCGGGTGGACGAAGCCCGCGGCCATCGGCCCCTGGGTCTGCAGAGCCCGCGGCTGGGGCCGGCGCCGGCACCACGGTGCCATCCGCAGAGGACCCAGCGGCGTTAGTGGAGAGGTCGGTGCGGGGGTCGATGATGGCGCCGACCGACGGATGAGGACGGACACGTGGAAGTGAGGACGCCGCTGCCGGGGGAAGGAACAATAGAGGACCGTGGGGGCAACCGCCGTGAGGGAGGGGGGAGGACAATGGACAATGGTGACCCGGCGTGGGGGGGACCGTCGTGAGGGAGGGGGGAGGACAATGGACAATGGGGACCCGGCGTGGGGGGGACAGCCGTGAGGGTGGGGGGAGAGGGGAATTTGTAACTTTGTAAGCGCCCTTTATGGGCAACTATTTGCATACCTTACGTTCTCCCTGTGACCCGTATGGGTTTTCTCTGAGACGTTCGTTTTCCTCCCACACTTCAAAGACGCACTGGTTTGTAGGTTAATTGGCTTGGTAAAAAGGTTTAAAAAATTGTGTGCAGGGTAGTGTTAATGTGCGGACGGTGCAGACTCGGTGGGCCGAAGGACCTGTTTCCGTGCTGTATCTCTACACTAAAACTGAACTAAATACTCTTGAGAGTATTATTACTACACTATTGGTAAATCGGCGATCGCTTCGCTCAACACCTGCGCTCGGTCCGCATTGACTAAACTGATCTCCCGGTGGCCGAGCACTTCAACTCCCCCTCCCATTCCCAGTCTGACCTTTCTGTCATGGGCCTCCTCCAGTGCCATAGTGAGGCCCACCGGAAATTGGAGGAACAGCACCTCATATTTCGCCTGGGCAGCTTGCAGCCCAGTGGGATGAACATCGACTTCTCCAACTTTAGATAGTTCCTCTGTCCCTCTCTTCCCCTCCTCCTTCCCAGATCTCCCTCTATCTTCCTGTCTCCACCTATATTCTTCCTTTGTCCCGCCCCCCTGACATCAGTCTGAAGAAGGGTCTCGACCCGAAACGTCACCCATTCCTTCTCTCCTGAGATGCTGCCTGACCTGCTGAATTACTCCAGCATTTTGTGAATAAATACCTTCGATTTGTACCAGCATCTGCAATTATTTTCTTACACTATTGGTAAACATTAGTTTCCCATCTCCCCCCCCCTTCAGACTGGATCACCTCAGGGTTCTATTTTCCTTTGGGTTTTTCAGCCACCATTGAATGGAAGCAGTGGAATTTAATTTCATTATCAATTCAAATCGGGAAAATTCAGGAGATAAAAATCCTTCGTGATAGGAAAATCTGAAAGCATTATTGTAGTGCATTGTAGAAACAATAAACTGCAGATGCTGGCTTATAATACAATCCATTATTTGTCAAGATAACATAATAGTCACCATATTTTCCAGTTCGAGCTGATAGATGGCAGTATAAGCTGTTTTAAAAATCAAAATAAGACTTCATCCTTACTTTGATAATGGACAGAAATACAATCATCTAATCATCTGTGGTAAAGAAAAGCATCTCATAGAGACATTGTGTGATACAGTGTGGAAACAGGCCTTTTGGCCCAACTTGCCCACACCGGCCAACAATGTCCCAGCTACACTTGTCCCACCTCCCCGCGTTAGGCCCATATCCCTCCAAACCTGTCCTATCCATGTACCTGTTTTACTGTTTCTTAAACGTTGGGATAGTCCCTGCCTCAACTACCTCCTCTGGCAGCTCGTTCCATACACCCACCACCCTTTGTGTGAAAAAGTTACCCCTCAGATTCCTATTAAATCTCTTCCCCTTCACCTTAAACCTCGGTCATGCAAACTTATGGAGAGTGCAAAATATAATGTAAAACAAATTCGAAGACTTCAAATGTGTTACCTGATACTTATGTGTCGGAAGGAACTCCAGATGCTGGTTTACACTGAAGATAGACACAAAGAGCTGGAGTAACTCAACAGGTCAGGCAGCATTTCTGGAGAAAAGGAATTGATGACGTTTTGGGTCGAGATCCCTCTTCAGACTGAGAGTCAGGGGAAAGGGAAACAAGAGATATGGAAGGTTCAAAGAACAATTGAATGAGAGATATGCAAAAAGCAACGATGATCAAGGAAAGGTGGGTCCTGATACTTTGTCTAAGTCATCAGTCATAACTTTTTGAAGAAGGGTCCCGACCCGAAACATCACCTATTCTTTCTCTCCAGAGATGCCGCGTGACCCGCTGAGTTACTCCAGCTTTTTGTGTCTATGGTATAAACCAGCATCTGGAGTTCCTTCCGACACGATAGGTTTTTGAGAATTGTTTTACAGTGGTGTGGCGGCTCCCGAGGGTCGGGCCATACCACTCACGACCCCTCGGCACGGGAATGGGTCGAGCCAAGGAGGCGGACTTCGGCCGGGAGTATAAAGGTCAAGGACCGCATGACTCTCATTCCCTTTTGGAGTTCCAGAGATACAGTAAACACGCTTTCGTTAACCTTGCCTACTTGTCGTTATTTTGGCCTACTTGGCCCACTACAGTGGTACCTTTTTCCTACTTTACAAGCACTCTGCATTTCTTTCCAATGGTCAAAACTACGTTGAGCAGAGCACAGCGGGGCAGCTGGTAGAGCTGCTGGCTCACAGCCGTGGAGACCCAGCTTCGATCACTGATCCCGGGTGCTGTCTGTGTGGAGTTCGCACATTCTCCGTGTGACCTGCGGGTGCTCCGGTTTCCTCCCTCTTCCCAAAGACGTGCGGGTTTAAAGGGTTACGGCCCCTCATGTGTAGGGAGCGGATGTGGAAGTGGGATTACGTAGAACTAGCATGATTGGGTGATCAGTAGTCAGGGTGAGTCCGGTGGGCCAAAGTGCCTGCTTCCACGCTGCATCTCTAAACTGAGGTAAACATGTTTCCACTTCTTGAGATTTGCAGCCATTTCGCAATGCGCTTCTCTAGCATTAGAACCATATAAATCTGTGTGAGGCACAGACTGGGTAATCAGTCGGAACCGTTTTCCCAGCGTGGAAGTGTCAAAGAATAGAAGGCATAGCTTTAAGGTGAGAGGAGCAAAGTTTAAGTCATGTCAGAAGGAATAGGAGTAGAATGAGGCCATTCGGCCCATCAAGTCTAATCCGCCATTTAATCATGGCTGATCTACCTCTCCCTCCTAACCCCACTCTCCTGCCTTCTCCCCATAACCTCTGACACCTGTACTAATCAAGAATCTATCTATGCCTTAAAAATATCCACTGACTTGGCCTCTATAGCCTTCTGTGGCAAACAATTCCAGAGATTCACCACCCTCTGACAAAAAAAATCCTCCTCATCTCCTTCCTAAAAGAACGTCCTTTAATTCTGAGACTATGACCTCTGGTCCTCGACTCCCACACTAGTGGAAACATCCTCTCCATATCCACTCTATACAAAAGCCTTTCACTTCTCAATGAAATGTGCAGGAAATATGCAGTGTATGTTTTTTGACACAGGTACCTGGAACGCGCTGCCTGGTGTGCTGGTGGAGACAGATACGATAGTGGCGTTTAAAAGACTTTTAGATAGGCATGTGGATATGCAGGGAATGGAGGGATGTGGGCCATGTGCTGACAATGGAGATTAGTTTATCTTGGCATTATGTTCACCGCAGATGTCTTGGGATGAAGGGCCTGTTCCTGTGATGTACTGTTCTATGTTCTATGATACAGTATAACAGTATAAATAAGCCCTAAACGTTTTAATCACTTTTACATTGAATGTACTATTATTGAACTCTTGCCTAGAGTAAAGGAATCGAGAACCAGAGGACACAGGTTTAAGGTGGGGGGGGGGGGGGGGGGGGGGGGGGGGGTGAAGATTTAATAGGAAGCTGAGTAACTTTTTTACACAAAGGGTGGTGGGTGTATGGAACGAGCTGCCGGAGGAGGTAGTTGTGGCTGGTACTATCACAACGTTTAAGAAACATTTGGACAGGTACATGGATAGGACAGGTTTCGAGGAATATGGGGCAAACGCAAGCAGGTGGGACTTGTGTAGATGGGACATGTTGGTCGATGTGGGTAAGTTGGGCCGATGGACCTGCTTCCACGCTGCATGGCTCTATGACTCTAGTTATGATATATTCTCTCTGTATTATAATTGTAGTCAATGCATCGTTTCTGTGCTCCTGAGGTTACAGGTAAGGCACTTATTGTGTGGTGATGGTAGCTGATATATTACTGGCCACTAATTGCAGTTAATGCACTTTTACTGTGGTATACCTATTTAATGTACATTATTGAATCCTTGCTGTGGTCAATAAATTCTTACTGAACTCTATCTATGGTTAATTAATAATCACTGTAGTTAATGTACATCCAATGCACTCTCACGATAGTTTAGAGGCAGATTTCTAAGCCTGGATGTCTGAGCATGAGGAATTGTTTGCCACAGACGGCTGTGGAGGCCAAGTCAGTGGATATTTTTGAGGCAGAGATAGATAGATTCTTGATCAGTACGGGTGTCAGGGATTAGGGGGAGAAGGCAGGAGAATGGGGTTAGGAGGAAGAGATATATCAGCCATGATTGAATGGCGGAGTAGACTTGATGAGCCGAATGGTCTAATTCTACTTTTATCACTTATGGTCTTATGACCTTGTGATGGTTAGAACAGAACAGTATAGCACAGAAACAGGCCCTTCGGCCCACAATGTCTGTGTCGACCATGATGCCAAGTGAAACCAATCTCATCTGCCTGCACGTGATCCATTAGCCTGCATTCTCTGCATATCCATGTGCCTGTCCAAAGGCCTCTAAAGGACCACTGTCGTATCTGCCTCTATCACAACCCCTGGCAGCACGTTCCAAGACCTAATGTTAGCATTGGGACACATTGTATAAAACATATTTTCCCCGAAAACCCTTTCGAAGAGATTTTTCCAAGATTTCAAAAAGGGAAGTTGTTTTAAAAGATATATTTAACAGTCACTGATAAGATGTTTTGTTTTACATGGAATTACATTGAATTTGAAAAACTGAAACATGTCCATCCAGTACATGTCAGCACATATTCTCAGCTTCATCCTTGCTCCCTTCCCGTCCACTGAGTCCGTGACTTTTGTTTTAGAAATACAGCGTGGCCCACTGATACTCCGAGTCCACGCCGACCAGCGGTCACCCGCACACTAGTTCTATCCCACACACTCGGGACAATTCCCCGACAAGATTACACATCTTTGGAACGTGGGAGGAAAACGGAGCACCCGGATACAAGTCACACGGTCACAGGGGGAACGTACAAACTCCGTACGGATCGAACCCAGGTAAGGCAGCAACTCTATCGCTGCGCTACTGTGCTGCTGTGTATTCCACAGGTAGAATGACCTGGTGGCACCCATTTCCTCCACAGGTACATGCTTGGTTGACCTGGCTTTCGAGAGGTCTCGTTTTTAGATCTGGTGAGTCCCCATGCAAATGCATCACCTAGGATAGCCCAGGTAATGATATAAGCTTAGTGTGCCAACCGAACCATGGACTGCACTGGTTTACACGGTACGAGACAGTGGGCCGAGAGAGGGCCTGGCCAACAACAACCGTATCAAAGCCTTCCATCGATTGGAGATCTTGCCTGACAAATCTGTTGGGATTCTTTGAGGAACTACGAAGCAGCATAGACAAAGGAGAGTCAGTGGATGTTGTTCACTTGCATTTGCAGAAGGCCTTTAATAAAGTGTTGCACGTGAGGCTGCAAAAATAAGAGAAGAGACCAATGTAGTGGTGGGAAGATAGTAAGTAGCATGGATAGAAGATCAGCTGACCGGCAGAAGACAAGGGTGGGAATAAAGGGGGTCTTTTCGGGGTTGCGGCTGGTGACTAGTGGTGTTCCTCAGGGTTCGGTGTTGGGTCCGCATTATATGTTAACGTTTTATATGAACGAATTGATGGCTTTGTGGCCAAGCTTGCAGGTGATGCAATGATAAGTGGAGGGGTAAGTAGTCTTGAGGAAGCTGGGACTCTGCAGCAGGTCTTGGACAGGTTGAGAGAGTGGACAGAGAAGTGGCAAATGGAATACAACGTCGCAAAGTGTTTAGTCATGCATTTTGGTAGAAGGAATAAAGGCGTGGACTATTTTTTAATGAGGGGGAGGATTCAGAAATGGGAAGTTCAAAGGAGCAAATGCAATGCTAGCATTGATTTTGAGAGGACGGGAATATAAAAGTAGGGATGTAATACCGAGGCATTATGAGGTGGGGGTTGGACTACATTTGAACTTATTCCCTCTACACTCATGACTGTGTAGCCTGACACAGTGCGAACTCCATCTTCAAGTTCGCCGACGACGCCACCGTTGTTGGACGAATTACAGATGGTGATGAGTCGGCGTATAGAAGTGAGATCGACCGATTGACCAAATGGTGCCAGCACAACAACCTGGCTCTCAATAGCAGTAAAACCAATGAACTGATTGTGGACTTTGGAAGAGGAAGGATGAGGACATACAATCCTGTTTATATCAACGGGACAATGGTGGAGAGAGTCAAAAACTTCAAATTCCTGGGCGTGCATATTTCCGAAGATCTTTCCTGGACCCAGCACACTGATGCAATTATAAATTAAGCACATCAACGCCTCTACTTCCTGAGAAGATTAAGGAGATTCAAAGAGGATTCTCTTGAACTTCTATAGGTGTACAGTAGAGAGCATATTGACTGGTTGCATCACAGCCTGGTTCAGCAACTTGAACGTTCAGGAGCTAAAAAGACTGCAAAAGGTTGTGAACACTGCCCAGTCAATCACCGGCTCTGACCTCCCCGCCATCGAAGGGATTTTTCGGAGTCGCTGCCTCAAAAAGGCAGCTGGCATCATCAGAGACCCACACCACCCTGGCCACACACACGTTTCACTCCTGCCATTGGGAAGAAGGTACAGGAGCCTGAAAACTGTAACGTCCAGATTCAGCAACAGCTTCTTCCCTGCAGCCATCAGGCTATTAAACACTACAACCTCAAATAGGCTCTGAGCTACAAATGGACTATTATTATTATTATTATTATTATTATTATTATTATTATTATTATTATTATTATTCTTATTCTTATTATTCTTATTATTATTATTATTATTATTATTATTATTATTATTATTATTATTATTATTATTATTATTATTATTATTTACAGGGTACTATGTTTACATATTCTGTTGTGCTGCAGCAAGTAAGAATTTCATTGTTCTATCTGGGACATATGACAATAAAACACTCTTGACTCTTGAAATATTGCAAGCAGTTTTAGGCTGTATATCTGAGGATTTAGATTTAGAGATACAGCGCAGAAACAGGCCCTTCGGCCCACCGTGTCCGCGCCCAGCGATCCCCGCACATTAACACTGTCCTACACACACTAGGGACAATTTTTTAAAAACATTTGCCCAGCCAATTAACCTACAAACCTGTACGTCTTTGGAGTATGGGAGGAAACCGAAGATCTCGGAGAAAACCCACGCAGGTCACGGGGAGAACGTACAAACTCCGTACAGTACAGCACCCGTAGTCAGGATCGAACCTGAGTGTCCGGCGCTGCATTCGATGTAAGGCAGCAACTCTACCGCTACGCCACCGTGCCGGAGGAATGTGCTGGTATTGGAGAGGGTCCAGAGGAGGTTTACGAGAATGATCGCGGGAAAGATTGATTTAACGTATGATGAGCAATTGATGGGTCTGGGCCTGTATTTGCTGGACTTTAGAAAAATGAGGGAGGGATCTCATTGAAATGTAGCGAATAATGAAAGGCCTAGATAGACTGGATATGCAGAGGAATTTTCCAATAGTGTGAGAGTCAACAACCAGAGGCCATAGCCTCAAAATAAAAAGAGATGCCTTTAGAATAGAGATGTGAATTTCTAGCCAAAGTGTGATGAATCTGTACAATTCATTGCCACAGCTGGCTGTGGAGGCCATGTCATTGGGTATTTTTAAAGTGGAGATTAATACGTTATTCCATTTTCCTGTATCTGTACACTGTGGATGGCTTGATTGTAATCATGTATAGTCTTTCCGCTGGCTGGATAGCACGCAACAAAAACTTTTCACTGTACCTCAGTACACGTGACAATAAACTAAACTGAAACTCAAATAGGTTCTTGATTAGTAAGGGTTTCATAGGTGGGGTTATACTTAAGATTGGAGAATTCAACTTTCGTATTTTTTTTAGTTTAGTTTGGAGATACAGCGTGGAAACAGGCCCTTCGGCCCATTGAGTCCGCACCCCCGCACATTAACATGATCCTGCACACACTAGGGACAATTTTGCACTTATATCAAGCCAATTAACCTACCAACCTGCACGTCTTTGGAGTGTGGGAGGAAACCAAAGATCTCGGCGAAAACCCACGCGGATCGCAGGGAGAACATACAAACTCCTTACAGACAGCATCTGTAGTCGGGATCAAACCCGGGTCTCTGGCGCTGTAAGGCTGCGCCACCGTGCCGCCCTGTTGCGTTGTAAGCTATACCAGCTGTATATGGAGCGCTGTTCCTCCATTCTGCGTGTAGCTGTTAGTATGGCTCCAGGATTGGTGCTGTTGGTGATTGCTCGAGCATCATATTACCCCAATACTCAGTTTTCATGTGGAAGATTGACCTTGATTACGTGGAAAAAAGCTCCACTGATTAGCTGGTACTTTCTGCTTCGTGGCAGAGTTCTTGACTTACAGAATCAGAACGGCAACAAATAGACAGATTAGGGGAAGCTGGCAGCGTCTTGCAGCCTCTATTCGAGAATCATGATTAGCTTTAACCAGGAAGGTTGGCCAGTGCAAGTGAATTTCTATTGAAAATTACATTCCTTCGGGAGAAAATACGTTATTTTTTTGACTGAATGGAAAAGAATACATGACTTGTGTAGGAAAGAATTGCAGATGCTGGCTTAAATCGAAGATAGACACAAAAAGCTGGAGTAACTCAGCGGAACAAGCAGCATCTCTGGAGAGAAGGAATGGGTGACGTTTCGGGTCGAGACCCGTCTTCAGTCTGAAGAATGGGCCGAATACAAACAAGTGGGACTAGCCCAATACGCCAACTTGGTCAGTATGGACAAGGTGGGCCCATTTCCGTGCAACACAGATCGCTCACTTTTGCGTATGAAGGAACTGCAGATGCTGGTTTAAACCACAGATAGAACAAAATGCTGGAGTAACTCAGCGGGACATGCAGCATCTCTGGATAAAAGGAATGGGTGACGTTTCGGATCGAGACCCTTTTTTTAAGAGATACTGTTGTGGTATTGCAGGGACTACTGTGTTGTATCACACGGACTACTTTGTTTGCCTGTGTAGTAACGTGTATATAAGAGAATGAGGTGATTAGGTGGTCACTCTGGTTCCAGGTGGCCATGGAATAAACAGCCTGGATTTAAGCTCCAGCATTATAACCATTTATACACGTGTACTTGTGGTCCGTCCAGAGTCATAACAAAGGTACAACAGATACCGGACCACAAAGTACAACAGATACAGTGCGGAAACAGGCTCTTTGGCCCACCGAGTCCGCACCGACCAGCGATCACCCCACACATTAACACTATCCTACACTCACTAGGGACAATTTACACCTACACCAAGCCAATTAACCTACAAACCTGTACGTCTTTGGAGAGTGGGAAGAAAACGAAGATCTCGGAGAAAACCCACGCAGGTCACAGTGAGAACGTACAAACTCCGTACAGACAGCACCCTTAGTCGGGATCGAACCCAGTCTCTGGTGCTGTGAGGCAGCAACTCTACCGCTGCGCCACCATGCTGCCCTTCTTCAGACTGCTGCAGCATCTCTGGATAGAAGGAATGGGTGACGTTTCAGGTTGAGACCCTTCTTCAGACTGACCAGTCTGAAGTAGGGGGTCGACCCGAAATGTCATCCATTCCTATCCAGAGACGCTGCCTGTCCTGCTGAGTTACTCCAGCATTTTGTGTTTATCGCCAACAACCTTTCCTGGAACACCCATAATGAAACAATGACCAAGAAAACACACCAACGCCTCTACTAAGAAGGCTTAGGAGGTTCGGCATGTTCCCCACAACTCTCATCAACTTCTACAGATGCACCAGAGAAAGCATTTTATCAGAATGCATCACAGCTTGGTTTGGGAACAGCTCCATCCAAGACCTAAAGAGAACTTACAGCGAATTGTGGACGTAGCCCAGACCATCACACAAACCGACCTCCCTTCCATTGACTCCATTTATGCCTCACGCTGCCTCGGCAAGGCCAGCAGCATAATCAAGGACGAGTCACACTCTGGCCTCTCCCAACCAGAGAGCAGTCCTGAACTACTATCTACCTCATTGGTGGCCCTCGGACTATCCTTGATCAGACTTTGCTGGGTTCACGTTGCACTAAACGTTATTCCCTTATCATGTATCTATACACTGTAAGTGGCTCGATTGTGATCATGTTTTGTCTTTCTGCTGACAAAAGCTTTTCATTATACCTCGGTACACGTGACAATATACTAAACTAAACGACTGAACTCACAAAGGTACAGTCCAAGAGAGGTACGGAGAGACGTGTACAGTGGCACACCTGATAGAGCTGGTGCCTCCCAGCTCCAGAGACCCAGAGGTCGTTCCTGAGGTGCTCTCTGTGAGGGGTTTTCACGTTCTCCCTGTGACTGCGTGGGTTTCCTCCGTGTGCTCAGGTTTCCTCCCGCATCCCAAAGACGTACTGGTTTGTAGATTAACTGCCCTCTGTAAAGCTTGCCCCCTAGTTTGTGGGGAGTGGATGAGAAAGTGGGTTAATATGGAACAGGTGTGACCGGGTAATCGATGGGCGGCACGGTAGCGCAGCGGTAGAGTTGCTGCTTTACAGCGAATGCAGCGCCGGAGACTCAGGTTCGATCCTGACTACGGGTGCTGCACTGTAAGGAGTTTGTACGTTCTCCCCGTGACCTGCGTGGGTTTTCTCCGAGATCTTCGGTTTCCTCCCACACTTCAGGTTCCTACGAGTGAATATCACCAGCAACTCGTCCTGGACCAGCAGGACAACGGCCAAGAAACCACTCCACCGCCTCTCCATCCTTAGAAGGCTCAGGAAGTTCATCATGTCCCCAACAACTCTCACCAACTTTGAGAGATGTTCTATGGAAAACGTTTTATCGGAATGCATCACAGTATGGTTTGGGAACAGCTCCATCCAAGACCGCAAGTGAGGCCCAACACAAATTGGAGGAACAGCACCTCATATTTTGCTTGGGCAGCTTACAACCCTACAGTATTAATATTGATTTCTCTAACTTCAAGTAACCCTTGCTTTCCCTCTCTCTCCATCCCTCTCCCACGTTAGCTCTCCAACTAGTTTCACTGTCCTCATTTATTTTTACTGATTGCATGCCTCAGCATCTGCTTTGATCTGTCGTTTTCACACCTTACCATTAAATATTTTCCCCTTCATCTTAAACCTGTCCTATCATCCTTGATTTGCCTACTGTGCATCTACCTGATCTATTCCTTTCATAGAAACATAGAAAATAGGTGCAGGAATAGGCCATTTGGCCATTCAATCCGATCATGGCTGATCATTCAAAATCAGTACCCCGTTCCCGCTTTCTCCCCATATCCTTTGATTTTATACACCTCAAGAGACTCTGTGCATCTATCTGATCTGTTGCTCTCATGATTTTACACTCCTCTATAAGTCAAGTCAAGTCAATTTTATTTGTATAGCACATTTAAACACAACCCACGTTGACCAAAGTGCTGTACATCAGTTCAGGTACTAATAAACGAACAACTAAATGGCACATAAACATAACAGCACATACATAAACAGTTCACAGCGCCCTCTCAGAGGGCCTCAAACGCTAGGGAGTAGAAATAGGTTTTATGGAGGGGGCAGTTCTGATGGGGAGAGGGATGCTGTTCCACAGTCTTGGAGCTGCAACCGCAAAAGCGCGGTCACCCCTGAGCTTAAGCCTAGACCGCGGGATAGTGAGTAGCCCCATATCGGCCGACCTGAGGGACCTGGAGATAGAGTGGTGGGATAGAAGATTTTTGATATAAGGGGGGGGCAAGCCCGTTTAGGACTTTATATGTGATTAGGAGGAGCTTGAAATTGATTCTGTACCTTACTGGGAGCCAGTGGAGAGAGGCCAGGATCGGGGTGATGTGCTCCCTTTTACGGGTACGCGTCAGGAGTCTCGCTGTGGCGTTTTGGACCAATTGTAGGCGGGACAGGGATGATTGACTGATCCCAGTGTATAGGGGGTTGCAGTAGTCTAAGCGGGAGGAAATGAATGCATGAATGATTTTTTCAGTGTCGTCAGATTTGAGAAATGGTTTGATTTTCGCTATGGTACAAAGCTGGAAGAAGCTGGTCTTTACCACAGCTTTGACTTGCCTGTCAAATTTTAATGCCGAGTCAAATATCACGCCCAGGTTTTTGACGTGCGGTTTGACCAGGGGTAATAGGCTTCCAAGGCTGCCTGTTATCGTTTTGATGGAGTCGGGGGGGGGGGGGGGGGGGGACCTCAGACTTGCTCTCGTTTAGTTGAAGGAAGTTCTGTGCCATTCAACATTTTATGTCCTCAAGGCAGTGCATGAGGCTGATTAAATTTGACTGGTTGTTGGGTTTCAGGGGGAGATAAAGTTGTGTGTCATCCGCATAGCAGTGGAAAGAAATGCCGTGCCTTTGAATGATTTGGCCGAGGGGGAGCATGTATAGAGAGAAGAGAATGGGGCCTAGGATGGAGCCTTGTGGAACCCCGCAGGAGAGGCTAGCTGGGGAAGAGGAATAATGCCTATGTTTATGGAGAAACTCCCATTTTTGAGGTAGGAAATGAACCAACTCAGGGCAGTGCCATCAACGCCAACCCCGTACCGGAGACGGTCAATAAGGATGGTGTGATCCACTGTATCAAACGCTGCGCTGAGGTCGAGAAGGAGCAAGATAGCAGTCGCCGGTGTCGATGGCGAGAAGCAGGTCGTTGTGTACCTTCAACAAGGCAGACTCTGTGCTGTGGTGGGCCCTGAAACCTGACTGGAAACCTTCCAGGATTGTATTTTGGTGTAGGTAAGGCATTAATTGATTTAGAATTGCCTTTTCAAGGACTTTTGACAGGAATGGCAGTTTGGAAATGGGCCTGTAGTTGCTAGGTAAGGTGGGGTCTAAGTTAGGTTTTTTCAGGAGGGGCTGGACCACCGCGTGCTTGAAACAGGTTGGAACGGTGCCAGTGGCCAGAGAACTGTTGATGATAGAGAGGATGCTGGGACCGGCTATTGCAATGACATCCTTCAGAAGGGTAGTGGGGACAGCGTCAAGGGGGCAGGTTGCAGGTTTCATGGTGGAGACAAGCTTTGCAAGGGAGGATAGAGTGATGGGTTGGAAATAGTCCAATTTAGATGAGCAGACCAGTGAGACAGCTAGGTCACGGGTGGGAGGGGAAATATTCATTCTAATATTCTCGACTTTGCTGGTGAAAAATTTAAGATCACCCCTCATCCTCCTGCGCTCCAGGGAATAGAGTCCCAGCCTGCCCAACCTCTTCCTCTCGCTCAGACTCTTGATTAGTAGGGGCGTCAGAGGTTATGGGGAGAAGGCATGAGAATGGGGTTAGGACGGAGAGATAGATCAGCCATGATTGAATGGCGGAGTAGACTTGATGGGCCGAATGGCCTAATTCTTCTCCTATCACTTACGACCTTACGACCCTCCAGTGCTGGCAACTTCTTCATAAAGTCCCAACTGGGATATGAGACAATAAAACCCTTTTGACTCTTGAATCTTTTGGTTTGTAGCTTTCATTGACAGTATGTCCATCTCACGTGATTGGGGGCGGGGAATTTCCCTCCTGCCAGGCTCCCCTCTTCGTCACGTGATGGCGAGTGAGGTTTGCCACACGTCACGGGAGGAGGGTGGGGGAAGAAATTCCCTCCTCTCCCGGTGACGTAATGACGTGAGGAGGCTGGCCGGGAGGGAGCTGTGCGTGGCGACGTAGCGGGCGATGCCCGCGTCCCCCTGCCGCCGCCGCCATCTTGTGACCCCCTCCCGCCCGCTGGGGGGGGTGAAGGCGACAGCGAAGTGAGAGGTGCCGGAGCGGCGGACAGCGGCCCAGCCGCCCAGCCTCAACCCGCGCCTCCAGCCCAGCCCGGTGAACGCCCGGCGAGCTCAATGGTAAGCGAGGGGGATGTCGCTGGTGGTTTGTGGTGACTTTATACCGCGGGCCGGGCGGCAGCTCGGACGCCGCGGGTTGGGAGCAGCGGCGGGGACTGAGAGTCCGTGCGGGGGGGGGGGGTGGTGCGTAGTTTTGGCGCGGCGTGGGGGACTAACGGCGTCGCAGTCTGCGCGGTGCGGCGAGTCCGTAGACTGTGCCATGGGGGTCTCTCCGCAGTCTGCGCGGTGGGAGTATTGTTTGTGTGATGGAAGTTTGTGCGGTGAGATTACTTTGTGCGGCGGGAGTTGCGCCGGAGTTTGTGCGGTTGGACTAACGGCGAAGACTGTGGCGCTGGGATTTGCGTCGTAGTTTGTGCCATGAGAGTAGTTTGGTGGAAGTTGCGCCGTAGTTTGCGCCATGGCCCATCCATGAGAGTAGTTTTTTTGCGGTGGAAGTTGCGTCGTAGTTTGTGCCATGAGAGTAGTTTGGTGGAAGTTGCGTCGTAGTTTGTGCCATGAGAGTAGTTTGGTGCAAGTTGTTCCGTAGTAAATACGGTGGGATTTGCGCTGCGAAAAGTTGACATTGGAACCGTGAGCCTTGGACAAGTAACAACAAGGCGGGTGGGCGGGCTGAACTGAGGCGCTGAACGGTCCTCGCCGTCTCCAGGTCCCGGGGGTAGGGATGATCCAGCAGCTGACGGGCGGGTTTGGATAGGACGGGTTGAGATGGGATGGGTTGACATGGGGTGGAGTGGCTGGTCCGGTCCCGGGCGCCTGTGAGGCCCCCTGACCCACCCTCTCCTTGTCTCTAATCCTGTGCTCAGATCACTGAAAACTTTTCATTTTCTAGTTTTATCATTGCGATCAACACGCTCATAAATAAACCGGAGACAAGGCGCTTTCATGTCTGGCTTTCGGAATAAACTTTATATTTTGACAAGAAGTTTTTTAAGCCGCTCCCAGTTTTGTAAGAAAAAATACTGAGATCACATGCGTTAACTTTAAAAAAAAAAAGCCAGCTTCGTTTCTGGGTGTGTACTTTCTCGCAGGACTGGTAATGTGAGCTTTGACTGCGATTCTTCGTGCAGGTTGTCACACAGTGGAATTGTTTGTATGTGTAATGTATAAACACACGACCATCAGTTGTATCCAGGGTGATTAAAGTGGGTTGCCTGACTTTTAAAAATATTTAAATGAAATCCGGAGGAAGACTGCGTGTCTCAGCCAAACAAGCGGCATTATTATGCCAACACGCCCTCCTGCTTTAAACCTGAATTAAACGCTGGGTGAGTGTTTGGAGCCGACCTTGAGATACCAGGATCAGACTCTGGGAAGCACCTTATGCAAAAGTTGGACATTTTGAGTTGAAGTGATGAAGCCAAAGATGGATAAAACTATGCCGTGTATCCTACCAGGGGATTTCAATCAATGCGGATAATTGGAAGTCAGTTATTGATTGACCTTCGGACAAGCTTGGGTAGTTGAATGATCTGTTCCCATTAAAAATGATCGTGGTGGTCAAATTATGATTAGTCTGGCTTGTGGTCAGTTGGTGTTGTATGATGTATTACATTTATTTTGCAGCATTATTTGGTTGTTTTCAGAATTATTATATTGATGTGAACATTTAAACTTTTACATTTTAAAGTGGCATTACAGAATTACTTCAGCTGAACCAATTTTAAATTAACACTTAAATGGGTGTGGACTATTTGACCCATAAGCTTGTTCCACCAATTTTTAGCTGCTGATTTTCCTTCCAGCAATCTAATCTCAATTTTGAATCAGACTAATGATAGTCTCCCCAGCCCTCTGGAGAAGAGAAATTTAACCTAATTTCATGGTCTTTGTGTTATTTTTGAGATGCTGATCCCTAGTTCTGGATCTAACCTCAAACAACCTCAAAATTACTGAGTCCTCTTAAATAATAATGCATGCTTTAATGAGCTTTGTTTCAAATTAAGTTCTTGTAAAAAGGCAAAATTTGGTTACTTAAATGTGAAAGTTCTTTACAAGGTTGCTGAAGTTGCTGTTGATAATACATTTGTTGCTTAGCTGAAAGATAGAATATGTTCTTTATCTAGAATGTACGGTGAAGATTACATCGCTGAGTTAGTCAACTTGGTTAAAGCTTTGCAGATACCATAATGATGTAGAGCATAAAACAGCACAAAAACAGGTCCTTGATCAAGGATGTCTGTGCCCACAATGATGCCAATTTAAACTGCACATCCTCCTACACTTGGTCTATGTCTTTTAATTCTCGCTGTTCACGTCTGCCTAAATGCCTCTTAAATACGACTTCCCCAACCAGTGTATTCTAAGCTCTACTATTTTCTGTTTTAAAGAAAACCCTCCCACATGTCTTTAAAGTTTCACCTTTCATGTTAAAGCCATGCTCCCTTCTATTTGACATTGCCTTCGTGGGGAAAAAGACTATCTGCCCGATCCATGCCTCTCTTAATTTTATATATTTTTATCGGGTTGCTCCCTCGGTCTCTAATGCCCCAGAGAAAACTCTTTCAATAGGTAATATCTTTACTCCAAGCAACAGCCTGTTGAACCTGTTTGGTCCTGTAATGGACGAACAGAACTGCACAAAATATGCGAATGTCTAACCAGTTTTGTCCAGCTGCAACATAACTTCCTGTCTTTTATACTAAACCAATGATGACAATCATGTCATAACCTTTACCACCCTGCTTATTTGTTTAGTTTAGAGATACAGCATGAAAACAGCCCCCCCCCCCCCCCGGATCTCAATATCAGTAAAACCAATGAACTGATTGTGGATTTTGGAAGAGGAAGGATGAGAACCCACAATCCTGTTCATATCAACGGTACGATAGTGGAGAGAGTCAAAAACTTCAAATTCCTGGGCGTGCATATTTCCGAAGATAATCCGAGGATTCATATATCATATCATGTATGTACAGCCGGAAACAGGCCTTTTCGGCCCTCCAAGTCCGTGCCGCCCAGCGATCCCCGTACATTAACACTATCCTACACCCACTAGGGACAATTTTTACATTTTACATTTACCCAGCCAATTAACCTACATACCTGTACGTCTTCAGAGTGTGGGAGGAAACCGAAGATCTCGGCGAAAACCCACGCAGGTCACGGGGAGAACGTACAAACTCCTTACAGTACAGCACCCGTAGTCAGGATCGAACCTGAGTCTCCGGCGCTGCATTCGCTGTAAAGCAGCAACTCTACCGCTGCGCTACCGTGCCGCCCTATTCTCTTGAACTTCTGCAGGTGTACAGTAGAGAGCACATTGACTGGTTGCATCACGGCCTGGTTCGGCAACTTGAACGTTCAGGAGCAAAAAAGACTGCAAAAATTGTGAACACTGCCCAGTCAATCTGACCTCCCCACCATCGAAGGGATTTTTCGGAGTCGCTGCCTCAAAAAGGCAGCCAGCATCATCGGAGACCCACACCATCCTAGCCACACACTCATTTCACCACTGCCATCGGGAAGAAGGTACAGGAGCCTGAAAACTGTAAAGTCCAGGTTCAGCAACAGCTTCTTCCCTGCAGCCATCAGGCTATTAAACACTACAACCTCAAATAGGCTCTGAGCTGCAAATCGACTATCATTATTATTATTGCACTACTATTGTTTGTTTTTTGAGTATGCGTGTATATATATGTGTGTGTGTGTATGTATATATATATATATATATATGGATACGTGTACACGTGTACACATACTAAACTTTTTTTCTCATTTATCATATTTACTGTACTATGTTTACATATTCTGTTGTGCTACAGCAAGTAAGAATTTCATTGTTCTCTCTGGGACATACACCGATCAGCCAAAACATTATCACCACTGACAGGTGAAGTGAATAACGTTGAATATCTTGTTACAATTGCACCTGTCAAGGGGTGGGATATTTTATTCAGCCAGTGAACAGTTCTTAAAGTTGATGTGTTGGATGCAGGAGAAATGGGCAGGAGTAAAGACCTGTGTGACTTTGACAAGGGCCAAATTGTTATGGCCAGACGACTGGGTCAGAGCATCTGAATCAGCAAGGCTTGTGGGCTGCTCCCAGTCAGCAGTGGTGAGTACCTACCGACAGTGGTCTGAGGAGTGACAAACCACAAACCGGCGACAGGGTGTTGGGCGCCCAAGGCTCATCGCTGCGCAAAGACAGTGATGGCACCAGGATGCACTGTGGGAAGACGACAACAACCGGTGGAGGGAGTGTGATGCTCTGGGCAATGTTCTGCTGGGAAACCCTGGGTCCAGCCATTCATGTGGTCGTCAATTTGACACGTGTCACCTGTCTAAACATCGTTGCAGACCAGGTACACCCCTTCATGGCAATGGTATTCCCTGATGGCAGTGGCCTCCTTCAGCAGGATAATGCGCCCTGCCACACTGCACACATTGTTCGGGAATGGTTTGAGGAACATGATGAAGTGTTCACGGTGTTCCCTGACCTCCCAATTCTCCAGATCTCAATCTGATTGAGCATCTGGGATGTGCTGGATTGACAAGTCCGATCCACAGTGGTTCCACCTCGTAATTTACAAGACTTGAAGGATCTGCTGCTAATGTTTTGGTGCCAGATATCACAGGACACCATCAGGGGTCTTGTAGAGTCCATGCCTCGGTGGGTCGGCGCTGTTTTGGCGGCACACGGAGGACCAACAGCATATTAGGCAGGATAGTTACGATCGAACGTGGGTCCCTGGTGCTGTAATGCCAGATATGTGTTGCCATTTGCTACAGTAACGTGACTGAGAGGATTGGAGTAATGTATTGGGATGGGAAGCAGTGATTATCCCATGACATTGTTGTTGTTATTGGGTGGAAATGGTGCCTTATTGAATTGCTGCAGTGCATGTTATAAATCATGCCTATTGCACCCAATACATTGTCAATTTTAGGTTGTATCAAATTACCAGGTTTACCATCAAGTGAACTGAAGGGTACAAAGATAATGTTCCTTAAGTCCTTGCCTTTCACCCTGTCGCCTTCGTGCCCAGTGCATCATCCTTTGTCATTCCTGTCAGCTGCAACGGGGTCACACCGCTGACCACGTCTTCTGCAGGGACCACTTTCTCTGAGACACTGGTCTGCTTGTTCTTATCCACCCACTCCTCCTTGATCCCCGAGCACATTTCCCTACAACTGCAGGAGATGCAACACCTGTTCCCACACCTTCCTCACTACCATCCATGGACCCGAATGGCCCTTCCAGGTAATGATTCGTCAACCTCATCTCTTGCCTCTTTAAATTTTATATATTCTGATGCCCCAGAGAAAACTTTGGGCTCACAAACTGACTCCACCTGATGATAGAATTTTGTAAAGCACCTGATAAAGACAGTGCTGGAATAACTCAGTAGGTTTTGCAGATCTCGATTTTATTTTTTAGATTTAGAGATACAGCGCGGAAACAGGCCCTTCGGCCCACCGGGTCCACGCCGCCCAGCGATCCCTGCACATTAACACTATCCTACACACACTAGGGACAATTTTTTACATTTGCCCAGCCAATTAACCTACATACCTGTACGTCTTTGGAGTGTGGGAGGAAACCGAAGATCTTGGAGATCAGCTTCAACCTCTTCTACTGTATCTGTTGTTCAAGATGTGGACTCTTGTACATTGGCGAGACCAAACGTAGACTGGGTGATCGTTGCACAGAACACCTTAGCTCAGCCTGCCTGAACCTACCTGCTCTCCCGGTTGCCGGACACTTTAATTCCCATTCCTACACAGACCTTTCTGTACTAGGTCTCCTCTATTGTCGGAGTGAGCCAAAAGGCAAATCGGAGGAACAGCATCTCATATTTGGCTTGGGCAGCTTACTGCCCAGTGGTATGAATATTGATTTCTCTCACTTTAGGTAGCCCTGGCATTCCCTCTCTATCCCTCCCCAACCAAGTCACACTAGCTTCTCGTCTTCACCCAACAAACAGCTAACAATGGCCTGTTTCCTTTATCATCGTTACTTTTCTTGCTCTCTTTTATTCATTGTTCTTTATCTCTCCACATCATCGTCTATATCTTTAGTTTCCCATATCCCTAACCAGTCTGAAGAAGGGCCTCGACCCGAAACGTCACGCATTTCATCTCTCCAGAGATGCTGCTTGTCCTGCTGAGTTACTCCAGCTTTTTGTGTCTATCTTTGGTTTAAGCCAGCATCTGCAGTTCCTTCCTACACATCTCTGGAAGATATGGTCAGGCGACATTTTGCGTCTGGACCCTTCCAACATTCTGGTGGGAGGGGAGCTGAGCAAAGGGGTTGGACAAGACCTGGCAAGTGCTAGATGGATACAGGTGAGGGTGGGGGGGTATTGGCAGATGAGTGGACAAAGGCCAGAGCACAAGGTTTGTTGCGCAATAATCCAGAGAGCAAAGTTCTGCACTCCTTACTGTTTCCTCTGCTCTAGTAGGATAGTTTCGTATTATCTGATTTCATTGGATAACAAGCAAAATAGAGCTTTTCACTATATCAGTGCACGTGATAATAATGACCCTAAACCTATCTACAGTGGCCACCCTGAGCTCCTGATTACATGCCATTTCGACTCCCTCTCCAATGCCAGCACAAACCAGAGGAATAATGGCTCCTATTCTTCCTGGGTAGTTTACATCCCTATCTATGGTGTCAAAATTGAATTTTACAATTTCAGTTAACCATGATTATCTTCCAATCCACTTCTTGACTTTTTGTCCCATACGTCCATTTTCATCACCTTCTGGTTGTTCACCGACATCCCACTAGATCTCCACCATCTAGCTCAATCTGCCCTTCATCTCTCTCATAACAGATCCATTATCACATTTCTTACTGATCAGACTGGAACACGTGGACTTTGTGTCCCTTCTTATCACAGTTCATCCTCCCCCCCCCCCCATATTGGTTCCATCTGCCCTCTTTCCTTATTTACTTCTACCTATTGCCAGTCTGTACCTCCCAACCTGATGCCTCACCTGGCTCCATCCATCCATTATCCATCATATCTTTTACCTGCTGCCCTCTCTCACCCATCCCCCTCTTCTTTTTCTACCTGCTCTCTCCCCCTCAGTCCCGCTGCAGGATCTCAAACTGAAACACTGACAATTTATTTTCAGTTCGGCCCCTCTCCCCTCATTCTCTTTGATTTTGTTCTTCCAGTGGTTTGTTTCTTGTGTCTCTAATCAAGTGAACTGCTCTGTTATGTTATAAAAATGACATTATCTATTTTATTGGATCTTCAATTCCACTTCTGATATGATCCTTGGAATTGAACCTTGAAATTATGGAGAAGTTTTGAAGGATGATAAGCTATTTGTCAGACATTATCAAACCTCACTACTTTTCTGGCGATCTTGGCTGCATGGCTTCTAGTTAATAGTGCCATTTCTTTTGTAGATAATAACAATGGGGAATCTTGCTGGTATTACGTCAAGGCCAACAATGTTCCTGAACCAGTGCCCAGTTGAAACCCCACTCCCAATGCATTGATGATTTAGGTGAATGATCAAGGAAAAATGGGCAAGTGGTCTGGGCTAATGTGGATGGGCAAACCTCTATTTTAAAGGTTGGGAATGTCCATCTTTTTGTTTTTCACTTCTGCAGTATTCTTTCAGTGGCACAAGATTAGCAGGATATCAGATGGGTACATTAGTATTATGTAGTAATTCCCCATATGTACGGTGTCCAAATTTTTAATGTTTTGGAGCACCACAAGCACCAAATAGGATTTGAAATCCTAAATTTAGATTTGGTTATTTTTTCTTAAATATCTTGAAAAATGGTAATTGCGTTTAACTGAGCAGTATTTTATCAGAAACAAATGAGACTGCAGGTGCTGGAATCTTGAGCAGAACACAATGCCAGAGGAACTCAGTGGGTCAGGCAGCATCTGGTGAGGTATGGACAGGTGACTTTTTGGGTTGGGACCCTTCTTCTGGTTGATGAAGGATCCCAACTATAAATATCGCCTGTCCGTTCCCTTACCATATGCTGTCTGAACTACTGAGTTCCTCCGGCATTTTGTGCTTTACTCAATATTTTATTGATGCTGGTTTGTTATTGTTATGTGAATGAAAATACAGTGGAAAAAAATGTGATATTTGCAAATAAGCTTTTATGAAACTTTTTCTAATTTACAGTTGGTTCTTGGGCATAATTATTCTGCATATACACTATAAAAGTCAGTTAAGTGCTGGGCAGCTGTGAATTAACATTACACTGCCTCATTTATAAAACAGAACATTTAAAATACCACAACATTTCTGGATTGGTTTTTATATCTGTTAAGAATACCAGTAGAGAGCTGTGGTGATTTAAAAAAAATCTTAATTACACCATAGTTGTGCTTTATATGTATGCCTAAACCTAGAAAATGTGTAAAAGGTTGTTTAATGACCAGCTCCAGTGATGGGATTCAATCCTGACCACTACTCTCTTTGTGGTTGTTTGTTCTTCATGCACCCCCGGCATGTTTCCTCCAACAGCTCAATGGTGTGATAGTTGATTGGTTAATTGCCACTATGATGAGCGTTTGTCGGCACTGGGCCTGTATTCGCTGGAGTTTAGAAGAATGAGGGGTGACCTCATTGAAACGTACAGAATAGTGAAAGGCCTGGATAGAGTCGATGTGAAGAGGATGTTTCCACTAATGGGAGAGTCTAGGACTAGGTCATAGCCTCAGAATCAAAGGACGTTCTTTTAGGAAGGAGATGAGGAGGAATTTCTTTAGTCAGAGGGTTGTGAATCTGTGGAATTCTTTGCCACAGAAGGCTGTGGAGGCAAAAAAAGTGGATATATTTAAGGTAGAGATAGATTTGTGATTAGTACGGGTGTCAGGTTATGGGGAGATGGCAGGAGAATGGGGATAGGAGGGAGAGATAGATCAGCCATGATTGAATGTAGACTTGATGGGCTGAATGGCCTAATTCTACTATCACCTGTGATCTTATGATCTACAAATTGTCCTGAGATTCTGCACTCAATTACGTGCTGGGGGAGGGGGAGTTTATGGTACTGTGGGGAGAATAAAGTGGGATTAGTGAATGGATGTTTTATGGCTTGTGCGGACTAGGTGTACCAAAGGGTCTATTTCATACAGCGTGTCTCCACTATCCTACTTGTAGGTTAGCTTGTTCACATCAAATAATGTCAGAAATGTCCTAAAATCATATAAGGGATGCGTTAAAAAAAAATGTCTCCCTCATCTATTAAGTACTTCACTTTGAAATGGGGTTGCATTTATGTAGCATGTTTTGTGACCTCAGGACTGTCATAGCACTTGGCAGTATGAAACTTTCAATGAAGGAAAATTTGACTGCCAATCTGTGTTCTCTTGTGATAGCAATGTGAACGCAATATGGCAACAAAGGAAAGTGTTTTTGACTCCAGTTTTTCTTTACTAAGGCCGATTAAGAAACAAATTTTAATCCAGAAGCTGCCGCAAACTATCACACTTGTATTACTTGGTATGTTCCTGAAACAATGTTTCGCCACCGACAAAGTAATATGACTTGCACAGAACCATTCTGACGAGTTTTAATGAAATCTTTGATTAGTTTCCCTCTGCACTTTTAGACTGATTTTAATGGAGTTGCTGTGGTGCAGAAATTGTTTGTGCTGCTGCACTGCTCTGTTGAGCTGGGTGTGATCCTGATCTTGGGTGTTCTTTGTGTGGAGTTTGGACGCCTTTCCTGTGGCTGTGCATTCTCCCGTTTACTTTGGTTTTCTCCCACTTTCTGGTTGCTAGTGTTAGTGGGTCGCAAGAGAACCTGATGGGGAGGGAAGGTTGATGGGAAAGGAATCGATGGGCATGTGAGAGAGAAAAGGTGACTGGAAACTAAGGGGGAGAATAGAGTTCATGAGAATGCTCTGATAATCAGCAGAGACTAGATGTCTGAATGGCCCCCAATATCGTAAGAAATTGAGAAATTCTTTAAAATTAGCAGTATTTTACAGGTAAATTGCAATGCCCTTTTTGAAATGCAAAGCTTTGTAGGGCCAATTTCAATTCATAATATGTGATTGAATCAGCATAACTTCCTTTCCCCACCCAGTACTTTTGTGTTTATTTTAAACCACAATCCTCTATAGTCAAAGATCACATCGGTTAATTTTCATTATGAATTGTGTATTTTTAGTTCTTGGGTTCCTGTGGAATAATGGATCTTGGCACTTGAGAATGAGCATTTATGCAGTATCCTGTATGAGAAATCTAGTTCTATTAAGACCATGTACATGCTCTGCTTGAGATTATTTTAAGGCTAACTGGCTGCATAATTTTAAAAGCAAACTAATGTGGTATGTTCTATATACATTGTAATGGCAGTTTCTATACCATCTCAAAGTCCTACTTCGATAGCCATTACTACTCGGGGATGAAATGTAGTTGTAGCTTACTCACCCGTTGCACCCTGATATGACTAAACCAATCTTCAAACGTCCTTTCTTAAATAATTGGTTTTATTAAAGTGGCACAAATCAACGAGTAATTCATCACTTTCCGTACTTTATCAACTGTTTCTTCTTCAAACAATATCTTAGAAATCTTGCAGTTATTACCGTGTGGTTCTTACAAATATAGCTGATACAAGCGTATGGTACGAGCGTGTGGTAAAGAACTGTGTGCTCACCATCCTCCGAGCCTAAACTGACCCACAACCTCTGTCGACACGCTAGCCTCCTCCCATCTAGACACTCCCCATTACGTATTAAGTCACACCCATAAGCATGCAAAAAAGACATAAACTAGAAATATTAAAACATAGCCATAACACAATGACGATAACTGAATTAAGCATAAATGGCTCCTACATACATTATACATATACATTTTGTATGACATTGAAGGGTCCTGCTCTTTGAAAAATAACCGATTAGCTCAAATACTTTACTATTCTTAAAATAATAAAGGGAGCATAGAAAAGTTTGATAAATTGCCTACAAAATGCATGGAACATTGTTCGTGTAGGTGTGATTCTGTTTGGAACTAAAATTCTGATTTTTTGGGGGGGAAATCTGGCCAGCTATTATCCACGTGCCTTTGTAGTAGAGTGTTCTAAATATTCATAAACTATGGAAATCTTGATAGTCATAGAGTGATACAGTATGGAAAAAGGCCCTTTGGCTCAACTTGCCCACACTGGCCAACATGTCCCAGCTACACTAATCCCACCTGCCTGTACTTGGTCCATATCCCTCCAAACCTGTCCTATCCATGTTCCTGCATAACTGTTAAACGATGGGATAGTCCCAACCTCAACTACCTCCTCTGGCAGCTTGTTCCATACACCCACCATCCTTTGTGTGACAGTTACTCCTTGGGTTCCTATTAAATCTTTTCCCCTTCATCTTAAACCTATGTCCTCTGGTCCTCAATTCCCCTACTCTGGGCAAGAGACTCTGCATCTACCCGATCTATTCCTCTCATGATTTTGTACACCTCTGAGATCATCCCTCATCCTCCTGCGCTCCATGGAATAGAGACCCAGCCTACTCAACCTCTCCCTATAGCTCACACCCTCTAGTCCTGGCAACAACCCCGCAAATCTTTTCTGAACCCTTTCAAGCTTGACAATATCTTTCCTATAACATGGTGCCCAGAACTGAGCACAATATTCTGTATGTGGTCTCACCAACGTCATGTATAACTGCAACATGACCTCCCAACCTCTATATTCAATACTCTGCCTGATGAAGGCCAATGTGCTAAAAGCCTTTTTGACCACCTTATCTATCTGCGACTCGACCTTCAAAAAACATGCACTTGCTCTCTTAAATCCGTCTGCTCTACAACACTCCCCAGTGGCCTCCCATTTACTGTGTAGGTCCTGGCTTTGTTAGACGTCCCTAAATGCAACACGTCACAATACGAAATTGCATTACCTATTCCTCAGCCCACCTGGCCAATCGATCCAGATCCTGCTGCAATCTTTAACAATCATCTTCACTATCTGCAAAAACACTCACTTTTGTATCATCAGCAAACTTGCTAATCTTGCCCTGTATGTTCTCATCCAAACAATTGATGTAGATGATAAACAATAACAGGCCCAGCACCGAACCCTGAGGCACGCCACTGGTCACAGGCCTCCTGTTATCATCTTGTAGTTCTGGAATTTCCAGTCTGGAGAAACAACTTAATGTTAAGAACTCTGACCTTTCAAGCAATTAGTTTCCAAGGGATCTTGTCTCATTCTTCCAAATTCCATCAGTATGGGTCTATTCTACTTGACGTTATTGATAGCATTATAATTTACAGCTCCCATTAACAACCACTCTACTGATGAAGTAATATTTTGTCATGTGCTTTGGAAAACCTCGCGGCACAGTTTGATGTCCACCTGGATACAAGACTGATAATGCACAGAAATGCAATATCAATCACAGCCGACATTCTCGTTTAAATGCAAACTGATTATTTCACCAATATAGAGTGACAGAGAGCATGGAAACAGTCCATTTGGCCCACCAAGACTGCCTAGAGATATCGCCTACCCATTTATAGAACTAAAAAAGTTCAACTGAGGCAGAGTTTAAGGCAGAGATAGGTATATTCTTGATTAGTACGGGTGTCAGGGGTTATGGGGAGAAGGCAGGAGAATGGTGTAGGAGGGAGAGATAGATCAGCCATGATTGAATTTTGAAGTAGACTTGATGGGCCGAATGGCCCAATTCTGCTTCTATCACTTATGACCTTATGATAATGATGGAAAACCCATTCTACAAAGAACTTGGAAATATAATTCTATTGTTATGTGCCCATCTTTTTCATTACATGATGCTTAATCACGACGCTGGCAACCTCAACATCCTCATCCTACTTGACCTCAGCGCCGCCTTTGACACCATAAATCACTCCATTCTCCTCACCCGACTTGAAACCTCCCTTAACATCACCGGCACAGCCCTATCCTGGTTTAAATCTTACCTCTCTGACAGACACCAGTTCATCTCCATTAACAACTGTAAATCCCCCACCGCTCCCCTCCCCCAAGGTGTCCCCCAAGGCTCAGTCCTTGGCCCCCTCCTCTTCATCCTCTACCTGTTCCCCCTTGGTCAATTAATCCGCCGTCATGGTCTCAACTTCCACTGCTTCGCCGATGATATCCAGCTCCTCATCTCCACCAAGTCAATCTCTTCCACCACACACTCTACACTGACAAACTGCATTACTGAAATAAAATCTTGGCTTCAATCAAACTTCCTCAAACTCAATTGCAACAAATCTGAAATCATCATCATTGGTCCAAAAATGCTCACCAAATCCACCCAAAACTTCATCCTCAACATTGATGGTCTCCCAGTATCCACCTCACCTCACATCCGGAATCTTGGAATCATCCTTGATCAAACCCTCTCCTTCGACAAACACATCAAACACATCACAAAGACAGCCTTCTTCCACCTCAAAAACATTGCCCGTCTCCGTCAATCCCTCTCCTCCACAGCTGCAGAAACCCTCATCCACGCCTTCATCACCTCCCGTCTGGACTACTGCAACAGCCTCCTCTATGGCGCACCCTCAAAAATCATCAATAAACTTCAATACATTCAAAACTCCGCTGCCCGTCTACTCACACACACCTCGATCCGTGACCATATCACCCCCGTCCTTTATAAACTCCACTGGCTCCCCATCCCCCAGAGAATCCAGTACAAAATCCTCCTCATAACATACAAAGCCCTCCATAACCTGGCCCCATCCTACCTGACCGACCTCCTCCACAGGCACACTCCCACCTGCACCCTCCGCTCTGCCGCTGCCAATCTCCTATCCCCCCACATCCGGACTAAACTCAGATCCTGGGGGGACAGGGCTTTCTCCATCGCTGCTCCCACCCTATGGAACTCACTACCCCAAACCGTTAGAGACTCCCCCACACTCACCACATTCAAAACATCGCTGAAGTCTCACCTGTTCAGTACTGCCTTCAACCACTGAAGGTCACCTCACCTACTGTCTCCTTTCTCTGTTCATTTATTTATTTACTTATTTATCTATTTATTAATTTCCCTATGTTCTCAAAATCTCTGTAAAGCGTCTTTGAGTATATGAAAAGCGCTATATAAATAAAATGTATTATTATTATTATTATTATTAATCTGAAATAGTCCATTTGAACTAAGTTTCAATCCAAATGATGGATTCAGAATGTAGATATCCGATGTGAAGTTTGCAATTTGTGCTTGTCAGAGGGATCTTTGCTTGATTATGATGTAGGTGGGGTAATGGTACCAAATTGGGTGACCCAAGGTTCCTTTGTGATTGCAACAATTTCTAAGCTAGATCAGATTCGGAGCTAATTACTCAAAAATTTCAGGTAGTAAAATTAACTGGACTGGTGAAAATAGTAATGCAAGATAGTTTATAATTGAGGAAATTTGGAAATCATGAGTGAATTGGGAAAATCAAATTAGCAGAAAAGTGTATAGGATGAATTAGTGGGAAATATGAGATGATAGAAGTTCTTAAACTGATCTCTTGAACATATTTTTCCTTCCTTATTTCCCTGAAAGCTACATCAAGTCAGGTCTGGAGAAGACTTGCACTTCGATAGAACTCTCATGTGGAAGAAATACCGTGCAGAAAGTTTCTGGGCGAATGGACAATTATGGATTAATTAAGCAATGAGAAGGTATTGGGAAATTACATAAAGTATAACAGTAAACACATTGGCTAATGCTTTGAAGGTATCACAAAAAGCTGGAGTACCTCAGCGGGTCAGGCAGCATCTCAGGAGAGAAGGAATGGGTGACGTTTTGGGTCGAGACCCTTCTTCAGACGGCTAATGCATTAAACACTTGATGTATAGGTGATGTTTTTTAAGACAAATGTAATGCAAAATTCAGCTGGCAAAGTGCCCCAGCCAAGGCTGTGGAAAAAAATAAAGATAACATTGAATTTTAAAAAAAAGTCTTGTTATTAGAAAAAGGTTAGGCCTGAGGATTTGGGAGAATTTAACAATTCAACAAAGGACAGCCAAGGCATTCATAAAAAGAATGTTACATACATGAGTAGGCCAGCAAGGAGGATAAAAACAGACTTTAAGAACTACAGATATGTGAAGAGGAAAACATTGTAGATTCGTTACAGACTGGAACGGGCGAAATTATATTGGGGATTAAGGAAATGCCAGAAAAATTTAATATTTTGGTTTTTATTCTTGGAAAAAGTTGTCGAAAATCTCGAGGTAATGGAGACTTGCAGGTCTAGAGTGAATGATAACCTCAAAGGAACTGCCATTGATGAAAAATAAATCCCCAGGACCTTTTAGATGAGTTAGTAGAAATATTGATTGCTGAGTCTTGAATGGTTCTTGTGGATTGGAAAGCATTAAATGAAATCCCAACTTAATGACGGAGTGTGAAAATGGGAATCTGCGCACCAGTTAGCTTAACAAATGTAGGGAAAGTGCCTGAAACCCTTGGTATAGAGGCAACAGATGTCTCAGACAATGGTCCACCACCCTTTTCCAGCACCCTTGGTTTCAGAACCATGCCTCATTATCGATTTGCCGGGCCAACACAGGTCACTGCTTTTGTTGTTGGGGGGGGGGGGGAAGAGATACCGGCCCGCAAAGTCAGTAGTGGAAATCGGCTATGAGAACTGATCTGCTGGCTCCGGCTGGTTCCGCAACCCCGGCCTCAGACGGCAAATTCGACTGTGGAAATAGGCTATGGGAAAGGATCTGCTGGCTCCATCCGGGCTCGAGTACCCAGCGCAGGAGTACATTCGACCCGCCGATTGGCACAGAAGTCCCGATGACATCGAGCGCCTCACCTGGACTAGGCACCATATTTTCATGGGGCCTGAGGGGGATTTCAAGTGCGCTTTTGTAATTTTATCTGGTTTAAAGGTGGTGCCAGACCACCAGTTTCTGGAAAATCATTTGCGGATCTGTCGTAGGACTGAGCAGAATCGACATGCATTAATGTAAGGGACATTTGGTAGGTTTTTTTGAGGTTGTAACTAAAGGATAATGGTGAACCTGCTTCAGTGAGATGCCCAATGAGATTAATCTAAAATTTGAGGACGTGGTTTTGGAGGTAAAGATTAAAAGTTGCTTAATGGACAGAATGGACAGGATTAAAGGCAGTGAGATCGAAGGTATTTATTCACAAAATGCTGGAGTAACTCAGCAGGTCAGGCAGCATCTCAGGAGAGAAGGAATGTGTGACGTTTCGGGTCGAGACCCTTCTTCAGTCTGACCGAAACGTCACCCATTCCTTCTCTCCTGAGATGTTGCCTGACCTGCTGAGTTACTCCAGCATTTTGTGAATAAATACCTTAGATTTGTACCAGCATCTGCAGTTATTTTCTTACAAAGACATTTCCTCATTGTTTAATTGCAAGAAAGTTTGGAACATTTTGCAACAAGCAGCTTAGTTTGGTATAGAGTACAGCATGGAAACAGGCCCTTTGACCCGAGTCCGTGCCAACGAACAATCACCCGCACACTATTTCTATCCGAGGGACAACTGCTGGCATTTCCCAGTTGGTTCCAGTGTTTATTATTTTGTATTGATTGGGATTTCCAACCTTTTCTTCCAATATAAATTACCTTTCTATATCAGAGATTAAATATAACTTTTTGGACTTGCCAGAGTAATGATAATCAGAGATTGACACATTCTTGATTAGTAAGGGTTTCAGGGGTTATGGGGAGAAGGCAGGAGAATGGGGTTGAGAGGGAAAGAAGGATCAGCCATGATTGAACGGTGGAGTCAACTTGAAGGGCCGAATGGCCCAATTCTGCTCCTAGAATTGATTAATGTTATAATACTTTCTACCCATGTGTTTTGAGTGTACATCTGTCTAGTCACTATATTTCTAGCCCCTTAATATTGCAGCATTGATGCATTATTAAGCTACACTTCTTCTGAAGGAGCAATGCTGGTCGCTTTTTACAAAAAGAAATTTTGGTTGGGATGAGCTCTGAAGTCAGCAAAATGCATTTCATGCTTTAAATAAGTTATAGAAAACAAACATTCTTATCAATACATTAGTATGTTGATGCTAAGGGTTGAAAGGATCTCCAGCAGAGATCTATGTGGAATCTAAGAAATTATTTTATTTTTTTACGATGCTGCATGTAATGTTCTTGACTTGTTATGACTTGTATTGACTGTATTTTTGCAACCATACATTGGGTAAATCATGTTGGCCAAGGCTCAATGATGGAATCCTTTCTTGGTAAAAAATAATAGGAAGGGGTTCTATGCTGTGGAAATATAACTACGATTACGTTGTTTCCAAGAAAGCTGTAAATTAAGGCCTTGCCTGTCTTTTCATGGCAGTTTAGAGATACAACTTGAAAACATGCCCTTTGGCTTACCGAGTCCATGCTGACTGTCGATCACTCGTTCTTATTACTTATTATCTTCTCTCTCGTTTTCATCCACTCCGTACACACATGGGGCAATTTAGTGGCCAATTAGCCTACAAACCTGCACATCTTTGGGATGTAGCAGGGAGCTGGAGAACCCAGAGGAAACCTGTGGTCACAGCAAAAACATGCAAACTCTACACAGACAACACCTGAGGTCAGGATCGAACCCGGGTCTCTGTTGCTGTGAGGCATCAGCTACATCACTGTGCCACTCGACAGCATTTTGAAGTAATAAGAATTTTTTTTGATCTCCCAATATTTATCACTGAAGAAAATCTGTGTGCAATTGAGCTGCCACTTGAATATTACACCAGTAACTGCAATTTCAACATTTTTCTTGTAAAGTACTTTCGAATGGCACATGGCCACGAGCGATGCAAATACAAATTGTTAGGCTCTTTATATATTTTTTCATTATTAAATTCTGGCTTTTCTAAGTTTATTCAGGATTTATTTTTCTCATTTGTGAAGATATTGCAATATCTAGTATAAATTTGCTAAGACTGAAGGGTTGATATTTTGTCAAAATAATATGGAGATTAAATACTTGCTGTTACTTGTAAATTGTACAGCAACGTGAAGCCAGGTGCAGAAACATTGTTAAGATCAACACCAAATATCCTGTCTGCAAAGTATAGGGGAACCTAAATTACTGGTAATAGACCTTGGGACTGACTCAGTTGATCTGAAGACTAGGTTGTACCCTACATAGGAGATATTAAGTTTATTAAACATGTAATGAATGAAACTACCAGGTGTCATGAAATTCGCTGTTTTACCAATCTCCTTTTAGGAAGCAAAATCGTCCATTCTTGTTTGATTACGATTTGACTCATAACTTACTGTTGACCCTTGACTTTTTTCTCTGAGGTGACCCAGAAATCACTCAGTTCAAGGACAACTGGTGATAGACAATAATTGGTGACTTTGCCACATCGTGGGAACAAATGAATGAAATTTATGCAATTTTAAAGTTAATTTAGCTGAATGGCAAGTCACCTGCTGCTGCTTAGTTGAAAGCTGTGAAATTCCAGTGTTTGAGGTAGATGGAGACAAAACTCATTAGTGTTGAATCTTCATTCCTGCTGAAGTGAGTCGGTATTAAATATTGCCATCCTCTCTGGCATTGAAAATTAGCTTTGCAGTAGTAGTCCCATTCCTTCAACTTGTTGGAGACTTTTGAAATATCAAATTTATAATGAAAAATTATTTTGATTCTGTTATTATCTTCATCTCAACTTTATTCAACATTAAATCAACCATTCCCTATTTGCATTTCCATCTCTACTTATGTGCTTGAATTGTAAAATCATTCAATCATGTGTTGGGGGATTAACTATGTACTGAAAACTAATTTGTAACTTTATGGGAAGAAAAGATAGTGGGACTAAATTTGGTAGGTCTTTCAAAAGGTTAGTACAGGCCTGAGTCAAAGTGATTTACTTTATTTGTTATTGAGGAAATGCCAGCGTAATTTATAGCATTTGAAATAGCTCATAAAATGTAGACTTGTATTCCTAGCTTCTGCTTCTGGAGCATGTAAATCATCCTGTTTATTCAGTAAGATTACGTCAAGGAATTATTGGCCCAAAATATTCTGTTTTTCCACGTAAGACAATGCCTTCATTCTGAATATCAATCAAGCGAAAATCTGCACAGTTGTCAACGCAAATATATCCTTAAAAAGGAGACAAAAACTGTACTCCAGACATGTTTTCAACGAAGCTCTGTTTAGTTATAGCAAGATAACTACTCTGCCCTCTGGCAGTAATTCCAATGCATCCTCTGTCTTGTGTGAGGCTCCCACCCACAGAAGCCCATGCGGCCTTGTGGTGAACATGCAAATTCCACAGGCCCTCTGGCCTGAGGTAGCAGTGCTGACTGTAACTGTTACTGTGCCACCCTATCGTCTGCATATTTCCCAATGTTCCTTGGAATCCTCTTCCCTCTCAATATTTTTAAGCATCCTGAGAGTCATTGTATCATATCGTGTGGAAACAGGCCCCTCGGCCCAACTTGTCCGCAACGGCAAACATATCCCAGATACACTAGTCCCATCTGCCTGGGTTTGGCCCATATCCCTCCAAACCTGTCCTGTCCATGTACCTGTCTAGATGTTTCTTAAATGTCGGGGTAGTCCCTGCCTCAACTACCTCCTCTGGCAGCTCGTTCCATACACCCACCACCCTTTGTGTGAAAAAGTTACCTCTCAGATTCCTGTTACATTTTTCACCTTAAACCTATGTCTCTTGCATTCTAAAAATTTAATCCTATAGTCTACTGTTATCTTTTGCAGTATTATCAGCTTTTCTTTGAATGTCCTAAGCCACAGATGGATCCCTTTTCTGGTGGAGTTTCCGCTTTAAAGTACATATCTTTATTAAGGTTATGGTAAATTATAATTATGTAACAGTTTATGTGCTACTGAAAATCACATTTTGTGTGCAAAATCCGTTTCCTCAATTTAATTAGCATCTGTGATTGAACAAATTGCATTTTCTCTTTTTTTTAACTTCCGTTTTACTGATGGGATTTTCATGTGGTTTATTTATATTCAAAGTTTGCACAGTTCTGTTTTGATTTAGGGCTGTTGAAGAGCTGCACTTTGCTGGTGCAAACCACAAATTTCCTGTAAGGTTTGCTGCTCTGGGTCAGATAACAGCAAGTCGCTGTGTCAAAAACCATGAAAAATATTGCAGGCAGCTGGTGGCATAACAAACACCTTAACTGACCATAAAATCCAGGCAAACATAGCTCCCCTTTTTGTGTTAAATGGTAGTCCTGGAAACTTAGAAATGTACATTGGCGGGTCCTAATGTCAAGAGTATTTAATTGTCATATGTACCGAAAGTGGAATAATGACATTCTTACTTGCAGTAGCATAACAGGCCTGTAAACACGGTTCATAGATAACATAATAAACAGAAAAAAAGTCAACAAAACCCAAATCGTAGTACAAAAAAAGCTCGAAGTCCTTAGCACAACCAAGACAGTTTGTAGTTTATGGTTTCGTTGACATTGTATAGCCTGACGTTTTTGGGAAGAAGTTTTTTCTTGAATCTGGTGGTCACGGTTTTCAGAATGCTATACTTCCCGATGACAGGAGGGAAATGAGAGCATGGCCAATGTGGTGTGGGTCCTTAATGATGCTTCCTATAGATCCTTTCGATCTAGGTCAATAAGATGGACTGGACTTTTGCCGAAACAATTTCTGAAATTTAAAAATGTGCATGGACTGCTGGTCATAGTGTAACACTGTTTTTTAAAGTACTCGGGACTATTTACCAAATGGAAAATATATAGCAAAGCAATTTGGAGATATATGAAGAAAAATCGAAGTTGCACATAAATATATGAAAATGAATTAACTTTTTGAAACATATTTGACTTCAGGAGCGTTTGTGGGTTATAACTGCAAGTTTCCTAGTGCTCATCTTTTCTGAGATGGCTTTGACAAAGAATGTTGGTGAATAATAATTACAACAAAGGTTAAATTGACACAACCTGCAAGTTTTCCAGAAAAGTGTGGGTGCATGGAACTGGGGTTGCTAGATCTTGTGTAGAACACTGGCCTAACTCAGCTTGTCAGGCAGCATCTGGAGAGGACATGGATAGGCAACATTTTGGGTCAAGACTCTTCCCAGAAATCCCTTTCATCTTTGTTGAATAGCGTTATCCAGAAATATTTTTAACCTAGATATCGTGGCTGATGGAGAATGTATTTTGTGCAGCTCTGCTACTATTGATCAATTGAGCTGCCAATGAAAAATACCGCGCCCTGTTTGTAGGAATCCTGTAGCAGAATCCCTTGAGGTTAAATGATTTCAATATCTCAAGAACAGCATGTGCTAAATATTCTACCAGTTTAAATACTAAATGCTGTCTATTTTAAAGAAAAATTCCCAACAGTCTGATGTATTCCTCTAGCTGTCAAGTGGGAATTAATGATTTTGTATCTCCAGTAATTCTTTTAATGGGTTAATGCCATGTCCAAAATTGGTTATGTGCCTACTTTTCTTAGGTTTTCTTAGATAACATCAACTCCTCTCAACTGCATAGTTGCATTGCATTTTCAAGTATTTTTGCAACTTGCAGGATGACATCTGGTCCAGTACACCATGCCAACTTGCTGACAACTGTCTGTCCATTTAATTGCTTTCCCCCCCCCCATGTACAAAATTTACATTCCCTTTTAAAAGCAGTTATGGTATGGGTTCTATCGTTGTTTCTGGTTGAGCATTTCAAGATTGCGCAAGCATAATATTCCTTTACAATGTACTGACCAGAGGCACTCGTGAAATCTGCATCATTGATTTGCATTCTTAGTGGTATAACTTTTTTGAATCCAGGCTGGTTCCTTCACCTGTAAATTGAATAGAATCCCTTAATTATGGCATGTTTTCTCTGTGATACAGGAAACCATTCAGTCCAATGGATCTTTCCCAGAGTGCATTCCCACCAGTCCCACTTTTACCCCTAGTTTTGTTACCCGGTAGCCCTGCGACATGTTACTTCTCGCATGCCTATCAACTCTCCTTTCACTTCCCCCTTAACTGCACCATAGGGCAGTTTGCAATGGCCAGTTCCCTACAAGCACATCTTTGGGATGTGGGAGGAAACCTATCTGGTCACAGAGAATGAGTGTGCATACTGCGCACACACTCACAGAAAGACCTGTTCCATTGTACTGTCTTGCTGATTTAATGGTTTCATCCACTGTAAGGATCAATTATTAGTCCCGACTGCAGGGTCCAGAGCACAAAAATCTAGATAGACACTCAGGTATGTAGGTTAATTGGCTGGGTAAATGTAAAAAAAAAAAAAAAAAAAAAAAAATTGTCCCTAGTGGGTGTAGGATAGTGTTAATGTACGGGGATCGCTGGGCGGCACGGACTTGGTGGGCCGAAAAGGCCTGTTTCCGGCTGTATGTATATGATATGATATGATATGATATGATATGGTACTACATAGTCAGATCTCTTTTCTTTGGGATGTTAAACTGAGACCCAGCCTGACCTCTTGGATAGAACAAATAGATCTCATGATGCTTTTTCAAGAGCAAGGGAGTTACTCCTGGTTTCCTCTGCAATATTTATCCTTCACTCAAGATTACTAACAAAAATTTGTAGCTACTAAAATGTCTATTGAAGCCAGTTCTGTTTGAAATTCTTATGGACTGGAAAGTAGCAAATGTAGCAATTTTAGGAAAGGAGTGACAAGTGTAAACAGGAAACTATAGATCAGTTAGCACTAATCTATTAACTAAGAAGTCTCTTGCCCAGAGAAGGGGGAATCAGGGACCAGGGGACATAGGTTCAAGGTGAAGGGGAAAAGATTTAATATGAATCTGAGGGGTAACTTTTTCACACAAAGGGTGGTGGGTGTATGGAACAAGCTGCTAGATGAGGTAGTTGAGGCTGGGACTATCCCAACATTTAAGAAACAGGTACATGGATAGGACAGGTTTGGAGGGATATGGACTAAGCACAGGCAGATGGGACTGGTGTAGCTGGGACATGTTGGCTGGTGTGGGCAAGTTGGGCCGAAGGGTTTGTTTCCACAATAAATCACTCTATGACTCTAAGTATAAGACAAAAACTGCAGATGCTGGTACAAATCGAAGGTATTTATTCACAAAAGGCTGGAGTAACTCAGCAGGTCAGGCAGCATCTCAGGAGAGAAGGATTGGGTGACGTTTCGGGTCGAGACCCTTCTTCAGACTGATGTCAGGGGGGTGGGACAAAGGAAGGATTAAGGTGGAGACAGGAAGATAGAGGGAGATCTGGGAAGGGGAAGGGAAGAAAGGGACAGAGGAACTATCTAAAGTGGGAGAAGTCGATGTTCCTACCACTGGGCTGCAAGCTGCCCAGGCGAAATATCAGTTGCTGTTCCTCCAATTTCCGGTGGGCCTCACTATGGCACTGGAGGAGCCCCATGACAGAAAGGTCAGACTGGGAATGGAAGGGGGAGTTGAAGTGCTCGGCCACCGGGAGATCAGTTTGGCCAACGCGGACCGAGCGCAGGTGTTGAGCGAAGCGATCGCCAAGCCTGCACTTGGTCTCGCCGATGTAAATAAGTTGACATCTGGTGCAGCGGATGCAATAGATGAGGTTGGCGGAGGTGCAGGTGAACCTCTGTCTCACCTGGAAAGACTGTTTGGGTCCTTGGATGGAATTGAGGGGGGAGGTAAAGGGACAGGTGTTGCATCTCGTGCAGTTGCAGGGGAAAGTGCCCGGGGATGGGGTGATTTGGGTTGGAAGGGACGAGTGGACCAGGGAGTTACGGAGGGAACGGACTTTGCGGAACGCAGAGAGGGGAGGGGATGGGAAGGTTTGACAATAGACAATAGGTGCAGGAGGAGGCTATTCGGCCCTTCGAGCCAGCACCGCCATTCAATGTGATCATGGCTGATCATTCTCAGTCAGTACCCCGTTCCTGCCTTCTCCCCATACCCCCTGACTCCGCTATCCTTAAGAGCTCTATCCAGCTCTCTCTTGAATGCATTCAGAGAATTGGCCTCCACTGCCTTCTGAGGCAGAGAATTCCACAGATTCACAACTCTCTGACTGAAAAGGTTTTTCCTCATCTCAGTTCTAAATGTGGCCCCTTGTTCTGGACTCCCCCAACATTGGGAACATGTTTCCTGCCTCTAACGTGTCCAACCCCTTAATAATCTTATACGTTTCGATAAGATCTCCTCTCATCCTTCTAAATTCCAGTGCATACAAGCCTAGCCGCTCCAGTCTTTCAACATATGAAAGTCCCGCCATTCCGGGAATTAACCTAGTAAACCTACGCTGCACGCCCTCAATAGCAAGAATATCCTTCCTCAAATTTGGAGACCAAAACTGCACACAGTATTCCAGGTGCGGTCTCACTAGGACCCTGTACAACTGCAGAAGGACCTCTTTGCTCCTATACTCAACTCTTGTTATGAAGGCCAACATTCCATTGGCTTTCTTCACTGCCTGCTGTACCTGCATGCTTCCTTTCAGTGACTGATGCACTAGGACACCCAGATTTCGTTGTACGTCCCCTGTTCCTAACTTGACACCATTCAGTAATACTCTGCCTTCCTATTCTTGCCACCAAAGTGGATAACCTCACACTTATCCACATTAAACTGCATCTGCCATGCATCCGCCCACTCACACAACCTGTCCAAGTCACCCTGCAACCTCATAGCATCTTCCTCACAGTTCACACTACCACCCAGCTTTGTATCTGCAAATTTGCTAATGGTACTTTTAATCCCTTCATCCAAGTCATTAATGTATATTGTAAATAGCTGCGGTCCCAGCACCGAGCCTTGCGGTACTCCACTAGTTACTGCCTGCCATTCTGAAAGGGACCCATTTATCCTCACTCTTTGCTTTCTGTCTGTCAACCAATTTTCTATCCATGTCAGTACCCTACCTCCAATACCATGTGCTCTAATTTTGCCCACTAATCTCCTATGGAACCTTGTCAAAGGCTTTCTGAAAGTCAAGGTACACCACATCCACCGGCTCTCCCCTGTCAATTTTCCTAGTTACATCCTCAAAGAATTCCAGAATGTGGCCAGTGGTGGGGTCCCGTTGTAGGTGACGGAAATGTTGGCGGATGATTTGTTGGATCCGCTGGCAGGTGGGGTGGAAGGTGAGAACGAGGGGGATTCTGTCCTTGTTGCGAGTGGGGGGAGGGGGAGCAAGAGCGGAGCTGCGGGATGTAGAAGAGACCCTAGTGAGAACCTCATCTATAATGGAAGAGGGGAAGCCCTGTTTCCTGAAGATTGAGGACATCTCTGACCCCCTAGTGTGAAACACCTCATCCCGGGCGCAGATGCGGCGTAGACAGAGGAATTGGGAGTAGGGGATAGACTTTTTGCAGGAGAACGGGTGGGAAGAAGTGTAGTCCAGATAGCTGTGCGAGTCAGTAGGTTTATAGTGGATGTCACTATAGTGGAGGTCCCGTTTCTGGTCCTCACCATCTCCATCACAGGAGACAGACTAGTGACTGACATCCGCATTGGCCAAACTGGTCTCCCGGTGGCCGAGCACTTCAACTCCCCCTCCCATTCCCAGTCTGACCTTTCTGTCATGGGCCTCCTCCAGTGCCATAGTGAGGCCCACTGGAAATTGGAGGAACAGCACCTCATATTTCGCCTGGGCAGCTTGCAGCCCAATGGTATGAACATCGACTTCTCCCACTTTAGATAGTTCCTCTGTCCCTCTCTTCCCCTTCCCAGATCACCCTCTATCTTCCTGTCTCCACCTATATCCTTCCTTTGTCCCGCCCCCCTGACATCAGTCTGAAGAAGGATCTCGACCCGAAATGTCACCCATTCCTTCTCTCCTGAGATGCTGCCTGACCTGCTGAGTTACTCCAGCATTTTGTGAATAAATACCTATGACTAAGTGATAACAGGGTACTTGGAAAATACAGTTAGGTTTGGGCAGTGTGAATTATGAAATAGCATTCATGTTTGACAAATCTTAAGACTATTTCAATTGTAACAAACAGCATGGATACTGGTGCGATAGTTGGTGTGTTGGACAATCGGAGGACCTTTGATAGTGACACAAGTGGATTAGAGTCGTACAGTGTGGAAACAGGCCCTTCATTCCAATTTGCCTCCACCGGCCAACATGTCCTGGCCACACTTGTCCCACCTGCCTGTGTTTGGCCCATATCCATCCAAACCTGTCCTGTCCAATTACTAAACAAAATTGGATGACAATTTAGAAGACAAATAAAGAAAGGTCACTCACTCTCTGGGAAGCTGTTGCAGTGAGACACTGCAAGAATTGGTGTTGAACCCCTGCTGGTCACAATCTATTTGAATAATTTAGATGAGAAGATCAAGTGTAATTTTTCCAAGATTGCTGTTGTACAAAGCTAAGTGATTGACAGTGTATGTTACGAGGAAGGTACTGAGAGGCTCTCTGTGATATTCTGGGCAGGTTTGCAATAAAATAGCAGATGGAATATATTGTGTAACAACATGATTACTACGTTTATAGGATAAATAGAGTATATTTTTTAATGTTAAGAGATGGAAACTCGTTGTTCAGAAGGACCATGTTGTCTTTGTACTTAACGTAAAAATTAACATGTAGGTTAGCAATTAGGAGCACAAATGAAAACAGGCTTAATAACAAGAGAGGAATTGAGTACAAGAATTGACATGCCTTGCACAGGATTCTCGTGAAATCTGGAATATCGAGTATTGGAAATCTGGAATATCGAGTCTGAAGAAGGGTCTCCACTCGAAACGTCTCCCATCCTGTTTCTCCAGAGGTGTTGTCTGATCAGCTGAGTTACTCCAGCACTTTATCTATATTGGGTACAGGCCTGATCTCCCTACATAAGGAAGGGTATATGTGAGTGTAGACTTTTTGTGAAGGAGTACAATGAAGGCTCACCAGATTTATTCCTGAGATGGCGGGTTTGTCTTAACAAAAGAGATTCATTGAGGTTTGGCAATACACTTGGATTCGGAAGAATGAGAGGTGATCTCATTGAAATTTGCAAAATAATGGAGGCTTAACAGGATAGAAACAGAGCAGGTTTCCCCTGATTAGAACAAGGGATATCGAGTCTCAAAAGGTGTTACTTCCTAAAATGGAGAAGCAAATGAATGGTCCTTACCTTTCTTGGGTGAGTTCTTGCATTCTTATATTCTTAGATCTGCTTTTCTTTTCATTCCCCTGTGACATTTCGGAAGATGCTACATTTTGATTAGCTGCTGATTTAGTAAATGTTGCTGTTTAGCCAAATGTTTGATGATTAATACCTTTGACTCTTTGCCTTGCAGAAAACAAGATGGTGGACCGCTTAGCAAACAGTGAAGCAAATGCTCGACGGATTGGCATGGTTGAGAGCTGTTTTGGAGCAGCTGGGCAGCCCCTGACCATACCTGGCCGGGTACTCATAGGTGAGGGAGTTCTTACAAAACTTTGTCGAAAGAAACCAAAAGCCAGGCAGTTTTTCTTGTTCAATGACATTCTTGTCTATGGTAATATTGTCATCCAAAAGAAGAGGTACAACAAACAGCATATAATTCCACTGGAGAATGTTACAATTGATTCCATTGAAGATGATGGTGACCTGCGTAATGGCTGGCTCATTAAGACTCCAACCAAATCCTTTGCTGTTTATGCTGCTACAGCTACTGAGAAATCGGAGTGGATGAATCACATTAACAAATGCGTTTCTGATTTGCTGTCCAAAAGTGGAAAAGTACCCAGCAACGAGCACGCTGCAGTCTGGGTGCCCGATTCCGAGGCAAATATATGTATGCGTTGTCAGAAAGTCAAGTTCACTCCAGTCAGTCGTCGACATCACTGCCGTAAATGTGGATTTGTTGTGTGTGGGCCTTGTTCAGAAAAAAGGTTCCTCTTACCGAGCCAGTCTTCCAAACCAGTGCGTGTGTGCTCTTTCTGCTTTGATCTCCTTTCTACTGGACAACTGACTGCAACTCTTCCAAATCGCTCTGAGTTTTATCGCGGGTCACTGCAGTCCCCTAGAAATTTATCTGATGAAGATGATGATGACGACAGCAGTGATTAAACGTGAAATGTCAGCGATGGTATTTAAGTAATGGGAGTACAGCTTCAAATGAACTGCTCTTGAGGTCTATTAACTTCCCTCAGTGTTTCTCTTGTGACGTTAGCCATAAACTATACCTGCAAACCTTAAAACAAAACGTGCCTAAATGTTCAATATACTAATGGTATCTCCTCTACTTCTACAGGGATGTGACTTCAAATTATCATTCTTAGGCTTGTTGTAACCATTGATCACTTTTCTAGTTACTTGATTTTTTTGCAGTACCTAAAAATAAATAAATCTAATTGCTCTCAGTTTGTATTATTTTATTATCCCTAAAGTTCACAATGAAATACCTTGTAAATAAAAGCCCCCTCAAATACAGCTGTGCAAAGGATTTCCAAAGTTTGCAATTTGATTTAAAAGGAGCAGGATATAAAGCACAATTTTGCAAAGTAAACCAGATTTTGCTGACTGTTGAATTTGTCCAATTCTACACACTGGATTCTTGGTGCTTTTTAGTTAGTGTACCGAGCATTGATTATATTGTTCTGTAAGGCAAGTAAGCGACTAGGATGTGTAAATATGGGAACGTTTATTTTTTGCCCCTTCCCCAAGATAGTGTCCTATTCCACGTAGTTATGAACACATTTTAAAGAGCTCAGCTGAAAATGGCGAGAGAAAGATTTAGTCTAATTTTTGTATTCAGTTCTGAAACCCTTCCACAAAATGCTATATAGCTTACTAACAGTAGTCATAAAAGCAAGATTACTTTTGAAAATGTTAAGGATGTTTTAATATTAAATCTTCAGTGTTTATAGAACAATTTTGGCGTTTTGAGTGAAAATCAAGTAATTTTCCAGTTCACCTCAAAGATCACTTTTGTGCACCAATGCTCCCAATTCTTGAAAATGTGTGAATGGGAGAGGAATTGATCATTTTTGATGAGTTGTTGGCACCTTATTAATATAATAATTTTGTCACTGTTCATCCCTGCGTTTTATTCCTTTGGATGTGATTTTCAGGTTTGATGCTGCAGCAAATGTTTATTAATCGAGCTACATTAAACAATGGAGTCTTTATTGTCTCGTTATACTAACCGGGGGGGAAATCTAGAAAGATTGTGAGTGAGTTCATTTCCGCTGGGTTCAGGAGCTACCTATTCGTCAGTGCTATTTTAATGATCACATATTTGAAATACTAGGATTTCTAATTACCAGTGTGATCCAGTTATACATTTGCTTCAGCATCTGTTTAACTGTTTATGTAATAAGATTAAGCCAAGCATTTGAAGGTTCATTGATTTTGCTTCAAACATTGAATGGTTAATCGTAGTTATTGAGGCGTCGGTGTATTATTGCTAAAGTAATTAGCTAAGAAGGTTGAACACATGATTAAGAGCTGCAGATGGTGGAAATCTGAAATAATCTCACAATGCTAAAATTTGCTTATCAGGCAACACCTGTGAATAAGTTGATGTTTCAGGTTGATAACTGATGTTCGGGTTGATAAGAACTGCCAACCTGAAATGTCAGTTCTGTTTCTCTTTCCACAGATGCTGACTGGCCTGCTGATTTATTATTTTTCTCGTGTTCTGTAATTTTTAGTATGAGCAATTTGGTGGTTGAGAAGTGAGGTATTGTGAAATTGACAATTACCTTACGAGCCACAACTTGTCTTGATGTGGTAACAGTAAGGCAAGGCAAACGGATTGTTTCCCCACTGGTAATGCCTTGCTTGGAGTTTCCTGTAAATTGTTTTATAGCTACGGCATAATCTCTTGCAGAACTGTTATATCACTTGATTTTGTAAACAAGTCAAATTTACTTTAAAAAAAATCAAAATCAAACATTTAAAAATAATGCAGTAATGCTTGTCAAACCACTTGTGTTTATCACAATCCTGCATTATACGCTACATGTTCAATGAAAATCCAATCCATTGTGTCTTGTATGAACATGGTAGCTGTTTAATGAGATGAAACATTTGTGACAAAAGGCAATGATGACAGTCTTCGAATGTGAGTTCTATAATATATTTGTTTTGTAACACTGGTTTTTATGTCCGGTGACCTGGCCTTACTGTAATCACTCTCCGCCATCATAATGTGGTTTACTTCGTGGTAGCATCAAAAGAGCGCCTAAAACTCATGTTAAATCTGCTAAGATCTTATCTGCCCGTGCATCTTTGACCAAACTAACGTGGTGATTCACATTTCTGACCCACTGCTAAACCACTTGCTCAGTTTACATTGGGTTGGGTTTATGGGTTGCACGATGCTACAATTAGCGATATTTGTATCTAGCCCTTGAGAGGATAAGAAAGCTTACCAACAGTTGGTATTCTCAGTTTTACATGTGTGCTACATTTTGTTGGAAGATGAAACCTGCTAATTGTTTTTACTTGATTGGCTAAAATCCCTCTTGGCTCCTTTCACCATTACATTCACATTTCCTTCATTCTTATGGTGGAGCATTTTTTTGTTTAATAATGTGACATGGTATGGAATATAATTGTTTTAACAATTAACTAATATTTCCCTGATTCTTTTTAACAATTTCCCTTGTATTTAGTCAGTAATAGTACAATGAAACGTTCTTAAAATTGCAACTTTTTTGGTCTCCTCTGACACAGTGATTTACAAAGATTGAGTGACCTGCATTTCAATGGGCTAATTTTTCAAATTGCCTCTTTATTTAAATGTGCAGGGTTGCCCCTTTGTGTTTACATGAGTGAGCTGATATATCGTGGATAAACACAAGGGATTTTTTAAAAGATTGATTCCGTGAATGCAAATTCACATTACTTCATCCACATCTATAAAAGTACATAAATAATAGCACTCTGAAAATCTTTATTCAGCCTCTTTGAGTTGTGCTGATAACTTGGGGTTCAACAATGCTAGTGAACTGCATTGCAAAATTTGTTTTTTGTGGCTTTCTTCAGGTGCTAAAAAAAAATCAAACGATGGATGACTGCATGACACCAGCCAAATTGTAAAGGGTAGACTGACCTGAAACCTGAGAAACAACATTGTTTGTTCTCATATTTGCTCTGCAGGTGATTCCTGTGGATCTATTTGAAAACATTCTCCATCTTTTGTACATTTTTTGTGTTCCTTATTGCACATTCAGTTGATTAAAACATTATTACTTCCAGCTACAGCAAGCTATTGATTAAACTTTGCAGGAATTGAAATGAGGTGTCCTAAAACTGAGGTTGAAAGATCTTATTTCCTTAAGCTAACTTTCTCAGGAATAATCAGTGCACAAAGGACACATGTTTTAAGATGTGTAAAATGAAATTGATTTCTATTGTCTTTTGGCTTGTCGCTCTAAGATTCGATCTAGAAAATGAATTATTTTGCTTTAAAGTTATTTTGTCAATCTTTTTGTATAAATCTTTTCCCCAAGTTTGGCACTTTATTTTGCTGACACAGATTTGTCACTTCGGCAAGGATCTTACAAATATATAAATGTGATGTCTTGTGACGCAAACTGTTTCTTGCATCTGTTGAAACTCTGTCTTGCACTATACTGCACTGAGTTCGAGGATCTCGGTGATATGTCTCAACTTTTTAACACCGTATGAAGTGTTATCTACAGTTAATTATCAAAGCTATTACTTTATGAATTGTATATGTTGGTGTAGAATGCCTTCGGTTATTCATTTTTCCAAGTTTCAAATGTAAATGTTTTACTCTTGTTTAGTATTCCTGATGTCTAAACTTTGTGAAAGGGCTCAGTATTTTGTAACAGATATATATTTTGTTACATTATATATTGAATTGCTTTCCTAAAATACTTTTGTTGGATATCTGACACAAATACCAAGTTTTATGAAGTGTTGATGTAATTTAATACACATTCTCCATCTAAAGTGGCCCATCATAATATCTTTACAAATATTTGATTTTTAGTGTACATTTGCTCTCAGATGTTAGTGTTTCAAGTTGTGTGGTTGTAATCCTGGGGCTGTTGGTGACCTTGTAATCATTCCTTTTTTCCTGTTCTGCAGTGCAAGCAAATGTGTGTAACCTGCCAGACCACATTTTTGTAACATTTTTGAGATTGAAAAATATTTCCTTTACAAATGGGGGAACCTTATTGGTTAGGGAAACTTTGTCTTTGTCTTTTAAATGTATCTAATAAACTGATTATTATATTTGTGTATTGGACTTCATAGCTTATTGTTGCAATTGTAATTTTATTTAGACATTTATCAGTAGAAAACCATTTAAAATTCAACTTGGTATCCTAACGCATTTAGTTTGGCTGTTTTAATCTGTAGTCATGTTTTCCTTGTTTGCAAGAAAATGCCAATCATTTTAAATGGATAATATTTGGATGTAGAGCTCAAATTGTCTATAAAGTTGTACTTATCTAATGGGCATATTAACTGTTTATTAATGGAGAGCAGCATTCACTAGTCAAATGTTGATTTGGCAGATAAGGCATCTGGCTTTTTTTAGTTTAGTTTATTGTCAAGTTATAATCTGGGAGCGAGTGAGAGTTGATGTATCAAGTCTACGTCCATTCTGCCAAAAATGGGCGGTCACGCTGGCGCAGCGGTAGAGTTGCTGCCTTAGAGCGAATGCAGCGCCGAAGACCCGGGTTCCATCCCGACTACGGGTGCTGTTTGTACGGAGTTTGTACGCTCTCCCCGTGACCTGCGTGGGTTTTCTCCGAGATCTTCGGTTTCCTCCCACACTCCAAAGACGTACAGGTTTGTAGGTTAATTGGCTTGGTAAATGTAAAAATTGTCCCTAATGGGTGTAGGATAGTGTTAATGAGCGGGGATCGCTGGTCGTTGCGGACCCGGTGGGCCGAAGGGCCTGTTTCCGCGCTGTATCTCTAAACTAAACTAAAGTCATAGACCAGAATAAATAACCATTTCTCTTAACAGTGGTCCTAACCAACTTGAATATTCCCCGCCTTTTAATTTAGATTTTTAACATTTAAAAGCTTGTTTAACAGAAAAAATTGTTGCTCTGTTGGGAGTGTTTTGGAAGAAACTGCAAATCATAAAATGCTGGAGTAACTCAGCGGGTCAGGCAGAATGTTTTGTGCTGAATGGGACAAATGTTGTTCTGGAATCCATGTCCCCTGATACTTTGATTCTCACCCCACCCATTGCTCAGTCAGCAGATTTGGAGCCTAATTATTATGAGCCACCCTGAGCAAGATTTTCACTTTTGTTGTGCACATAATTGACCCGCTCACCCCAGTTTGGAGCCAACCTCTGCCAATAAGCATGATTCATATTGGCAAGCAGTAAGCTCTGCCTGCAGGTAGGGAGCGGGAGAATGCCTTTTAGAAAATGCAATGTGGTGATAGGTAACAGCGGCGTCTGATTGCAAATCCTTTTTTCCCCCCCTCATTCCTCAACTCCCAGTAGTTGTACAGTGTGAAGAACAGTTCCGACCCACGAGCTTGAAACAACATTGGTAGAGTTGCAAAATTAAAAATTGCAAAAAAATTACTTGCAGTTACTGCAACTTGTGATGCAAAATCTGAAACACCCAGTGCCGATGCCCTGTGTAACAAGAAAATATTTTCTTAAAGGCATGATCAAAGTTACTGCTACTCATGCTTACTATTTTACACTTTGTACTCTGATGACAGTATGAAACTGAAATGAGCTTTGTAAACCAGGGTGATACCACTTTTATGTTGACATTTTGAAAACTGACGGGAAAACAAATTAGTCTAATTTTCACAGTGCGTGGACTTGGCAGCATTAGCCATTTTGTATTTGGTCTTGGCTGATTTAGAAACGTGCAGGAGGAGGCCATTTGGCCCTTCGAGCCAGCACTGCCATTCATTGTGATCATGGCTGATCATTCACAATCAGTAACCTGTGCCTTATATCCCTTATAACCTCTCCCCATATCGCTTGATTCCACTAGCCCCTAGAGCTCTATCTAACTCTCTTTAAAATTCATCCAGTGAATTGGCCTTCACTGCCTTCTGTGGCACAAAATTCCACAAATTCACAACTCTCAGGGTGTAAAAGTTTCTTCTCACCTCAGTTTTAAATGACCTCCCCTTTATTCTTAGACTGTGGCCCCTGGTTCTGGACTCCCCCAACATTGGGAACATTTTTCCTGCATCTAGCTTGTCCAGTCCTTTTATAATTTTATACGTCTCTATAAGATCCCCTCTCATCTTTCTAAACTCCAGTGAATACAAGCCCAGTCTTTCCAATCTTTCCCCATATGACAGTCCCGCCATCCCAGGGATTAACCTCGTGAACCTATGCTGCATTGCCTCACTAGCAAGGATGTCCTTCCTCAAATTTCGGAAGTAAATTGCTTTCATCAGGATTGTCATCTTATATCAATTTTCAGTACCCCAATTTGGGGTCCCATATCTGAGGAAGGATGTGCTGGCTCTAGAGAGGGTCCAGAGGACGTTTACAAGAATGATCCCAGGAATGAGTGAGTTAGCTTATGATGAGCGTTTGACAGCACTGGGCCTCTTTCTACTCGCTGGAGTTTAGAAAGTTGAGGGGGGACCTCATTGAAACTTACAGAATAATGAAAGGCAGAGATAGTGGATGTGGAAAGGATGTTTCCACTAGTGGGAGAGTCTAGGACCAAAGGTCATAGCCTCAGGTGTTCTTTTAAAACGGAGGTGAGGAGGAACTTCTTTAATCAGAGGGTAGTTAATCTGTAGAACTCATTGCCACAGAGGGCTGTGGAGGCCAAGTCAGTGGATATTTTTAAGGCAGAGATGGACAAATTCTTGATCAGAACAGGTGTCAAGGGTTGTGGGGAGAAGGCTGGAAAATGGGATTAGGAGGCAGAGATCAGCCATAATGGAATGGCAGAGTGGACTCGATGGGCTGAATGGCCTAATTCTATTTCTATTACTTGGGAACTTGTGAAGTGCTGTTAAATTTCATGCTTAAGTTTCATAAATTTGGTACCTAAGTATTTTAGTTAACCAATCAATATTTTTGCAAATTAAATGATACAAAAAACATTTCCCTCAAATCTCTAAACTACCAGGATGTGACAATGAGATTTATGTTTTGCCTGCTTCAAATATAGTAAATAATTTGCATTAAGAACATTACATAACAAAGATCCTCTGGAGAAATAGGATATCAATTGACAGTATAAACACAGGAAATAATTAGGTGTGATCAGTGTTATATTTGTATCTGATTTCAAGTAAATGATAGTATCCAATATATTTTGCCATCATCTTGGATGCCGTTCTTGTCATTGTAAACATTTGTTCAATTTGAACAATTTTGTTGTACTGTTATTAACACTCAAACTTCCTCAGCAAAGGATTTTGGTAAGGTGTTGCCACCAGTGGAGGAAATAGAATCTGTTGTGTAAGGTTCATAAACCTGATGGGTCCCAATAGGATTGTGAATATGCCTGCATACCTGGCGCACATGTACATTGGTGTTAAGTCTACCTGAATAGTACTCCACCCATCACTCCCCCTGCCCCCTCTTCATCTCTATCCATCTATCATGTGCCAGACCCCCATTCCATCTATCTCCCGCCTACAAATCAATCCTGAAGAAGGATCCTGACGTGAACCATTGTCTGTCCGTTCGCTTCACAGATGCAGCCTGACCCACTGGGTTTCTCAAGCACTTTGTGTTTTGCTCCGTATCATCTTTGACTTGTTCAATGAAGCATTTGAGAGAGTGGATGTTGCTCTAAACTTTGAGGTAAAGATCCTCTGCCAATGCTTCCATGTTGCACCTTGTATTGTATCAAACATGTACGTCCGCCCACCCTCCCTCAATCAATTTCACTCTCAATAAATATCCATGCAGTCATTAGAGAACAGCATGACTTTATTATTGGAGCCATCTGGGCATCACGATGACATGGTAGAGTTGCTGCTTTACAGCGCCGTAGACCAGGGTTTGATCCTGGCTACGGGCGCTGTCTGTACGCTCTTCCTGTGACCTGCATATTGTCCTTTGTGTGCGTGTGTGTGTAGGATAGTGCTAATGTGCGGGGATTGCTGGTCGGTGCGGACTCAGTGGGCTGAAGAGCATGTTTCCGCACTGTATCTCTGAACTGAACCTTTCGCCAAATGTAGACTTGATTATGAAATTCATCTCCAGTGCACAAGCGTAACCGTTGGCCATTTCAACAAAAAGTTTGAAGACCTCAAACAGTAAACAAGATCTACTGAGCAAGAACGATAATTGCTTTAAGGCCTGGAGAGGTGCTGCCCATTCTGCCTATGCTATCCATTCGCAAGATAAACTAATATCCTTTGCCCTTGGATCAGGCCAGGGGGAGCCGTGCGATGGCTGCCTCGCCTACAGTCTGTCCTTTTCGAACTTTTTTTGTTGTTTATGGTAATTTAAAAAAGTTTGTGTAAATGTTCTCTGGTTTGTTTTATGTGGGGGGGGGGGATAGGGAGATACTTTTTTTCAATCTCTTACCTTGCCGGAGATGCGGTTGTTTTGCGTGCCGTATCTCTGGTCGCTCTGTGGCCTAGCATCGTGGAGCTGGAGGCCTTGCCTGGGACTTACTTTGAGCCCCACCGCAGGGCCGTGGACAACCTCAGAGCATACGATCCCTTGCCTGGGATCGACGCTCCAACTGCGGCCTGCGGACTTTAACATTGCGGAACTCGCAGTCTCGGGTTGAGACCGAGGTCGGGAGCTCCAAAACTGCACGACGTTCGTCTAGTCGCGACCCGGGGTAGATCGCTTTGCTAATAAAGTATTATTGTGATTTGTGATTGTCATATCCCCAGTAAAGAGGTTCTAATGACTCTGGGTTGGCTCCAATGGATGGGTAACATCGCCAAGAGTCCTGATCAGTCATCTGAATTGGAAACTTTACATAATCATCTCTCTTGGTAAGAACCTTCCAAGAAGATGCTTTCAGAGTAGTTGGTCTCCCAGGGAAAAGATTAGACCATTTGACTCCTGTGAATCCCTGGTCTGTGACTGCTCAGCAGAGGCAAAGCAGGGAAGAAGGCACTCAACACCTTGAATTTCTTCACGGGTACATGGAGGCCAAGTGAAAGCGAGAGATGTGCAAAAATGCCCACCACCCACTCAGCTTGTGCCAGCATCTGGATTTCATTTCACCAGGGACTCTTGAGTGACCTTGGAATCCAAGCAACATAATGAAATCAAGTCAAAGCTTGACCATGTGGCTCCTAAGAATGAAGATCATTGAATTGGACTAATTAATGCTGTTTGGAATGGGATTTTTTGAACATTGAAAACCAAGAACCGCCAAGAGTTTCAATTACTGTGCCTCACGGCGCCAGAGACTCCGGTTCAATTTTGACGTTGGTGTTGTCTGTGTGGAGTTTGCACGTTCTCCCTGTGCGCGAGTTTCCTCTGGGTTCTTCAGTTTCCTCCCACGTCTCAAAGAGTAGGTTAATTGGTTACTGTAAATTGGCCCCAGCATGTAGAAAGCAGACGCAAAAGTAGGATAGCATAGATTAGTGCGAACGGACCCAAGGGCCTGTTTGCAAGCTGAATCTCTAAACTGAATTACTTTATCTTTCAGCATTCCACTCATAGGTTAAGAATGTCCATGTATAAGATAACAGGTATGTAGGTTAATTGGCTGGGTAAATGTAATAATTGTCCCTAGTGGGTGTAGGATAGTGTTAATGTACAGGGATCGCTGGGCGGCACGGACTTGGTGGGCCGAAAAGGCCTGTTTCCGGCTGTATATATATGATATGATGATATGATAACAGAAGCACTATTTCTTTAGTATTCCTTCTCTCCAGAGATGCTGCCTGTCCCGCTGAGTTACTCCAGCATTTTGTATCTATCATTGTTTCTTCAGTCTGTATTTGTGGTTTTATGCATTCGGCCTAACTGACATTGTGCCCCAGTAGTGTTGTCTACCATCTTATCCACTGCCAAAATTCTCTATTTCTATCACCCAATTCCTTTGAGCAATTCAGTACCATCTGTTTCAAACAACATCTGTGGTAACTTTCTAGATTTCTTCCATATAAATGGCAGCAAATTTGCAGATTACTTGCTGCCTTGAATGTATAATGAAGTGCTAATTAAACGTTGGTTGCACTTCTACAAATGTGATAAGCAATTTAAATTCTGTGTGGATTCTCAGTTACTAAAGAATTCCATCCAACAATGAAAATGTTCTCCAGAAATGCTGCCTGACCCGCTGAGTGAACCCAACACTTTGTGTTTCTTTGTTTTTCTGCAGACTGGATAGCACGCAACAAAAGCTTTAAACTGTACCTTGGTACTTGTGTCAATAAACTAAACTGACCTAAACTTACTTAATGGAAATTGTACATTCTTCTAGATTTTTATAGACTTTGTGGGACAGGACAACCTTCACCAAATGGCTTTATAACAAGTCTTGAATTGGCTGGCTGAAGGTCTTATTTTCCCTGTTTAATGGAAAAACAAATTTGATAGAGATTTTGCATGGGTTCTTTGACAGGGGTGGACGGGTGTCAGTCTCGGTCTACCCCACGACAGAAGGATGGGTTGTAAAGTTTGATAGCCACAGGGATGAAGGATCTCCTGTGGCGTTCTGTCCTGCATCTCGGTTGAACCAGTCTGTTGCTGAAGGTGCTCCTCAGGTTGACCAGTGTGTCATGGAAGAGGTGAGCTGTATTGTCCAGGATGCTCCACAGGAAGAGGAAAGGGTAGAGAGAGCTACTCACCCCAGTTCCGGGTGGCCATCGTGGCGGCCAGCAGCAGGAGAGCTTTCCTCACCCCCCCCCCCCCCCATTGGCCGCCACTCCCGTTACTCGGGCAGGTCTCGCCCCCCTCCAAGCGGCAACCCTGCCCCCCCCCCTCCGAGCGGCAACCCTCCCCAACTGCACACGCGCGGATCCGGCGGCCATTTTACCATTGTGACGCGCAATGAACTCGTAAGTATTAGATCAACGGGCCCTAACTGCGTAGGTGCAGACCCGTTGGGTTCCCATTGTGACGTCGAACATGGAGGTATTACTGCGCAGGCGCGGCTGGCGGGCATGGTAAGTGGGAACAATTTATTGAAGTTTAAATTGTGATTTATTAAAGTTTAAAAAGTGAATCACTTTTAAAATGCAACAACCATTTGAACCGCAGGCCAATGGTGAGTAAGATGGGCCTAACATTGTGAATGAGAGGAATTTTCATGAGAATTGTCATAAAAAGAAACTTGAAAATGTAGCAAGGAACTGCAGATACTGGTATATATCAAAGATAGACACAAAGTGCTGGAGTAACTCAGCAGGTCAAGCACCATCTCTGGAGAAAAAGGATGGGTGACGTTTCAGATCGGGACCCTTCTTCCTACAGTCGGCGTGGATTCTGGGCTGAAGGGCCTGTTTCCACGCTGTATCTAAAACTAAAATTAAAAACCCAAGGGATTTTATTGAGGTTTACAAGGTTGAATTTGGCCAAAAGTTCATGACTGGTTGTAATCTTGAGTTTAAAAGTATGAGATTTCAATTATTTGGTAGGGGAACTTAAGTTCATTTCCTTTTCCAAAATACCGTATCTAAAATACCACCATCACTCAAACATATTTTAAGTTATAGTAAAGAAATTAACTAATAAAAATGCTTTATACACATGCACCAGTGTAATTTTCGTTGATTTTATATGGGACTGCACACATCACTAAGTGCTTCAATTTGTAATTTAATTTACAGTGTTAGTCATACAGCATGGAGACTGTAGGCCATTCACCTCAATGCATCCCTGCTGACCAAAATGCCCCATCTAAGTTCATCCCATTTGCCCCATATTCCTCCAAACCTTTCCTATCCATGTACCCGTCCAAATATCTTTTAAATGGTGTCATAGTACCTGCCTCAAATTCTTCCTCTGGCAGCTTGATTCATACACTCTGAGTGAAAAAGATGTTCCTCGGATTCCTAATAAATCTCCTTCAAGGGCATCCACGGTGGCGCAGTGGGAGAGTTGCTACCTTACAGCGCTTGCAGCGCCACAGACACTGGTTCAATCCTGACTACGGAGTTTATACGTTCTCCCCGTGACCTGCGTGGGTACGTTCTCCCCGTGACTTGCGTGGGTTTTCTCCGAGATCTTCGGTTTCTTCCCACTCTCCAAAGGTGTACAGGTTTGTAGGTTAATTGGCATGGCATAAGAGTAAATTATCCGTAGTGTGTGAAGGATAGTGTTAATGTGCGGGGATCGCTGGTCGGTGCGGACTCAGTGGGCTGAAGGGCCTGTTTACGCGCTGTATCTCTAAACTAAAACTTAAACCCATCCTCTCCCCTAACCTGAGTAAAGGACTGTGCGTTCACCCTATTCCAATTTAAAATTGACAAGGAATAGATTTAATAGGAAGAGATGTTAACCACCTCGCAAATTGCACAGATTCATTGAAGATTGTGATAATCTGGATATTTTTTTAATCATAAATTTGAATTAGAACTTAACTACTACAACTCTAGTCACAATTTTCCACTTATGCCCAAATCTGGCAACAACAATATGTACCAGAAATAGACACAAAAAGCTGGAGTAACTCAGCAGCATCTCTGGAGAGAAGGAATAGGCGACGTTTTGGGTCAAGACCCTTCTTCAGACTGAAGAAAAATATACTTCAGGGAAAAATAAAATCCAAAGACATGAAAAATGATCTGAATCTAAAAAAACTTATGCTTTAACATACCAAATAATTCCAATTCATTCAATGCCATGGGGAGTTGAGAAGTGCCATTATCAAGCTCTCAAAGCACTTCATATGCATGGATATTAGAGCCACTAGTCATTGAGGCATGTCACCTTACTTTCCTTCTCTCCAGAGATGCTGCCTGACCTGCTGAGTTACTCCAGCATTTTGTGCCTGCCTTCACCTTACTTTGACACAGGTATCATTGATCATTGCTGTCCTTTTAAAGATGTCCAAGGCAAGATTTATTTTCCCCATACAAAGAGTGGTGGGTGCCTGGAACATGTTGCCAGGGTTGGCGGAGGCAAATGCCATCATAGCATTTAAGATGTTTAAATTATAATCACTCATTATAATTTGAACCCCATGCAGGAAGGAACTGCAGATGCTAGTTTAAACCGAAGATGGACACAAAAGGTGGGAGTAACTCGATTTCCTTGGAGCGCAGGAGGATGAGGGGGTGATCGTATAGAGGTGTATGAAATCATGAGAGGGATAAAATGTGCAGTCTTTTATCTGGAATCGGTGAATCAAGAACCAGAGGACACCAGTTTAAGGTGAAGGGGGAAAGATTTAATAGAAACCTGAGAGGCATCTTTTTTACCCAAAGGGTGGTAGGTATATGGAATGAGCAGCCGGAGGAGGTCGTTGATGCAGGTACTATCACAACGTTTGAAAAAACATTTGGACCAGTGATACAGCGGTAGAGTTGCTGCCTTGCAGCAGAGGCCCGGTTTTGATCCTGACCATCATGTGCTGTTTATACATTCTCCCTGTGACCTTTATGGGTTTTCTCCAGGTGCTCCGGTTTCCTCCCACACTCGAAAGACGTACAGGTTTTTATGTTAATTGGCTTTGGTAAAAATTGTAAATTGTCCCTAGTGCATGTTATGCACTAACATGTAACAGTGCATGGTGTTAGTGTATGGGGTGATCGATCGCTGGTTGGCGCAGACTCGGTGGGCCGAAGGGCCTGTTTCCACGCTGTATCTCTAAACTAAAATACATGAATAGGATAGGTTTAGAAGGATATGAGCCAAATGCTGGCAGGTGGGACTCGTGTAGTTGGGCCATTTTGGTTGTGAGCAAGTTAGGTTGAAGGGCCTGTTTCCACACTCCATGGCTTTATGACTCGGCAGCATGTTGGCCTTTGACTCGTGATGGGGAAGCAGGGGCTGAGGGTCGGTGATGGCTGAGAAGTTGGAATACCCTGAATGAAATGGCCACTTCCATTCCCATTCATCATCATTTTTCTCTTGTGAGTCACCACGACTCTTTCCAACTGTGTTAACTTGTTGACCTTGTGTGCCGTGCAAGATTCCCCCTTTCCCACTGCGGCCAAGTGCTTGACGCATGTCTTGAAACAAGAGGTTACAGTGAAGTGAGAATGCTTTCACGATTCCTCTTCTGTTTTGTACCTCTTATCAGCACAAGAATGTATGAAAATTGAAACATTTGTTACTGATTATAATGACTAAATTCAGATATTATTGTTGAAGGCCAGGAGTGAATCTGACAGGAAGGTCTCTGTTCTGAAATTGCGGTGGTCCAAGGACTGAACTTTAGTTTCTAAAGAGAAATAAACATGTGTCTAAAATAATTGAAATTCGTCATGGAAATGGGCAGCATGGTGGCGCAGCGGTAGAGTTGCTGCCTCACAGTGCCAGTGACCCGGGTTCCATCCTGATTACAGGTGCTGTCTGTGCAGAGTTTGTACGTTCTCCCCATGACTGAGTGAGCTTCCTCTGGGTACTCCCTTTCCTCCCACACTCCAAAGATGTCCAGGGTTGTGGGTTAATTGGCTTCGGTATAATTGTAGATTGTTCCTAGTGTATGTAAGTGAGTCCCCCCCCTTCATTCTTCTAAACTCCAGCGAGTACAGGCCCAGTGCCGTCAAACGCTCATCATATGTTAACCCACTCATTCCTGGGATCCCAGGAATGAGTGGGATCATTCTTGTAAACCTCCTCTGGACCCTCTCCAGAGCCAGCACATCCTTCCTCAGATATGGTGCCCAAAATTGCTCTCCAAACGCGGCCTTACCAGTGCCTTATAGAGCCTCAGCATTACATCCCTGTTTTTGTATACAAGCCCTCTTGAAATAAATGCTAGCATTGAGTTTGCTTTCTTTACTACTGATTCGACTATTTGGGAATTCTGCACCAGCACTTCCCAGCATCTCTGAGTGAGTGAGAGGCTGAACTGAAGGAAATTCCAAGCATTCCGGATGCCTTGTTGCAGAGGAGTCTTCGGAATGCTTCCGTTCATTAGTAAACTTTGTCGTAGGATGTGAGCTTGCTTTGGTACGGAGGTTTTTCTGCCAACCCACAGTTTCAGTTTAGTTTATTGTCACGTGTACCGAGGTACAGTGAAAAGCATTTGTTGCGTGCTAACCAGTCAGCGGAAAGACAATACATGATTACAATCAAGCCATTTACAGAGTATAGATACATGATAAGGGAATAGCGTTTAGTGCAAGGTGAAGTCCGAACAAGGATAGTCTGAGGGTCACCAACGAGGTAGATCGTAGGTCAGGACTGCTCTCTGGTTGTGGTGGGATGATTCAGTTGCCTGATAACAGCTGGGGAGAAACTATCCCTGAATCTGGCAGTGTGCGTTTTCACACTTCTGAAAACTTATTCCCATGGAATAAAGTAAACAAATAGTACCGCTGGAAACAGTGACAGTGTGTAGTTATGTTGCTATCCCTCCTTTCCTCTTCTCGGGGACCAGCACGTAGAGAGTCACCTGGCTTGGGCGCCGTCTCATGAGAGGAATAGATTGGGTAGATACTCTTGCCCAGAGTAGGTGAAGCGAGGACCAGAGGACATTGGTTAAGGTGTAGGGGAAAAGAATAAATAAGAATCTTGACGGGTAACTGTTTCACACAAAGGGTAGTGGGTGCATGGAACCAGCTGCCGGAGGAGGTACTTGAGGCTGAGACTTTCCAACAGAGAAGCTTGTGTTTCCGACTCATGTCATGGTTAGCCTTGAAGTCTTGGGCCGTGACGGTGGTTCCTGAAAATTGAAACTGTTTCATTCATTGCCAATGCAAAATCATGAGAAATGAAAATGGGAGTAGTTTAGTTTAGTTTAGAGATGCAGTGCGGAAACAGGCCCTTCGGCCCACCAAGTCCACGCCGACCAGTGATCCCCGCACATTAATACGATCCCACGCACACTAGGGACAATTTTACATTTATGCCAAGCCAATTAACCTACAAACCTGTACGTCTTTGGAGCGTGGGAGGAAACGGAAGATCTTGGATAAAACCCACGGGGAGAACGTACAAACTCCGTACAGACAGCACCCGTAGTCAGGATTGAACACGGGTCTCTGGTGCTGTGAGGCAGTAACTCTACTGCTGTGCCACTGTGTCACCCTTTGTTTTGAAGTCGTTTGTTTTGCCCTTGGTATGTTCTGTAATATTATCGTGGGTCTTTTATCTCGCTAATCCCACATCCCTGATTTCATTTAATAACCCACATTCTAGTGGATCTCTGTTCTGAATGCAGTGAGTCAATGTCCAACATTCCAAGGTTAACCACATCATTAGTTGGCGACTCTGGTTTCTCTGCCCTGCTCAGCATTTGCTGCAGTGGTTTCATATCCTACATTTTTTACTCTCTGGATGACAAAATTTTCCATCTCATATTCATGAATGATCAATCTATCACGTTGAGACTAATCCCTGGTTTTGAACACCCTGGACTAAAGGGACATCAATCTGGCCCGGTGGTGCAGCGGTAGAGTTGCTGCCAGAGACCCGGGTTCCATCCTGACTACGGGTGGTAGACACAAAGTGCTGGAGTAACTCAGCGGGTCAGGCAGCATCTCGGGAGAGAAGTTTCGGGACGAGACCCTTCTCCAGACTACGGGTGCTGTCTGCCCGGTATTTGTACGTTCTCTCCGTGACCAGCGTGGGTTTTCTCCGGGAGCTCCGGTTTGCACACTGGGGATGGGGGAAGAAATGGGGGGGGTTAGTGTGGTATTACTTGAGATTGGAGATTTCACGGTTCATGCAGGTGGGTTGTGTTCTCTCTTTGAAGGCCTCTTTGTTTACCTACTAAATTTTGCTTCCAAATGAGATCCTAACTTGTAAATACTAGAGGGCATAACTTTAAGGTGATAGGGGCAAAATGTAAAGGGGATGTGCGGGCATTTTTTGTTTTTTACCGAGGTGGTGAGTTTCTGGAACGTGATGGTGGTGGGGGCAGCCACATTAGTGGCATTTAAGAGACTTTTTGATAGGCAAATGGACATGCGGGGACTGGAGGGCAATGGTTTTTGTACAGACAGATAAGAGTGCAGCCGCTGCCTTGCAGCGCCAGAGACCCAGGTTCTATCCTGAACCCGGGTGCTGTCTGTGTGAAGTTTGCACGCGTGGGATTCCTCCAGGTGCTCCGGTTTCCTCCCACATTTCAATGACGTGTCGGTTAATTGGCCCTCTGTAAAATTGTCCCTCTGTAAAATTGTCCCTGGTCGGTAGGTAGTGGATGTGAAAGTGGGATAACATAGAACTAGTGTGAATGGGAGATCAATGGTGGGCGTGGACCAAACGGACTGTTTCCATGCTGTTTCTAAATTAAAGTGCATCTATTTTGTTATTGATGCAGGACAGAACGCCACAGGAGATCCTTCTTCCCTGTGGCTACCAAACTGTACAACTCCCCCTTCTGTCGTGGGGTAGACTGATTCCCCTCCCCCCCCCCCCCTTCTCCAATCTGCACATCACCAATCCTTTCCACTCGTCACTTTCATTTCATGTTTCATGTATTTTGTGTTTTTATGACTGTTGGCAGATCAATTTTCCCTCCTGGGATAAATAAAGTTCTATTGTATCGTTTGCTGTTTTCAATGGGTTGCACCTGTTCGTACTGGACTGATGTGGCTTGCATCCCAACTCCAAATTAAGAAAGAACAAAGGATAAAGTAAGAAAAGTCAAAAGAGCAAGTTTGGGAAACATTTGTCTGTAAAATGGTGTTATAGTTTGTCTGCCCATTCCTTCTCCCCAGAGATGCTGCCTGTCCTGCTGAGTTAATCCAGCTTTTTGTGTATCCTGTGATATTTTGTCACAGCATGGAAACATGGCCTTCGGCCCAACTTCCCCACATGTCCCATCTACACTCGTCCCACCTGCCTGCATTTGGCCCTTATCCCACTTAACCTGTCCTCTCCATGTACCTGTCTAAATGTTTCTTAAACGTTGTGATAGTACCAGCCTCAACTACCTTGTCCAGCAGCTTGTTCCATGCACCCACCCCACCTTGTGTGAAAAAAGTTACCCCTCCAAAAGATAATTGGGCAGTGTATAATTGGCCGTGGTTTGTGGATAAATGTTGTTTGCCTGATTTTTAAGGGACGAAATATGGGCGTCAAAGGAAACTATATTGAGGCAATGCGATAGAGGAAAGTAAATAATTAATTTCATAATTGGTAACCATGCATAATTTAAAACCAACTCAATTCTTTGTTATTAATTTCAAACGATTCTTCACTTGTGCTGCAAAACTTGCCTACAGGTCTCTGATTGCAGTCTTGTTTGTAAATCTGCTTTTGGAACAAAGACATTAATTTATTTTCATGTGTATCGAGGTATGGTGAAAGGCTTTTTTGTTGCGCGCTATCCAGTCAGCGTAGAGACTACACAGGATTACAATCGAGCCGTCCACAGTTGAAAGATACAGGATAAAGGGAATAACATTTTGCACACGGTTAAGTCCGATTTGAAGAGTCCGAGGGTCTCCAATGAGGTAGATAGTAGCTGAGGGCCATTCTCTAGTTGGTGATAGGATGATTCAGTTGCCTGATAACAGCTAGGATGAAACTGCTGGATCTGGAAGAGTGCCTTCTGTACCACTTGCCCGATGGAAGAGGGGAGAAGAGGGAGTGGTTCGAGAGGTGAGACTGGTTCTTGATTATGCTGCTGACCTAGTTCCGTTTTATGCATGGCAATTTGGCCAATTTGTTTCCCAAACTCTTATTCTTTTGACCTTTCTTACTTGACCCTTTGCATTAAATGTTGTACCCTTTTATTTTTGCACTGTGGACAGCTTGATGGTATTCGTATATAATATTTTTTTGACTGGATAGCACTCAGCAAAAGCTTTTCACTCCATCTCAAGCCATGTGTTTAGATGATTAGTACAGGTTTCTTGATTAGTACGGTGTCGGAGGTTAGAAACATAGAAACATAGAAAATAGGTGCAGGAGTAGGCCATTCGGCCCTTCGAGCCTGCACCGCCATTCAATATGATCATGGCTGATCATCCAGCTCAGTAGCCTGTACCTGCCTTCTCTCCATACCCCCTGATCCCTTTAGCAAAAAGGGCCACATCTAACTCCCTCTTAAATATAGCCAATGAACTGGCCTCAACTACCTTCTGTGGCAGAGAATTCCACAGACTCACCACTCTCTGTGTGAAGAACTGTGGGGAGAAGGAGGAGAATGGGGTTTGGAGAGGGAGAGAGAGATAGATTAGCCATGATTGAATGGCGGTGTAAACTTGATTTGCCGAATGGCCCAATTCTACTCCTATCACTTATGACTTCATGACGTGACAACAATAAACTAAACTAAACAATGATAATTGCAAAAAAGTTATGATTTTCTGTTAACAATTTGGATTAACTTCCAAATTTGATGTATGAAATTTTAAAAGGTGATAAATTTTTGTGGCAGTCATGAATATTACCCTAGTTTACTATATAAATTCTGTGTAAGCTACTTGAAAAGGTTCATGATAAAATCATCTTTAATCACATCACTGGTTGTGGATGATCAGCCATGATCACAGTGAATGGTGGTGCTGGCTCGAAGGGCCGAATGGCCTACTCCTGTGTGTATTGTCCATTGTCTATACCAAGGTCTGAAGAAGGGTCCCGACCCGAAAGGTCACCTATCCATGTTTTCCTGAGATGCTGCCAGACCCGCTGAGTTACTCCAGCACTCTGTCTTTTATTAACCTGCATCTGCAGTTCCTTGTTTCTGCAGTAAAAAGCTTTGTTTTGCATGCTATCCAACAGATCAGATGTACCATGCAATCAAGTCAAACTTGAAGTTCAGTAGATGGCGCGGTGGCGCAGCGGTAGAGTTGCTGCCTCACAGCGCCGGAGATCTGGGTTCGACCCTGACTACGGCTGCTGTCTGTACGGAGTTTGTACGCTCTCCCCGTGACCTACTTGGGTTTTCTCCGAGATCTTCAGTTTCCTTCCACATTCCAAAGACGTACAGGTTTGTGGTTAAGTGGCTAGGTGTAAATGTGAAATTGTCCCTATTTTATGTAGGATAGTGTTAGTGTGCGGGGATCGCTGGTCGGCGCGGACTCGGTGGGCCAAAGGGCCTGTTTCCTGGCTGTATCTCTAAACTAAACTAAACTGATAGGGCAAAAGGGAAGCGACAGAGTGCAGAATAGAGTACCATTTTATTATTGATGCTGTTTTCTTGCAGTTTGTATTTCTCCTCGGTGAACTGGTATCTAAATGAACATTCTTTATGAGTCTGGACATGGATTCTTGGCAGAATATTTTGCCCCAGAAAGACCAATATTTGAACCCACTTGCTAATTACACAATGTGCACGCACCAGGAAGTGGTCGTTTGATCTTAGAATATTCTCTGCATTAAATGTGAATGAACAGATCATTTCCGTTTATACTGGAAAATGCTCTCTTGCATTTGCTAACACACGTTGACTGGGAGGCATTCTAAAGTGACCTCTGGCTGCCCAATCTCTATTTAATTTCTCAATATTTATTTTATTATTTCACGTTATTTAATTATTAAATAACATTTAATCTTTTGAAATTATACAGAAATAAAGACTTGTACTACTCAGCAAGTGATGGCAGAACATGTGGAGAGAAACAGGCTAATATTTCAGATTGACATTAGGCCTCAGAGATACAGTACGGAAACAGGCCCTTTGGCTCACTGAGTGTGTGCTGACCAGCGATCACACCGTACACTAGTTCTATCGTATATACAAGGGACAATTTACAGGGGTAAATTAACCTACAAACCTGCGCGTCTTTGGAACGGGAGAGGGAACTGCAGCACCCGGAGAAAACCCATGCGGTCACAGGGAGAACGTGCAAACTCTGTACAGACAGCGCCCGTAGTCGGCATTGATCCCGGGTCTCTGGCACTGAGGCAGCAGCTCTACCTACCGCTGTGCCACCAGCACACATGGTCTGAAAAGAAATTGCGTTGGAAACATGGAAAATAGGTGCAGGAGAAGGCCATTCAGCCCTTCGAACCAGCACCGCCATTCAATATGATCATGGGTGATCATTCAAAATCAGTATCCCGTTCCTGCTTTCTCCCCATATCCCTTGATTCCATTAGCCCAAAGAGCAAAATCTAACTCTCTCTTGAAAACATCCAGTGAATTGGTCTCCTGTGGCAGCAAATTCCACACATTACCAACTCTCTGGGTGAAAATTAATGGCAGTGCCCCAACTGGAGTTGTTCTCCCTGTTACCAAGCTAACAATCTCGTGCAGAGATCATCAGCTCGAAGGGTCCTAACCCGAATGCCCTCTGCCCATTTCCCCTAGACAGATTCTGTCTGAGCTGCTGAGATACTCCAGTACTTTGTTGCTTTACAGTCCCCTGCATTGCCAAATATTCCATCTGCATGTCACGGCTCATTTGAAACCAATTTCAGGCTTGCAAATCTGCTGTAAATATTTTGTTAATTGTCATTGAGCTGAGAAGGAAGAATTATGGTTGCTTTCAGTTTTTTTGTCTTATTTTAACTCGAGTAATATTGTTCACTGAAGGAGGCAGCAATGAAAGATGCCTGTTAATAAACTGCAGGCAGCAGCATTTCTCACGAGTTTTCGTTTTGAAAAAATATATAAGCTGCATGAAGTACTCCATTACAAAGTTGCTCAAACTATATTAAAAGCTGTGAATGCATCTTGTAGAAGACTTACAGCGTGGAAACAGGCCCTTTGTCCCATCTTGCATACGCCAACCAACACGTCCCATTTACACTCGTCCCACCTGCCTGCGTTTGGCCCATATCCCTCTAAACCTGTCCTATCCATGTACCCGTCTAAATGTCTCTTAAATGTTATGATAGTCCCTGCCTCAACTACCTCCTCTGGCAGCTCGTTCCATACACCCACCATCCAGAAAAAGTTACCCCTCGGGTTCCTATTAAATCTTTCCCCATTCACCTTAAACCCCTGTCCTCTGGTTGTTGATTCCTCTACTTTGGGCAAAAGACTGCATTTATCCTATCTATTCCTCTCATGATCTGATACACCTCTATAAGATCACCCCTCATTCTCCTGTGCTCCAAGGAATAAAGATGTTTTCAAGAGAGAGTTAGATGGAGCTCTTGGGGCTAACGGAATCAAGGGATATGGGGAGAAAGCAGGAATGGGGTACTGATTTTGGATGATCAGCCATGATCATATGGAATGGCAGTGTTGGCTTGAAGGGCCGAATGGCCTACTCCTGCACCTATTTTCTATGTTTCTAAGTCCTAGCCCGCCCAACCTCTCTCTATAGCTCAGGAACAGGTAGGCATAGTTTTTCCTTGGTGATGCTATAGAACAAATAACATTGCAGACACAAAAAACTGCAATGGATTAACTCAACGGGTCAGAAAGCATCTGAGTTTTTAGTTTTAGAGATGCAGCGTGGAAACAGGCCCTTCGCCCCACTGAGTCTGCACCGCCCAGTGATCTCTGCACATTAACATTACCCTACACACACACACACACACACACACTAGGGACAATTTGCACTTAGACCAAGCCAATTAACCAACAAACCTGTACGTCTTTGGAGCGTGGGAGTAAACCGAAGATCCTGGAGAAAGCTCACACAGGTCACGGGGAGAACGTACAAACTCTGTACAGACGGCACGTGTAGTCGGGATCGAACCTGGGTCTCTGGTGCTGCAAGCGCTGTAAGGCAGCAACTCCACCGTGCGGCTCAGCTTTTTGTGTCTACCTTTCAGTTTCAACCAGCATCTGGGGTTCCTTCCTTCACGTGATTAAGCACAGGAGCAGGCCATTTGGCCCAGAATGTGCCAATACGACAATGTTAAACTAATTTCTTGCTACCTGCACATGATCCATATCCATCCATTCCCTGCATATCAGTGTGCCTGTCCAAAAGCCTGTTAAATACCAGAATCGTGTCTGCCTCCACCACCACCACCCCTGGCAGTGTGTTCCAAGCACTCTCCGCCTTCTATTCAAAACAAAACTTGCCCTGCACATCTCCTTTTAACTTTGTCCCGTCACCTTCAAGCTAAGGCCTCCAGTCTTTAATAGAAACATAGAAAATAGGTGCAGGAGTAGGCCATTCGGCCCTTAGAGCCAGCACCTCCATTCAGGGGACGTACAACGAGATCTGGGTGTCCTAGTGCATCAGTCACTGAAAGGAAGCATGCAGGTACAGCAGGCAGTGAAGAAAGCCAATGGAATGTTGGCCTTCATAACAAGAGGAGTTGAGTATAGGAGCAAAGAGGTCCTTCTGCAGTTGTACAGGGCCCTAGTGAGACCGCACCTGGAGTACTGTGTGCAGTTTTGGTCTCCAAATTTGAGGAAGGATATTCTTGCTATTGAGGGCGTGCAGCGTAGGTTTACTAGGTTAATTCCCAGAATGGCGGGACTGTCATATGTTGAAAGACTGGAGCGACTAGGCTTGTATACACTGGAATTTAGAAGGATGAGAGGAGATCTTATCGAAACATAAGATTATTAAGGGGTTGGACACATTAGAGGCAGGAAACTTTTTCAGTCAGAGAGTTGTGAATCTGTGGAATTCTCTGCCTCAGAAGGCAGTGGAGGCCAATTCTCTGAATGCATTCAAGAGAGAGCTAGATCGAACTCTTAAGGATAGCGGAGTCAGGGGGTATGGGGAGAAGGCAGGAATGGGGTACTGATTGAGAATGATCAGCCATGATCACATTGAATGGTGGTGCTGGCTCAAAGGGCCGAATGGCGGCCTCCTGCACCTATTGTCTATTGACCCGAAACGTCACACATTCCTTCTCTCCAGAGATGCTGCCTGTCCCGCTGAGTTATTGGCAGCATTTGTGTCTACCTTCGATTAAAACCAGCATCTGCAGTTCTTCCCGACAAATGAAGGATTAATGTGGGTGCTGCCAAGTTTGGAGCTGGGGCTAGTGTGAAATGGAGGGACTGCTGGCACAATTCTTAAAATGAAGGTTGCAGATTATATTTTTGTGAAGGAATCCTGAGGAGTAATGTTTTCACTCAGAGGGTGGTGCACACATGGAATGAGCTGCCAGAGGAAGTAGTAGAGGCTGGCACTATAACATTTAAAAGACACTTGTACAGATACGGGGATAGGAAAAGTTTAGAACACAGAACAGTGCAGCACAGGAGTGGGCTCTTTGTCCCACGATGGTTGTGCCGAACATGATGCCATGTTAAACTAATCTCATCTACCTGTACATGATCCATATCCCTCTACCTTTTGCACTTCCATGTGCCTCTCTTAAAGCCTCTTAAATGCCACGCTCGTATCCGCCTCCACCGCCACCCCTGGCAATGCGTTCCAGGCCCCCACCACCCTCTGTGTTTAATAAAAATAATATTCGTAAGTCCGAGGAGCAGAATTAGGCCATTTGGCCCATACGGTCTACTCTGCCATTCAATCAGGGTTGATCTGCCTTTCCCTTGCAACCCCATTCTCCTGCCTTCTCCCTTTAACCCCTGACATATTGCCCGCACATCTCCATTGAAACATTCCCTCTCACCTTAAAGCTCTGCCCTCTAGTGTTGGGCATTGCCACCCTGAGGAACAAGGTTCTGACTGTCCACCCTGTCTGTGGCTCTATAGTGTAAGAAAATAACTGCAGATGCTGGTACAAATCGAAGGTATTTATTCACAAAATGCTGGAGTAACTCAGCAGGTCAGGCAGCATCTCAGGAGAGAAGGAATGGGCGACGTTTCAAGTTGAGACCCTTCTTCACCTGTCTGTGGCTCTCATCATTTTGTATGCTTCAATCAAGTCTTCCCTCAGCCTGCCTCCCAGAGAAAAAGGTCGGCATGGATGAGTTGGGCTGGAGGGCCTGTTTCTGTGCTTTATTTTAGTTTAGTTTAGAGATACAGCGCAGAAACAGGTGCTTTCGGCCCAACGGGTCCGCGCCGAACAGCGATCCCCGCACACGTTAACACTATCCTATACCCACCATGGACAATTTTACACTTACACCAAGCCAATTAACCTACAAACCTGTTCGTCTTTGGAGTGTGGGAGGAAACCGAAGATCTCAGAGAAAACGCACGCAGGTCATGGGGAGAACGTACAAACTCCGTACAGACGGCGCCCGTAGTCGGGATCGGACCCGGGTCTCCGGCGCTGCATTCGCTGTAAGGCGGCAACTCTGCCGCTGCGCCACCGTGACGCCCTGGGTTGTATGACTGACTCGATGAAGGGGAGAGATGTACAGTTAATTCAGATTTTGTAATTCTGGAAGTAGCTCTTACAATTTGCAACAGACGGCTATTGCACCACCCTGGTGACGCAACAGATGCTTCCTCCTTCAGATGCTGTTGTTGTATTTAGCCCCTCGCTGGCCTGGGGCATTGTAGGCCAGGCCACTGAATTGATGGGGCATGTTGCTGTGGGCATGACCTGCATCTACACCTGAACTGCTTTAGACCACATTAATGAAAGGGTAGGAGAAAAGCAGTAGTGCTTTAAGTCTAGTCTGGTGGTGCAGCGGTAGAGTTGCTGCCTTGCAGCGCTTACAGCGTCATAGACCCGGGTTCAATCCCTACTACGGGTGCTGTCTGTACGGAGTTTGTATGTTCTTCCCATGACCTGCGTGGGTTTTCTCCGGGTGCTCCGGTTTCCTCCCACACTCCAAAGAAGTACAGGTTTGTAGTTAATTGACTTGGTGTATGTGTAAATTTTCCCTAGTGTGTGTAGGATATTGTTAATGTACAGGGATTGCTGGCCGGTGCAGAAGGTGGGCTAAAGGGTCTGTTCCCATGCTGTGTCTTTAAACTAAACTAAGCATGGAATCGGGCCCACATGTAGAAAGGAACTGCAGATGCTGGTTTATACCGAAGATGGACACAAAGTGTCAAACCCTGGTCTCCGGCGCTGCAAGCTCTCTCTGTGAGGCAGCAACTCTACGGCTGCTCCACCATGCCTGATGACTTGAAGGTGTTAATCTGAACTCGGGTTAGCTCTCCGGTCTCTCTGGAATCTGCTGCAATCAGCCAAACCCATCTCCTTGCCAGCTGCCAACAGCTGGATTGTTCGACCCCTCCCATCCACCAACTCTCACTGTTTACCAGTTGTCAAGGACAGGGAACTGTCCATGGCTGCAGACCATCCCTGATGTCTTCCCCGTGCAGCTGGTTCATCTGGCTCTTTATCAACACAGAATGCTGGAGTAACTCAGCGGGTCAGGCAGCATTTCTGGAGAGAAGGAATAGGTGACGTTTTGGGTCGAGACTATTTGCGTCTTTTATACTGGGACAAGTGAGACAAAATCGCTGATGTTTAGGATAGAGATACAGCACGGAAATAAGCCCTTCGGCCCACAGAGTCCACGCCGACCTGCGATCCCCGTACATTAACACTATCCTGCACACACCAGGGAATATTTACATTTATACCAAGCCAATTAACCTACAAACCTGTGCGTCTTTGGAGTGTGGGAGGAAACCGAAGATCTCAGAAAACCCACGGGGAGAACGTACAAACTCCGTACAGGCAGCATCCGTAGTCGGGATCCAACAGTGTCCAGGCTTTAAGTTTGTCCAAAGCTCTTTTTTTTTTTTACAACATCTCTCTCTTCCACCGTTATTGATCAGAATCAATGCTTTTGTTAGTTTTGTTTATTGTGACGTGCCGAGCTTTTGTTGCATGCTTTCCAGTTAGCGGAAAGACCACACATGATTACAATTGAGCCATCCATGTGTACAGATACGTGATAAACGGAATAACATTTAGTGCAAGATAAAGTCCCATTAAAGATAGTCCGAGGGTCTCCAATGAGGTAGATGGTAGGTCAGGACCGCTCACTAGATGTTGACAGGACAGTTCAGGGCCCGAAGGGTGGTGGATCTGTGGAATTCTTAGCCACAGAGAGCTGTGGAGGACGTCAGTGGATATATTTCAGGCAGAGAGAGATAGATTCTTGATTAGTACGGGTGTCAGGGGGAGAAGGCAGGAGAATGGGATTGAGAGGGAAATATAGATTACCCCTGATTGAATGGCGTAGACTTCATGGGCCGAATGGCCTAATTTTGCTCCTCTCTCATGAACTTACAATCAATGCATTAAATACACCAATGAGCCAAAACATTATGACCACTGACAGGTAAGGTGAATAACATTGATTATCTTGTTACAGTGGCACCTGTCAAGGGGTGGAATATATTAGGCAGCTAGTGAATGAACAGTCAGTTCTTGAAGTTGATGTGTTGGATGCAGGAGAAATGGGCAGGAGTAAAGACCTGAGCGACTTTGACAAGGGCCAAATTGTTATGGCCAGACGACTGGGTCAGAGCATCTCTGAAACGGCAAGGCTTGTGGGGTGCTCCCGGTCAGCAGTGGTGAGTACCTACCGACAGTGGTCCGAGGAGGGGCAAACCGGTGACAGGGTGTTGGGCGCCCAGGGCTCATAGATGCGCGAGGGTAACGAAGGTTATCCCGTCTGGTCCGAACCGACAGAAGGTCGACTGTGGCACAAGTCACAGAAAATTGTAATGCTGATCACGGGAGGAATGTGTCACGATACACAGTGCATCGCACCCTGCTGCGTATGGGACTGCATGGCCACAGACCGGTCAGAGTGCCCATGATGACCCCTGTCCACCGCCAAAAGCGCCTACATTGGGCACGCGAGTGTCGGAACTGTTTGGGTGCCAGGTACCACAGGACACCTTCAGTTTTCTTGTAGAGTCCACGCCTCGGCGGGTCGGCGCTGTTTTGGCGGCACACGGAGGACCAACAGCATATTGGGCAGGTGGTCATAATGTTTTGGCTCATAAGTATACAATCTCCCTGTGCTGTTCATGTCCCTGATTCCAAAGTGCAACATTGATCCAGATATAACCTCCAGTTATCAGTGCTTGAAGTGCAGCTTTACTGCTCCAATGTCTAATTATTACATTCTCATTACACTCATTGCCCTGGCAATAAATTGGATACTTGGAGACGGGCAGGAGCTGTGATTCATGATCACAGGGGATAGACCTTGACCTCCCAGAGCTAAAGCGCAGTGATGGAACATAGAACAGTACAGCACAGGAGCAGGCCCTTCGGCCCTCAATGTCTGTACTGAACATAATGCCAAGATCACCCCTTGTCTGCCTGCACTTGATCCGTAAGCAAGGAATCTCTTTGAAAATGAATGTGGCTTATGTTTCGGAGAAATAAGGAAATGCCAGTGAAGTTGCTTTGAGCACTATTGGTGTCTACAATGTGGTGGCACAGTGATTCAGTTAGTGGAGCTGCTGCCTCACTGCGCCAGAGACCTAGGTTCGATCCTGACCTCGGGTGCTGCTTGTGTGGAGTTCGTACCTCCGCACGTTCTCCCTGTGACTTCATGGGTTTCTTCCGGGTGCTTCGATTTCCTCCCCCATCCCTGAGAACATGCAGGTTAGCCGGTCAATTGCCCCTAGTGTGCAGGGAGTGGATGGGAAAGTGGAATAACACAGAACTAGTGTGAACAGGTGATCGATGGTCGGTGTGGACTTGGTTGGCTTCGGGGCCTGTTATCAAGTTCACAAGTTATAGGAGTAGAATCAGGCCATTCGGCCCACCGAGGCTGTGCCCACAATCCAACAAACTAGGGCGGGTTTACAATTGTTCTGCAGTCAATTAATCTACAAACCTACACGTCTTTGGAGTGTGGGAGGAAACCGGAGTAACCGGAGATAAAACACGTGGTCATGAGGAGAACGTGCAAACTCCACACAGACAGCACCCATAGTTCACAAGTTTTGGAGTAGAATTCGGCTATTCGGCCCATCGAGCACTCCCCCATTCAATCATGGCTGATCTCTGCCTCCTAATCCCATTTTCCTGCCTTCTCCCCATAACCCTTGACACCCGTTCTAATCAAGAATTTGTGTATCTCTGCCTTAAAAATATCCACTGACTTGGTCTCCACTGCCCTCTGGCAATAAATTCCTCACATTCACCACCCTCTGACTAAAGAAGTTCCTCCTCACCTCCTTTCTAAAAGAGCGCCCTTTAATTTTGAGGCTGTGACCTCTGGCCCCAGACTCTCCCACCAGTGGAAACTTCCTTTCCACATCCACTCTATCTCTGCCTTTCATTATTCTGTAACTTTCAATGAGGTCCCCCCTCAACCTTCTGAACTCCAGTGAGTAGAGGCCCAGTGCTGTCAAACGCTCATCATCTGGAGGAGTAGTGAGGATGGAACCTGGGTCTCTGGCGCTGTAAGGGTTGATGCTTCTGCTTTCAGCACTGCATTCTTCAGCACAAGCCCTCCCCATCACTCTGTTACTTCCAGCTGTGGCTGCAGCTGACAACGGCATTAAACATTTGCTCTGATTGTACATTGTGTTAATGAGTGTTTTCACACAAACACTTCTAAACCAGTGTTTTGTGACAGTGGCAGATGAAGGCATGATTAAGATGATTGAAAGACACAGCATGGACACAGGCCCTTCAGCCCACTGAGTCCAGACCAGCCATCGATCACCCATTCACACTAAGTCTATGTTATCCCACTTTCCCGTCCACTCCCTCCACACTTTGGGCAATTCAGAGGCCAATTAACCTACAACCTGTGCCTCTTTGGCGTGTGGGAGGAAACCGGAGCACCCGGAGAAAACCCACGCGGTCAAGGGGAGAACGTACAAACTCCGCACAGACAGCACCTGTAGTCAGGATGGAACCCGGGTCTCTGGCGCTGTGAGGCAGCAACTCTACCGCTGCGCCACCGTGCCACCTGTAAACCAATGCAAGAGGCTGTCGTTGAACATAGAACAGTACAACACAGGCACAGGCCCTTCAGCCCACAGTGTCCGTGATCAACATGACGCCAACTTAAACTGATCTCCTCTGCCTGCACGTGATTTATATCCCTCCGTTCCCTACATATCCACATGCCTATCTAAAATCGTCACCACTCACAGACAGCTCTATGTTTTTACACTGGCCGGGATTTGAACCCGGGTCTCCCATGTGGCAGGAGGGAATATGTTATTAACTCTATTGGAATGGAGCAAAGTCGCCAAGTTTGTCCTCGGAGGTTTCCACTGCAATTATTTTAGAGTGACACAGTGTGGAAACAGGCCTTTCGGCCCAACTTGCCCACACCAACCAACATGTCCCAGGTACACTAGTCCCACCTGCCCGCGTTTGGTCCAGATCCCTCCAAACTTGTCCTATCCATGTAACCATCTAACTGGTTTTTTTAAATGTTGGGATAGTCCCAGCCTCAACTACCTCCTCTGGCAGCTTGTTCCATACACCCACCACCCTTTGTGTGGAAAGGTAACCCCTCAGATTCCTGTTAAATCTTTTCCCCTTCACCTTGAACCTATGTCCCCTGTTCCTAGATTTGGTGCATCTACCCAATTTATTCCTCTCACGATTTTATACACGTGTACCTACATTTTGTAGCTTGCTCTTTGTGTCGGTTTTACTGTCTCTTGCTGTCAGCAGAGCAAGTTATTCTGAAGCAAGCTCCTTCTAGGAAAACAGGCCAAACCTAGCCCTTGATCATAAAATATAAACAAGAAACTCTCACCTACCCACATTCCAGTGTTGTGTAAACACAGGTACAAAATATGTGTTTCGTTTAGGAGATGAACTCCTGTCCTTGACTTCTTCACTTCATCAGTGATATGAGCAGAATTAGGCCATTCAGCCCATCAAGTCTACTCTGCCATTCAATCATGGCCGATCTATCTTTCCCTCTCAATCCCATTCTCCTGCCTTCTCCCCATAACCCCTGACACGGGGAGGATGCTCCTCAAACTGCGGAGCATCCTGGACAATACAGCTCACCCCCTCCATGACACACTGGTCAACCTGAGGAGCACCTTCAGCAACAGACTGGTCCCACCGAGATGCAGCACAGAACGCCACAGGAGATCCTTCTTCCCTGTGGCTATCAAACTGTACAACTCCTCCCCCTTCTGTCATGGGGTCGACTGAGACCGAGACTGACTCCCCTCCCCAATCTTGCACGTCCCCAATCCTGGACTTTCCACTCGTCACTTTAATTTCATGTTTCATATATCTTGTTGTGTTTTTATGACTCTTGGCTGATCAATTTCCCTCCTGGGATAAATATTCTATCGTATCGTAATCAAGAATCTGTCAATTTCCACCTTAAAAATATCCATTGACTTGGCCTCCACAGCCTTCTGTGGCAATGAATTCCATAGACTCACCACCCTCTGACTAAAGACATTCCTCCTCATCTCCTTTGTAAACGTGACTGGTCCATCTTTTATCTATCCAACATTTTGTTTACTGCAACATTTCAATTTTTTGTTATTTTCATTTGGTGTTTGTACTTTGCATATTGTACGTTTTGGTTTAACATTACAAAACTAGACAGGATCAATCGAATTCAATCCGTAACTATCCCATTGGAATCTAGAACCTGCTGCCAAAGGTAATAAATCTGAGTAGGTCACTAAGTGTTGGAGTAACTTGGCAGGTTGGAAGTGGGGAGGATGTTTCCACTCGTGGGAGTGTCTAGGACTAGAGGTCATAGCCTCACAATTAAAGGACGTTCCTTTAAGAAGGGGACAAGGAGGAATTTCTTTAGTCAGAGTGCGGTGAATCTGCGGAATTATTTGCCGCAGAAGGCTGTGGAGGCCAAGTCAGTGGATATTCTTAAGGCAGAGATAGATTCTCAATTGGTACAGGTGTCAGGGGCTATGGGGAGAAGGCAGGAGAATGGGGTTAGGAGGGAGAGATAGATCAGCCATGATTGAATGGCGGAGTAAATGATGGGCCGAGTGGCCTAATTCTGCTCCTATCATTGAATAACCTTATGACTCAATGAACAAGGTTATGGTACGTCACTACAGCCTCTTCTCGACACGATGCATGATCTCTGGTTGGACTTAATTCATTCCCGTCAGATAATATTTAATTTAGAAAACACACACACAAGGTCATAAAGAATTAGACCATTCGGTCATCAAGTCTTCTCCGCCATTCAATCACGGCTGATCTCTCCCTCCTAACCCCATTCTCCTGCCTTCTCCCCATAACCCCTGACACCTGTACTAATCAAGAATCTATCTATCTCTGTGCTGGAGTAACTCAGTGGGTCCCTCAACCTATCCTATCCATTGTCAAAATCATGAGAGGAATAGATCGGGAAGACGCACAGTCTCTTACCCAGAATAGGAGAACCCAGAACCGAGGTGTGGGATGAAAGGTTTTACAGAAAATTTATTTAATAATTAAATTATATTAGTTTAGTTTTGGAGATAGAGTGCGGAAACAGGCCCTTCAGCCCACCAAGTCAGCGCCGACCAGCGATCCCACACATTAATACTATCCTACACACACGAGGGGCAATTTACAATTTAACCAAGCCAATTAACCTACAAACCTGAACGTCTTTGGAGTGCGGGAGGAAACCAATGACCCTGGGGAAAACTCACGCAGATCACGGGGAGAACGTACAAATTCCGTATAGACAGCACCCGCAGACAGGATCGTACCTGAGTCTGTCGCTGTAAGGCAGCAACTCTACCGCTGCACCACTGTGCTGCACATTCATCTATCTATATTCTAAAACTCTCGTTTGTTTGTTTGTTCCTAAACTGCAGCTAAAACGGTACACGATAGCACAACAATTTTAGGCTCACCTTTGTCCCTTTGGTGCTAATGGAAGACGTTTCATTGAAATCGGTGTTATATTTGCTCATGTATGGCCCATACCCCTCAACATGTACATGGACAGGGCAGGTACATGGATCGGACAGGTTTGGAGGGATATGGAGCAAGCGCAGGCAGGTAGGACTAGTATAGCTGGGGCATGTTGACCGGTGTGGGCAAGGTGGGCCGAGGGGCCTGTTTCCACAATGTATCAGCCTATAACTCTATGTATATGCTCAGAAGAGTCTTTCCATCTGAAGAAGGGTCCCAGTCTGAAACCTTGCCCATCCATGTTCTCCAGGGATGCTGCCTGACCCACTGAGTTACTCCAGCACACTTCATATTTTTTTGTAAACCAGCATCTGCAGTTCCTTTTTTCTATCATATTTTGTGTTCATTTTGCACTTCCACCCAATCGTATACCGAATGAGAAACGTGACTGAATCTTTGGATCATAACTCTAATATAGAAATAAGTTTATTTTTTTAGTTCAGTTGAACTATTTTCAATATACAGGACACAGCTGAGCAGAATATCAAACTTCTATGATTGCTTTGGGGAGGAATTGACTTTTATAATGTTTTTTATTGTGTGGTCAATGTAGCTAGCTTTGTGCACAATCTTAGATCAATTCTGATCTTAATATAAAAGTAGGAAAAGTTACCTACATTTCCCACACTGATCTTATAGAAACATATAAAATTCTGAAGGGATTGGACAGGCTAGATGCAGGAAAAATGTTCCCGATGTTGGGGGAATCCAGAACCAGGGGACACGGTTTAAGAATAAGAGTAGACCATTTAGGACTGAGATGAGGAAAAACTTTTTCACCCAGAGAGTTGTGAATCTGTGGAATTCTCTGCCACAGAAGGCAGTGGAGGCCAATTCTCTGGATGTTTTCAAGAGAGAGTTAGATTGAGCTCTTACAGCTAAAGGAATCAGGGATATGGGGAAAAAGCAGGAACGGGGTACTGATTTCGGATGATCAGCCATGATCATATTGAATGGCGGTGCTGGCTTGAAGGGCCGAATGGCCAACTTCTGCACCTATTTTTCTATTTCTCTATGACCTTTCTGTCCTGGGCCCTCTCCACAGTCAGAGTGAGGCCCAGTGCAAATTGGAGGAACAGCACCTTGTATTTCACTGGCAGCTTACACCCCAGTGGTATTGTTGTTATTATTGAATATTGATTTCTCTAACTTCAAGTAACCCTTGTGTGGAAGAAATTAATTTAGAGGGAAATTAAAGGAAAATGAAAAGCGGAGACTTTGCAGGCTTGCTGCAAGAGACTTTATTGGATGATATCATGGAGAGTTGGCGGCAGTAAGCTGCCCAAAAGTTCTCTGAGTTCACAGCAGAATTAGCCGACAGTTATACTGTGCAGTAAATAACTTTTGTTTTTTGGTAGATACAACTATACGAAAATATACTATCAACAACATGGGTACCAATTATCATATCATATCATATATATACAGCCGGAAACAGGCCTTTTCGGCCCTCCAAGTCCGTGCCGCCCAGTGATCCCCGTACATTAACACTATCCTACACCCACTAGGGACAATTTTTACATTTACCCAGCCAATTAACCTACATACCTGTACGTCTTTTGGAGACATGCTTTATAGTCAGAACATGCTTTATGTTTATGCAATTCTTATTCAACAATAGATGGTTAATACAAGTCAAACAGAATACAAGGGCATCTTGGCAATATTCTAACTCATCTTTTAGGCAGCCCGCGCCACCATACCCTCTCCGAGCCAATCATAAGCCCCCCATTTACAGTAACATTTCTACGCTACTAGCGGTAGGGGGCGCGGGTGGTCTGGATTTTAGATTTAGATTTAGAGATACAGCGCGGAAACAGGCCCTTCGGCCCACCGAGTCCGCGCCGCCCAGCGATCCCCGCACATTAACACTATCCTACACACACTAGGGACAATTTTTACATTTACCCAGTCAATTAACCTACATACCTGTACGTCTTTGGAGTGTGGGAGGAAACTGAAGATCTCGGAGAAAACCCACGCAGGTCACGGGGAGAACGTACAAACAGCGCCCGTAGTCAGGATCGAACCTGAGTCTCCGGCGCTGCATTCGCTGTAAGGCAGCAACTCTACTGCTGCGCCACCGTGCCGCCCTGTTACTTCTCACAGAAGGGAAAACAAGCTTTGTTATCTCCTCCACTACTTCATGTTTACATTTACCATCCACTCTTCAACACATTCCCCGACAAGAAGTAATACGTCTAATCTTACTTTGCCGATTCCCACGAACCTCTTCTGCACCTTGTCAACGAGAGATGCCAATTGTCACATCCAAGCACCCTTTCATTACCTTGTTCAATTCCAATCAAAATTAAGTAAGGAAGGATATTAATTTTTTCTTCCACACCTTGCTTTCCCTCTCTCTCCATCTCTCCCCCATCCTCTGACAAGTTCTCCGACTTGTTTCACTGTCCTTTTGATGAAAATTTACTGATTGTGTGCCTCGTTGTCACCTTCCCTTCAGCTAACAATGAACCATTCTACATTTTCCTCGATCACCATCCCCTTTGATCTGTGTTTTCACACCATGCCCTTCCATATTTCTGTATCCCCCCTCTCCCCTGACTCTCAGTCTGAAGAGAAATGTGAGATGTTGCATTTTGGGAAGTCTAACATGGGCAGGACCTACACAGTGAACAAGTTCAACAGCCTGACCTCGGGAGAAGACGGCAGGGAAGAGAAAATACATTTTGGCCTTCCATCACAGTGAGAAGGGACTGGAGGAGACTCACTGTGATGGATGTTTCTTTTGTTTGGTGTTAGTGTATGATTGTATGTGTTATTGCATTTTTATTGATTATTCTTATTGGTCTTAGTGTTTCAACTGCGGGTAATGTTTCATTTCACTACACATTTATGTGTATGTGACAAATAAACGACTAATGACTATTGAATGGTAGGCCTCTGGGGAGTGTTGTAGAGCAGAGGGATCTAGGAGTGCTGGTGCATGATTCCTTAAAGGTCGAGTCGCAGGTACTTAAGGTGGTCAAAAAGTCTATTGGCACATTGGCCTTCATCAGTCAGAGTATTGAGTATAGAAGTTGGGAGGTCATCTTGCAGTTGTATAAGACGTTGTGTTCAGTTCTGGGCACCATGTTATAGGAAAGATGTTGTCAAGCTGGAAAGGGTACAGAGAAGATTTACCAGGATGTTGCCTTGGTGTGGAGGAGGATGAGGGGTGATCTTATAGAGGTGTATAAAATTATGAGAGGAATAGATCGGGTAGATGCACAGAGTCTCTTGCCTATAGTAGATGAATCGAGGACCAGAGGACATAGGTTTAAGGTGAAGGGGAAAAGATTCAATAGGAATCTGAGGGGTAACATTTTCACACAAAGGGTGGTGGGCGTATGGAGCAAGCTGTCAGAGGAGGTAGTTGAGGCAGGGACTATCCCAACGTTTAAGAAAGTTAGATAGGTTCATGGATAGGACAGGATTGGAGGGATATGGACCAAACGCAGGCAGGTGGGACTAGTGTAGCTGGGACATTGTTTGCAGGCGTGGGCAAGTTGTGCTGAAGGGCCTGTTTCCACACTTTATCATTCTATGCCTCTGAAGATCTCGACCTGAAATGTCACCCATTCCTTCTCTCCAGAGAAGCTTCATATTCCGCTGAGTTACTCCAGCATTTTGTGTCCATTTTTAGCTCCAGTCTTAAGCTGCTTGTGCGGATAAGAAAAAGATCAATGTTATTAATTAATGGTGGCTGTGGTGAAGTAATCTGTGTACGTGCAAGACGTGTGCATATCTGCTATGATTCCATAAACACTGTTATGTGAAGTTGGAGAGGCTAGATGCGGGAAGGAGAGGCTAGATTGGAGAGGCTAGATGCAGGAAGATTGTTCCCGATGTTGGGGAAGTCCAGAACCAGGGGTCACAGCTTAAGGATAAGGGGGAAGTCTTTTAGGACCGAGATGAGAAAACATTTCTTCACACAGAGAGTGGTGAGTCTGTGGAATTCTCTGCCACAGAAGGTAGTTGAGGCCAGTTCATTGGCTATATTTAAGAGGGAGTTACATGTGGCCCTTGTGGCTAAAGGGATCAGGGGGTATGGAGAGAAGGCAGGTACAGGTTACTGAGCTGGATGATCAGTCATGATCATTTTGAATGGCGGTGCAGGCTCGAAGGGCCGAATGGCCTACTCCTGCACCTATTTTCTATGTTTCTATGTAACCATATGTAACATCAGGGACTGCATGATAGTCACTAACCTCTGGCCACATTGAGCTCCTCAACCAATAGTCCATATCTGGGACTGTTGCTGGCCTTCCATGGGGTTAATTGAGCTAACGTAATATGTAGGAAGGAACTGCAGATGTTGGTTTAAACCGAAGATAGGCACAAAAAGCTGGCGTAACTCAGCGGAGACAGGCAGCATCTCTGGAGTGAGGAATGGGTGACTTTTCCCATCTCTCCAGAGATGCTGCTGGTCCCGCTGAGTTACTCCAGCTTTTTGGGTCAATTTTAAGCTAAGGTAATGAACTGACCTGGCGGGACAGGCATTGAAGCAATCATCCCATACTCCAACATTCAATTAATCAGCATGGTGATAGAGGTGGACTGTTATGAACAGGAGCAGCTGGTCACACTAACTCCCTCAAGCAACTAGTGTAACATTGGAGTAAAATCATTGCATATCTTTCATGGCTGATTGAATGTAACAGAGATTCTGATTAGTGCGGGTGTCGGGGGTTATGGGGAGAAGGCGTGAGAATGGGGTCAGGAGGGAGAGATAGATCAGCCATGACTGAATGGCAGAGAAGACTTGATGGGCCGAGTGGCCTAATTCTGCTCCTATCCCTTATGATCCTTCTGCATCCCGTCAACGTCTGTGAGCGGCACGGTGGTGCAGCGGTAGAGTTGTAGCCTCACGGCGCCAGAGACCCGGGTTGGATCCCAACTAAGGGTGCTTGCTGTGCAGAGTTTGTACGTTCTCCCGGTGACCTGCTTGTGTTTTCTCCAGGTGCGGCTTCCTCCCACACTCCAAAGATGTTCAGGATTATAGGCTAATTGGCTTGGTAAAATTGTAAATTGTCCCTAGTGTATGTATGATTGTGTTAATGTGCGGGGATCGCTGGTCAGCACGGACTCGGTGGGCCGAAGGGCCTGTTTCTGGGCTGCATCTCTAAACAAAACTAAACTGAACTTCCCCAGTCGAGTCCTGTGTTGTGTACTTCCCCAAACTGCTGTCAACAATTGAGTACAGTTGAGTGATTGTGTGCGTGTGTGTGGTTTTATTCGACAAGGATGTTTCCAGGACTTGAGGGGCTGACCTAGAGGGGGAAGTTTAATTGGAGCCTGAGGGGCAACTTTTCCACTTGGAGGATGGTGGGTATTGCGGCAGTGTTGGTTACAGCTCTATAGGTTGCCGGTGAGCCGCTGCCACACCCTGACCGCAGGCCTGGCTCGTCCACCGCGGAACCGGGAACCCGCCCGCAGTTGTACGAGCCTCGGCTCCCGCTCCTCCCTGAAGACCTGGAACCAGGGAGGAGGGGGTGGAGGGAGTCGGTGGCGACTGCGGAGAGGATCGGTGGACAGTGACAGAGACAGAGGGCCGTTTCCAAGATGGCGGCGGACGGAGGCGAGGATCGGTGTTGCCATGGCAACGGGCCTTTAAGCCCAAGTTAGACCTGCACTCTTAAGAACTGAGTCATGGAGTGATACAGCACGGAAACAGGCCCTTCAGCCCAACATGTCCACACCGACCCCGCTGCACTAGTCCCACCTGCCCACCTTTGGTCCATATCCCTCCAAACCTGTCCTATCCATGCACCTGTCTAATTGCTTCTTAAATGTTGGCATAGTGGGCGGCACGGTGGCGCAACGGTAGAGTTGCTGCTTTACAGCGAATGCAGCGCCGGAGGGTGCTGTACTGTAAGGAGTTTGTACGTTCTCCCCGTGACCTGCGTGGGTTTTCTCCGAGATCTTCGGTTTCCTCCCACACTCCAAAGACGTGCAGGTATGTAGGTTAATTTGACTGGGTAAATGTTAAAAAAAAAATTGTCCCTAGTGTGTGTAGGATAATGTTAATGTGCGGGGATCGCTGGGCGGTGCGGACTTGGTGGGCCGAAAAGGCCTGTTTCCGCGCTGTATCTGAAATATGAAAAAAATAAAAAAAATAAATAAATAAATAGTCCCAGCCTCAACCACCTCCTCTGGCAGATCATTCCAGTGTTGCTGCCTGTCCCGCTGAGTTACTGCGGCATTTGGAGTCTGTCAAAGCTAGCACGGGCTGGTTAGGCTGAACTGAATCCTGTGTCATAACGTAAGAGTCCTTTGTGCACATTTCTGATATGTGCGTAAAATAAATAAACCCTTACGAAGTAACTTCAGTGTGAATAATACCTTGTGGAGCTTCCTGTAAACACTCCATGAGCATCTAACCACAGAGTTCTCACAGTGGCCTGTGGGTTGTGACTCAGCCACGTAACAGGACCATGTGGTTCCGTGCTGCTCAGGTTTCCACATCATTGCATAAACTATTGTGCAAATGTACTAGTTAACGCATGAGGTGGAACGTTGATAGGCAAAATAATAGAAAGAGTGATAGTGTGGGAACGGGCCCTTCAGCCCAACTTGCCCACAATGTCCAACATGCCCGCATCTGCACTGGACCCACCTGCCTACATTTGGCCCACATCCCTTCAAACCTGTCCTATCCACATACCTGTCCAATTGTTTCTTAAACGTTGCAATGGTCCCTGCCTCAACTATCTCCTCCGGTAACTTGTTCCATGCACCCGCTACCCTTTGTGTGAAACAAGTTACCCCTCAGGTTCCCATTAAATCTACCGCATCCCCACCACCCCCCACTTTAAACCTATGTCCACTGGATCTCGATTCTCCTACTCTGGCCAAGAGACTCTGGGTGCGTCTACCCGATCTATTCCTCTCATGATCGTGTACTAGCCAGGATCTAACAGAAGAAAAGAGTAGGTGAGATTAAGGGAACATTATGTAACTATAACAGCACTGCTATTTGCAATAAAAAACACTGCAATAGAGTCATAGAGTCATAGAGTGATACAGTGTGGAAACAGGCCATTCGGCCCAACTCGCCCACACCGGCCAAAAATGTCCCAGCTACATTAGTTCCACCTGCCTGTGTTTGGCCCGTATCCCTCCAAACCTGTCCTATCCATGTACCTGTCCAACTGTTTCTTAAACGATGGGATAGTCCCAGCCTCAACTACCTCCTCTGGCAGCTTGTTCCATACACCCACCACCCTTTGTGTGAAAGAGTTACCCCTCGGATTCCTATTAAATCTTTTCCCCTTCACCTTAAACCTATGTCCTCTGGTCCTCGATTCCCCTACTCTGGGTAAAAAACACGGAATATCTTTGGCTTCAGTTTAGTTTAGTGACAGAGCATGGAAACAGGCCCTTCGGCCCACCGGGTCAATAGACAATAGGTGCAGGAGTAGGCCATTCGGCCCTTTGAACCAGCACTGCCATTCAATGTGATCATGGCTGACCTGCGATCCCCGAACACTAGCATCATCCTACACACTAGGGATTAGTTACAATTTTCCAAAGCCAAATTAACCTACAAATCTGTCCGTCTTTGGAATGTGGGAGGAAATCGGAGATCCCGAGAAAGCCCACGCGGTCACGGGGAGAAAGTACAAATTCCATACAGACGGCACCCGTGATCAGGATGGAACCCGGGTCTCTGGCGCTGTGAGGCAGCAACTCTACCACTGCGCCACCATGCCGCCCACGAGTTACTACCGGTTATCTCAGCAACATCAGTCAGCGTGTGGTTCATATTTATAATAACCTAAGAGTCGTTCAAGTGACTAAACCGACGGTGGTGAGAGCAAATCTATTTATTTCCTCCTAGGCAGCGAGTAAGAACAGAATGAGGGAGGCCCAGAGGTGCAGCTGGGAGAGCCACTGTCTCACAGTGAACTCGGTGAGCCGAGTGGCCTGTTTCCATGCTGATTGTGGTGGGGTGGGGGCTGGAAGAGAGGTGGGGGCAGGACAAAGCCTGGCGAGATGGATACAGGTGGCAATAAAGCCCCCCCCTCTCTAACCTGTATCCACCTATCACTCGCCAGGCTTTGTCCAGGCCTAATCTCTCCCAGCTTTCTCGCCCCTACCCCAATCAGTCTGAAGAAGGGTTCCGACCCGAAATATCACCTATCCACGTTCTCCAGAGATGCTGCCTGAACCGCTAAATTATTCTGGCAATTTGTGTTTTGTTTTTTATGATATTCTATCAGACAATAAATTTTTTTCAATGTTTCTATTGGTGACTTTTCAGTTTTGATCTTGACTTAATTTCTCGCTTGGTTTATAGATACAGCGTGGAAACAGGCCCTTCGGTCCACTGAGTCGGTGCCGACCTGCGATCCTGTACACTGGCACTATCCTACACACACTAGGGACAATTTACAATTTTTACCGAAGCCAATTCACGTACAAACCTGCACGTCTTTGAAGTGTGGGAGGCAACCAGAGCACCCGGAGAAAAACCACGAGGTCACGGGGAGAACGTACAAACTCCGTACAGACAAGCACCGGCGGTCAGGATGGAACCCGGGTCTCTGGCGCTGTAAGGCAGCAACTCTACCGCTGCACCACTATTCTGGGTAATTTCTCCTAATTTCTCTACATCATTGTCGTCTTTTCCCAGGGGGTGTGGCGAGGGATGGGAACCTTACATAAACTCAGGCTGAGGGGAAATTCAGATGTTCTAAAATGCCAAACAGTTGTTTCTGTTGCAGTCACGTCAAAAAGCAAAACTGAAGTTCAGTTCTCACTTCCTCTTTCATTCAGCATTTGCAGATAATAAAGCTATTCAACTGAGCAGTCATTTTCTGTTCTTGATAGAGATATTTATATCTTACAGAAAATGTGCAACTTGCCATCATAGCATTTCAGAGTGGAATGCCATTAGAAAAGTTACTTATTGCCATATTTATTCACAAAATGCTGGAGTAACTCAGCAGGTCAGGCAGCATCTCAGGAGAGAAGGAATGGGTGACGTTTCGGGTCGAGACCCTTCTTCAGACTGATGTCAGGGGGGGCGAGACAAAGGAAGGATATAGGTGGAGACAGGAAGATAGAGTGAGATCTGGGAAGGAGGAGGGGAAGGGAGGGACAGAGGAACTATCTAAAGTTGGAGAAGTCAATGTTCATACCGCTGGGCTGCAAACTGAAGAAGGGTCTGAAGAAGTGATACTGTGTGGAAACAGGGCCTTCGGCCCAACTTGCCCACACCGGCCACCATGTCCCAGCTACGCTAGTCCCACCTGCCTACGTTTGGTCCATATCCTTCCAAACCTGTCCTATCTGTGTACCTGTCCAACTGTTTCTTAAATGTTGTGATAGTCCCTGCCTCAACTACCTCCTCTGGCAGCTTGTTCCATGCACCCACCACCCTTTGTGTGAAAAAGTTGCCCCTCAGATTCCTATTAAATCTTTTCCCCTTCATCTTAAACCTCTGTCCTCTGGTCCTCGATTCACCTATTCTGGGCAAGAGACTCTGTGCATCTAGTCGAAGCTGCATCTACCCGATCTGTTCCTCTTGTGATTTTATACACCTCAATAAGATGACCCCGCATCCTCCTGCGCTCCAAGGAATAGAGACCCAGCCTACTCAACCTCTCCCTGTAGCCCAGACCCACTAGCCCTTGCATATTCTTGTAAATCTTCTCTGTTCCCTTTGCAGCTTGACAACATCTTTCATATAACATGGTGCCCAGAACTGAACACAATACTCTAAGTGTGGCCTCACCAACATCTTACACCTGCAACATGACCTCCCAACTTGATACTCAATGCTCTCTTCTCTCTTTTTATCATCAACTGTTTTTTGATACCTTCTTCCAATTCAGTTTATTATTTCTAGACAAATTTCCTTGGTTAACTATTTTAGAACTTTTTTAGCAATCGTGTTTCTCTTGCACATAGCGCCACCTTCTGTTGCAATTAATTTCAGCAGCCGATTAAAAATTTGGTCATGATCTCCTTCAAAATGAAAATGAGTAGAGAGAAGTAACTGAATCAAGAAAATATATATTTAGTTTAGTTTAGAGATACAGCGCAGAAACAGGCCCTTTGGCCCACCGAGTCCGTGACAACCAGCAATCTTTGCACACTAACACTATCCTACACACACTAGGGACAATTTACATTTATACCAAGCCAATTACCTACAAACCTGTACGTCTTTGGTGTGTGGGAGGAAACCGGAGCTTCCCAGAGAAAACCCACACAGGTCACAGGGAGAACGTACAAACTCCATACAGACAGCACCCGTAGTCAGGATCGGACCTGGACTCTGACGCTGTAAGGCAGCAGCTAGACTGCTGTGCCACCAAACACCGTTTAGAGAAGATAAATCTTGTTTTTGTTATGTATGTCATAAACTCCAGTTCTAACGACAACCATGTTTAATGGCCAATGTTTAACATTGAAAATATAAATGATAGAGTCAATGTTTTCAGAGAATATCTCACGAGAAAATCAATACTGCACTTGACAGCTAATGCATAAACATAATATTGCAATTTACTGTAGTGGGAACAATGTTTGTTGATATTTTGTTTAACACCTATTAGTTACTAGAACACCACAAGAAATTGCAGCGAATTGTGGACGCAGCCCAGACCATCACACAAACCAACCTCCCATTTTCATTGATCTCCATTCCCTTTGTCCCATTTTCACACCTTACACATCCTTATCTATGTATCTCCCTCTCCCCTGACATCAGTCTGAGGAAGGGTCTCGACCCGAAACGTCACCCATTCCTTCTTTCCAGAACTGCTGCCCCGATGAGTTCCTCCAGCATTTTGTGTCTTATCTTCCTTCTATTGACTCCGTTTATGCCTCGGCATGGGTGGCAGCATAATCAAGGATGAGTCGCACCCTGGCCACTTCCTCGTCTCCCCCTCCCATCACCTCATTGGTGACCCTCGGACTATCCTTGATCGGACTCTGCTGGCTTTACCTTGCACTAAATGTTATTCCCTTATCATGCATCTTTACACTGTAAATCTATCGATTGTAATCATGTATTGCCTTTTGGCTGACTGGTTAACACGCACCTAAAGCTTTTCACTGTACCCCAGTCGGTATATGTGGCAATAAATTAAACTGAATCTTAGACTAATTTGGACATTCTCCCCATGACCGCGTGAGTTTGCTCTGGATGTTCTGGTTTCCTCCACACCCCAAAGACACGTGGGTTGGTATGTTAGTTGGCCTCTGTAAAGACCCCAAGAATGTTGACGAGTGGCAGAATCTGAGGGAGTTTATGAGAACGTGGGGAAAATAAAACGGTGGGATTAACGTAGGATTGATAAAAATGGGTTGGGGTGGATTTGGTAGACTGTAAATTGTAAAGTTACAGAATTATACACCAGCTCCAATCTGCAAGATTAATGAAAATGGGTTGGTGTAGATTTGGTGGGCTGTAAATTTTTGCAGTCACAGAATTGTACAGCAGCTCCAATCAGTGAACAAAATGGATGAGAAGGGAAATGTATTAGAGGAGTAATGCAAAATATATTAGTGTTTCAGCAAAGCTGAAAACTATCATTACAGATAAATCTTTAAGAATGAGTAACATTTGCAAAGCTCAGCAATGGAGCCTGATAAAGACATCAACTACACAGAAACATTTAAATTACACCAACAATTGCTTGTCAATATTCAACTTTATTTACACATTTAACTAAATACTTTTCATGACAGGGAATGTACCTAAAAGTGCCAAAATGTTAGAAAAACTGTTGTAGAAACTATAACAAACATAAAATGGAATACCCACTTTTCTCTATCCAGTGTACAAGCATTTTGATACTGGGAATTCCAATTTGCATCATTTAATAAACTCGATAAATCCTTTCCAGACTGATGCATGGTGACCCTTTAAAACTGTTTTCTCTCCCACTGTGGGACACTTCTTTTTCCAAAGGTTACGCTTGGAAATCTGTATGGTTTCCCAACTGTATGGTTGCAAATGTACATTTGAGTTTGACAATAGGCCGGTTGATATTCAGCGAGTCCGATCGCCACGAACAGATCCAACCAGATGAAGTCCTCAACTGTTAAAAGATGACAAATCCTGACATCATGAAAACTCGTCGATAAGCTTTGCAGTCAATTCTGAAAGGATTAAAAATTGAAGGCCTTGTTTTTTTTTTTTAATGGGTTATTTTCACCTTCCACCTTTGTCGTTTCACTTTCCACTGTGGGGCAGTCACAGAATAACTTCTAGTCTTGCATGTCCAAATGCACTGGACTGAAAATGTCTTCACTTGAAAATGTTCAGTTTGGCACTCCCCCCAGTCCTCAAAGCACCCTGTAGGAGAACTCCAACGGCAGCTTTAGTTTCCCAAACACCTGACCTGCGGGGCAAACGTAATTCCTCTTAAACTGATGCAGCTTGCCTTGCATTTAATAAAGTTCTAGAAATGCGGCGATATTTCAGGTGATACATTGGAAGAGACCCCCACCCTACCTCTCTGAAGGGGTGTGGACAAGGCCAATGTATGTCATCCTTAGTGTTTGCCACAGACCCATCGAAGATGCTGCTCTTCCCTGATATCAGTCAGGGTATGGACGGACCTCCAGCTACACTGGCAGGCGTACGCTCGGGACCCTTTCTTACTCAGTGCCTTCACTTTCAGTTTACTTACGTCAGGCATGCTGTTTCTGTTGGCGAAAGTTACAAAAATGGCACTCGTACGCATGAATCTAACGTACTTGTTGCTCACGTTCATTGCTTTGTCACTTTTATCCACAATTTTTCTAAAAAAAACACTCACGGCAATTATCAAATTCTGGAACACAATCTGCCAATGCTCACATCTGAGCCCTATTGGGTTTTACCAGTGCAGGTCCACCCCCAATTTTCCGGCAACTAGTGCTTTTAATCCGTACAAAATCCCCCCCAAAGTGTAGCACCTAGGCCGGGTGAGGCTGCCAACCAGTGGGTCAAATTTGCCCTCTACGGCCGGGACACTGGAACTCCGGTCTGGCCAGAGCCGGCAGATCTGTCCCCTTAGCCGACTTTGCGGGCCAATATATTGGTCCTCCACAAGGCCGTGACCTCTGCTGGTCCGGCAAAACAAATAATAAGGCAAGACTTTGGAACCAAAGGTACCGGAAAATCGGTGGTGGACGTTGAAGTGGAAAGTTTGTAAAATATCTGAAGTCTACGAGAATGTAACAGAGGAGGAAGTTGCTTTTAGTTTAGTTTAAAGATACAGTCCCTTCAGCCCACCAAGTCCGCGCCGGCCAGCAATCACTGCACACTAAAACTAGCCTACACACAGGAGGTGCATGAAGTCATGAGAGGAATAGATCGGGTAGATGCAGAGACTCGTGCCCAGAGTTGGGGAATCGACGATCAGAGGACATAGGTTCAAGGTGAAGTGGAAAAGATTTAATAGGAATCCGAGGGGTAACTGTTTCACACAAAGGGTGGTGGGTGTATGGAACAAGCTGCCAGAGGAGGTAGTTGAGGTTGGGACTATCCCATCGTTTAAGAAACAGTTAGACAGATACATGTAGGACAGGTTTGGAGGGATATGGGCCAAGCACAGGCTGGTGGGACTAGTGTAGCTTGCCCGGTGTGGGCAAGTTGGGCTGAAGGACCTGTTTCCACACTGTATCACTCTAAGACTCTGTCTGTGGACTTTGATATGACGTTCGCTACATGAAGTTGCTCTACCGTTTGTGCATAAATATGTACCATTGGCTGCACAATATGTTTATGGCCTCCATAACAACATCAAAACCTAAGAAACATAAAACACAAGAATTTGGTTGGAAGTTCTCAATTCCATACTGGATTGTCAGATATAGATCCAAGGTGAGAGGAGTAAGGTTTAAAGGTGATATACAGGGGCAACTGATACCGAGTGGTGGGTGCCTAGAACGGGCTGCCAAGGGTGGTATTGGAGTCAATATTTGATAGTGGCACTTAAGAGGCTCTTAGATAGGCATCTGGATATGCGGGGAATGGAGGGATATGGATCATGTGTAGGCATAGGAGATTAGTTTAACCTGATATCGTGTTCAGCAATGACATTGTGGGCCAATGGGCCAGGTCATAAGTGAAAGGAGTAGGATTAGGCCATTCGGCCCATCAAGTCTACTCTGCCATTCAATCATGGCTGATCTATCTCTCCCTCCTAACCCCATTCTCCCGCCTTCTCCCCATAACCTCCGTCACCCGTACATCCTGTGCTGTACTGCTCTATATCATCAATAACGATAAATGTTCAAACATACCTGAAAAAAAAGTAGTCGCAAGACTTGTTCCATTCACAATCGTCAAGTGCAATTACCCTAAAGTCACAAGTAGTACAACGCAGCTGGTCGCATGTTCTGTAAATTAAAAAAAACTAAAATCTTTACAAAATACACTATTCAAACCAAGTAATTATGATTAACCATAATAGAATCCTACAGACATTTAATCATTTGTTTAGTTTAGTTTTGAGATACAGCGCGGAAATAGGCCCTTCGGCCCACCGAGTCCGCGCCGACCAGCAATCCCCACATGTTAACACTACCCTACACCCACACGGGACAATTTTTACATTTACCTAGCCAATTGACCTACAAACCTGTACGTTTTTCGTTTATCTGACTATTCTGACATCCCCCTTGTACTTGTTATTACAAGGTCTAATAACAAGTTACTTGGAAACATAGAAAATAGGTGCAGGAGTAGGCCCTTCTGCCCTTCGAGCCAGCACCGCCATTCAATATGATCATGGCTGATCATCCAAAATCTACCCCATTCCTGCTTTCTCCTCATATTCCTTGATTCCATTCGCCCTGAGAGCTAAATCTAACTCTCTCTTGAAAACATCCAGTGAATTGGATGTCTTCTGTGGCAGAGAATTCCACAGATTCACAACTCTCTGGGTGAAAATGTTTTTCTTCATCTCAGTCCTAAATGGCTGACCCCTTATTCTTAAACTGTGACCCCTGGTTCTGGATTCCCCCAACATCGGGAACATTTTTCCTGTATTTAGCCTGTCCAATCCCTTAAGAATTTTATATGTTTAATACTTAATAAAGACTCAATTATTTCTCAGAAATTCTTTTATAGTTCAATTTTTGTCCAATAATGATCAAATAGTGAAAGTCTTGGATAGAGTGGATGTGGAGAGGATGTTTCCACTAGTGGGAAGGTCTAGGACCGGAGGTCACAGCCTCAGAATAAAAGGGTATACCTTTAGGAAGGGGTTGAGGAGGAATATCTTTAGTCAGAGGGTAGTGAATCTGTGGAATTCATCGCCACAGAATGCTGTGGAGGCCGTCAAAGGATATTTGTAAGGTGGAGATCTAGATTTTTGATTAATAAGGGTGTCAGGGGTCATGTGGAGAAGACAGTAGAAAAAGGTTAGGCGGGAGAGATAGATCAGCCATGATTGAATTGTGGAGAAGACTTGATGGGCCGAATGGCCTAATTCTGCTCCTATCACTTATGAACTGTAAAAAGAATGTCTTTCAATGGTGCATTGCTCACTGATTTTCCTTTAGGTATCATTGGACACAACTCATTTGCTCATACCTTATTGCGTGGATCTGAAATCAACTGATCAAAAAAGCAGTAATGCCAGAGCAAGAGTTTTATCAGGATGCATCATAGAGTAGTTTGGGTACAGCTCCATCACAGACTGCGAAAAAAATTGCAGAGATATTAAAACGTGCCCAAACAAGGGTGGTAGGTGTATGGAACGAGCTGCCAGAGGAGGTAGTTGAGGCTGGGACCATCCCAATGTTTGTGAAACCGGTTTGTGACGTTTGTGAACAGACAGGTACATGGATAGGACAGGTTTGGAGGGATATGGACCAAGCGCGACTAGTGTAGCTGAGACAAGCTGGTCGGTATGGGCAAGTTGGGCCGAAGGGCCTGTCTCCATGCTGTATCACTCTATGACTCTAAGATAATGCAAAATAGTATTTCTCTATCCCTCATAATCTTCTGAATTGTTGAATTAAAATCTGGGATGTAAAAAAAACATGAAAATCACTGAGTTACCTGTGAGAGGTATTTGTTCCCAATCCGTGGGGTGCAGAACTGCCACCAAGATAAACTGGAGAACATCTAAAAATAATGCATTTGTTGTCAAATTAAAACACATGCAAAAAGTGAGGTTGGATCACAAAAGGAAGTCAATATGGGTAACAATGTAAACAAATGCTGCAAGGTAGCACAGAGGTAGAGTTCCTGCCGTACAGGGTTTAATCTCGACCACGGGTGCTGTCTGTACGGAGTCCGCACGTTCTTCCCGTGACCACGTGGGTTTTCTCCGAGATCTTCGGTTTCTTCCAACACTCCATAGACATATAGGTTTGTAGGTTAATTGGCTTGCTATAAATGTAAATTGTCCCTGGTGTGTGTAGGATAGTGTTAATGTGCAGAGATAGCTGGGTGGTGTGGACTCGGTGGGCCGAAGGGTCTGTTTCTGCACTGTAACTCTAAACTGTTCCCTAATTAATATGTGTGGGAAGGAACTGAAGATACTGGTTTAAATCGAAGATAGACACAAAATGCTGGAGTACCTCAGTGGGACAGGCTGCATCTCTGGAGAGAAGTAATGGGTGATGTTTCGGGTCGAAACCCTTCTTCAGACTGATGTCAGGGGTGTGGACGGTGCATATATAAGGAAGTGTAAGGTGTGAAAACAGGACAAAGGGGGTGGAGATCAAGGAAAATGTAGAATAGATCATTGTTGGTTGGGAGAAGGTAACAACAAAGCAAACAGAGATAAAATGTAGTAAGACTGGTTGGAGAATTGGGAAAGGGGGGGAGGGAGAGAGGGGAGTGGGGGAGGAGAGGGTGCTGCACCAATGCAGGAGAGGTTTGGGCCCAACAGGTCCACTTGGTCTAGTAAATACTACAACCTCCAACTATGCCCAGAACTACATAGACTTGGAGGGTATTGTTGCTGTACTATAATTGTTCGTGTTTTATATGCTGAAGTACTTTTTTTGTTTATTATTATGGTGTTTACAGAGTAACAGAGTGATACAGTGTGGAAACAGGCCCTTTGGCCCAACTTACCCACATTGGCCAACATGTCCCACCTGCTTGCGCTTGGTCCATATCCCTCCAAACCTGTCCTATCCATGTACCTGTCTAAATGTTTCTTAAACGGTGTGATAGTCCCAGCCTCAACTATCTCCTCTGGCAGCTTGTTCCATACACCCACCGCCCTTTGTGTGAAAACATAACCCCTCGGATTCCTATTAAATCTTTTCCCCTTCACCTTGAACCTATGTCCTCTGCTCCTCGATTTCCCTACTCTGCAAGAGACTCTGTGCATCTACCCAATCTATTCCTCTCATGATTTTGTACACCTCTATAAGATCACCCCTCATCCTCTTGCATTCCAAGGAATAGGGACCCAGCCTACTCAATCTCTCCTGAGAGCTCACAACCTCTAGTCCTGGCAACATCCTCGTAAATCTTTTCTGAACCCTTTCAAGCTTGACAATATCTTCCCTATAACATGGTGTCCAGAACCAAACACAATATTCTAAATGCGGTCTCACCAACGTCTTATACAACTGCAACATGACCCCCCAACTCCCAGAATATAATGTTTACATATCTGTTGTGCTGCTGCAAGTAAGAATATCATTGTTCTGTTTCGGGACATCTGACAATAAACCACTCTTGACTCTGGACTCTCTTGACTCCTGTTACTACAAGTTTCAGACTAAGCAGAAATGAGAATGAAAGGGAAGAAAGCGATTAAGACAGAGACCCAGGGAACTGCAGATGCTGGCATCTTGAGCAAAACAAAGTGCTGGAAGAACTCAGTGGGTCAGACAGTATCTGTGGAGGACGTGGATAGGCGACATTTCAGGTCAGGAATTTTCTTCAGAACTCCAACACTTTTTGTTTTGTGTGAGAGATTAAGACAAGCAGGAGTAAATCAACCAAATTAATTTAGTTTTGTTTGGAGATACAATGCGGAAACACACCTTCGGCCCACCAGAGTCCCTGCCAACCAGCGATCCCCGCACACAAACACGAGCCTACACACACTCGGGACAATTTACAATGATACCACGCCAATTAACCTACAAACCTACATGTCTTTGGAGTGTGGGAGGAAACCGGAGACCCCGGAGAAAACCCTCTCAGGTCTTGGGGAGAAATGACAGACTGAACCCATAGTCAGGATGGAACCCGGGTCTCTGGTGCTTTAAGGCCGCAACTCTACCGCTGCACAACCGTGCCACCCAAATGTTACCGACTGTTTATAGATCTGGGAGTACTTATTAACTGGGAGGTGGTAAGAGATCTGGTATGTAGGAAGTAATGGACTCATTATCTACATTACTCTCTAGTGCCCCAAAGTTAATTGAAGGGTTGATAATAAACATCTAATTAAAGGAAGGACAAGTTTATTTATAATTAATAGCTGACCTAAAATTTTCATTAGTAATCTACAATTTCTCCAGAATTTGTGGACAAAGACTGTTTTGGATCGCCACATTTTTATGTTCTTGACCTCAGGATGCCGATGCTTCAAACTTAGTTTTAGAGATACAGCATGGAAACGTGAACTTCGGCCCGCCAAGAACTCGCCGACCAGCGATCACCCATACACTAGTTCTATGTTATCTCAGTTTCACATCCGGTGCATTAGGGGCAATTTTACAGAAGCCAATTAACCAACAAACCTGTACGTCTTTGGAGTGCGGGAGGAAACCGGAGCACCCGGAGAAAACCCACGCAGGTCATGGGGAGAACATACAAACTCCGTACAGGCATCACCTGTAGTCAGGATCGAACTTGGGTCTCTGGCGCTGTAAGGCAGCAATTCTACCGCTGCGCAATATCCTAATCATTCAAATTAATGGGTGGATAAATGATCATATTGCTGGTCAGACTTCCTATAGAAAATCAACAGCAGATTAAACATTTATCGTTGATATAATATCAGTACATTTGGCATAAAAAAGGGGGAGAAAAGGAAAAAACAGGTTGAGATAAAGGTTTTAACATTTTCTAACGTTTAGCATTCCTGTGCAGAACTTCATCAATAAAAATTAAATATAATATAGCTACTGCCAGTGATAGTGTATAGAATGTATTTCTTAAACTTACTTTCTACCATTGGCCTGATGAGCTGCACTATTTGTTACTGCTCCTCGACTTGACTTCTGAAAATAAAATACGACAAAGAGTGACAGTTCAAGCGATGAATAGAATAAAAATCAAAATTGATTTTTTTTTCTTTTTTATAGGACATTTGATTGAACTCAAATTAGGTCTTATTTTTGAATATTAAAAGACATTGGGACACTACTTCCTTTCTCATGTGTCTATACACTGTGGATGGTTCGACTGTAATCACGTTTTGTCTTTCTGCTGACTGGATAGCACGCAACACAAGCTTTTCACTGTACCTCGGTACACGTGACAATAAACTAAACTTCAGGTACATGGATAGTGCGGGTGTCAGGGGTTATGGGAAGAAGGCAGGAGAATGGGGTTGAGAGGGAAAGATAGATCAGCCATGATGGCCGAGTTGACTTGATGGGCTGAATGGCCTAACTCTGCTCCTGTCACTCATGAACATGACAGTAGAGGTTTAGAGGGGTATGGAGCAAGCGCTGGTAGGTGGGACTTGTGCAAATGGGGCAGGTTGGTTGACACGGGCAAGTTTGGCCAAAGAGTTTGTTTCCGTGCTGTATGACTTCATGATTCTACCTGCAAACGCTCCTATAGGCGGCACCAGAGAAAGCATTTTTGAACACATTTGGTATCTCGCGTGCTACAGTTTTGTGAATTCAATAGAAAGACGGATTGGAAATGTATTTTATTTATGATCAATACAGCTGTGGGCTTTGAATATGTTTATATTGCAACATGGGGCAAAAATTATAAAGCTTTGATGTATTAATTAACTGCAGTTAGCATAATGAGTTTATTTAGTTTAGTTTAGAGATACCACGCGGAAACTGAGTCAGCAATGACCAGCGATCACCCCTCACACTAACACTATCCTACACACACTAGGGACATTGTACACATACACCAAGCCAATTAACCTGCGTACATGCGCGTCTTTCGAGGGTGGGAGGAAACCGAAAATCTCGAAGAAAACCCACGAGGTTACGGGGAGAACATACAAACTTCGTACAGACAGCACCCCTAGTCAGGATCGAACCCGGGTCTCGCGACAAGGTAGCAACTCTACCGCTGTGCTCGTATCTCCTGGGAATGCTTATGTAAATGACTGCACAACACAACCCCGTCTATGATTCCGCAATGCTCCGCTAAGGATTTCTATGCAAACCTTTGCAATGAATAATTTATCTCTGCAGGTCAAACCGTTTAAATCTGAATTCACAGCTGCATGACCCTTCCTCAGCACCAGCACATTAGACCCGCAGTCACTGATCATTTTTTTAACCATTGTGCTATCAATATCAATTTGCAACCTCAGAAATAGAAATGCATACAGCAGTTTATCGATTACCTGTTATACCCAGCACAGAACGAAGTTTTTTGCTCGATATTAATGCTGCCAAGGTATATGCATCGTAATTGTCTATCTGCAGCTAAACCCAACAGCGTAATCTGATTTTCATTTTCTTTCAAGTGTTTATTATAATCACTCGTCTTAAAGTTTACTTACTTAGTTTTACTTAGAAACACAGGCCCTTTGCAAGGGTTTTTGCACAGGCCCTTCGGCTCACCGAGTCCGCGCTGAACAGCGATCTCCGCACACTAACACTATCATGCACACACGAGGGACAATTTACATTTGCACCAAGCCAATTAACCTACAAACCTTGGAGTGTGGGAGTAAACCGGAAATCCTTGCAAAAACCCTCACAGGTCGTGGGGAGAATGTACAAACTCTGTACAGATAAGCACCCATGGTCAGGATCGTACCTGGGTCTCTGGCGCTGTAACACAGCAACACTACCAATGCGCCATCGTGTCGCCCAGTTGGTGGTAATCAGCCAAGCATTTATTTAAAACTAAACATAAGCACATTAACTCCACATGCAATTCAACAGTACCAACTCACTTTATATTTAATACATTTAAATCCTATTGTGTTCCCATAAAAATGGGTGCCGTCTTACGACATATTATAAGACAGGTTAAATATCCAAGCTTCCTATGAACCAGGGTAGTTTTTAGAATCTAGCATGCGCCACAAGTTCATGTTATAGGAGCAGAATTAGGCTATTCATCCCATTAAGTCTACCCTGCCATTCAATCATGACTGATCTATCTTTCCCTCTCAACCACATTCTCCTGCCTTCTCCCCAGAACCTCTGACACCCGTGCTAATCAAGAATCTGTCAATCACTGCCTTAAAAACATCTATTGACTTGGCCTCCACAGCCATCTGTGGTAATTCCAGATTCACCAACCATGCTTCATGGTTTCAAATCGACTAGGAATTGACTGAGCCTGCTTAAACTCACATGATATAGTTTAGTTTATTGTCACGTGTACCAAGGTAGAGGGAAAACCTTTTTTGTTGCAATGTCAATACATGACCACAATCAAGCCATCCACAATGTACAGATACAGGATGATGGGAATAAAGTTTAGTTCAAGATAACGTCCAGTAAAGTTCGATTAACGATAGTTCGAGGGTGTCCAATGAGGTAGACAGTAGGTCAGGACCAACCTCTCATAGGTTGGGGAGATTTAGATGATAAAATATCAGCACTGTGGCGCAGTGGTAGAATACCTGCCTTACAGTGCCAAAGACCCTGACTACGGGTGGTCTGAATGGAGTTTGTACGTTCTCCTTGAGTCTGTGTGGATTTTCTTCGGGAGTAGAGAGGATGGGATAGGATGGTTCAGATTGCCCGATAACAGCTGGGAAGAAACTGTTCCTGAATCTGGAGGTCTGCGTTTTCACACTTCTGTACCTCTTAGACAGGAGTAGGAGCAGGAGTAGGAGCAGGAGTAGGCCATTCGGCCCGTCGAGCCAGCACCGCCATTCAATGTGATCATGGCTGATCATTCTCAATCAGTACCCCGTTCCTGCCTTCTCCCCATACCCCCTGACTCCGCTATCCTTAAGAACTCTATCTAGCTCTCTCTTGAATGCATTCAGAGAATTGGCCTCCACTGCCTTCTGAGGCAGAGAATTCCACAGATTCACAACTCTCTGACTGAAAAAGTTTTTCCTCATCTCCGTTCTAAATGACCTACCCCTTATTCTTAAACTGTGGCCTTTCTTGCCTGAAGGGAGAGGGGAGAAGAGGGAATGACCGGCTTTGAGAGTCAGTAGAATGATCTCTATCAGTCTGGCTCGAGTAAAAGCCAGAAAGTTAAATGAAAAATATGGTGACCCACAGATCGACAGAATACATGAGGGAGGTTTTTTATATGGCTGTGTTCCAGTAGAAAGTCTCAAGTATCTGAACATGTCCTGGAAAAAACACACTCAGCAAGTACTCAAATTTTTGATGAGCACTCTCAACAGATAACACACCTAACAGGAAAATGTACACAGATAACTACTCCAATAATTCAAGAAATTGCTTAATCTTAGTTTGGGGAGATTTAGATGATCATATGTTAAAATTAATCGACACAGTGGCGCAGTGGTAGTGTTGCTGCCTTACAACGCCAGAGACCTGGGTTTGATCCTGACTATGGGGTTCCCCTGGTTTCCTCCCACACTCCAAAGACGTGCAGGTTTCTAGGTTAAATTCGGTAAAATTATAAATTGTTCATAGTGTGTAGGATAGTGTAGGTGTATGGGATGATAGTTGGTCGGTGCGGACTCAGTGGGCAGAGGAGCCTGTTTCCACGCGGTATCTCTAAATAAAGTCTAAAGAATCATCACGTATAATTAGTTTAGTTTAGAGATACAGCGCGGAAACAGGCCCTTTCGGTCCTCCGGGTCCGCGCCAACCAGCGATCCCCGCACATTAACACTATCCTATACCCACTAGGGACAATTTTTACATTTACCAAGCCAATTTACCTACATACCTGCACGTCTTTGGAGTGTGGGAGGAAACCGAAGATCTTGGAGAAAACCCATGCAGGTCACGGGGAGAATGTACAAACTCCGTACAGACAACATCCGTAGTCGGGATCGAACCCGGGTCTCCGGCGCTGCATTCACTGTAAGGTAGCAACTCTACCACTGCGCCACCGTGCCGCCCAAATTCTTCTCTTGAACACACAATTACCTAAACTTTTGCAGGAGAATTTTATAAATGAGTTTACACAAAGGAAATCTCACACAACTTACAGAAAAGTCCAATACAGTTGGATCGTCTTGGAAAAGATCTTTAATAAGATCATTTAAATCAACTTCCTCTTTGAACGTTTCAACTGATGGGACTGTCGGTGATCTGAAAATCAGAATAGAATAGATTAAAAGTATAGCCAATGAATTTGAAATAAACATGTGAAACAACAGAAATACACAGGCTAGAAGTTAGACACAAAATGTTGGAGTAACTCAGCGGGACAGGCAGCATCTCAGAATAGGAATGGGTCACGTTTCGAGTCGAGCCTCAGCCTGAAGTAGGGTCTCAACCAGAAACGTCACCCATTCCTTCTCTCCAGAGATGCTGCCTGTTCCGCTGAGTTTCTCCAGCATTTTGTGTCTATCTTCGGTGTAAACCAGCATCTGCAGTTCCTTCCGACACAGAATACACAGGCTAGTCAGTATCTGCAAATAGTAAGTTTCATATTCTTTAAATCACCAAGAATGCCTTTTTGCTTTCAAATAAGAAACCTCAATGTAAAGATGTGTCCTTAACAGCAACTTGTGATGGT